>NC_079293.1:81057500-81682500 GCF_023638135.1 Falco biarmicus
TGATGGGTTTTAAGTACCCTTCCCATGGAGTAACCATATCTCAGATTACTCAACTCAATTTTAGCGAGCTGGCCAAAATGAGGACACAATACTTTTCACAATTCTGTTCAATTCCTAACAAGTTAAAGAAAAAAAATGACTTCCTGAATACTTAGAAATAAGTGTCTACTCTGCAAGCTTTGCTTCCTTTTGCTCTTTGCTTTCTTCTCACACCTTCCTCTTAAATTTCTGTACAGCACGTCACCTTCAGCCATGTTGGTTTTAACTTCCGTTTCTCAATTACTTAGCCACACTGTATAGCATTCGGAATTAGAAATGCATTTTATGCTAAGGTCAACATTTTATTTGGGTTAGTTTCATTACAAAAATATAATTGAAATTTTCTGAAACTACTCCATCATGCAAACAAAATATTGGTAAGTGGGAAGATCGGGAGATTAATTTCAAAAGCTTTGTCCTGCTCTGAAAATAAAAGCCAATGAACAGACTTTTTAAACCCACTAATGAATGGAAATCATAAGTAACTGACTTAAGTATCAGAGTCAAAAGCCTTAAAAGAAAAATAAAACCCATTGCTCCCTGTAATATAATTTTCAGCATAATTTACAGTTTTCCAGATAATAGAGTTTTATTGACTTGTTTGGAACTATTTAGCTCTGAAGGTTTATAAGACACACTTACTTACAAAAAGCAGCAACTCTGCTTTGTCTTATTTGTGAGCTGGCCAGCTGCAGAACCTGGTTTGACACTAGGCTGCAAGAAGGTCTGCTTTGTCCTGTATATTCCATTAGCAATTGTGCCAGCCTTGATTAAATCAAAAGATTTATTGTACTGCATGAAAGAGCACAGTTTAGAGGAAGGAAGCTCACATTTCACAGCTATGAAAATTCTAGGCAGGCTGTTTAACTTTTCAGGTGAAACACGCTTTGGGACTAAACCTAGCACCCTTCAAACACCAGGCAGATTAAGTGGAAACCCAGAGTTCACCTTCTGGCTTTCCAGTGTGACAACATCACTTTATATGCTTTACCAAGTATCAGTTACTGTGTTCCATACTCCAATGTATATCCACATGTGGGAAAGCAGATCACTGCAGAGTGAGCAAGTACTTACAGAGCTTTCAAGGGTTTTTTGAGGGGGTTTATTTTTAGGTGAAGGTTTGAGAGTACGCATCAGATGGAGACAGACAGTTACTGATGCTGGTGTCAGCAGCTAGGATTAGATTCAGCGAAGGTGAAGCAAAATGACTCATTTGCAAAACACATTGTAAGAAATCGGGATTCAATACTGCCATTTTCTGAAGTTCCAATGTCAGCTGATGTAAATATACTGAGACCTATAAAATATTGGAAGCTACTCTGCATACGAAACCTCCATTCTTACACTAACCAAGGCCATACATTAGGACACCATTTTGCACTTAAGGTACTATTCCACATCAAAATCATAATAGCAGGGCATTAATCTGAAAATGTATCTACATTCATATCAAAGCTAGAGGAATGTTTTAAATAAATAGCTGGCCAAATCAAATCTTTCCAAAGATGTAACAGTTCCACATTGATTTTGGAAGCCTGCTTTTCATGAATTACTTTCAACAATTGTTGAGGTGAGGCAGCCTTCTATACTGCTACCACTGTATTTGAAATTACTGTACTGTCGTTGCTTGGTATGTAAGTCAGACTTGACCTATTCAGGCACTCTGCAAGAGCTACTGCTTCAGCTGAGTCCCCACAAGCATCACGGAGAGGCTGGCTCAGGAGATGCACCTCTACACAGCAGAAATATTCCCTAGGTCAGCTCATCTATAATATACCAAAAAAATTGCTTTTTGTACAACCTGGAATTAAGAAAGTATCTGATACAGTACCATACTGAAAACGGAACCTGTAAAGAGACAGTACTCTCCTGTAAGAAGAGTTTATTAATGAAGCCTAAGATCAATCTCAGAGTCAGTCTTACCTCGTATTTTCAATAATGACCTTAACACAAAGTGAAAGTTACTAATGAAAACTGAACACAACACCAAGTTGATAAGCACATCCACTGCAAAGGAAGGTAAAAAACATAACAAAGAAAGAACAAAGTAAGTTTTGAGAAAAAAATTTCATTCCAATTTTATTTTACGTTTGCAGTCACTCCCTCAAGAACTACATGATAAAATTTTGATCAGCCTGGTAGCTCATCAGCAGAAAACACCAGAAAGAGAATAACCACAGCATTGTACTCGACCCATAGACAACAACTGCACAATGTTTCCAGTAGAGACAATGCTTTAATGCCATTTTATTTGCCATCGACAAGACTGTGTAGAATGCTGCTTAAATTCTTACTAGTCGTACCAAAACCCCACAAACAGCACAAGTGTGGAGAAGGGCCTTCTGTTCCCCAGCGACAGCACTGCACAAGAGGAAACTAAGTGTTTGTCTTGTTTAAAGACTGACTAAAAGTTTGGCTAGAGTAACATCAGAAAAATGAGGTCTGACAGAGCAAGTTGTCTGTAAATATCAGGAAGAAAGAAAAAGAAATTACATTAAACAAGGATATTGGTAAGATCAAACAAATGGGCTGCAATGTCAGCATGTGCTCCACATACAGGTGAGCAGAAAATTCTAGTCCTCAGTAAAGTCACTGAACGGCCTTCCACCACAAGTATGAGATGGGAGAAAACAAAACCAAAACAACAGCAACCCATCAGTTGATCAAAAATGATCACAACTGATTTATGACAGAGATCAATTATGTAGTCGTTTTCCACAGCAAATGGACTGGAAAATAAATGAGTAATTCAGTTCAGGGCAAAGGAGTTCAGGCTAGGGCTACTGATCTGTACCTATCATCTGTCTTACTTCAACGATTTTGGAGATCCATTAGTTTAAAAAAATTAATGTTTTAACTCCTTTTGTTGAAAATATGACTCAAAAGGATGTTATACTGAGCTCCTCCATGTCCTCTCACCTTTAGAAAAAAGTCTTCAGAAGCAAAGTTGTAACCCTCTCTGCCAACTGACAAACACTATCTATCAGCGTTATTTCAACTTCAAGGAATTTTACCCCAAAGGAAATTCTTTCCATTCCCTTTCCTGTTTGTTATGCTTAGACTCAGCACGCACTTACAACCTCTTTCATACTGAAGATGAATGTTATACAAAACCCTGAATTTTTAAACACTTAATAAAATGGATTATAAAAACCAATACAGGGATCTGAAGGTCTGGTTGATGCTTTTGTAAATATAAAAATACTTAAAATTACTATGAAGAAAAGTTGCTGTGAAGTTGGATGAGCAAGAACAGGAATCATCTCAATCTTCTGAGGTTCTGTTGGCTCTTGTTTATAGTTAATGAGAGAACCGAAGACTGAACATAAAAAGGTGCAAACAACAGCTGTTTTCAGAACTGAAGCACTTTAATTTTGATTTTTAAATAATGTGACAAATCACAACTTTTTTTTTTTTCCCCCAGCCACATGGATAAACTCTAGCATAGATTATCAAAACTTTCACAGTACTAAAATTAGTAGTCATAGCAAAAGAACTAAATACAATAAGTTAGACTGGCTGAGAGCCAATTCCAAACTCACATGTCCTGCTCTTTAACAGTAAAACAATCTTTTGGAAGAGATCCAATGGAATCATTCAATAGAAGTTCACACATTGAAATTCTGGTATTGCTAATCTTGTTTTGGAATTCAGTGACAAGGTGAGCAAAGTATATCTGAAGCCAAACCTGAAAGGATGCTATTTTCTTTAAATGCTTATTCTTTTGTTAAGTACTATAGTTATAAAATATTTAACTGCCAATAATGTATTTGGGAATTCTTGTCAACTGGTTTAAATGGAGAATATATAATATGAGTACATAATACTCTATTCCTTAGTCTTGTAAAAAAATTCTTCCCAACATCATAATAGAGAAATATTCTGTACCAGAAGTAGAAGCGCAGTACACTGGAATATCAATTGAAATTCTCAATTGTCAGACATTGTCAGACCATCTAGCATAAAAAAGGTTGTAATATTTCACAGAATAATTCACACTGGAAGGTACCACAGAATACCACCTAATCCAGCCTCCTGCTCAAAGCACTGAATTCAGACCAACATGCTTAGGGCTTTGGCCAGTGTAGTCTTAAAAACTGGAAAGGATGTAGATTTCACAGCCTTGCCCGCGCTACCTGATCCAGTTCCTCGGCATCCTTAGGTTGATTTTTGTTTCCCAGTGCCAAACCAGAACCTCGCTTGTTTTAGGTTATGACCACCATCTCTTTTCCTCCTGCAATATACCTCCGTAAAGGGCCTGACTGTCTTCTTAATAACCTCTTGGGTATGAACTAATGAGGCAACTATGAAGTATCCCCTGACCAGAGCTTTCTGTTGTCCAGGCTGTGCAAAGCTAATTCTCTCAGCCTCTCCTGATGTGCTCCAAGCCCCTCATTTTGCTGGCTCTCCACTGGACAAGTTTCAGTTTACTCGATATTTCTCATGCATTTGGGGAACCAAAACTGGATGGGGTACATCCAATGTGGTGGCCTGAGGAATGCTGAATACTAGCCATCCACTGGCTCTTCTCCTGTTCATAAAGCCTAGTATGCTGCTAGCACTTTTCACTGTCAGAGTGATAAATGACATCCTGACTCATGTCTGTCAGAATGTGCAGGTCTCTCTTAGCAGAGCTGCTTCCCAGGCAGTCAGTCCCTACCCTGTACTACAAGGCTTAAGAACATGCATTTATCCTTGCTGAATGTCACAAGGTTCATTATAGTCCATCCCACCATCCACTTGAAACCACAGAGTGCCATCCTCAAGCATGTCAACTACTCCCCCAACACGATATCACATGCAAATTTGACGAGGATACACTTCATCTCCTCCTCCAGGTCATTGATCAAGGTACTAAACAGGATAGGTCCTAATATAGCACTCCGCTTGTAACTGGCCCCCAAGTGGAATACAAACCATCAGCTGCTATGTTTTGAGCCTGACAAACCAGCCAGTCCTTCCATCCAAACCATAATATTGCAACTTGGTTATACAGGTGCTGTGAAAACCATGCTAAAAGCCTTGATAAACTCAAGGTAGGCAGCGGGCAAACTGCCATAAGCAATATTAAACCTAATCTGATGGCATTTACAGTTTCAGCAGTATACAGAAATGTCCCAGGACTATTCATAAGCATATTAAAGATACAAAGGAACTTCACGCACGGCCATTTTAATTACCGTTTAGGCAAACAAACAAATAAAATACCTCAAAACAAAACAACTGCACTAGATTCCTTTCTGTTAGGGTAGAAAACACAGGATTAAAGAAAAATATGTTTATGCATAAAACAGAAAGGTTTTAAGTTTCAGAATCTGTAAATGTAGCCCACGAAAATAAAAACTAATTTCACCACCCAACCAGGAAAACCCAAAATCATTATCCCCCTTATACATGAATGATGAAATGGGAAACATGTAATGCTGTAACAAATAAAGCAATAAAAAAATATTACTTAAATGAAAGTTTATTTATCATTTTACTTTATTAGCATTTCATATACAGCTGCAACGGATATGTTGACCTCTACTTAGGGGGTTTCTAGTTTAGCAAATTTTCACACAATGACCCATAGGTGAGTAGGAGTCTGGACAGCACTTGCTGAGTCCATGAAGAATGGTTTGTCTGGTGGATTTGCTTTTTCAACCTTAGAACTTCTTGTTATGTTAGATAGATAGTCCTCTCTATGACTTATTTTAGATGTCTCTTATTATTACTTTTCCCCACAGTGATTCCTGTAGCTGCCACAAAGAATTCATACAATTGTATGGAGGGATGTGGCTGAGACAGCTGGTATGAAAAAAAAAAAGTGGTTCATGAGAATCTGTTAACTTGCAACTTTAAACACCTCTGACCTATAGGCATACTGAATGTTGTAAAACGAGTGAACAGGAACACTGACACTGTTGGGTACACTCTGCATAGGAAAGAGAAAAACATTACCATTAAACATCTACTTTCCCAGGAGACATTATTATTACTATGCATATATGTAAATATTCTATTTTAACACTCAGCCACAATATTTTCATAGGCATAAAGCATCACAGATATTCAATTAACTATTTGTGGATACAAAGACACAGTTTGTATGCCCATTACCAGGCACAAAGTACACTCTATACATTAATAGTACTACCATAATCTTACATATTTAACAATACTTTGAAAAATGCAGCAGTAAAATTCAAACTAAAACCAAAACACTTTACAAAATGAAGTGTTCATTTGTGGCAGATCAGTATGATGGAAAGAATCATCAGCTATTTTTAAGAGCTATTTTCTAAGGAAACAAGCCTTATGCAATCACACAGTGCAACACCTCCCTCCACCTCATGATTTTTTGAGTCTATTGTTTGACTCAGCAAGATTTGATAAAAAAAGATAAAGTTTCAGGGGTAATTATGCTCATAGAAATTTTATTTTTAAAGTTATGCAACCACAGAGAAAAAGCACAAAGCATCCCAAGTGTGAGAGAAACACTGACATTAGTAAAATTCTCATCTGAGAATTCCACAGCCTAATGAAGTACTACTTGCCCTTCACTCAGAAATCTCCACCGAAAGTAATGATTTATAGGGGTCCAGGGTAAGAAGCCAACAAAAGCTCAGAATCTCATAAAACCCCTCTGTTCTCACAGTAGAAACCTCATCTCATATAGAAAACATCGTTGGAGCTCAATTTATATTTGATAGCTTGGGGTTTTTCAGTGTAGCACTGAGCAACCACCTGTACAGCTCTTGACCAATTCAGATCATCTAATCTATCCTGTTCCCTTTTTGTAGCAAACGGGTCAAATTCTGGATTTGAAGAGAAGTGGAAATGAGCAAACCAGTCCTCACATTGTTAACAGATTACACCAATCACTATATTTACCCCACCTTGCCTCACCACCTTTAAAAATAATGATTTGAAATGGTTTCCTACGCAAACAAGGCTACGTGATTCCAAGAGATGTACAAATATACTAAGACAGTTGTTGGGAGAGGAGGTGGCACGTAGCCGAGAATCTGAGAGGGGGAAGCCACCCACCTCTGCAGTACCTGCTGATCTCAGAAAACTGGCAGCCAGATAAAGAAGAAAAGATTTTGAGCACTGACAGGTTTATCCCCATAGTTTCTAATTCTGTCAGCCGGCTTCCACAACTGAATGCAGATGCTTATGTATCTCTGCCAAATTACTCTGTGACTGGGCTGTTGTTTCAGTTATCTGAAAAGGGAATTTGAAACACAAGGTTACCGTTTTGATAAAGGATTTTAACTACCTGGACATTGCCTAATTGACTACTACAGCTCAACCCAGAGTAAAGAATTTGAAGATCAAACTAAGGGATATCTTTATATCAACAACATAAAGGAAGCTATGGAAGTGCCAAATTAAGTCTCACGTCACAGCATATTTTACAAAAAAAAAAAAAAAAATTCCTCAAAGTTATGTGAAAACTTTCTTCACGTAATTCTCCCTGCTGAACATCCCAACAAGTTTCCTACTCCTGAACATGCCAACAACCAAAAACTGATTTCAGTTTTAATTATTGCACCTCTTGCATATAATGACCAGATGCAGAGAAGCACCTTTGTAGTCATTTACCTTGCTGTATGTAATAACTGGCATTATTTTTCTCATTTACCATGTAACAAGAATTACCGCTCTTCAAAGTGACAACACTAAAACAGTTACTGTATGGCTTATCATTGAAGACCAACTTCATACCATGTTTTCTGTCGAAGACATGACAAACTGAACCTAACAGAAATCCCCAGTGGTTTCACTTGTTAGTTCCAGTGTCAGACTGGAGGACACTGACATAGCATAGCCTTATACTAATTCCTACCTTGTCTCAACTCACATCATAAGTTCCATACTGTCAAACATAAAACATTTTTTTCTGAGCCTCATATGTAAGAGAACAGAGGAGTAATGACAACACTGCTGAGAAAATAGGCCATGGGTTTGTAAATACCATGGGTTGTTTTGCATTAGTCCAATGAACAAAACTGTTCTCACACTGGGTTTGTATTCATCATCAATTAGAATTTTTACATGACAAACCCAGCGCATCCTGCTGAACCCAAATCACAGCTGGCAATCCTGCAGCCCAATGTGGCAAGGCAGCCACTCTCTTTGAAACAGCTCCCTCCATTGCTATAGAGAAAAACCACTAGGAACAATAATAATAAGCTGTTGTCCTGACAACCTCACAAAGCAAAACCAAGCCTTACTTTACTACAGCACAACAGCAAGGATAACCTGATCACCATAAACTGCTCCTGATTCTTCAAGAGCAGCCGGCCGCGGCAATAAGCAAGAACAGCACGGCAAAATACATTTGCTTGCCTACGCACTATAGCTGGTATGCACATTATGCATGAGAACGTATGCACATACACAGCTACACTTTTCTTCCCCACGCCTCTCCCCTCCCCCTTTTCCCACTTTGTGTCACACTAATATTGCAATGAGATTTCATGCTAAGACATGTCAGGTATTCTTTTCCAGTGCTGAGAGACTAGAAAAATACTTAGGAGTGCTCTTCATACTTACAAGTGCTCTTTTCCGGGAATGTACTTGGGTCTCCAAAAATAGGAAATAATTAGTTTTGAACAGAAAGACACAAATGAAAACAACCAGAGAAGAAGAGTGTGATTAAATAACTTTAACTCACAGTTGGAAAAAAAAAAAAAATCCAAAACCCCACAACCTAAGCAAACGGGGGGGGGGGGGCAAACCAACCAAAAAAAACCAGAGTGACATTTCCTCTCTTTCACAAATGCCTTCTCCATAAAATAAAGGAGACCGAACTGCTTTTGCAGTGACAATTTTGCTAACTATGCATTAATTGCAGGATTTCTTTTTACTCCCCCACGTGAAAGGAAAAAAACAGCAAATAACACCTATAAAAAGCTTTGCTCAGTCCTTACTCACCTTAATTGCCATTTTGTTCTCAAATAATTTCACAATTTATCTGGTTTGACTGAAGTGGATGTAAAAATCCCACATGAAATACCAGGTGGCCCAGAATCTCCTTTCCATCTCATATATATGGAACAAACAAGCGCCAAAACCAAAAACACACAACAACAAAAAAAAAAGGCAGAAAAATTTTATTAAGGTGTTCAAAAGCATATACTAGGTTTATAAAAAAAAAAACACCAAGCAACAAAACATTTTATTCCACTTGAATAAACCTGCCCTAGAAGAACTAGTGTTCTCAGAGTACCTTTCCTTATAAATACATATTATAAAGTACCATAATCTGTTGTTTATTTAATCTGTACAAGAGTTCTATAATTTCATCACAGATTGAATCATGTTTAAAATAAAGGTTGGTGAACCAAAAGGGAAATGGAAGGGCAAATTGCTGAGCTGCATGAGAGCTTTGTATCTCTGTTATGTGTCCTCTAACATAAATCCCATCAAATTATCTTCATATAACTTAAATCTGAAAAGTCATACTGTGAAATACCTACGATTGAAAAGCCTAAAAGATGAGGTAGCAGGCTGGAATTATCACAATCCACAGCCACTGTGCCAGTGAAAATTTGGGCAGTAAAGGGAGAGGGGGAGGAAGGAAGAAATGGCAAATAATACAGGAGGATTATACAAATATCTGCAGAGCTGGGTATGTCACTTTGCAGGATTCAGGACAACAAATGAAGACATTATATAAGAAAAGATTTAAAGTCAATGGCAAAACTCCAAGTCCTGTGCTCAGAATTTTATTTCAGCTGCTGAGGGGGAGGGGAAGTCACGCCAACTTCAACTACTGCCACCTTCCAGCCTCTTAGCTACTACAGGAAAATTTACTATCTTTCCTCCATCCTCCTCCTAGATTCCCTCACTTCCAAAACAGCTAAGGTATCTTTCAACATTATAACTCTCAGCTTTTTTTTTTTTTTTTTTTTTAAAAAAGTTAGTACAGGTCATTTTCCTAAGGAACACAGACTCACCAGCTAACAGCAACTAAAACAAAAGCCTACTTCATTTCAAACATCTACTATTCTTAAAATGTTTTACAAGCATGAGATCCAATAAAGCTGTTTGCTTGCAGATCCAAAAAGATGGGACAGCAGCTGCTTACACTTAATATGTGTTCAGAAGATTATATCCATAAGGATTTGAGACATTTTTTAAACAAAACCTTTAATTATGCGTGAACTAATCACTATTTAAGAAATTCCAGAAGACCAGAAGAATCCACTTATAAATCACGAGTAGCTAACTGCTCATGTAATTACACTTTCATGATCCAAACAAGAGTCTACATATCTTCCAGGAAGAACTATGGTGCATAATAATCACAATGACATTTCTGCCTACTGCTGTACTGTCTTTAGGTAAAAACCAGAAGAGTATCACCAATTATAATAATCCTTCTCAATCTTCAGTTCATTCAATTATGCCTGAAAATAGCTTTAAATCTGGGGTCAGTGCTTTACTACAAAGGAAGGCAGGGTCTCTCTCATTTACTTCTGTCAGGATAAATCAGATGTTTAACATTATGTTCGCCCTTTCACAATAAACTAAAAACAGTAAGACACTCATGTGAAGCCCTGCAATTCTTAAAAATCTAACCAGTCATATGGCATCAGCACTGAATGTCATGAGGAATTAATGTTATTCTTAATGCAATCTATGTGAAAAACTAGTATTTAAAAAAAAAATAAATGTGAAACACACGCTTCAATCTGCTAAATACAAATTCTATAGTCAGAGCTATACATCATAAAGAGTCCTCATGAATTCTTCTTATTGGATTCTTGGATTTGGGAAACAGTCCTCAAAGGATTTCCTTAAAATAATTCAGGTAGAAAAAACAGTGTAGAAAAAGACCGAGAGGGGCACCCTCACCCTAAATTTCCTGAACTGTTCAGATTTATAATAGAATGAAAAGTCCCTTAAAAACAGACAAACTGAAGTCTATCTTAACTTTGCAAGAGATAATCTTTTAAAGAATTGCATATAAATTATTCTACTTAGCATACCAAAAAATTGCAACATTGCAATACATAAACAGCCAACTCCACTGATTCACAACCCAGCTTGCTCAAAAATTCTAAAATTGCAATGCATTTTAAATTGCAAAGCAAAATTTGCACGGAAAGAGGAAAAAAGCATTCATTAAACCATTATTTCATTTCAAACTGTCAATACAGCTACTGTTGGTAATCTTGGATGACTAATATGAGAAACTAGATAACCCGGTGCCCCACCCTCTTTCCACAATCTGTAAACTTAGATTTTTATAATAACATAGAATTTCTCACTCAATATTAGCAAAGTAGATCACTCATCAGTAAAAGGTACAAACCTACCAAAAATATTTTAATGTCCAACCACCTAAATATAACCTTAATTCCAGCCAAAGCAAGGATAAAATATTTACTTTCTCCTGCAGTTTGAACTGCTGATCTGCACATAAAAGGCTTGGGTGCAATGCCTGACTACTATGTTCAATATGAAGCTGAAAGTGAAAAAACGAACTGTCTCAGTTCACTTGTAAAGGTCAAACAGCAAAAGAAAGGGATGGTTTTGCCTGTTTGACCACTGCTTTGCTTAGTTCCTCATTTGACTCTTCATTTGCAAGAGTCTTTCACAATGCACTTGAGTAATGGTATGTCAGTAAATGTCTATGAAAAAAGACCATACTGTCTTCCTTTCAGGAAAATGGAACAGACACCTTTAAAATCACTGATTCGCACAGTAAGTAAATACCAACTACAAAAAACCACGGTTTTGTTTAGTTCTAGGTTTCACATTATAGCCTCGGCATCTATGAATGACACGATCTTTAATTTACCCAATACGATTAGTGAAACAGTCTGGCATCCTTACAAGTAAGTATTCCTTCCTGTTACATCTAAGCGCTGCATGACCTGGTAAGGTAACCCACTGGGCATGCATAACCAAGACAATACATTCAGAGACCTCTCTGAAATCTAGCTTTGTATGAATGATACATAAATTATAAATCAACTGTTGTGGAGCCTAAGTGATGTTTAAATATCCATAACGCATTAGAGCTCTTGATGATTTAAACATGTTTGCATTAATAATAAATGATGTTTTGAAGATTAAATTTAAGATTTAAGTATTTGAGAGCTTCTACCAAAGAAGCAAAAACAGGGGGCAAGTAACGCATTCCACTGACAACAGGCACAGTCTTGGAAAAGCACAAGAAATGGATATAGGAATGCCAAGGCCTTATTAATCTAGCAGGCTGAGATGCACTATGTTTCTGAACCCAACTCCAAAATGCTTCAGTCTGAGATGGTTAGGTATGGAGCCTGAGGGGGAAATGGCTGAACAAACAATATTCATGCACTACGGTCCTTTTTAAAGTAAGTCCATCAAACTAAGTAACAACCGAGACTTAATTATTTGGGTTTTTCCACATTTTCAAACATCCCTCCTTATCCAGCTGCCTTCGTTTAAAGCAACCCAAATATTTTGCAGAGCTACCTTCCAATTAAACAAGCTTCCTTTAGATATTGCTAGTAGATACATAAAATGTCTATAAGCAGCAAGATGAGCTGATCAAAACAATGAATTATGTCAGCTAGTAAGCAAACCTCAAATTCTGCTCTTGTCTAATCAGTGCAGAACTGATCAAGAAGGTAGTTTACTATTCATGCGAAGAAAAAAAAAAAAAAAAGACACAAATACAGAAATCGTAGGCTGCAGAGACAGATTAGACGCTTTCCTCCTCTGCTGGATATCTGATATGAGAAAGCCATCTAGTGTTAACTTTTAGAAGTGAAAACTGCGCACAAAAGAGCTCGGGAGAATTTACATGTGCAATTCTCTGTAACTTTGCATGTCTTCTGCATCATAAAAAAAATAAAACTCGATTCCTCTAGAAAAGCCAGGCTGAAAGCAAACACTCAAAACTACTAACGCGTTAAAATAACCCACCGCCATGTGCCAAGCCAGCCCGCCGACCTGCTCGGCGAAGGTCAACAGCCGTATCGGAGATTTGTCAACTTCAGAGTTGCCTTTGTGAAGCCTGCGCGGCCCGTGCGCTCCCCGCATCGCGCTGCCGAGCCCCGCGACGGGCACCCGGCCAGGAACAGAAAATCCAAAGCCAAGTTCCTCTCAACCGGCTATCATTTAACGAATGAAATAATTAAGTTTGGAGAACGGTCCACAGAAGGCGTATCGGGGCGTTACAAGATAACAAAGAGTGCAATAGGATACAGGTTGCGCCTCGCATGCAATAAATTAGTGAAAAGCGTTAAAATCACTGAAGGAAAGCACGGGCTAAGGAGCCTTTCCCTCCGCTAGCCCAAACGCTCGGCGATGCCCGCTGCACCGTCCCCGCTCTGACAAGCGGCGGCACCGCGGCGGTCTCCGACCCCAGCAAACTTCCCCCGCAGTCGCCGCTGCCCCGCAGGCGGGCGCGGGGCCGGAGGCCAGGAGGCGGGCACAGAGCCCCCCCCCCCCCCCCCCCGCGCAAGGGACCGGCGGGCACTGAGCTCCCCCCCCTGCGCAAGGGACCGGCGGGCACTGAGCTCCCCCCCCTGCGCAAGGGACCGGCGGGCACTGAGCTCCCCCCCCCCCGCGCAGGGGACCGGCGGGCACTGAGCCCCCCCCCCGCGCAGGGGACCGGCGGGCACTGAGCGCCCCCCCCCCCCCGCGCAAGGGACCGGCGGGCACTGAGGCCCCCCCCCCCCGCGCAGGGGACTGGCGGGCACTGAGACGCCCGCCGCCCCCGCGCCTGTTAGCGATGTCGCAGATCACAGCGCTATTTATAAAGACGACGTGCGGGAGCGAGCCACAAGGCTCCGCCGCGGCGGGGACGCTGTGGCGGCCGGGGGGTGGACGGGGTGCTGCTGGGGACGGGGGCTCCCAGCGCTCCCCCAGCCCGCCCCTCCGCCCTCCCGCCGCGCCCGGGGAAGCCGAGGCCCACTCTCCACGGCACCTGAGGGGAGAGGTCTCTCCCCACGGCACCCCCCTCCCCAAACTGCTCCCGAACCCCTCCCGCGGGGGGGGGGAGCGCTCGCACGCCCGCGCTGCCCCCGCGCACCCCGCCCGCCCGCCGTGTCCCCCCGCCGCGGGGCACGGACCCGGTGGCAGGCGCCGGTCCTTACCTGGTGCTGCCGCTGCCCGCGCTCCGGCTGCTCCCGCCGCGGGACCCCCATGTCCCCCCCGCGCACGCACAGGCTCCAGCGGAGACCCCCTCCCCGCGCTCCTCTCCCCCCTCCCTGGGGACACGCCGCCCGCGGGGCGCCGGAGCCGTTAATGGAACCGGGGGGTGTCCGCTGGGGTCTCGCGGGCGGGCTGCCGCGCACGCCGCTCCTCCTCCTCCTCCTCCTCCTCTCGTCCCCCCGCCACCCCCTTCCGCCCGCTCGCCCGGTGCCTCGCGCTCTGCCCGGCGCTGGGTCCGGAGTGCGCCTCAGCCGCCGGACGGGGAGAGGAGGCGGAGGGAGGGGCGGGCGCAGCACCGACACACACACACGCTCTCGCCTTCCCTCGCCCGCCCGCAACCCCGCCCCTCCTGCCGGCCCCGCCTCCCATTGGCCTCACCGGCTCGGCCCCGGGGGAATGCGAACTCCGCATTGGCCACTGGCGCTGTCGCGCAACCAAAACACCGGGTCCCGCCCCGCGGCGTGCCCGCTGCCCCCCCCTCGCATACACACACACATTCACCCGCCGCGGCGGGGGTGGCGGGAGGGGATCACCGCGGCCAGGCTGCCGGTGTGCGGCGGGAAGCGAGCAACAGGTGGGGTGAAGGGGCGGCAGAGCTCGGGTCACCCGGGCAGGGCCCTACCCGGCACCGAGCCGGTGAGCGCGGGCTGCCGCCCCGGTCCCGCAACCGGACTGGGCCCCCCAGCCGCTGCCGCGCCCGGCCGGACCGCAGCGGAGCGCCGGGGCGAGCGGCGCGGCGTCCCGGGCCCTGCCCCGCACGGGCCCTCGTCTTCGTTTTCAAGACCCTGGACAACGCCGCCCGGCCCTCCGAGCCCCGGCCCGCCGCCCGGCCGCCCCCGCCCCGCTGCCGGCACCGCAAACCGCCGCTGTGGCCCGCGGGCCCGGCGCCGGCCGCCCTGGGCTCCTGCGCCCCGCGGGAGCGGCTGCCGTGCGAGCAGCGGGGCGGCTGGGCCTCCGTGCCCCCTGCCAGGCTCGGCATTGCCTCAGCCACAGCCCGTCCCAGACCCTCCGGGCTTGCAGCGGGAGCCGCCCGTGGCCCAGCCTTTAGCCTCGTTCGCATCCCGCAGCGCCTGTTCTCACCTATAGCCTTCACCCCGAGATGCCTATCGCGAAGAAACACATGGCAGTGGAGTCCTCGGAACCGCCCCGTGTGCTCTGCCTCCTGTACACCGCTCTTACACCGCACATGCTCACGAGTAGCAGCGCTTTCCCTCTGTGTTGTACAACCCTGAACATGTTTAGTTTGCCTGCCAAATAAGCCGTGGCTAGCTATTCGCATTTCCTCCACACGTTCTGGTAAGCAAACCAAAGTCTGGTTTGGGAATTTGAATTTCCCTATTTCTACTCTGCGGGCCAGTTCTGCAAGGGGCCGTATCTGCAATCGTAGGGCCCGCTTCTACATACAGGTTGCAAAATAGAAGATGTTATCAGGACTGATGTGGCTGCTCCCATCTGCTGCCCCAAATTATGAGGCCTGCAACATTGTTGGAATAAAGTCTACTCCTACAGAACCCTACAGAAACAACGCAGGATTCTTTAATGTTTTTCCAGTCCTCTCCTGCTTGCTTTCCCCTCCGCCCGCGCCCACCTCTCGTGGGTATGTAACTTTCTGGTTGTACCAGTTTGCTCAGCTCTGGCGAGCAGGCTGCATGTTGACATTTACAAGTATTCTGCTGCCTTGTAAACTTCTCCTCACTGCCTACCCTTTGCTGGTAACAGAGCAGAAGGCTTTAGTGGAAGTTGTCATTTCTCCCCAGAATCACTAGTCCAGTTAGGCAGCAGGCTGCCTCTGTACTGAAGCGCCACCACAGGAATAATATTATCATTGTCCTGACAAAGAGCCTCAGAAAAAAAAAAAAAAAAAAAAGAAAAAGAAAAAAGCTCAACAAAACAAAACACTGCAAGTGAAAGGAACAGTGTATTTTCCACTTCAATCACATTATAGACAGTGTCCTTCCTGGAAGGTTCATTCCTTTAAAAACCAGCACAGAAAATGTCAATGAAGAGAGAAGGAATCAGGAGAGGTGGAAGTCCGCACAGAGTACCCGAGAGGCAGTACTTGCCTCTGGTCTACTGTGCTGGCCAAGGTCTCGTTACTGGGGTGCTCTGGCTGCTTGTTTCAATGCGTCCCTTTCACTCCAAGGACAAGTTGCCTTTCTGGGGTTCGGGGTCCTTGCAGCAATAGCCGAATTTTCTCTCCTTGCTGTCATTCACATTGTACACTGCATCTCTTGCCCCGAAGGAAAACTGGATGACAACAGTTGTTCTCCAGACTCTCTTGGGATCTTCTTCAGCAAGAGTCCTCCCCAGTCCTTCCTGATTTCTCTTTCTCGACCTTCTCAGCTAATCCTCACCCTCTCTACATCGTGTTATATATTTTCATCCTTCTGCTCAGGTTTGACAATGTCTCTCTGGGCCTGGTCAATGTCCCTCCCAGGAGAAGTGTGCATTAATACCACACTGTGCCATAGACACCCCTGACGGGTGTGTTTTCGGCAGTGCCCCTTCCAGGCCAGCTGCCCAGGCGCAGCCGCACCAGCCGCCTGCTTTCTGCCAAGCCCTGCCACACAGCTCGCTGCAGAGCTTTCCCCCGCGCACGGCGGCTTTGCCGGGTACCCTAGGGCAGGGCTGGGCACGGCACGGCACGGCACGGCAGGGCACGGCACGGCAGGGCACGGCACGGCAGGGCACGGCATGGCAGGGCATGGCAGGGCAGGGCAGGGCGCAGCACGGCATAGCATAGCACAGCACGGCACGGCATGGCAGGGCACGGCACGGCATAGCACGGCATGGCACGGCAGGGCACGGCACGGCATGGCCGGGCTCCGCTGCGGGTCGGCCGGGCCCGTGAGTGCCGCCGCCGCCGCTAGGTGGCCTCTGGCAGTTGCGCCGCTGCTGCCGCTCGGCTCCGCACCGGGGCCGCGCTCTGCGGGACGTGCCGCTGCCGGGGGTAACCTGCCCCCGCACCGGGGCGTCGTTCTGCGCCCGCTCCGCCGCTGACGCCACGTTCTTTCATGAGCTCGGCTGCCCTTCGTGGGAGGGAGCTGATGTTGTGCTACGCCAATAGGTAACAGAGCTGTGATACGCTATATGCCAAGAACAGTATTCGCATTTACCGACTGGGTTTTCTTCCGAAGACTCGTTTTATAAAGCTCTTTGGACGCCAATCAGCTTTCTCCAAGAATATTTCGCGGTTTCACCTGCTATCCCAAAGAACACTGTGCTTAAAAACACCTGACTGAAGTTGTCCAAAAGTCACAGCATTTCCTTACCCTCTGAAAAACTGCTGGTCAGTCCCTACCAGACTGCAGAGGTGAGCTGAACTCCTTCGGGCACAGCAGGTAAACTCACCCCCTCACCCTGCGCCCACACCCTGAGTAAAAGGGCTTCATCTGGACACAAGAAATGCTTGGGCATTCTGCTGCATGGTGCCTCTTGAGGCTGACCTTCGCCATTAAAGAGCAGCCCAACTACGGCACCGCCTGTGAATAAAAAAGCATTTCTCAGCTGACAAAATGTACTTTGTGATGGAACTGTGATACCCTACTTAACAGGTCTAAGCATTTACAGCCAGCAAGCTAAATGTTGTTTAGGTTGCATTCCCAAAATTACACATTACCTGCATCTTGACAAGATCCAGCACACTGATATGTATTAGGGTTTTGCTGGTAGGAGGGTCTGGAGGCTTGCTGTGATCACTGTTTTTCTTTCCTTCTTACTTTTTTTTCCCCTCTCACTCTCTCACTCCTCCAGTATCATTCCTTTCGGCTTCCAGGCTACCATCTGTGTACCCTCAGGGAGTCAACAAGAAAAGAACAAGGGCCAGAAACCAGAACACAGGTGAAAAGAGGTAAACAGGAACTTCTTGCAATAATAAAGTGCTGTTCAGGCCTCAAGAGCACAGGAGCAAACAGGGTAAGAGGAATCCCTTGCCCAAACTAAAAACTGATAAACATAAACATGTAATTGAAAAGGGTGGGGAGAAAGGAGGAGACAGATTTTCCCTTCAGCTTCTAATCTTCCAAGATGCATGTATTTCACTTGAGTTGTCTAGCGAAGGAGGCTGGCTTGCCACAGATTTTGGGATAAGTCACTTAGAGCAGGACAGTCCAGCCTTTGACAACATGGACCCAGAAGGCATTATAACAGTTCAGCAAAAAGCAGACGGTAGACATCCCACAGGCCACCGGCTCGGACAGCTCTCACTAAAAGGGATGCCAACTTCTTCTTGCAGTATCTTTTCTTCACTTCTCCTGTTCATATTTAATTTCAAAGTACCCAGCTCAGCCACATTTGAGGCCAGTCTTCAGACATTATTAATAGGCAGGGAACTGTTCCAACATCGCCTACAGACTTATTTGTTTCCAGTGATGTAAAGACAACGCTAACAACAAAAGTGAACTTTTCCATTCGTTGTTGGGGAAGTGGGTCAGAGTGGGATCCTTGGAAATGGTGCAGGAGGTGGAGAAAACATCCGGTAGCCACATGATGAGGCATGTTTCGCTGACACAAGGCACTCATGAATAGGCAAGCTGAAGAAAGTTTAGGTTTGTTTCCTTTCAGCCTTGGGCACAAGCCTAGAATCCAGGTGAAGCAAGCAAGCACTGAGCACAAGATCTCACCAATGCGTAAAGAATTCATCTCACTCACAAACCTTTTGCTGACGTTGCTCACTTTTTCCTGATGCACTTAATGAGATGAGATGCTCTATAAGGGAATTCTGGCCAGGTCTTTGGAGCAACCTCAGCTCCCTCTGGTCAAACCAGAGGAAAGCTATGAGCAGTAGCAGGGAGGCAGCCTCTGGCTTCACACACTCCCTGTGAATCACGGTGCCATCCACGGGCTGGTGCAAAGGTCAGCACTGCAGGCAAATCCCAGACTTCATGCTTCTGTAGATCCAGCAGCCCTGGAGCCACTCACGCGTAGCCTGGGGACACAAGAGCTGTTATTCCAGCAACCCCGAGTGTTTGTTGTACCTCAGAGTAGGCTGAGGGTGGATTTTGCTCTTCTAACCCCAAGCTGCCCTTTCATTTGGACGTTATGCTGGTGAAACCATGTACTCACAATCTGTAAAGTGCCTATTTCGCATGTTGCTCTTAAAGCACAAGCACAGTTTACCGCAATACTAATATTTCATCCAAGTGGCTTCCCTAAACTACAAGCAATTCAGCGAAACAAAACATCCTCTGTATTCTCTGACACTGGTTTTGAAAGTCCAGATGGAGGAAAATAGTATTGGTTTTAATTAGCAATATCCTTCACATGAATCCCCTATTAACCAAAGGAGCATACTGTATTTCATCTCACTTCCTCTCGTTTACTTACTACTGCCTCTCTTCTCTGTGGTTTACCAGCAGGAAACCACTGAAGGGGACATATCCAGATAAGATTAAACAACATAATATTATCATCTTTACTATAACCAGGCTGACAGTTTTTCTGCTAGATGCTGAAATGAGATTCACAGCCATTCTGGTTTCCATTCACTGTGGAAAGAAGCCATTCTTTTAAGTCCACACTATTTCACTAATTCCCCAACTATTTCACTTGCAACAGGCCTTCCCGCTGCCCCCCTCCCCCCCCCCCCCCCCAAAAAAAAAAAAAAAAAAAAAGCACTTCAAACAGTAAGCTAGGTTCACCCTAGTTGAACGTAACAGAAAGCAGAACCTGAGTGTCCTGGCAGTGGGCATCTCTCCAAGAGTAAGACTATGGTAGAGCAAGACATCTGTAGCTTCTCCTCTGCTAAGGAGCTCTTGGAAAGCCACCAAGTGGCTTCCTTCTAGTGGTGGTGAGACAAGAGTGTGTCTGGCTCCATATATTTCTAGCACTGGTTCCACCCGAGGGTCTTTCAATGGACATAAAATAGGCAGAGAGAAGAAGGACAAAGGTGAATTTCTTTTGCACCCTGCTGATCTCACCATACCGCGGATACTCCCAGTATGAATTCTCTACGCATTGTCACGCTGGATAACACACAACCACTTTGCAGCAGTGTGAGCTGACTTGCATAAAGCCTGTGAAATTTGCAGCCATCACACATACCAGTTTTCACCGGGACTGGGGCAATAACAGCCAATATCTAACACGGATGTTCAGTTTCTACTTGCAAAAAATTTCCCATAGTCTTTTACAGGATCAGTACTCTTCTGCACTTCCGGCACAGTGCTGCTGTGCTCTTTATCAGAAACGTTCAGTGACCTGAAAAGACGTCTCTAATCCCTTAGCTGTTTCACAGATACTGAGACTGCATTAATTCCCAAGGAATTTCTCCTGCCAGGTAACAGAAAGTTCACCCAGTAAGGGAATCTCCTCACTGTAAATAGGTTGCAACATCCAGCTCTGCTGAGGAGGGAGGGGAAAGGACTGGACTGGAGTAAATCGGCATGATGAGGCATGTGGATGAAGTCAGCCAGGGCGAAAAGACAGCCTAGGCATCAAAAGACAGGCTGCTTCAGCACATCTTCCAGGCAACTTCTGCTGACAGCTCTCTTAACGTCTGCATCTTAAGTCAGGCAAACTGATAATATGCACCAAAATTCCATTATAATTATCACCGAGTTCAGTTTTTAATATGACCACTCCTCTTTCCTTTTTTTTTTTTTTTTTTTTAGTTGCTATTAATTTGACAAGCATTTCTGTGACTGATGTTTTCCAGGCTTGTTTTTAGCACATGACAAGTCTGGGGTATTTGAAAGATGAAAGGAAATCAGCAGAGCTATTAAAGAATGTCAAGATTATTTTCCACATGGTTCAACCAGAACTTTTGCACTTGAAATTAGAAACTGTAAACAAACTTATTTTGTAACAATACTTAGCTCTTGACAGAAAAAGTTTCTGAGCTTATTTTTTTAAGAACTTTTAAAATTTTGGCTTTTCTTCGTTGGCAGGTTTACTATGTTTATTAAAACTTTTATCTTAAAATGCTTCAATGAGATGTAATTGGGTGGACTGTTTCTTAAATGGAATAAAAGATTGTATATATTTAGACTAGACAGTTTTTTCAATAACTGAGGCAGGCTGAAAAAGAGAAGACAGTATGAAATCACTATTGATCTCACTACACTAATCTAATTTTTTGGGGAAAGACTTAGGACAGTGATGGGAAGTATGGAAAATCCATTGATAGACAGAGAGATTGATCTTTGCTAAGGACATTCTACTGGAAGAAAACTTGTTAATATCTTTTCAATCTCCCATAAATTCTTAGACTTTAAAGCTCTAAAGGCCCATTTGTGATAATCTAGTCTGACCTCCTCTATATGACATGCCATTGAACTTCCATGAATTAATTTTTGTTTCAACTAGGTGTCTTCTAGAAAAATTTCCAGTCATTCTATATTTATTCTCATTGATGGAAAATTCACTGAAGTCCTTGGTAAATTGTTTCAATTACTTTCACTGTTCAAAAATGTGTGCCTTATTCCTAGTTTGAACTGTCTGCCTTTCAGTTAACGTATCTTGTTATACTTTTGTCCACTCTACTGACAAGTTCATTCATGCTGTGTGCTTAGTGCTGGTACACACGGAGTGTCTGTTACTCCTCAATCAGTTCTTTTATAAAGGAAATAGAGCACACTCGGATTTTTTTTGCTATGATCTGTTTTTCATTTCCCATAATCATTCTCATGGCTTTTCTCTGAATTGTTTTCCCTCTGAGCTCGTTCTAAATTCCTTCCAAAATGCAGGAGAATGTAGATGCCATACTGTCAAGAACTCCAGGGAGATGTCTTCCTCAAGCATGGATCTTTGTTAAGTTGCTATTGAACCCTTTAGTTACTTTTCAAATTGTTTCAACTGAATCTGAGTTCCCATTCTACCCTGCATCTCCCAGTTCTTGTTTTTAAGGCATTCTGTTTGAAAGAACAGAATGAGAGGAAACAATCACATCACAGCTTATTCTGTAGGCCTATGACATAGCATTGCTCTGCTGACCAGTGTTTGGAGTTGAAATACACAACATTTTAATTCACAGGAGAATTCACAAATCTTACAGAAATCATTTGTTTTAGTTCATCAAACTGGATCTAGTGTAATCAAAATGCAAATTCACTTACTTTTGATGGTTTACACACAGCCCAAAGCTGTATTTAACTCTTTATCTTTGGGGTTATGTGGCAGATGATGAATCCTTACTTGGATCACGTACACATGAAATGAATTTCACTGGCAAGCCTGGCTCACATGAAGGAAGCAAAGGTGAGTAATCTTAAAGTTGAGCCTCGTAATAACCTCTGAACTTCACTCTTGTTCCGTGCTGTGACATCCCACTGATAGCACTGTTTTCTAGACTTTCCTAGAGGAAAACACTTCCTCCCCCGCCCCCCCCCCCCCCCAGAATTCACAAAGGATGCAAACTGCGGATCACTGGAGCCTAAATGTTTCCCTTTCATTTGGTGCCAGGCACAACATGTATCTGATGTATCTACTAGTGGTCTTTGGAGAAGACACCTGCTTCTGCTCACTGAAAACTATTGGAAAGAACAATAACCTGGATTTTAATTGCCCAAATGCTTGAAGAACTTGGACACACCCTTTGCCCACATAGTGTGTCTCCGGGTATTTTGTAATTGCTCCATCTTGTCCTTCATCTACTCCACAAGCTGTTGGGCATTTTTCACGAATTACCTCTTCTTTGTCATCCACAGCTCCATTTTCTCGTTCTGCAGCCTGCTAAATTGGTAACAGTGTAGCAGGAAACAAGGAATTTCTGACTCATCTATCATGAGGCATCTAACAGTTCGGTGAGGTTTGGTTTTTTGCTATGACTCTTCACCCAGCACTTGTAGTAGTATAACAACATTACCTTCATGTTTGTTCTGACACTGCATTAAAACCTGGGAATTTACTAAGCACTCTGCTTCAGAAATGAGCAGGCCACAGAAGAAACATTGCAAATACCCTCAGGCTTCTTTGTCCTTAAGGTGTAAATGATTCAGACCAAATTCTGGAGTTCTTTGATCTAATTTTGTTCTTCACCAATGAGTTACTTGCGTGACTTTGGCAGCAAGGCTTGGGACCGCAGGGGAGCCTGGGCAATGGCAGCTTTGCCCAGTTGCATGCCCGTTCTGGGCAGATTTTCTGCACAGGGGCAACAACAGATTTGAGCAGGAAAAGTTTGGGGTATCAACCCAAGAGGGAACAATATAGCGGTGGCTTTATTGCTCAGCCAGCTGGTGTCAATTTGAGCAGCTCTGCTACCCACAGCTACTTAAGTGGCCAGAGTATGCAAAATGATCTGGTTGTTAGGAGACACATCCACGCTGCCAGGCCTGGAAAAGATGGCCATTCCAGGTTCTCTGGGCTGGTTGATCACACTGGTGGGGCACCACAGGAGGTTTATGACACACACACACGGCGTTAGCGAGGTCCTGGTATTTTGAGTTGCAGCTATTTGATCTTTAACTACTTGTGTATTTGAGAAACTTAAGAACACATCAACTTTTTTTTTTTTTTCCTTTTTTCCCCTCAGTTTTATCATTTCCATTTGTTGCGGCTGCTTTTTCCATTTTATGCTAGAAGGTTACTTTATGTGAATTGCTGAATTTGTCCACCCGCCACTACGGACATAGGAGAACTGGAGCAGCGAGGCAACCACACAGCCTTGCTCTTCGGGACTGATTGAAAGCTTATTGATGTTGTAGGGATCTTTTAGTTTTATTCAGTGAGTTTTCTATCGGAGTCTTACAGCAAGAATCTGGTACACATAAAAGGAGAGAGAGGAAAGGTACACAGCTTTCAAATGCCAGATAACAATGGTCTTTCCCCTCTCTTCTCCTCGCTGCATGAAAAACATCACGCTGGTTCAAAGCTTGGCTACATTTACAAATCACCATGGAGTTGGTCTAAACTTGGAGAGGCTGCCCCAGGGCCCAAGCAGGAGGTGTGCCCCCCAGGCGGTGCAGCACAGTACCCAGAATAGCAAGCCCTGCTGAGGGGTAGGTCTGTGGAGTCTGGCAGCATAACGGTCATACGGTTTACTGTTTTCAGGACACATAGGTCCACGCAGTGCTAAATTTAGTTACATGCAGTCATCAGTGCAGGCTTGGTCAAAAGTGGGTCTTTCCGTGGTCCCCCACAGAACAATGCAAACATCTCCATCCCGTTTTTTCACGGTTTTAATGCTGTTACTCTGTTTTGCCTTCTTTCCTTTACAAGTCAGATGCAGATGAAAAGATCATTCATCCATTAAATAGATCAGTGGAACAGTAGCATTCACCACGGGGTTTTGCCTGTTTTACTGGCTGGTTGATAATGTAATTATTTTTTGCATAATAGCCGAAAATGAGCAGGCACGTGGATCAAGTTTCCCGAGTTTTCCGCAGATCCAGTAAATGAGGTAGTGACACTCAGGCGATCTCCTAATTCATGTTGCTTTTGAAAGGCTGGTATTTCTGTAGATACTATCTTCTAAGTTTTGTTGAGCAAGCATGACTGTATTAGGAGAGGACTGTTTCTTTCTCTGGCCTACTTGCTTTTCCACACACATTACAAAGAGACATTCTGGCTACTCAGAAGTTTCTCCTTCAGTACCGTGAGCTATTATACTGCCTCTCACCTGTCAAAACAGTGTCACTCCATGGCGAGTTACAGGAAAGTTGTAAACTGGCTTTTGTTTTTGCACTGTGCCTTTCACCTTTCCCCAGCTGGGGACTCCCAGCTCATTTTGCATGTGCTGTTATTGTGGATGGAGCCAAGCCCGGACACTCACTGCAGAAGTGATCACCAGCTCTTTAGTCCAAACTTGAGAAGGGTTGGGAAAACAGTTCCGAAGGACCATGTAACTCCACTCAGTAAAGGAACAAAGACAAGTCAAAATAAAAGAAAGAAAAGTGCATTTAGTCTGGTTATTTGTTTTGGCAGTTGAAAGGTAATTTTAATTATGCCTCATGCCTCATGAAATACTGTCTTACAGCCAGTTGAAACAGGCCACTGCTGAAACAATGAAGACATATTAATATGAGATAATGCTGCTGTGCATACTCCTAGATCTGTCCTGAGCAGTGAGGAAGATCCATCTTTCCCCACGCAAACTGGGGCTCGCTCTGGTTAAGTGCTAAATATAGCAACCCAGCTTTTAGCTCTGCCGTCTCTGTCTAGCTCCTTGAGCACGGTTGCTTTCACTGCATGCATTGTGGCAACTTGGGTGCTGACCTGCTTTGGCCAGCGGTGAAGCAAAGGTGGAAGCCAGCACTCTTTTCTGCCTGGGCTGCTCTTGAGGAAGTCAAACACAGGTGCCAGCCTTGCTCACAAGTGTGGCACAAGCCATCCCCCTCAGGATAGGGCAGTGCAAGGACCTTGTGAGAAGAGAGCATCTCCCTGAGACTGGCCTATAGGGCTCTTGTCCTGTGTGCTAGGAAGCTTCTTGGAAACAGCCTAATACTGGGTTCATGAGCCACCGGGCAAGTGTCATGTTTAAGGCACGGAGCACCTTCCCTGCCTATTCCTCAGCAAGCTGCCTCAGACCTACCACTGCCTCTGGGCAGACCTGCGGTGCAAGGATGCAGCAGCAGCATTGCAGCAGGGTTGCAAGGCACTACGTACGCGAAGCAGTGCTGCTGCAAGCAGGGTGGGTGCTGAAGAAAAGTGCTGATCATGGTGGGGTAAATCAAGGACTCCAGCACAGACAGGGGCCCTGAAGCAGCTTTCCAGGGGACCAGCAGTGATCCTTTGGGAAGGAGTGCAGAGGAAGACAAAAGCACCCTTAGGGGAATGAAGCCTTCTTGCAGAATGGCTTAGTGAACCCCAATATGGGAGACTGATTGATTTCTGCAGCCTGCCCCTGGCTGTGTGGACTAGTCAGTCCTGTGTTTTCAGGGAGAAAGGTACAAAACATGCTTGCCTTCCTCTTCCTCACTTCTGGAAGTGATTGCCTAGCTGGTATTGCTTCTCTTTAAGTATCACTGCTAGCTTACTCACCCCAGACCGGGTCCCTGTGAAATTAGCAGCAAAGCCCCCGTCACCTCCAATCGGAACAGGATCAAGCCCAGGGCAGAGATAACTTTTTGAATCTCCAATAACACCAAACCCCAATGTTTTGTTTACGTAGCATGGTCTTCTTTTAAATGGCTACACGCACGTTTTGCCTGAAGTCAAACCCCAAGAGATCTGTGACCAGCAGACATCACCCATGAGCTGCCTGGGCTCCGCTGTTGGGCCCAACGCACTGACAGGGGAAGAGAGCTCTCTTTATGAAACTATTTAATTAGGAAACCAGGAGCAACTCTAGAAAAGTAACGACTATAAAAAGACTATAAAAAGAAACTGGAATAAGCTTTGCCCTTTGTAGAAACAGGAACTTCTGTTCCACCCCATTCATGAATTGTATTACCAGCATTATTACTTATTATAATAGTATTTGCATGTTTTCTTGGATTTACATTCACATTTATTCTATGAGGAGTTGAAACATGCTCTCCCAATGCTACAGATGGAAACAGTAACAGAAGATAAGTCAGGGACACATTCAAGGTGATGGGAAATTCTTGACAGAGCCAAGACCTGAACGCAGGTCGCCAGTGTCTCACCCTGCGTCCCCCCTCTGATGGGCTGCAGCGCCAGGACCCAGCAGGGGCTGTGCAGAGGACAGTGCTGGGCCCTGAGAAAGCTGCAGCAGCACAGTGAGCCACGGTGCTCTACCCAGTGAAGCTTCCTATGGATCTCAGCAGCAGACCAGCATGCTGCTTTTTTTTTTTTTTTTTTTTTTTAAAGTTATGTTGGTTTTAGTACCTATCAAATATCAAACTATCAAATAGTTTCCTGGGTATTTCTATCATAGTGCAGCTGCATAAGCCAACCTCCTGCAACTCTCTGCCAGCATCACATCTGGAGGCTCTGGGCACTGGAAGACCAGCCAGCACTGAGCAACCTCAAGGTGATGCAAAACCAACATTTGTTGCGCCTAAGCGTTACACCTGACTGAAAAACGGGTTTCATTACTATAAGATCCCACCTGGAATGATTTAGAAAGCCAAAAGCAGTAAAAGAAAGTTGTTCTAGAGGACAGGATCAACCGATGAGACTACAAGAAAATCCAAGGGGAAGAGAGAAATGAGGACGAGGAAAGAACAAAGTGTACTGGGTAAGCCTAAAACAAGTTTATGTAAAGCCTGATGGTGATACTCTTATTCATACTTAATGGCACGTTAGCACAGGTGCGTAAATTATTACTGACTTGAGGGCATCAAAATCAGATCCATCAGGGTCTAGAAACAGGAAAGCTACTGTCTGGAAACATCTTCTAAAATTAACAAGTCAGTTAAACTGTTTTATCATAGAGAAACAGGTCAATCTGCTTTGGATTTGTTGATACCTTGAAATGGCCAAGGCTGATGCTTTTAAGAGTGATTCACAGATATGCTTTAGAAGCAATGTTTGAAATGATAAAGAAAAGGGACTGCACACTAAATGTATTCTAAAAGACAGAACACACCCAAATTTAGCTTCAGCTTTTCTTTTTCAGTCATCTGGCAGCAATGGGAAGATATGCTGGGTACAATCTTCTCATGTAGCTTAAGCTGTCCAAAAAAGAAAAAGGAAAGTTGAGAAAAAAGCTAGGCACTGTATTTTGTCTCTAAAATATTCTGAGGCAAGGCAGCAGATGACACTGATCTCTGGACATCTGCTATGTTGCATCTGATGGTTCCTCCAGGTAAAAAAAAAAAATTGTTCAATGAACTCTCAAAAACGTTGACTCAAGCCCTTTAGCAACTCCGATTATGCACTTTTGAATTTTCTGAGATGAACACTGACTCTTGTGCCAGGAGGCTGCAAGGAGTGGCAAGGAAGGTGTTACATTTTGTTAAATAAACAACACAGCTGCCACTGTGGAAAGATGAAAAGACATTTAAAAAAATAGTAATTTTGGATACAAGCTTATAAAAACTTGTTATTTCAGCAGCTCTCAGCATAAAGGAATGCATTTTCCTGCAAAAGAGATTTATACCGGGACTATTAATTTATCCTCTTTTTATGTTACCTTATGTAGGTTCATAAACTGCAGTCTACCGAGGATATTTTTGTAAAAAAAATCATTAAGAACAATGAATAAGCATAGATTTGCTTGTGTTTGTATGTGTGTGTGTGCATTGTCAACCACTGGATTTGAAAATTTCAAGAAGAGACATCAACTAATTAATACAGAAACCATTGTCAAACTAGTGAAACCAGAGTTCAAAAGGACAACTGAGATGAGAGGACGTTAAGAGACTTCCACCAGAGCGCCTGTCAGAGCAGCAGAGTGAGCACAAGGCCTCCTCGTCCACATCGCTGTTGGGGCATCACCCATCCACCCTCCCGAACGGCACACGGGGGAGGCTGCCAGCCCGCCCCGCAGCGCGCAGCCCTCTGCTCCTCAAGCAAAGCCACAAAAGCCACGTTGAGAGCAATGGTTGGCAGCAGGAGAAAATCAAACCACCCCAGTGTGCCAGACAAGATAACAACACATGGGAAAGATGTGGAAAGCATTGCTAAAATGGTTGGGAATGCTCAAAGTGAAGAAACCGGAGAATTATCGATGTAAGACCTGATTGTCCTGTCGTGCTGGTTTCATGATAGCATAACTCTGCTGACTGCGAAAGAGTTGCTTCTGATTCAGACTGAACTAAGCACTTCGTGAGAATCGTGATGAGCATCATGAGAAGCTCTGAGCTTGCTGTTGATCCTGGTACACCTCTGTGTATCTGAGTCATGATCTGGCATGAGAGTCAGGACTTGAGAATCCTCGACTCTTCCTCACCCGCTCTTCTGACTAGACAAACCAAGCCTGTACTCAGGTTGCTCTCTGCAGGGAGGCTGGTTAAGTTCTTTCTGAGAATACTCACGATTGAAGTACACTTTCTTTACTCTCTGCAACACAGAACCAAGGCCATGGCCTGTGAGTTCCTTCATCTGGCTCCTTGCTCTTGGTGCCTCCCTTGTACCAGCACCAGAGTTGGGCAAGCACAAGCAAGTGGCCCAGCAGATCATAGTTTCAGGTGAGGTACTTTTCAGCTCCATCTGTTCTCCCATCTGACTCATCATGAATCATATCAACGTGCATGTCACCACAAAAGAGGCAGCAGCAGGCACAGGTGGTTAGTAGGGGTTACGAGGGGGAACATGACCCCATGGTAGCACAAATGGCAGCACAAGTCTATGTCAGATTACAGAAACCATGTAAAGCAACATGCTTAGTGAAATGCAAAGTGGTTCTGTTTTGGGTTTGTGGTTTTTTTTTTCCTTTCACCAGCTTTTGAAAGCACTTTTGTCATTATATTTTCACTAGTGCACTAGAGACGTTGACAAGTTCTGCCCTGTTTGGAAGTTCCACCGCAAGGGCATCTCTTCTGCCTCCCTCCAGGACAGCTACTTGTATTGAGCAGCAATCATATCTACTCTTAACGTATAGCCATGCCATTTTAGTGGTGAAAATACCAATGAATGTCAGGACTGCCTTTCAATTTCTCCCTCTGTTCTGGTTGATGGACCATAAATTCAAACAGCTAGTCAGGCAGAAAGTGCCATTGCCAAATTCTGTACCTACTGCAGCAATCTGAACTGATTCTTGTATTTTAGAGAGGAATTTCCTCCAGGAATTTAATACGAACTATTGTAGTCCTCTGTGTCTCTCTACCACCACCACCACATTAAATAACACCTATAACAAAAGCAGCTTCAACTGAAAATTAGCACGCAGTGAATGTGTCCCATATAAAGACAACTAAGATTTTAATTTCAGCTGTAAAAAGCCAGAAATCCTATTGTTTGTTTATTTTTTGCATTGCAGGCACATCCTGAGGCAAATAATTCAACCAAAGGATTTCAAAGAGCCAGCTCTTATCTAGAGGACATGAAATGGAACTGTTAATAGCACCAATATATAGGTGTCAGTGTCACTGCAATAATTGCACCACAAGCCAGAGGCTGACACCTTCATAAAAGAAAGTGTCAAAACAGAAGAAAGCAAGGCTATGAGATTTTCTTCACTTACGAAAAGAGGTCTTGAATGGGTATTCAAATGTTCAACTGAGATTTACAACTATATTTAAGATGACAGAACTGGCCTCTTTTCACTGAAAAAATGCAGGGAATTGTCATGTCAGCATCATCAGGATGGAAATAAAGGGAGTAAGCACAGTAGGTTTATCTACATCAAGTGACAAGTGTACGTGGCCTGTGAGCCACCTGTTGCCACGGAGGTAAGGCTCTTTCTTACTATGGAAAAAAGACATTTCTGAGGTTTCAGGTGGAGTTACATGGAAACTAACATTTTTTGTAGAAAAAGATATGTGTATCAGTGGTTGCAAAAGCAGAAACATTCACAAATCTATGTAAAATGCAATCTTATCAAAATGGAATTTGTAACACTAGAGGGGTACTTTGATTTGTCTTTTTTTCTTTTCTTTTTTTTTTTTTTTTTAATCTGTGCTGTTCTTATTTCCTCTGATCAGAATCGACCAGAAGGCTTTGGACTTCAGGAACGCTCACCTGAAATTCTGAAAATAAGTGAACATAAATCAAAGAAAAAAATAAATGAAAATGTCTTTGAAACATTTTGATGTTGATGAGGCAGCAAAAGTCAACAGATTTAGGACACATATGTTGCTGTCTGCCTTCAGTAAGTCTTTCACTAAGAATTTATAGTTTATTTCGTATGACAACAAAGAAATTAATTACCCTCAAGCTAGAATAAATGGCTAGAAATTAGGATCTAATCCCAATTTGAAGTTAAAGGACTATTGTTAGAATATAACTAGAGTATGTGTGATTTACTGATCTTCTCAAGGCAAAACAGACATGATAGACTGAGACAGATTATTTGTCTGATCATTTCCCTTGACCTTTGATGCAAACCTTGACCTCTGTATGGAAGTCCTTTGCATTCAGCTCGCTGGTCTCTGCAAATTCTAATTCATAAAAAATAGTGATTTCCTCCAAGGTGGGGAAATAAATCATGGGGCAGATGGGATTATCAGACATGATGAAGAGATAACAGCAGAACAAACCTGGACATGTTTTAACTGTCTGCAAACACAGCTGCTGCAAGTAGAGAAGGGAGCATCTTCACACCCCCTGCCTAACCCTGCGCACTGGGGCAGCAAGCTGCAATGGCATTGGAACAATAGTTGGTGGCCATCATAGACTCGGGGGGCACTTCGTAAGCCCACGGTTTGTGTCTGTGCTCTGGCAACCTTATTATTCCCACAGAGTCACCAGGATATGCCATCCTGAGGCAAGCAGGTTTTTCAGTGGTTGATGATACCGGCTGAAGGAGGAAGAAGGGGAGGTGAGCGACTTGTGAGAATAAGTAAAAAGAGGGAGGGGAAGAGGGAAATAGGGGGGCAAGGTGGGAGAGGAACGTTGAACGTGGACCCATTTGCTCCTCAGCGCAGTAGAGCACAATGAAATCAGGGAGTCCCTGGCATCACTTCCAACATCCACGTGGGCATGCCTCAGGCCTGTCTTCTTTGCTTCCCCTCTGCAGGCTGCCGGGTGGGTAAAGGGTCCCTTTCTTCATCGCCTTTTATTTCACTCTTGGTGCCTTGAGTTATGAAGGCTAAAGACATGTAACAGTTACAGACCTAAGTCCTTACTCAGTGTAAGAGCACTGACTTGAGGTACGCCAGCATGAAGCTGATCTTGCTTTCAGAGCACTGTTCCAAAGCTCTTCGCAGCCAGGCATCCACCTACAGAATCTGTTTACACTACAAAAACTCCAGCATATGCCGAGCCCCTGAGTTAAGTCACTGATGCAAGTCATTAGTGTGCACTCTGTGTACACCACCTCCCAGAAACACCGGCAAAACGATAAACTGTGTGATGGGGGTTGCTTTCTGGGTCAGTCAAGCAGATGACTTTTTTGCACGTATGTCTCTGGCTAGATGCTCAGAAACATGCGGACACCCCTCCTCCCATCACTGCGCTTTCTACTTGAGGAGTGCTCATGGAAAAAATGGCTTTCATTTAAAGAGTCCAAAGGACATTAAGCTCTTTCAAAATTGAGGGAATCCTGTGTTAGGCTAATTCAGTCAGATTGGAACCTATGAGGTGTCAATTTTCATTTAAATTTCACCTGTGCAATTAAAGAAACCAGTGCCAAGATCTTTGATTAGTGCGGAAATGAGGGAGCAGCAGAAGTGTGGTGTGTTTTGCAGGTAGCAAAGGCCAACCTGGCCTCTGCAGCTTGGAACAGAGTCCTGCTTTGTGTGAAGGTGACACCTTCAAACGCAGCAAATGGAGAACTGCAAGTGTAACTCCTTGCTCCCCAGGCCCAGCTCTGTTACTGCACTGGTGAAACAAGGTTTACTTTTGGATGTATTTCTAAAATGAGAAGTTGCTCTTGCCACTTGAATATATATTAGAAAAGAAAGCTGTAAATGGAAAAAAACTCCCTAATGTGCCCCTACGCTGTGAATGGCCATTACATTAGCTTCCAAGGATGCAATTAAGTTTAGCTCAGTCTGCCTTAAAGCCAAAAATACAATCCTGAGGTTTATTTGAATTCAACCTTTTTTTCCCCACCTCTGAATATTGCACCGTGTAATTCTGCAGATTAAAAAAAAAACCAAAAAACAAAACCAAAAAAACAACCAAAAAACCAACACTGTAAGCACTAGGTTCAGTTTAAAAAAAAAACGCAGACTGGCAGGGATTTTCACAGAGGTGCAAGTGAATATTCTGTTCGGTGCTGTATTTATATTTGGGATTTTCTATGGCTTTCACATATCTCAGCACCTCATAAGGATTAATAAATTTATCTTTACAAAATCAAGTGACACAGCCTGGTTGCCTTGGGCTGTGTATTCAGTCTATCCCTTATAGTAACTTCTGTCTTCCCTCTCACTTGTTGCCTTCTGCAGGTCAGCCAATGCACAATTTTAGCAGGATCTAGTCACTGCAAACAGATACAGATTTTTCTACTATAGATGATGCTTCTTCCACATGATTTGGAAAAGATCAAATCTTAGAAAGAAAGAAGGGACCTTAAAATAACATGGGCATGAGAAACCAAAGCATGCATCTTGGAGGGAAAAGATACCGAATCTGGAGGACTCAAGCTTTGGTCTTTTTCAAATCATGTAGAAGAAGCATCATTTAGAGCAGCATCTATATCTTTAGCTGTCTCATTCATTCCAAACCATTACTATCCAAACAGACAGTAATCATTAAATCAGTATGAGATCCATTGACCTCAAAGATTATGACTCTTACTCCAGTTGAAACACAGTCCTATGTTTGGAGACAGTATCAAATACAATTTCCAAATCAATACGGCATTTAACATTTCCTACCTTGGTTCAAACATTTGGCCTACTCTGTTGTGGCTTGAAGGGTTGCAGAAGTTCAATATTTATTGTGATTTTAACGTAGCAATGCCCCAAACCCTCTACCAGAATCAGAAACCTGTTTCCTTTAGTGGTTTAAAATGTGCAAGAAAAGGAAATGGGTCAAGAAAAGCTTACAATTAAATGAGTAGGCAACACCACCAGGCTTGTTCTAATAAGGGAACTGGGAAGTGTACCAAAAGTTCATGTTAGGTTTGAAATACCACTCCAGTTGGTAAAATGGAAAGGAGTAGGAAAATCTGCCAGCTATTTTAAGCAATCATATGCACTTGCCCAAAAAGCAGAACTTTACACTCCGAGTCAACTTACTGAGTAGAAAACTCCTGTGTAAAAAAGATAAATCAAAATCTTCTCTCTCTCCAGGACAGTCCATTCAGTTTCTTATGAAGAATGCCATGGCAAAATAATTGTAACTGAAAATACAAAGTCTTATTGGTGCAAAATACAAGGACCTTTCAGAAGGCATGTATTTAGATGGGAAAGAGGCACAGAGGGGAAGGAACTTTGCCTAAGAACTGTCAGCTGCCCTTGGCATGGCCAGGGTACCCGCTGATCTGCAGGCCAATACAACAGCAACAAGATCACACTCTCCCTCTTTTTAAAGATCTAGAAGGTGCAGAAAGTATCAAGAAAATTTTCCACAAAAAGGCAACTCTTTTTCAGGTACTTTTCCCTGGAATTTAGTAGCATCAAATACCCCCATAGCCCATCCTCATCAGACAATAAAGCAAGCAGCTGATTTTACTATGCTTAATTTTGCATGTCAGCGCAGCTTGATTTATGTACAGGGAAAACAACAAGACCATTAAGGATGAAAGTAATTGAACACAAGGGCAATGAGGAGGAATGATGTAAACTCACCTAACAGAGTGATTTTTTCTCCTTACAATCCTTACCTCTTGTCGGAGATTTATGAGCTTGAGGAAATCATAAAACTAAGGGTGCAAAGAGACAGGCTATTGGAAAGAAGAGGAAAAAGACTTAGATCTTTATTTTAGCCTTTGCACCGAAAAGGCACAGAAACAATGATCCTACGTGTTATTTTTCATTTTCACAGGGATCTACAGTATTGCCTAATTCATCCGCGTTACCACCCTCTGAGAAAATAATAGTGTTGTAATGTGGTTACAATAAAGGCTTTGGACAATCAGTTCCAACAGTTTCTCCGTAACATTAGATAAAATGACCATCTACTTAATGCTTGTAACAGTTTTAAATCACTCTACCTATGATGCAATATTTTATACGCGTGAGTGTTTGATAGGTTAGGGGTCTGCGAGCTTTGTCACATGGCCTCTTAAAGGTGGGTAAGTCATGTCTAAATCAATGAGGTATCAGTTCATCAGGTAATTTAGGTATATGCCTAGCTTCAAGTTAAGCACCTGATTCAAACCTGGGCCTCTTGAAAGCATTTTTCCATGTCACCTGAAGGCTTGAGAAATTCAGCAGAAGGATCAGGAAAATTGTAGGAAAGTAAATACAGATGAACATTGCTACCTGACCGAGTTACAGGGATAGAGAGGAGTCCTGGGCCAAGATTCACCTCCCTTGACTGCAGATGGTTGCAGTGTAGACACGTACACCTCAACTATCCTTTAGGGTCCCTTTGTAGCCAACGGAGAAGGAGGCTTTTGTAAGGGCAGATGTTACCATCCTCATCCCAAGACAGATGGTAGGACAGGGAAAATCAGTCATGACCTTTGGGCACTTCTTCCTCTCCACTTCTTGTGAAGAAGGTTATCCCAAAGGAAGGCACCTACACTGCAGTTGTCCAACACCAGGTGAGATTAGATCCCCTTCTTCTCTCCAGAGGGAAAGTCATACACAAAGGCCTGGAATCACATTTGTATTTTTCTTGGAATAGTTTTAGATCCTACTTTTGCCTCTAGCTATCCACCCTACATAGGACCCATCCTCCTCATCCTATGCTGTTAAGGATCCCCACATGTGAGTCTGACATTGGCAATGTGTACTGGCCCACTCCCCACTCCTTTTCTGACAGTGGGACTACTGACTGCAGCAGCCAAGACCAGATGTGTCCTCAGTGTTCAGCCAGGAATTCTGTGGCTGTGAGAAAACTCAGTAAAATATTTAGAAACAAAATGACTGTCAAAGCCAATGAAGTGCAGCATCACTTGTATGGATCTATACTCTTCAGCAGCAAAAATGCAATTCTGTCAATAAACAAATGAACAAATAAATGGCCAATTGATTCCTATGCATGACTTATTCCTACTTAAATTCAAAGCATTTATAGAAGTGTCTATTTTATCTTCAGTACATTTTATCCTGGGAATTCAAATTACTCAATTCAAACAACACACCTTTCTGCTGAGTTATGATTAATTTCCCAGGTGAAGTAACACTTAGTCTGGAGCTGAATGGAAACTAGAACCCAGTCTTTGGGGGTTTAGTGCTATATTTAAAACATGCATTTCTCAACCTGGAAACTAAAACTCCATCTGTTCAAAGACTACAGGTTCTTAACTGTATGTTGGGAATTCATCTCCAGAAATGTCAGTAGGGTTGGGCACAGTGCCTGATGTTAATCGTGGGTATGAATCTTGTCAGATTGGGTCTTAGACACACAATACCACAAGGTTCTGAGCATTTGGGACCCAATCTATCCATCAGAAGAATTATTAATGTCATCTAGCCTTTCCACTGAAGTAATAAAGATCCAGTAAGTACCAAAAAGTCTGTGATACAAGGTACAGTATGATTTTCTGTGTAGTCAAACAGTAGCTTAGAGCCCATCCTTTATATGGTAAGATTTTCCTTGTGCAGAATTAAAACTGAACTGTATGAAACTCAAGTGAATAAATGAGATGAGTTGCTAGCAAAATACAACAATGCTTATTTCCCAGAAGAAAGTACTCAGCAAAGGAATTGCATCAAGAACGTGTATTCCAAAAAACACACTCTGGTATTCTTTCTGTACTTACTGAAGTGACTATTTTATTCAGTACTCTGATGAGTGTTTTGTGCCATGCCTAAACCAAGTTTGTTAAAGTGAACGCATACATTTTACCGACAACTTAATTTATTCTACTGCTTTGGTGAGTATATCAACTCACATCCTGCCAATTGTAACATAACTCAGCATTTTCATCATGTGCAAAGTACATGGTAATACACAGGTGCACAACTATATGGATGCTGATTGTGTTTTAAAAACCAGGAAGGTCAAATGCGGTCATGGGAATTTCCTTTAAAACTATATAAGGCATCAGCCATATGCAGTCTTCTGTGACAATTTTATGCTATATCAGATTTTTTCCCATGTCTAAAAAAGCCCACGGAGAACAGGAAACATCATGTTCTTTTTGTGCTGAGTGCGATGTTACTAGCAATTTGCTGAAATAAGGCTGGTTTGTCGGTTGTGTCTAATTTGAAAAGCTATCCTCTCGTTCTAAATCTGGGGTTAGCACCTCCTGCAAACTGTATGTATCCTCAGCTCCCCTTTGCGTCCTTAGAGCTATCAAGAGTGGGATTCACCAGACCTTAAGGCATCTGTCAACATGCAGTTACAACTGAGCTAAGCTAAGCTAAGTCCTCTTCATAGGCTTTGGAGAAAAATCAATAGTTTTGGGGAATGAGTCATCTAATCAGTTTTGGATAGAAGAAAAGAAAACATTTCTTTGACTTTAAAGAGAAGTTAAGGTTACTAACTCAGAGATATCTGTTCGGAGTAGCTCTTTCCTAGCATCATTTATGAACTACATCTCTGACATTCTCGTGTCCCGGCACAAGCTGAGTTTCTCTGTAAGATGGAGTTTACTTTCCCATAGACACATGTAGATGACAAGCATCCAATCTATATGACCAATAGTAAGCAAGGCTGTATTCAGCCAAGGTAACCAAAAATAGGCTAAAAAAGGAGGTCAGAGACGTCTAGAATTTCACTGCCTGCTATATCTTCCTCCCTTACCTTCACGATCCCTCAAATGGACTTTCAGGCCCTGCTTCTTGACCCTCTCACAAAGCTGAAGGTTGCACAAGGTTCAAACATGCATTTGCCAAATAATCCTCAGCTGCAGCAAGAAATGGCAATCGGATAACGGCACTGAGCCTGCAGAGCATAGAAATGTGGAGGTGACAGCAGAGATCAAACAGAGCACAGGAAACTGATGTTGTCTCTGCCTCCACTGCTAAGAGCAAGGCAAAATTATCTCCCTGTGTGCATAGCTAACCTCCATTTAACAACTGTGCTCCTAAATGAAAGTGACTTTCCAAACTGAGTGTTCTTGTAGGTTTTCGTCAGTGGTTTTTTTTTCACTCCTTAATTCCTTCTTTTTAACAAGGAGAATCTCAGAAATTTTACACATAAGAACATTCTGGAAGAAACACCCAAAGGCAATAAAATGTTTACTCCAGGATCCCAGCATTAGTTGCGGAACTAATGAAACAAACACTGACTTTTGATATAAATACCCAATGATGCAACCATCCCACTAGGTCAAGTACCATTCAGAATCAATGCCAAAGGCAATCAGGCCAAAGACACTGTAAATGTACTTCACAGAAAGAAAAAGAAAAAGAAGAGATAAGTCTTGAAAGTAGTTAGCCAGACAAGCAGCCCAGCTGCTGTGTCATGGAGACTGACCTCAGAAGATACTTGCTTCTCAAGGCAAGGGGAGATCTGACAGGTAATGAGAAAAACGAGGACTATTAGGCAATAAAAGCATTACGGCACATTTGATATTTCATTTAAAATATCTTCCAGCAATGACCTCTTTCCCCTTTCAATGAAGAAACCCATGGATACATCAGTAGATGACTGGCCCCAAAGAGCCAGCTGCTGTGCAAAAAAAAATTTAGTTTCCGCTACCCAAAGATACGGATGCATTTCCCACTTGCATTTGAATTAATTTCCCTGGGTATTCATAGATGAAACACCAGGCACAGCAACTATTTTTGTAGTTTTTGTTTCCTAAGGTCATCCTTTAAAAGCCATCTTTCTTTTCCTCCACATTTATCATTGTTTGCCTGTGGGGAATCTGAGAGCAAGGCAAGTACATCTGTATATACTGTAAGTGTGGCTAGCCCTTTTGCTGTAGCGAGTGAGCAATAAGAAAAAGGAAATAAGTAAATAAAAATAACCTGAAAAACATCCAACTTATCAAGCCAGCAAGGACTTTCAGACAGGGACAAACACACTTGTCCTTGTTTGCACAAATTCATACCTGAAGGAGTGCTGCCAGTATATTGCGGCTTTATTCCAGACTTACATCACCGTAAAATGAGAGTGAATTCTGGTGCCCAAAAAAAGTTGAACAAAAGTGAAGCAAGCCTGAGGCTCGTGTAGTGTGCTGAACTGATAGAGTACTGCACTTCAGAGGCATTGTACCAAAGCTTACCGATAATAATCAGCCATCAGCAGGGAATATTCATCAACTTAAAGCTTTTAAGGCCCTGAACTGAAAGGCTCACGGGTGTACGTTGCCGCAGCCCCATTCAGTTCAGTGAAACTGCACTGACTCGCACCGCCTTGCAGGTCTAGCCTCTGCTCTTTGTATTGCTGATTCTTAAATCAAGGTAGTGAAATCAGCCAAATTACTAAGCGCAAGCAGGTTCCACATTCCTCACTGGTTTCTGGATACAGTTTTCAATAGCTTTTCCAAAGCTCCTAGCAGCCTGGTTGGGAAGAATCAGCATGCCATCCTCCTCAGAATAAGCTTGCTCTAGGCATTGCGGTAATTTCCATTACGTATTAGGACAAAGCTCTGGATGTAGAGACGTGGCCCTTTATCATATCCCAGAGGAGGCAAACATGCACAGGTACCAGCACTCAGTCTCCAAACCACTGTCCGCCAAAGCCTTTGGACACAGCTCACCTACCGTCACCCAGGGCTCAGACACCACAGCACATGAAACCACGCTGGATCCTGCCGTTACAGGACAAAGTGCCCCCTCCCATATACCACCGGGACTCAACAGAACACAGTGAAGAAGGTAGGCACTCCTCAGACAAGTATCTTTGCTCTCTCAGTTTAGCTGAATCCACAAATGCCTGAATACAAAAGGTACCTGAAAATTAGCAACAGCTAAAGCCCTGGTCATTGAAAGTCAGGAGAAAGATCCAAAGTTATTCCTCAGTATACAATAAAGCAGACATTACTGTAACAGGATTACTTGATGAACAAATCCCCACCTCAAATTCTTCCCCCAAAAGCAGCTAGCAAGCTCTTAGCAGCTGCTGAAGCTTTTGAATGAGGTCCAGGAATAGGTTTTTGCACTGCGCCTCATTGAGAGAACCCGGTGGCTGGAGATGGGTCCGCAGGTGTACCAGGGCTCAGTAGAGGCCCCAGGGGATGGTGAGGGATATCTGGGAGTGAGAACACCGAGCTGCCGCCAGGGACTGTCCCATTGCCAGGACTGTCACCTTCAGGACAACACTTGTTGATGTGACCAGCTGTAAAAGTACAGCTTTCAAGGTTAATTTTGTAGCATGGCTCTCTTGTTGCCATTTCACCCGTGAGGTGGCTCTGCATGAACACAGCTTTGGAAGGCCCGACCCTGGAATTATTTCCACTAGGATAATGTGTTAGAGTAATTATTCAGAGTCTGCTGGAGTCACACAGGTCGTGCTTTGACATCAGCAGCCTGGTATTTTCATCATAAGTGAGAATGTCGGGTAAGCTACGGCAGCCTAGTGACAGTCATACCAGTGCTGACTTAAGTGCAACCTGGAGATTCCAGTTCCTGAGTCAGTGGTGAATGGACACATCCGCACTGGTAATGGGCTTCTTATCTGAGGACAAGCTGCCATCCTATTGCAGCAGCCTGGTGACTCATCCCGAGAGTATCTGCACTACTATTTGTCTAGCAGGGAATGCTGATAGTTAGTGGGGGGGAAAATGGCCTTGTTCCAAAGGAGTGAAGTAATGGTGTGATAGCAATAATAATTTACTTCTGCAAAGTGCCTCTTATTGTGAAGAATCACTCAACAGATTACATATGTGTATATGTACGGATCAATCAGTCCCCTCTGCAGGGGACGTGGCAACCATCCTGCATCAGCAATGCTGCACAAAAAGCATTTTAGAGGAGAACTGAAGAACAGCTTCCCCAAATGAGCACACAGAAAGATGATGTGCAGGGAAAAACACACAAGATGTGTTTACGAGTATTTGTCTCTTCCAAGAGGAGCTTCTCTTATCTTCTGCTTTCCTAAAGCCAGGGCAGTGTCTGGGCAAGGCTTTGTATGAGCTCTAAAAAAAAACCACCCTCAGTCCAAGAGAAAAATCCAAGGCACAAAGGAAAAAAATAAATACATGCACATTAGAAAGGTGGAAGCTCCCCAGCCCACCCGCACTGCTACACTCAGTCTCATCCCTACGGATCCCCATCCTCTGCACACACGAAGCTCACCGCAAAGCCTTGCCTTAACAAAGCATGAAGGCATTGACCCAGTTAGATCAGATCAGAAAACAAAGGGGGACCCCACGTGTCAAAATGTGCCCTCCACCCATGCAAGAGCAGCCACCGCCTCTCTCACGCTGCCCAGCGGTGCTGGGTTTCGCACAGCCCCAGCGGAGCACCTTCAGCTCACTGGGATGGGGCAGCTCCTCTCGACTGAGTGATTTTGCCCCGAGTTAGGCTGGCTGAAGGTGCCGTCTCTCAGCTCTCACCCACCACCCAGGGAGGAGCCCAGGCAGTGAGAGCCTGCTCACCCGAGCAGCTGCCGCAGCCTCTGCCCTGCCCAGCGCATCGAGCAGTGCTCCGCAGCTGGTGACCAGGGTCCTCCTGCGCCTCTCCGTAAGGTGCCCAGGGTCCTACAACTTTGCTAAACCGTACTTCAGCTTTAGGGCTGCTGTGAAATGGGGTGAGCCCACTTTCCTTCCCAGTTTTCCAGACACCTCACTCCCTCCTCTGCTCTGCCATCAGTGATCATCTGGCTGCAGGCTGATCCAGGGAACAGACAGATCCAGCTCAGCATAACTAAACTAAACTAAACTAAACTAATTAAAAATTATATCAAGTCTTTCAGTTCCCTGACCCACAGAGAGTGAGAAAGCACAGGAGTACTTTTGCTGACACAGCACAGCCTCTGGCACCTGCCCTAGTCCACACCCTTGGCTTTGCAGCAGATGAGCAAATCCACAACCCTTGGTCCAATTCTTACTCACACCTGAAGCACCTGTGAGGATACCACAAGTGGGTGCAAGTTCCCACTAGATAGTGTTACAGTGTGTCAAAAGAGGGTTATTTCACATCTTCATGGCAAAATGCTATTATATTTCTTCTTCTCGTAATAATTTTACAGGAAAGCACAGTGAGGTTCAAATACCTGTGCTTATTAATCTGTGCGAGGTGTTAGGTGAACACTTTGCTGTGCTAGCAGTCTTTTGAACCACAGTAGGACCAGGAAACAAGGTGCATACAACTTAAAAGAAAGTTGGCCTATTCACATCCCTTACAAGAAGGCTTTAGTATAAGAACTGCTGCAGTTAATGTATGTAAGCAACCCAGAACAAAGGAAAAAACAGCCAGTAGGTTTTTCAAGACAATGCCAGCTAAGCAAACAATAGACATACCCAGTGTGGGAATTCAAAGACAACCAACAGTGACCTAATTGTTCTCCCATCAAAGTCTATGGGGGTTTTGCTATTGATTTCCAATATAGCTACCGTTTGCATAGGCTGGAATTTAACAGCAGTGAAAAGACCTTTCCTCCACCTTTAGTTTTACAGACTGCCTCTTCCTGTTCATAACCACAGAGTCTTTTTTTCATGTCAGCTCCAGAGCCTTTTTATATAGAAAAGTCATAAATATTCAACCCTATTGAATTTTCTCTTGGTGCAGTCTGAAAGCTGGAAGCAAGGCAGGAAAAGCAGTATCATAGATTCAGAAAAAAACTCGGCAAGAGTTGTGGAGGCCCTCTGCAGCAAACCACATCTACTGCCTGATACGTGGTTTTTTCAGAGTGTTGCAAGAAATTTTAATCGGGGAAGATGTGAGGTAGATTAAAAGAGTGTCTGACTCATTGGGCAGAAAGAGTAGGTAAGAGCCTAGACTGTGATGCTATTGTAGTTTGGGAACCATTGAGATCAAAATCTGATCAGGCTACTGGTGTAATTTACTTAAGCGCTCAGACATACACACACTTGCATTTATGTATATGCAGCATCACACCCCCAAACCTCCCGTTAAAGGATATTAGATATTTATATTGCAGTAATGGCTAAACACTGTTGGCAGCGGCACTTGTTCCCTGCCCTCAGGAATGCCACACTAGATGGCACGTGAAACAATCCCCCCACCTCAAATTAGGGCAAGGACAAGACACCTTAGAAGGAGAAGATGAGCAAATGAACATGTGGGTATTGTACTTGCCCACCCCTCCATTTGCACAGTACAGCTCACCAGCCACCCAGCAGATACTTTTCATGTTAGCTATTTAGAATAATGTCAACAAATGCATGTTTAAATATATGTATATATATGCATAAATGTTAATTATGCCAATGCAAAGGAAACCAAGATGATATTAATGATCCTCTCTGCCCTTTGCTTTGATTTTGTTTTCATTTGATTCATCGAGTCGGCCTCACTGTAAGTTGCAGGGTGGCTGAGGTTTAAAGCGCACATGATGGATCTCTCAGGCTGAACTTCCCAGCAGCCTTTGTAGCGAAGGTCATGTCTTAAGCCATTCCCTTGCTCGTAATCATGTCAGAGTCAATAAACATTTATATCTGAATACCGAATGTAGCAGTGCTGGTGCTTTAGATTAAGGAGGAAGGAACACGGGTCAGGCAAAGAGACCGGTCTATTGTTTTTCTCTGTCACCGTATCTTTGATCAATACAACTAGCATCTCTCACCACCTGTCCCACCATCTGAGCATATCCTACCTACCGCTGGAGAATAGCCTGCCCAAAGTCTCTTATAAAAAATACGATTACTCTCGGTATTTTTACAGAACCTTGAAACGTGATCTGGTCTGGTCTTTCTTCAAGGTGAGACCTGATCTTTTCAGCCATGAATCTGCAAAGCTAACAAAATAATTCAGACATGTTCATGAGGGTGTTTCCAATGTCATCAGGACAGATCGTAAATTTTGCTGCTTCTGCCAAAAAAAGGAGATAAGCTCTAGGCTAAATCGCAAACTCAGCTTAGTCAGCTCAAGGCTGAGCCCGAATGCTTCTGACACCCCCGCACATATGTTGAAGTACTTGTAGTTAGCCTCTGGCTTTCAAAATTGGCATTTAAGTAGATAGAGTTTATGCTCCTCTGGGTCTCAGAAAAAATTTACTGAGTGCAATATAAAGTATGTAAATTATTAGTCCCAAAATCTGGGTAATTAGAGGGCTAGTCAATTTATATCAGCAATGGCAACAACAAACAGAATGCTGCAATATGCCTTCTGCATCTTGCTGGACCGATGGGCTCTTACCGACAGTGAAATTCAAGGTACGCTGCCGACAAGCCAGCCCTCCTGAGCAACAGCGGGAGCCTGTGAACTGCCTGCTATGATTTTTCTGCCAATGCTGTGTGCAGGTTGCTTGGAATCTCACCTTTGTGGGAAATTGGAGAAGATGAGGGACTCATAAGTGACCGAGCACCTGCAGAACAAATTTTGGCTGAAGCAATGGCTGGTTTAAGTGGTTTCAAATCATCCGCTCAGAGCAGTCACTGGAGGAGTGGGTTCACTGTAGCAAAACAATAACAGTTTAGGAAACATTTTCGGAACGTTTCAGTAAATTCACAATACCCTTCTGTGTGCCTTTCCTTTGAGGAACTGGTGATCTAGGCAGTTTTAGAAGAGAAAAGTAGAGAAAAAGAATAAGCTGAGTTTAAAATCCTGATACAACGCAGCGTCTGTGCGTGAGCTGGGTGCACCAGGCCTAAAGCAAATGCTGCGGTGGCGCAGCCAAATTCTGCACTGCCGTGGACCTTGCAGAGGTACTCATGCGGAAGAAAAAACTGTAAAAATTTCTCTCCCGCTTTGTAACATCACACAGGATCCCTTCCGTGCTGGTAGGAATACTAACATAAAATGCAGAGCGGTAGCGATCCAGGCTGATAGCAGTGATGGACGTTCACCTGAACTCCAAACATAGCTCACCTTGACCATACACATCTCTGCTGTTAACTGCTATTTACCCACATGAAAGTCCATTCACCATAAAGCTAGGGAAGCCCTGGGAATATGGACCAGTGATCACTCTCTCGTGCTGGCAAAGACACCAGTGACAGCTGAAGGTAGGTCTTCAGCTGCCTTGAAAATTCACATCTTCTGAGGATTTGCACCCGTCCCCTCCTGTTACTGGTGGTTCTTTATTTGTTATGCTCTCCAGAAAGTTTCATCCATCAGCACCATGCAGTTTGGTTAAGCAGTAATATATCAAGATAACTTGAACGCCATGGAAATTTGACATTTTCTGCCACGTTAGCAACACTTGCATTTAGGGGGGAAAAAGAAAGAGAAAGAGAAGAAAAGAGAGAAATTAGAACTCCCTAATTGATTCGCAAACCAAAAGGATCAAGAACACTTTGGATTATTTATTCACAGTTAACAATTTATCGAGCCCTAATTACAGCTGCTAGAACATTTTCTTAGCTGCAATATTAATGATACTTCATGGCTGCTATTTATATGAGCAGAAGATGGAATATGTAATTAGGTGATCAGAAACAACAGCGGTATCACTGATAATTTTTTTCACAATAGGTATCATTATCCTCTTAAAAAAGTGCTAAAGGTTGGGTGTAATTGCTGCCCGTCATTCCCCATGGAGTACAGACAGTTCCAGGAGAGCCCTCATGGAACCAGGGAGCGGGTCCAAGCCATCCCCTGTCCCACAAGCAAGCCCAGATCATCCAAAACAAAGGCACATGTGTGCAGGAAGGTTTCTCTGTTTGCAAAGGCTTGAGTATCAATTACAAACACAAAAAGAAACACAGAAGCTTAGGGAGAAGGCTGCCAAGAAACACCACATCACAGTCAGGACAACACTAAGCCCACAGTCCTGAGAAAAAGTAAAACAAAGCGACTTCTGCACCCACGTGCTGAGCAGAAAGGGGCTCAGCGCTGCAGGCAAGGACACCAACCAGCTGGAATCCCTGTGCCTTCACAAAAACAAGATTTTGGCTCAACATAGAAGAAGAAATTAAAAGAAACCCTTGATTCCATTACCATTGTCTACAGCTATGGAAACAACCTATCATGACACTTCATATTTAGCTGAACGCTTGCGTCAAAGAGGATAAAAACAGGAAGAGCACTAATATCGTGGTCTTTTATACTGCTCCTTGTATACTGCTTTTCATAGGAGGTAACAAGTTACTTCAGTTTTTTAGGGAGTAAAGCTGAAGCTCAAAAGAAAATAAAAATATGCTAAAGCATTACTGCACAACACAACAGAAGAAATAATATTTCCATTACAGAAGTTTCTATAACATCTATTAAAGCAGTAAGTTCTTAAAATTGCTTTTTATGGCATGCTAAAAAATAAAAAAAAGGGGGAAAGGCAGATACAGCATATTTAATTCCATAGAATCTTGGAGTAAATTATCCATATGAAAAGATCCATACTAATATTTGACAGAACATACACTGGCATTATCTCCACTTATTTTACATCTCATACCCTTTGTTCCCATAAAGATCTTCCTCCCCAGAAAAGAACAGAGGAGACATATCCCAAGGCTTCAGTTTTCTTACTTGCAAATTTGAGAAGGAGGGGTTTGCAAACTATTTTTTACCCCATTCTTTCAGCAAATGTCTATTTTGTTCAGTTCTGTGAGCTTGGCTTCTAAGGTTAGTTGAATGCTCTTTCTTTGTGGAAAATGAGAGGACTACCACAGATCCAAGGATTTCCTCTTAGAAAGAGAAGTATAAACATAAGAGGATTATCACATTCACTATTTAATGTCCCAGCAACCTGCAGGATTTATTTTTATGAGCCCGTTAATTGCCATAGCCATAGGAAACTGTAAACTTTTAATGAACAGCAAGGAAGCTGGTTTGCTTGTGTTTTGCTCTAACAGAGAGAATGAAGCCCAGCCAGAGTTCTAGTTATCGCAAGCGTGCACAACCTTGAAGGCCTGAAAAGACAGCGTAACTTTGCAGAAAATAAGACAATTTGGTCTGTGATTTACTGCTCTGGAGGGGCAGCCACGAGGCTGAATCTCAAACTGGTGAGAGGGTGCCTAACACTTGCCCATTTGCAAGAAACGCTGTTTCACGGAGTCATTGGGAGCAGCCGGGCTGTTGATAGGAACACCCTGAGGCTACTGCACTCTGGCAGGATGCAGTTATTACCCTCGTGTTGGTTAAAAAATATTTGGTGGCCAAATGTTTCTTTAAAGCTTCTCCAGAAGTGAAACTTTTAAAGGGAATGCATTGATCTGGGCCAAGTTATGAAGAAGTGAAAGCTTAAATAAATAATTTCCATAGCTTTGTATTTACATCAGCTGTTCCATCCTGTTAATGTCAGATCGGTTTTGTGAGGCAAAGCTGTTTACATTTAACCTGATTGTTTTGACTTTCTATTTAAAATACTAAGGCATTATGTTTAATAATTGATATTAAACTATTGCAATGTGACCAGAATGAGACGATTAGATATTTTCAGATTAGTTTTATGCAGAAATTTCCTTTGCAATACTTTTCAAACTTCGATTCCTATTCAGAATATCAATTTTAAAACCCTTGAATTTCCATTTTCTAACCAATTCTTGCCAGCCAAAGTGCCCTATGATTTTATAGTTTGACTTACTTTTCACTGTTTCTTTGTCCATTTAACAAATACTGTCTCTTCTCACAGCTTATTCAGAGTGCATTGCTGGAAGTATATTTCTGTAGGGAGTTCTGATTTTATGGCCGTGACACATTTCCTTCCAAAATGTAACTTACTGAATTCCTTTGGTTTCCTTAGCTGACCTGGGCTTGCCAGGGAGAAATATGTAGCTTAATATATTTGAGGCACTAAAAGTCCTCGCGCAGTTGATGAAGCAGCAGCACTGGCTAAGGTTAATGGGGAGAAACAATCCCCTTAGAACATGCTTGGTGTGGTACCATGGAAATCAGAACAATTTTGCTGAGCAAAGAAGACATTTTTCTTTGAACGTTCCCTCCTTCAAAGCAAACTAAACTCCAGTCCCGCTCCTCAGAACCGTGCACTACTGTCTAAGGCTGAGTCACATGATGGATGGCCCACGTTATTTGAAGACAAAGCTGCTTATAAATATCTCAGCCTACAACAAAGGGCCCGATCTCCCTTATACCAGTTTTAGCCCAGCTTTACATTAACTTATGTGAAAGAAGATCCGTAACATATAAACTCTGGAAAGTAAAGTTTCTTTCAGAAACATGATCTGCTTCCTGTATGTAAAAGATATTTATGCTCCTTCTGTAGCAGGCTGGAGTCTGCAGGGAGGAGAGATTCCTGAGGAGAGATTGATTTATGATGCTCTGTTCATGTTGCCATGTAGTCAGTCCCCTCTGCATTTAGAAGGTCTTTACCTTTTTACCTTCACCAGCAGGACTTAATAGGAAATGCACACAGAAACAGGGGATAACCAGGATGAGGCTGTCACCTGATGACATCTGGGCAGACATGATGTCATGCAAATTTCTGTGTCGTGTTAACACAGACTGTGAACAATATTGCTTAAGAGACCAGGTATGTAGATAAAATGCCCCCTTACCCTCATCGTAATGAACATAAGTAGTTAAGACATCTCGCCAGCTCCTCCTATGCCCTTGCAGCCCATTGCCTGCACGCCCTCCTTTCCAGGCTGGCTGAGAAATATCCATAGTTTCTCAGACATGTACCACTCAAGCTGAGGGACTCCTATGTCTGAAAACCAGTGATGAAGGCAAGCTGGAAGATTAGAGAAATGCCGCAGTAGGTCACACAGAAGAGTCAGCTCTGGAGGGGGAAGCAGAATCTGTTAATAACTGACTTATTTCTTTCCACTTGAGAGGTCTCAAGGTGCAAAGCTTCAGATGTGCAAGACTTGACAGGCCGGTAGCACTTGCAATTAGGGCGCGTAGATGGGGGCATTTGGCACCAATGAGATTGTTGTAGAGAAAATGTATCACTTCAGTCATCTGAAAATGGGAGCATTAGACACTTGTCATGGGCAGAAAGCAGTGGGAGATGGCAGCTGAATGAGGGCCAGGACACTTGTAGCCACAGCAGTGAGAAGCCCAGAGTTCAGGCAGTGGGAGAGGGGTGTCTCAGCAAGCACATAGCCAGAGAAGAAGAGCAGCTGTAGGGAACGTTGGAGGGGAGGACCTGTGCAGCTGGAAGAAGGGTTGGTATCACCGAGCCAAAACACGAGACGCCTCGGTACCCAGAGGAAGGAGTCAGTGAAGCCGAGGCTAAAAACCAGCAAGCTCCACTGTGGCCAGATTTACAAAAGTAGGGAAATGTGGTGAATTTCAAGCTGAAACAAGGGCGCAGCCTCTCCACGGGTGGGTCTCTGAGTGGTTCCCTATGGGATGTGAATGGTCCGTGCCCAGCCTGGCTGCTGCACCCAGTCCAGGGACGCAGCTCTGGGGCCCTGTGAGACACAAGCGAGATGGAGCGATGCCCGATTAGCATGGGACTGGTGGTTCTGGGTTCTGCAGGTTGAAACTCACTCTTAGTAAGTTAGTGTTAAAGTCAGCAAATGCTAAACACTAACAAAAAAATAAAAAGAAAAGGAGGAAAGTTCGCACCTCAGACATAAGCAATATAATATTAATCAGCTTCCTAGCTGAAACACGTTGTAGGGACTCACAATGCTTAGGAAAACTCACCAATACAATCTCCATAATTAGAAAGAAATGAGACCACTCATTCAAAACAAACAAACTCTTTTAAACTGAAATTGCTTTCTTAATTGCGAATTATTTTCCCCTTCAGCTCATGGGGTTTTTTATTCCTTATTTCAGTGTGACAAGAACTTGAATTTTGGTGTGTTTTGGTTTTTTGCTGTTTTTTTTTTTAACTTTATAATCTCTGCAGGGCTAGATTTTGATACCACCTTCCGCACTAAGGTCCTGTTGACTCTGTTGGTCTACTAGTAGTAAAGTTTACAAGGGAAATCTAGCTTGATCCTGATCTTTCCTCCATTAGTATTAACAAAAGATGGCTTCATCTGAGTCAGCTGTTTAAAACTAGTGAAACAGAGCAGAGGGAAATAAAACTTCTGTATTTCCACCATTGCTTGTTCTATAAACCCTCGAGAGACCGAACAGCTATTTTCTCCATCATTTCTGCTTTAGCAAAAAGTTCCTAGCCACCCTCCCAAAGCCTAGCATTATCCCTGCTTTTTAACTACACTGTATGAAGGATTAAGACCTCACCTGGTGAACTGGAGCAGAGACTTGACTTGTATCTGCCGAGGAATGTTTACGGTAACACATCTTGAACATGCTGGTAGAAATACATCCCTGGGTCAGGGAAAACAAACCACAAAAGACTAGCTGTTGATTTTATCCATGCAATGAGTTAACACAACATGCATGTTACTGTATACACAAAAGGATTTCCTACAGAAATGTGGAATGATTTTACTACAGGAGGAAAATCGGTGAGCATATTAGAGCAGTCAGTGTGAGAAACATGGATTAACAGCGTGCTTGGCACTAAAGCTGATTCACGTCTGATTTACATTAGTGCAAATTCAAACGGGCTGTGACTTTTTGGTTAATGTGACGATAAAGCTCACTAGTCACTGATCTGAAATGTATCCCTCAGGGCAACTGTGACAGAGTGATGACTTCAAGAAGGCTGTTATCGTTATGGCTGTGTCGCTTACTGTCCGTAGAACAAAATAAGCTTCTAACACTGTATGAAGAAATTAACAGAATAAAATGCCTTGCATCTTTATACACTTCTTTTTTTGCAAATAATGCAGGTGTAAGACAGTATGAAATCAGAGCTTTGCATTAGTCTATGTAAATCAGAGTTTTCTAAATCGTCTTTATACTTGTTTCTCATTGGTGAATCACATCCTGTGTTCTTGCTACACACTCTTCAGTGACGGTGATATAAACTACTGCTGTAAATGACAGAAGAAACAATATTTCCTTTCTTTCAACAGAGAAGTTGAAATCCTCATAGAAAAGGAAGAGCTCTGAATATTCGGCACCAGCAGCTATGGCCACCTGCCAGCATGATCATCTAATAAACTGCACAACAGCGGTAAGCCTCTATTGCAGTCCTCCCAAATCAAATACATTTTCAGCATAGAACAACACGTACCTGAAACTCTGCAAAGTGATGTGAGATTGCAGTCATGAGCAAAATCAGAGCAACATGTCACAAGCAATTACAGGTCCTGGCCAGTCTTCTAGAAGACAAGCAGATATTTTATCTCCCAAGAGGGCAAGAGCAGCGAAAGAGCTTAATCCATTCGTTCTGTCCTCAAAAGCAGTGTCCAATTCTAGCATACTATCACAAGAAGCATCTGTTTCATGTTGGCAGTCAGTCATTCATCAGCATTTAAGCCACCATAAATTCATCAACCTGGAACGCACCTGAGGGAAAACCTGGGACCGGAACAGCAGGAATGTTGCTGGTCCAGATGAAGACAGTGACAGCTCCAGGTAGGGAAGGTCCCAAGCCCCAGTGCCAGCCCCCCCCCCCCCCCCCCCCTTTTAAACACACGCTACCACAACTCCCCCAAATCACACGGGTGCTAAAGCCATGCATATGCATACCAGCTGGAAAACTAAGACCCTTTCCTGACCCTATATCCAAGGAGAAAATTACTTCCCCAGGGCCCATCCAGCCTGGATGACTCTATGACAGCACGGTGTCCGTTTTTGCCGCTTCCTGACGCGATCTGTCGCAGCGGGCTCAGCACACCTGCAGCAAGGCGCAGCCCACCCGCCGGCAGCACCAGGCACCTCTGGCAGGGCGAGCGGCCGCTGCTGCCCACCCGCTCCCCACAGGTCTCTGGCCGGGGCAGCCAGCACTGCCCTCCGTGCCACGGTGGGGTGGGCTGGCACATCTTTAGCCTTTGCTTCTGCTGATACAGGGAAGATACCTGTACGCCGGAGATGAAACTGGTGTTGCAGCACTCCCTGCCTGTAACAAGCACTGAGGAAGGCAGGATGGCTGGACTGTTGCTGTCTCTACAGACAACTAGGTTTAATGTCAGGTATCCAAAGTGGCCTAAATATTACTTTAGTGGGGCTAACATCAGGTGCTGCCATCCGAGTCTGCTGGCCTTCACTCACAGCCATCAGACCGATCATTTTTATTCCAGGAATGTACCACCACACCTGCTCCAATATATGTCCTACAATGCCTCCCTTTACAGTGACAGTTCCCGTGAATGCTTTGCTAAGATGAAACCACACGTGTGCGTGCCAGCAACCAAGGAAGTAATAATTTAAATCCGTTAAAAATACTTAGGTTACCCAAATTTCTCATTTCTTATGAAAGTTTCCTGTGCAGCTGACATTAAGCGCACCCTGGACGACTCCAACCTCAGACTGAGGTGGAAGGCAGCTGGGAATGCTTCTCACCTTCCTCTGCTTCACCCTCCTCACCCGGCGAGCAATAGAGCTGCCTGGTCTGCAGGCACCACCCAAGGGCACCTCAGGGGGCACGGTGCGGGGTTGGAAGTCCCTCCCTGCATCAATACATCGGTCAATGCTTTTAGACGCATCCCACTTACCATCTCTGCTCCTCGCAGTTAATTTTTGCAGGAAGCCAAACATGGTATTTACAGAACAAAAGTCTTGAAAGGTTTTGGCTTACTTCAGAGGTTTGTCTGCCCTCTTTCTCTGCCCCAGAAAACCTAATGTTTCCCCACACATTTGTCATCTTCAAGCAAAAAGTGCACATTTGGTGCACTCATAATATTTGATTTAGAATTCATACATACAAAAAAAAATATCACTGAAATCCTATTCGCATTTACTGGTTTTTAATAGAGGGAAAAATTACTGGCGTTGTGCAGGATGTCAAATGCTTAAAAGCAGCATTCCACAGGTGCTATATCGCTGTTTCTTGGGCTCGAGCAGCGAGCTTTGGATTTTTTCTGTTGGGGTAAGACATAAAGTATATTGGACATATCTAGCACCATTTGAGACCTCCTAGGACATCCAAGCCACATCTGACACAGGACTTCTAGGAGTCATTGCTCACTGGAGGGGGAGGTCGGAGGCTAAGTAGAAATTTTAGAGCATCTCAAATGATGCTAGGTTCTTGCAAATTGCCAAGTTATTTCCCAAATCTTGTTTCTTCCAGTGAAGAAAGGCAGGCAGTTTCCTGGCTTAAAAAAATCTCTGCCAACTGTCCCTGGAGACTCCATATCCATCCTCTCCCTCTGCTTCATTTTAAAGTCAATTTTCCACTAGGGACAGAAGAACATTTCCTTAGCTGCTAAGTTCATTTCTGTGTTCAAAAACCTGGAAACCCTTCAGTCCATATAATTTAGCTCTGAGCTGCCACTGAGGGCTTCACCTTCAGAAGCAAATTAAAAATCATAACAACCTCAGACAGATAACTCATTATAAATGTACTTTCTCAGATTTATGTATGCATGTGCAAGATCTCTGACGGGTCTTGGATGCCTCTGGGTAAAACAGGCCAGGCCATTTAGAAATCAGGCATTTGCCAAAACTACTTATGGGTGCCCCAGTATATTGACTGGTAGCCTCATATATCCAGCTAGTTTTGCTATAAAAAGCAAAGCTCTGTTGAAGCTGAAGGCAAATGTTTTGCTTTCATAAGGTGATGGTTCCTGGATGTGAATCTCACTTATTCACAGCTATTAACATTTCTCATGCTATGGGTATGCCATTAAGAGTGTAACAATGTCAATGTAACAACATATAACAAGTAACAAACCAATTTCAGTGAAGTATTTATAATGATGGATTGTTACCAATTTTAAAATACTTGTCATACTTCCTTATGTCTGGAGTCAGGAGATATCTTCACAGGCTCCTTGACTGATTTAACAAAACACAGACCTTTACCCCCGTAATAGCTGCCTTGAGTCTCTGCACAGACAGGGGAGTGAACCGACACTTGCAGGGCACGATGCTCCTGTCCCGATATGGGTGCCTGGAAAGGGCAAGCGAGCTGAGCCATAAAAGGGCCTGTTTCTTCCCTTAATGATAACAGGCGTGTAGGGTGACCGGCTCAGCTCATGGAACTGGAGACTTCCACGTTCAGCACGAAGGGTCCCACTGGGAGCGCCTGCCACCTTCAAGTTGGTAATGGCCCCAGGGACTACGACAGACTGAAGGAGAAGATATGCAAGCAGAAGGTCCAAGAGCTTGGCCCAGATGATCTGAGACACGTTAAAGAAGCACATTCTACTCTTTGCCTATGTTTTCTTTTTGAAAAGCAAAAAGCGAGGAGTATTATTTTTTAACGTGAGTCCTTTCCCATTACCATCAGCCAGGCTGAGAGGAAGAGCTAAGGCTGAGCAGTTACACTGAAACACAGGAGGACTTGCTCCGCTTTCTCTATCCAGTAGGCAATGCTGGGATATTTGTAAACAGGAAAAACAGCTTCAATTTATGCTGTTGAGGAAAAATGTCTTTGTCTTCATAACTGGAAACGCAGCTCTTCGTAAAGTCAAAATTTCTGTGGGTCAAAGTAATTTTTCACTTTTTCATTAGAACACAGAAAGGAAATGCCTTTGAATCATGTCAGCCTGAATAGAAACGTCTCAGATGGATTTGTTGTGTGTCAGTTCAGCACTAAGCTGCGGCCCCTCGAACTGCTCCTCAGGCTGCCCCTCGGCTGAGACGTTACAGCCCGATGGGCAGTGCGTGACTGCCATGTGGCCCAGCAGGTTCAGTCCAGTCATGACACTCAACCTGGAGATAAAAGTCGAAAGCAGAGGTGCTGGAAGCAAAAGTCCCACAAGACTCAGATTCTCAGTCTTCTAGACACATTAAAGGTAAAAAAAAAAAAAAAAAAAAAAAAAGGATTAAAAGAAGCATTTCATTGCAGTTAAACAAGGACTATGAGTAAATGTGAGATTTGAAAGTTTGGGGCTTCCCCGGACCATCTCAACTTTTCATTACAAGTCATGAGGAAGAAAAATGAGAAGTATCAGAATTTTCCATGGGATGGAAATCCTGGTCTTATGCCCACCCAAAAGAATGACCTCCTAAAAGAATGACCTCAGGTTTTCTATATTTAATATGGATGTGGACAGTAAGTGAAAAAACAAGATTTTTCTTTCCCAACATTCCAGTATTTCAATTTATCAATGATTCAGGAAGAACAAAATCTACTGATATACAATCAGAGGCAACTTTTAAAAAATATAAATAAAAATAGCCAGTTTTTTTTTAAATGAAAAATTATATTTAGCAGAAAACAAAAGATAGAAGTCCTGCAGTATGTATTTCTAGGAGCTATAATTATAGTTCACCTCTTTTCCAGATAAATTAAATCCATGCTTAAGAATGCTTTTCCTAAGAACCAAAATGGCATTTAGACGATCCTATGCCCAAAACTTCTTTCTTATGTTGTTACATTTCTAACAATGAGATTCTTTCAGACGTGAAAGATTCCTCGAAGGACAGGTGTTTATAACGGAAGTGACAATGAGAAGTTGATGATTTTCATGTTAATTTAACAAATAATGTGAAATCATTTAACAGTGATTCTCTTTAATTACAAAACAAGAACATATTTTTCCTCTGGTTTTGAAACAGCACAAGCAGAGCCGTTGCTTTAAATTGATGCTTCAGGCAATCATCTCACACATTCCTTGATCACCTTAACATTTTATGTATGGGTGGTTTGCACATTTACTTGCACTACATGCCCAAGGGTCAAAACATGGTGTAGGCTGCACAATTAGAGTTATCAAATATTTATGCAGATGTATAACTCTGCTGGATATGCTTTAAGTGCTCCAATGCAAGAAAAAAAATATGTGTGTGGAGGAAAACAATCTGCACAATATAAAGGCTATCCACATGCAATAGTTGTTGGGAACTTTGTTCAAATAATACTACCCAGCCTCTGCTTTTTTTTTTAACCCAGGCTGTCCAAAAAATGCTGTTACTGAAAAACTTGAAAGTAGCAGATCCTAGTTTTCTGCCTCACTTAATTCACTCCTTTCTAAACATCTACATTCTTAAGTGGCAATACTTTTCTTCTACTTCCTACTGATGTAATCTGATACAGCGATTGCACATACGGAGATAAAGTACTTAAGAATGTGCTGCCTTGATCATAGGTAACTTCATACGTCTTGCCAAAAGGCAATAGGTTTTCCCCTCTGGGATGCAGAGTCAGCCATAGCTATTTCCAGATAATTTACGAAACAATTTTATAGTCTCAGGATCCCAAATTAAGGTGTAATGAGGTGGAGGAGATCTATGTGCTATCACAGCATCTCGTGATAAGTAACCTTCAAAGGTGTGTTAGATAAAATGGTCAGATGCATATTTTACATGTTTCGTTGCTGGGACCTATCCCCAACTCTGCATGTCTGGAAAAGAGCAATTGGAAAATTACTTGTAAAAATGAGGGAGCCCCCTGGTTAGAGACTCCAGCTACCCCTGGGAGCATGAAGCTGCTTATTTAATGGCAGGAATTAATGCCTGGCTAAGGGACTTTCAAGGTGCACCTCATCATGCAGCAGCTTTCAGCCTGGGATCTGCAGGCCTGGGGCATGCAAAATCTCCCTTAAGGTGACCACGAGAAAAGGTTAAGAAAAACAAGACTATCAACGTAAGAGGCTTCTGCACCTCAGTACCTCTGCTGGAGGATGTGTCTGACCCACCAAGTAAAAATAAAAAGCCCTCAGCCTGCTCTAAGTCAGTGTGTAGAACAGCTCCACCTTAAGAAGCATTGCTACTAACAGTTAGAAAAAAATGACATTTAATGACAGCTGTTTCTAATGTGTTCTCTGGAATAACATCGATCTCATCTTTTAGATTGCATACCATTTGCTGTCCTGTCATCTTGCTGCTGTTTTCATTTCAGAATTAACTGTGCAAATTAACTCTTTGCCACAAGAATGAATGTTCCATTTTGGTGTCTAGCTGCGAAGGTCAACTTTTTCTCCTAAGTGAGAGTCCCAGATCCTTCTGGCTTTGCACAGCTCCAGTTTGTGATCGGTAGGCAGATCTCTTTGTGACTACTATGGCTGTCGTAATCTTGAATATTATGCATACCCACTCTATTTTGTAAAATGCACAGTGACTAAACACTGGACTGCCTTTGAAAAAAACCCAGACTCTTATCAACTGAACACATTTCTGGGCTCTTTGCATACATGATTGAGTTCTGCGTACCACCCACCCTCCCCTTGAGTTCCCACTGCCTTGTTTTCAGGGTCAGCGCCCACCCAGCTGCCTGCAAGCAAAATGGACGTGTCAGGAAGCACAAACAGAAGTCGAAGGACACAGTCACTCCTGGTAATTACCCCTCCTGAGAAGCTGTGCTTGAGGGGGCCCTCTGCACCCTCCAGCGCAGCGTAGTTGGTGTCACCAGGTCAGAGGAGCAAAGCTCTCCTTGGGACTACTTGCTGCCACAGCAGGGTGGAGCAGGGGACTGGTAAGGGGCAGAAACCTTCTTCCCTATCACATCTATTTCCCTTCTCTCTCACAGAAAGCAGAATGGGACTTATTATCTCTGATAATTAACAATCCCAAGGGACCATCGCTGAACAAGCACCATGACCAGCTCTGGCACAACCCGATTGCTATCGCTTCTGCTTGGGTTTGCACTGGAATTGGCTCTCACGTATCTCTACGGGACCAGTGCCTGACGGGCAGAACTGAAAGCGCTGCACCTATCTTTTGGAAGAATCAACACTTGAAAGAGTATCCAGAAATGTGTTTCTCTGCCAGAAGTTATACAGCACCGAACTGAACCGAAAATTCCTTGTTGCTATGGTTGCCACTTGTTCTAAATCTCTTTACTACTCCTTGCTGAACAGCAGCAAAGGAGAATAAAAACATATACAACACTTGTAATTGCCTGGTGCATATTTTAACATTTCTCTTTGGCGGCTGCTTTAAATTATGCAGTAATATTGCTGGCATGTTTCTCCGGTCCCTCTTCCCTAAGAGGATACATTTTACAGTGCTGAAATTGGACACTGGGTGTAAGAATCACACATTTTAATATTTTTTTCAGTAGCAGATGTGTCACATGCAACGTATTACAACTCAAGCTGTAAAAATTAAGTGGCATTTGCATTCATTAAGCATACATGAAATCTAATTCCATTAGGTCCAGCAGCATTAAGGTCTATCTGTTGCTGCTGATGTTACAGCTTAAGGACATTATATCTTCTGGCTAGATTCTATTTCATAACCTAATAAAGCCAGGAATTACATCCTGGCTCGATGCCTTTGCAAATCCAGCTCAGCGAACATACAACATGAAAGCTGTAGATGTAAATTATTTATATTCATCATTGTCCAAAATATTAATTTACCAAAAAAGGTTTAACAGATTAAGCAAACTACAGGCACCATGCCTGCAGCAGAACTAATTTAAAAGACAACAATATGATTTGCTGAAGCCAAACCTCACTTCTAATCTTCCCGCTTTGTTACAGATACGATACAGAACTGTTAACATTTCATCAAGGCTATTTAAAGAATCAAAAGCTTACAGTTGCATTTCAGTCAGCTTCTCAGAAACTGTGATTTACACAATCCCTCAGGAAAATCAGGGATACTTTACTTTTTAGATTTTGATGTTTATAGCTGACACAGAAATTAGGTAAAGAAAAGGAAAGCGAAATAATTCAAACCGCAACTTTTACAATTTATTCTGCTGAAAGGATAGTTCGGGTGCAGTACTACGGTACAAGCCCAAACCCAACAAATAAACCAATGTGAACAGATCACTTTGGTCTGTATGTATTTTCACAGAAGACATCATGACTAAGAACACACAGCTGTCCTCCTAACTACTCTGAAAACAAATTTTTCAATTAAAAAGCACAAATTGAACTTTTATGGGCACTTTCTATGAGAGGAATCCATGTGCCAGTGTAAGTTTTTATCCACAGTCCTTAATTTCCAACTATCAAATTAACAAGGGTTCATGAAGCAAAAGTGCTTACGTTCCAAAGTCTTTGATTTCTTCTATGATTCTTAATGGCATTATCAGGCTAGTCCTCCTGTTGGAAGTACCAGCAAAATGTTTATTTTTAATGAGCTGAACAAATCTATTTCCATGGAGATGCGAGAAGTAGAAAGGCTTTATGTAATTATGTACAAATTATGCCTTATGTTCCTGTAAGTAACTTTCTGGTGGTCTGAGATGTTATTTTTCAGAAATCAAAGTTTTCAGCTGTACCTACAACAGAATTCCAATGGCCTAAGTGTCCACCACAGGCAAAAGCTGATTATTTTTGCCTTTTCAAGTACTCTTTGTGGACAATCTCCTTCATGTTTCATTTTAAAATGTGCTAAGTGTATCTATTTTATTTATACAGTTAAATGAAATATAAATGAAAATATATAAGGAAACTAAACTCATGCCAGCTTTTCCATTTTTTTTTCCATTTCCTATTTCCGAACTATTCCCTCATCTCAAAAAAATCCCTCAAACTACCAAGATAGCCTTTGAAATTCTTTAGATTTAAGCTAAGTCGCCCATATCTTTCTCCATAGTCAACGGAGACAGATAAGAACCCTCAGAAAACAAACCTCATCTTAAAATAGCTGGTTTAGACAAGAGAGCTGAGCCATTTTGGAAACCACCGTTTCTCCCTAGGAAAGCATGCACTGGGCAGCTTAGATCACTAACTCTTAGAAAGCTTGACTTAACTGAGATCTCACTTGGTATCTACTTTAACTGGGATCCAGTTTGAGAGCACAGTCTCAGCAGTATGTTTCCTATTAATTTATTGCAACATTGTGGGAAGAAGCTAAGAAGCTGTACATGCCTTTATTTATGAGTCAACATAAACCATTTGATCTATAACAAAAAAACCCGCAGGGGATGACTTAGCAACAAATGGTCCAGGCTGCCTTGTATCCAACTTAGAGAAAAAGCCATAATGTAAAGTCTCAGTCATAGTTAGGAAGAAATTAAAGTAAAAAAAAAAACCAAACAAACAAACAACCAAAGCTGGAAAAAAAAATCCTATTTCATTTTCTGTTTTCTAGTTGTCAGTTTTGACATTGGTGTCTGCTGGAACTTGACAGACCACAACATATGAACCTATTTCTCTGACACTTAAGGCTGGAGAAATGCAGAAGACTTGATCAGAGGCCCCGGCTGCTTTTCACTGTAGAGGTGATAAAAAACACACAGAAAAGGCCATTCAGGGGAAGCTGGGTTTACTCCTGTCTATAGCATCTCTGCAGTGTTGATCTGCATCAGCTGATCCCGGCCTTTCCACCACAGTAGTCTGTGCCAGACCCTCGTACAAACATTCACCTGGATGCTGAGCTGGGAAGTCCATCCACCAGATGGACTCTGAGCTGGGAAACATTTCAGGCCGGGGGGGGGGGGGGGAGGGGAGGGTGATTTTTCACGGGTGCTCATGGCCCAACGTGGGAAACTGCCCTTCATTTGCTGAGTGCACTTTCCTTCTCCTCCTCCCTCTGGCCCAGCACAGTGCTCCCGCCTGTAACAAGAGAAGCATGTTTTATGGAAATCACTTCCCGGTGGCATCACTCATTATTAATGCAGGCAGCTCTAAAGGGAGAAACCCATGACATTTAGCAGCAAGAACTGTTAATGAAAATGTCATTAAAGAAGTCAATCTGCAAGCTATGGAATGGCCTCATCTTTTTTTTTTTTTTTTTTTTTTTTTCTTTTTTTTTTTTTCTCTTGGCTTATTTCTGCATCTCCGGGTACTTTCCCCTCAAGTCAATCTTTTTTGGCACAAAGTCACAGCTTTACCTGTAGGGAAGCATCAGTTTCTTGCAAACTGGTCATATTTGAGAGGTGCTGCTATTTAAATGGAAATGGGTGGAAATGTGTCAGAAATACATGAGGTCGGTATGGTACTGAATGCCAAGGCTGAGGCAGCGAAGACTCCCACGACTGGCTGCAGGTCAGGCAATTTACAGCAGCACTGATCTGCGTAGCCCCTGCTTTGTGCTACCTATTTTGCAGAGCTGATGACTGATCATCTCACCTGCTTAGGTCTTGCTAGTTCTTCAAGCTGGTAACTCATATTGTTCACTGGAGTATCTTTCTGTTCACATCTGTGTCATGAGAATCTACTTAGCTGATTCAAAAAGCCTAATCCAACATTCTGCTAAAAATTTCCATACTCCTTCAGACCATTCATAATGGACTGTATTAACTAGAAGCAACTACCTGATAAACTGACTCCAACCTGGCAACGAACATCTCTTTTTTTCTCTATTTCCTGAGGACTTTCCATTTCAACATCTGAATGTTGAGGGCTTTCCTTTGGAAAAAGCAGCTGTTGGTATCAGGAGAGTTCACTCTGGTCTGGGTGCGCATGTTCTGGTCATGGCTCACATTCCTAAGTTATAAAGGGATTAGTCATCTTTCTCCTTAATTCGGAGGGCTATCAGGATCTGTATTGTATGCATGTGTTTATATTAAGCAAAAACATTTTTGTGGATAAAGTCTGTATCTTGTATTAAAACAGCTACTGTATTTACAAAAATACTCAAGATTTTAGGCACACAGAAGGTGATGAAAGCATGTGTCCAAAGACTGCCCATTTTTTTTTCTAACAACATTATTGGTCTATTAAAAAATAGTACTACTTTACCTGCAAACATTATCCCCCTTACGACCTAACAGAATTATGGCTAGAACAGCCTAAAGACCATAATCACAGGTTCATGGAAGGGTTAAGGTTGGAAGGGACCTCTGGAGGTCACCTTGTCCAACCCCCTTGCTCAAGCAGGGCCACCCAGACCTGGTTGCCCAGGCTCTTTAATAGCTTCAAGGATGGAGACTCCACAACCTCCCTGGGCAACCCGTGCTCAGTCACCCGCACAGTAAAGTGTTTTCTGATGTTCAGACGTGTGTTTAAGTAGGCTGTTTAAACTGTATATTGACCTTATGTGTGCTCAGTACACACCATCCTAGCCTGACAGTACATTCTTTTTTCCCATCAGCTTGGAAACAGACCCAGGCTTTTACCCAGCAGTATGACAACCCACCGGTGGCAAAAAGGAAAATTACGTTGAGTCTGTTTTTTCTCAGCATAGAGTGGCAAACCAACACGATGTAGCAACAACCAAAAAACCAACAAAACAAAACAAAAAACCCAAAAAAGCAGCAGCATTCCCCCATTCTGCAAAGAAGCGGAGGCACGGAGAGACTGCCACCAGTGCAAGCCTGTTCCCCCTTCCCTGTCACTGTACTTGGCAAGAAGAAGGAAAGAGTACTGAAAATGTTCACACCAGGCAATAACAGACAGCCAGCCACGGGCGGGGAAAGCAAAGCAAAGCTGTTTCTTGCTGAATTGTTAAGAAATAAATGAAAGTCCAACAGACAGAAAAAAACCCCCGTTAACCAGCATTTCAGAACACTGCTCTTTTCTCCTTTAAAACTTGCACCCCAGTTTGGCAGCTGGCACTGGGGGAGGCCACGAGCACGTCCCGGCTGCCACGGGATGCCCGTGGGACAGCCAGCAGAGCGGTGTGATAGCCCACAGTGATGTGCTGTGGATTGTCCCTGTATCCGACTGCTACTTATTGTGCAGGACACATACAGTGTTATGCCTTGGTGGATGTACTTCACTGTCATGCCTGATCAAAAGTGTTGCCTTGGAGCGATCTTAGCTTGAGAGAACCCCAAGCAGTTTTATAAGTACGAAGTCACCCCAAGGTGACACTTGAGAGGAACAACATTAAAGTGTACTCATCTCTCTTGTGTCCCTGGCTACTTCAGAAGCTCGCAAACAAAGCCTAGCTCTGCTAGCTGGTACTCAGAGAGTAAAAGGACCCTTATGCCCTTGTTCATGTTTTATCAGTGCTTCCTAAGGAGAAAACTAACCAAAAATGCTGACTCTAGCCATGAACACTGGAGTTTTAAGTAAAGATAGTTAAGTAAAAGATTTATTTTAAGGATATTTAAGTAAAGATAAAAATATGTAAGCTGGTGAGCTCTCTCTTTCTCAAACCCAGGGAGAAACCAAAGGCACAGGAATGACGCTTCAGGCCTGAACTCAAGGCACAGAACTGATTGGTTACACACAGAACAGTCATATACCCTTGCACACATGCAGGCAACCCCCCTGAGCAATGCCAGCTGCATTCCCTCAGGGATTTTCCTTCAATTCTAAGGAAACCTCCATTGTGCATGGAGGTGTGGAGCGCAGATGCCTCAGCTAGCTCAAGAGCCAGCAAAAGCACGGCCAGTACAGGGCACCAGAGCATTGCACTGCAATGCCTGCCCGACACAAGCCAAGTGGATGTTTCCCATACGCAGGGCTGAGGCACCATGCCGTCTCTGCACCACGGTGCTACCGCTCAGCACAGAGGTGGGCTCAGCGTGGAGAGAAGGAAATGCTCTCCCCTTGGATCCACTGCACACAAGGAGAGACAGTCCTTTTGAAATCCCCCTCTGGTCAGCACTTAGAGCATTACCGCCAAGACCACGCTTTCTGGCTCCTTGATTCAGTCTGCCGACAGCATCCTCACCATTCTATGTAAACTGATATTTTCCTCATTGGTATAGCACCCACCAGCAGACAAACATTAAATTCTCCTTACACTTTTCTCTTCTTCTTGCTAGGCTTGTTCCTAAAAGTAAGGCTCAGGTGTTGACTCATCGCCCTCAGTCAGCTCTGTGTCCGTCTGCTGAAATCAGGAACACAAACACCAGATGACGGGCTGCAGCCAAGAACGGGTTGAGTCTCTTGGGCAAAATGAAAAATGCCATTTTTCTGTTAGTAGCTGAGATAGGACTTCCCTTGGGCAAAAGCATTTGGGATGGGACTGGCAGCGTTATCCCCTCAGTCTGACAAAGAGTTGAAGGGAAGGATTTGTGAATGATTCATCAACCTTTCTCATTTGTTTAAGACCTGAGAAATCCCACGCAGGAGCTCTCTGAGCAGACCTCTTTTGAAGGCAGAGGAGGGTCCTCAGGTGAGAGAACAAGCAGGGCAGCTTGTTCGGCAGCAAGAAGGGCTACACTTTTCAGAGGCTATCCATTAGGAAGAAGCAAAGCATGCCACCTTCGCCTTTCCCACCCAGGTCAGCCAGGGAAGCTCAGGTTTGTGCTATGCCAGAGGTCACCACAGACACTACAACGACCTCTCTGCTTCTACAGTGGATGCAATTTTTAATCTGCCCCCGTGGATCCCAGTAAAGCCACCAAAATTATCCTTTGTCATCAGCCAGCCCCAAACCCTTCTGTGGCATCAAGTACTCTGTTATATTTCTCTTAAACTGCTCTACTAAAAATGGGAGAAAATAGCTATTGCCTGTCGTTTTTACTCCACATGGAAGTGTAAATTTTTCATGCTTTGGAAATTCTCTTTCTTTTTACTAACATGATGCCCCAGGGTCTTATGTCCCAAAGTCCTCTGAAGAGTTAAAATATCCAAGTTGCCTAGTATCTTTCTGATAGATACTAGGAAGATATACAGAATGGACCACCCTGAAAAAACCAGAGCTTTGGAAACCTACCAAAAAACTTCGCAATCCAAAATACAGCAATAAATTATTTTTTCTAAGCATTCTGAAAGATCCAATGCTGCCAAACCCATAGAGATCAGGAAGTTCTTCAATTAAATGTTTGGGGTTTTTTTTTTATCAGAAAGTAGCAAGTGACTGAAACAAGTGTTTTGCAGGGAAACATAGTGCATTGCCAGAACTTTTGTCAGGAAAGATTTTTCATCTCTGGGTTGTGATTTATGGTCAAAACCCAAGAGAGACTTAGAATTGACAACAGCCTAAAGTTCTGGCCTCTCACAGACCTGAACTTGGGACCCATGTGTACTAGGCAAGTACTATAAATCACCAAGCTATTAACTACCTACCAAAGTCAGCCTCTCACTTTCACAGGTTGGCACTGATCCATTTTGCATAAAAGAACTGAAGACTGCGAAGGGGATCCCTAATATTTTTGTGGTCAGAGCACTTTTCTGGAATGTTGGAGGGCAGTTGAATCTTTTTCACCTGATGCGTTGATTAATGAACTGTTGGCTATGCTAAGTGAGGATGTTTCCTTCTTTCTGCATTCCCCCCCCCCCCCCCCTTAAAAATAGAAGGAACTTGGTTTCAGCCCTATATGAACAGAAAAGGATTTGCTTGGGGTTTTTTTGAAACCTCAGAGTTGTGTACATCTTTCTCACTCAGCTGTCAGAGATGACTCATCCCGGTAAGATGGCTGTGATTTTCTTCTGGGACACTCAATAGCTTCCAGGTGAGCAGCAGTGCAGCACATAATGGGCACATCCTGAACTGTAGGGGCTTCTAAGGCAAGCCCGGATTAAATGAGGCTCCTTGGAGTTTGGGAGCAGAGATCCAGGTTTAACATGGACTGAGAGGGAGAGAGCTGCAGGAGCTGAGAAGCTGCAGGGTTTATACTTTACCTGTCTGTTTGCCAGGGCTCAACTGCTTCATGCTCGGACAGAATCAGGATTCAGGAATGAAATTTTTGGGTTATTAAAGTAGCCTGCTTCCGATACAGGCAATGAAATGAAACATTTGTTGCAGAGGGGCCACGCGGTCTCGCAGTTTGGGTGGATCTAGGTACCATTTTAGCCTTAAATCAACCTTGGAATGTAACAGTTCATTCTACTCAGTGCCCCTGCTTTCACCTTACCACGGGTTAACCGGGGGCCATCATACAACCAGTTATTGTTTCGTGTAACCAGCAATAAAACTAGCTGTCTGGATCACCGCACACTTATATATCAACAACAAGACATGATTTAGGAGTCCTGGGTCCTGCTGTTTCAGATATGAAACCGCAATGAAGCATAGCCACCGTGTCAAAAGCTGCTCTTGGGGCCAGGGTTTGGGCAAAGTGGGCTGTACCCAGGAGACTTCAGCTTCACCTATGCAAAGCAGCTGTTTCTGAGTTGTGCCATTACAAATACAGTCTGCACGTACACCTATGTGCACATCCCAGCTAAGTGAGGTGGAAATAGCTGCCTGCAGCCTGGAATTTTTGCCTTTGAGCATCCTGAGGTGGCTCAAAGGATGGGCAAAAGAAGCAGGCTACCTCCTGCACCCATGGGCAACAAGGTATCTGCACAGTCCGATTTGGTGTGGTCTCCCATGTGAGCAGAGCTGGAGGACTGCGCAGCATTAAACTTCTCACAGCTCTTCCCAGAGTATCTGAAATCTCCCCCCTCTCTCCAAGCCCAGGCAGCCTCCTCAGGACCTGAGCAAGGTGCCTCTGAAATGGTCAGGTCTCAGGTCCCAGAACCTGCAGGAGCGAAACATGTCAATTCTGTTGCAGCCACTTGGCAGGAATATGAGCATATCATGTCTGGATGTCTACTGTCATTCATGTCCCTTCACTCCTTCGCCCCCACTTCCTCAAGCAGTCATAGAAAAAAGAAAAAAAAATAGAAACCAGGAACTTTACTAAAACCACCTCCTTCACCTGTAGCAGAAGTATATTCTACTCAGAGAGTATTCCCTTTGCAGATTAAAAGTTAGCTGCACAATCCTTTAGGACAGAATAAAACAGGGTGCACTCCAAGCAAAAGAAGTACCTGGATGTCTAGGGATCTCCTGAAGATCTCCAGCTAATCAAAGCACAGAAATAGGTAGAGAGCTGGGAGAAAACATGATGAAAGTGGATGCTGATCTTTTTCCAGTCAGTCCCCACCTACATCAGCCCCAAGGAAAAGCATGTGGCTGCCCTAGCATCGCTCCAGCAATTTCTTACCCTTTCCTTGAAGACTTCAGGTAGCTGAAGGCCCACCATCCCTTTGAAAAGCCAGTGACAGCTGTTCTTTCCCTTCCACTCCTCTAAAATAACAGTTTTAAGCTGGTTCTTAAAACCATGAAACACCATTTTTCTTCTGAAAACTTCCTGTGAACACACAATAACTCTTAAGACCTGGGAGTTGGGCAGAAATCCTCTGGGGTGTAAATGGTGCTGCCTTCATTTCAGGTGTGCTGGCTGACAGCTGACACATACTGACAGTAAACATGAAATAATACAACTGTATTTATCTGCACATACTGTTTAGCTTGTGGCCATCATCACAGTAGATAAAGCTCTCGTGTCCCATTTGAAGAGACAGGTAAACAGATTTAGCTTAAAATAAGAATATCTAGCACCTAAAGTATTTCCTGCGTGACAGACTTTATGTGTTTGTGCATATGTGTATGACAGAGTGTGCTGGAATATTTTAAACACTAAACTGCCGCATCCAGAGATTGGTAAATTAAATAATCATTCATTAGTTACCATAGCAATGCAGATGCAATCACAGTGAACAAAGAAGAAATGGGGTGGGTGGGGGCTAACAGAACAAGTGCTGACAGGAGCAAGGCCCTGCATTGATTTTTGTTAATATACTTTTATTTATTAAAAAACCCTGACTGCAAGATTTTGTTCCATATTCATTAGGGCTTCACCTGCCTGCAAAAAGAAATGGCAGTTACTCTGACACAGCTTGAAAGATCCAAGTCCTGAGCTGGAGCAAATTGGTGAAGCTCTGTTGACTTTGGCAGAGAGCAGCCGGTTTACGGCAGCTGGGGATCTGGCATAAAAAAGAGCATCTAATTCTCTTCAGCTTCCGCAGCAACTGAATACTACTGCATCCTCTGCTACTTTATAACTTCTTACAGCAGTGCTCTCCAGTAAACAAGCACAGGCAGGCAGAAGCTGGCTTTCCAAAGCCAGCTGGCGGGTTCAGCCGTGTTAACTGTCATTAATTTCAATGGCAGCTATATAGCTCAGTCTTCTAGTCAGCCTTGAGGATCTCATCAATAATCCCTTTGCCGCTGATAAGAGAAACGGCATGGGTTTAAGAGTAGTGCTCATCAGGCAGGGTTTAAGCAGAGGGGGATGTGCCACCTCGCCCAGGTCATTGGTCCTCCTGCTCACAGGTAACACTGCATCCAGCTGCATCACCTGCAGCCTGGCAGCACCTAGGCACAAAAGCAGCAGCAGCCATCTGATGGATAATTAGAAGGCTAAGTGAGAGAGAGACAGAAAGAGGACTCTGCACTCCCTTGGGTCACTGGCAAAAATGCCCATGGTCAACTGCCTGACTATAATGCTAAGTGCCTGCTGAAAGGCCAATTAAAACGTCTTAATTTATTTCTGCACGTGTGTTTGGATAGAAAAGTGTGCTCATAGATAGAAAGTGTGCTGAGACTAATGCCAAAGTCTGGGCTAGAGAACAAGGTCTTCCCCAAACCAAGGCAAACTGCCCCAGCCCTGTCCTCTGCCATACGTCCCCTCTCTCTCCCCAGCCGGTGGCAAGGGGCAGATGAGCGCCTGGCCTGCCACCCTACGCAGTAAACCAGCAGCGAAGGGCAGCTTGCACCGAAAGACCAACACTAGCATCTGACATGGTTACAGGTCTCTTTCTTTACTCCACCACCACTTATTTGCCAGTCACAAACTACGACAAAGGAATGGGGTAGATGACTGGGACAGTAACAGCTCAGATGCAGCAAATGCAAGAAAGGCACCAGGGTGCGTGTGTCAGACATGGAGTGGCCTTAGGACAAAGCCCCACCACAGCCTGGGTTCCTTGCTCTTTGGGTTTCTGACATTTGTCCAAAGCCAGAGTAAATCTTCCAAAAGCTGTGACTACAGTCAGCTTTTGGCTGGCGATTCTCAACAAATTCCACATAGAATGGGTGACCTATTGTGACCCTTTTTAGGAAGTCAAATGTATCTCCCATATATTGGAAATACTATGCAGATGCTCCAAGAAAAATCATTGACTTCTTAGAGGCAGAGGTGAAAGTAGGAGACTGGGCAGCATCGTGCTCAGAGGTCTGCCTGCCGTCCACCCACACAATACCTGAATGTTTCTGTCCCAAATTAACATTAGTGGCTACTACATCAGTTATCAGTAACCATTACGGCTCAACATAGCACACTGTGTGAATGAATCTGGGCATCCTCCCCTGAGCTGCGTTGTCCAGATACCTGCTGTGAGATCAGCCACCCTCCAAAATGCAGGAAGCAGAAAGCCAGGCTGAGATCCCTTGTCCTAGCTCTAGACGAGTGCTTTAAGAAAGAAAGGCCACAGAGGCATAAAGTAAGCCCCAAAATATCCAGCGGCTACTCCTACTGCAAATGGTGTAAGACACAACTACCCCAGCCGTCTCCCAGCTGGTACTTGCAGACAAGCCCCAAGCTGGAGATGCAACACGAGACTCCGCGCAGTTTGACCAAGGTTGGAGTACGGCTGATGAAAGGATGCTATATTCTGCAGCATGAGCTAGGCACTGGGAGAAAAGCAGCCTTGCTGCACTTCAGATAGCAATGCAGTCCCTTTTCTTACACTATTAGCCAAAGACATCTGCTCAGTAATGTCTTAAATCCCTCAGCATCACACAACTTTCGTTTAAACAGCCAGTGTTCTCTAGACCTTTAGATAGTTGGTATTATTAAATCTACTTAGACACTTGCATACAGTAAATAATAGCCATCTTTACATAGAAACCTTCTTGATGATAATCCCACTGGAAATGACCAACCTGTTTTATCTGGAGGTAAGAGAACCAGTATTAAGCTTTTTCCTACTTCAGTGGAAAAAATAAATAAATACCCACTTCATTGCTATATTGTGAGCTGTGAGAGGAAAAAAGCTTATGTTTACAAACCATGTTCTGTGTTACATTTTAGCTGATTGTAAAGACTCTCTATATACAGTCCGAGCCCTGTAAGCAGACCTCTGTGCAGAAAAGAACAGTCTGAGGTCGCCGGTCTGCATTTTTTGATTTCTATTATATATCTAAGTGGTTAATGGCCTCAAAACAACCTCTTCATGTTCACAGAACTCTGAAAAGCACAAAACCTTGAAAACGCGGTTCATCTCCTCTCTCACTTCCACAGGTACTAACTGGGAAAAACGCCGCTGAATAGAAGAGGACAGAAGCACCTCCTGCGTGCTCCTGCGGCTGTTCTGCCCACACCGCCCTGCAGACACCCGCTCCCCACGGATGGGACCTTTTACCAGGACTCACACCTCTGGCAGAAAGTGCTCCTCGCCCCGCAGCAATCAGGCAGCAGGAGATTAAATGCGCTACCCCCCCTCCCCCCCGCCATTTTCCTTTGCAGCCGAGCAAGCACCTCTCCACAGCCAGGCTCCATCCACGGGACTTGCTGTTCTCAGGCATCAGTAACACCTGGGCTGTGAACGCTCTTCCTCACGTGCGACGTGTCCCGCACTCTTACCCGGTGAAGCTGTAAAATGGAACTGCATACGGGGAGCATGTTGACATTGTTAAGGTTAATGATATAACATTATATTATATATTATAGCACATTTACAGGCAAACGGATTATAATTGCTCCAGCAAAAAATAGGAGCAACATACTGCAAATTGGCCTTCCGTGTGCTTTAGTAGTGCTGTCATCATCATCCTATTATCACAACGGGTAGTACACCACCTCTGAGCCTGGGGGACGCGATACTTTCCACAGAGACTCTCTGTACATAACTGTTGACCACACAGAAGACAAACATGCACCCTATAGCTTACTGTATACCCTAAGGCACTGTTGGGTGCCCCTCCTGCAGCTCTGCGGCGTTCAGAGAAGGGGGTGATGTGGTTTCAGCCTCACATGCGTCTTGCCTTTGACTTCCCAGCCAAACGATGAGCTAGCGATTGCAGGTGTTCGGCAGCAAGGGGCCTTCAGCGTGACCCCGATGAGGCACTGACTGCTCTAGCGCTGGGCGCTGAGAGGATGTAGAAAATTAAAAGTGTCTAAAACAAGAGACTCCCCTCCCCATCCAAAACCCAAGGCAGGCTGCTTCTTGGTATCTTTACTTGTTAGTCCTGTTTCTGGATTTTTTCGGTACCGGTCACGACTTTTTAATGGTTTTTTATGATGAAAGCCTTTGACAAGAGCATGTGTCACAGAAAGTGCAGTGGTGAGCCATGGCTTTCATATATATGTTAACCAGCCTTTATAGCATTATGGGGCCTGGGTGACACAAGAGTAATTCAGTTAAGCTGCAGAGAAGTACACAGATTCTGTACTATACATCAGAAGACAGAGGAGCGTGGGACTGGAAGGCGAACAGCCAGAGAGCAGCCAGCTCCATGGTGTCCCACAGCACACAGTTAATATGGAAATGCCACTGTGCAAAACATGTGGGACACACTCTGCTGGGGACAGTGCTGCTGGGACCGCTGTGTTGAGAAAGCGTGCTGCAAAGAAAAGCCTTTCCAGCCAGACAAGTGTTTATGCACAACTTAATGACGAAGTGAGAATTTGGGACAGCTTGAAGCGCTGAAAAGTATCACTTTTCCGCTGCAGATAGCCAGATTTGCACACAAGAAAAATTCACTCAGTGCCATATATACAAATTGAATTTGCTTTTCTCTCTGATAACATGCCTGTCCCGCCCCCTGCCCCCCATACAAGAGGAACTGTTGGCTGGTGTAAATCAGCCTTTGAATGAAACTCACACCTCTAAACTCCGTAGGAGCTTTTTTGAAAATCTGACTTTAAAAGTCCTGGTTTCCACCAAGATAACAGTTGTCTTGTTTAGAAAATGACAATAGACTCAGCATCTGTCCACATTCACAGTCTCTAAGGAGAGCCACTGAATAAATTCTATTCTGCTTTGTTGTTTTTTTAATTTTAGATTTTCTGCAGAGGCTTAAAAAGTATCATCTACTATAACATGGAATCTTGAGATGAACGGAATAGAATAATAAGAAATCAAATATTTCTGAGGTTAACTTAGAGCCATTTATTGGATTTCTATTTCTAGGCTTCAATTAGGTAACGTAATTTGTAAAAAGCTGAACATGTAATCAAATTGCAATCAGCAAATCTTTTTTTTTAAAAAAAAGAGACAGAGAGAGAAAAGATTTAAACAACAAGCTTTAGAGATAGGAGAATAAAAGTAAATTCACTTCTAGAGCCCCATGGGAAAATCTAAATGTAATCAATTCAGGTTAAAATTTAATTAAAAGACAGCAATGGGATGGGGGACAAAATTCAGGTATATAGATAATCTTTGGGAAATACTCCTGTGAAAACACAGTAAGATCATTGTTATTCTGCTCTTACAGTTGAATCATATCAGTAAGCAACCCATATACATGCATTATCTGACATACAGGGGCAAAAAATAGACTCATTTTCTCCTCCTACCCAAGTAACTCCCAGCTTAGAGGGGTTAAAAGACCACAACAAGTGCTTGACAGCATTCCAAATATTTCTGTGCCTATCCCCAAAATAGCAACTGGTTTATCAGTTCTTCTTTATCTAAATTTTAACTCCTCACTGGTTTGCCACATAATTTCATTTGAAAATGACCTAGAAATTAAGCATCGTAATACTTACAAAAAGACAGCAAGAAAGATAAGGGACGCTCAGTTTTCTTTAACTAAAACCCAGTACTGAGCTCCCTGAGAAAGGAAATCTATTCAATAAGGCACATAATTCATTATTAAAGACAATCTTCTAAATCATAAGGAACATTAAGTTAATGTACATTACAAATAGCAAATTTTGTAAAACTGCATCAACTATTATATACTTATTATATTCAAAAGATCATACAGCTCCCTTAGAAAACACTTGGGAAATGCTAGCCCTTGAAAGTGGTGTGAGGAAAAGACATGAAACAACAAAAATGGAAGAGTCTGATGTAGCTCAGAAAGTGTTACATTTGATTTCAAAAATATGCAAAAATCAAGCATGAAATGCCAAGAGGTAAAATAATTAAATCCTTCATTGCAAAGTACAGATTATATCCTCCATTTCATTCATTGGACTTTTTTCTGCCAGGACACCGCAGTACATGATGGGCCAGATCCTCAGCCAGCGACAGTTGTTCCCAAGCAGTGACTCAGTTCAGGCACCGGCACTGCCCACGGCAATGCTGAGAGGACCAAACAACAACACGCAAACAGCTCAACACCAAGGGCATGCAAACAGACATGAAGGCACCTGGCAGGTGGCTCAGATACCTCCAGCGATCTGGAAACAGCACACAGCACCTTTGCAGCCAGGCTACAAGTCCAGACGAAGGCCAAGCAAAAAAAAAATAAAATTAAAAAAATGTTTCAAACTTCCACCTGAGAACATTTTGTCAGGATAGTAAAATACACATTTCATCACTCGTAGTAGTGACAATACGCAGGAAGATTTTCACAAGGCTGGTCGGTTCTGCCAGCTGTGTGAGGTCACTCACAGTGTGCTGCTCCCTGGGGACTCTTCCAATGCAGAAACAAGTACAGCCAGTGGTCCCAGGCCTCTCCGCAGCAAGCTTTTGTGGTCACTGCCCAAAATATAAATAGCTCCTATCCATCACTACCACTCCCTGTGGGCTACTAAGGCCTCAGCATATGATTTCCTTGCTCCTTCCCTGGTATAGCTGTGCCTTTACAGAGGCCTCCAGGTCACGCTGCAGCATGCAGCTGCAGGAGGGAATCTGTGGGTGAGAACTACCTCCATCCACATCAGATCTATATTCCAGATAAAAACAGTCTAAAGAGTAACCAGCAAGATTTTTCAGATAAACTAAAAACCAAAACAAAACCCCAACCCTCATTTCAAAATGCCTTTACTGCTGTACACCTGTGACTCCTGCACATGGAGTTCTGCACCTGTGCATTTAAAACTGGCCTGTGTCCTCATGGTACAAGGACAGGGAGCTCAGTGATGGGCCGTAGGGAAACCTTGAGGCTCGGTAGTGAGAAAAACTGTCAGAAGGAGGAAAAACAAGGAGGATTCTATCTTGCTGCACTCTCTGTAATTTTCAAGCTGTCCTCATAACACCAGGAGGTAAAACATTTCAGGCAGAAAGGTAGTCGTCTAAGTTGAGAGCATTTCTTCAAAACTCTGTGCTATGATGATAACGAAGAGTCCCCTGTTTGTGTTTTCTTGGCAGAGGCTTCCAACTTTCAGGAGGAAAAGGAGAGAATTAGCAAAAGAGAGATGAAAAAGCCTCTTGTTGATAGATGCAAGGAAGATATTGCCCTGTTTTGTTTAAATGGCCTTTATAAAATGTTCATTGCCTATCAAAGGATATATTAATTATCGATAGGGGAAAACCAGCAGGCAGCACTGTGCTCGGTTTGATTGAGGATGGGAAAACATCCTGCTTGTACCACCAAATACAGAAAGTGCCCAATCCACAGGAAGCTGTCCCAAATGCAAAATCACTTTTAAAGGGGAAATTTCTACTTGAAAGGATGACACTGGTAAGAATAAATCCTGTTCTTCTCTCAGTCCCGCCTTTTCTGAGTAAACACATATGCTAAAGTGCTTTTTAACTTCAGCTAAAATGGTCTATCACATCAACATGCTTTTTTAAACTTGTATTCCGACTGCTAGGAAAACAGAAGTGAAAAACAAGTTAAAAGCACTCAGCAAAAAACCTAACAGCCAACAAGGTTTCCAACACAAAGCAGAAGAAATACATATATAATGTAGATGTATACAATATTTGCTGGAAGCTAGCTGGAATTACGGATGTGCTGGAAGAGCCACAGTCAGATTTTGCTTAAAATCAGATTACAGTTCTGTGTCGTGGGTTAAACTGTGTGTTACAGAAACCTCCTAGGATTTTAGGCCTAAATAGAAAAAACTCATGACACCAGCTACATGTAAGAAATTTTGCCAGCTTGGCAAAAAGTTCAGCTGAATAAAACGTTGAGGTGTATGCTGTGTGCACGCTGGATAAGCAGTGCGTATTGCCCAAACCGAGATGTGTTTTGAAAGTTCATTCCCAAAGACAATACTGGGGAGGGTGGTTTTTTCCAACCTAAAAAAACCTTCTATTGATTTTCTTCCCTTTAAAGAAATCACATGCCTACCACATTTCAAAGGAAACCGTCCATCCTGCAAAAGCTCTTGTTTTCCTGCTGTTGCTTTTCCCCGGGTCTCAGTAGGGGTGCAGTTACACACTGGAAATGTGTATACAGCAGGCCAGCACATTGGTCACCCACTGTATACTCAAAACCCCTGCAGGCAGGCAGGCTGGCCTTACTGCTAACAGCAATTGCAGAATAAAAGATTCAGAAGTGCCAATGAAAGCCCTGCTGAAGAAACTGAAGAATTTTTCAGGCACCATAAGAATGCAATCTGCAATCAGGTGTATAATTACCCATCATGGTTCACACACGGAAGTCCTGCCTAAACTTCTGCCCTTCCTGTCCTTCTCTTCACCCTAAACCCTCCCCATTTCTTTTTTTCCTTTCTTTTCTTCTTCTTCTACAAAAACTGTGCTCTTGGCGCTTCGAGTAGATTTACAAGATCTACTCCTGACCTACTTTTCTATTGTTACTCCTGCAGCTCTCATCAAGAAACTTGGCAGAACCAAAAGGGTTAGTAGCAAGGCAGCAAAGTCCTCTAATGAGCAACATCAGTGAGCAAACCTTCCGTAGCCTCACCCTGCCCTTGTTTCAGTTTCTTTGTCATTCAGGTCAGGAGCAAGCTCTCAAAGGAAGAAGCCTGATCTCCCTCATGGAGCAAAGACTCCGGAACCAAGCTCTTGAATTTAACCAGAATAGCAGCCCATGCAGGACCCTAGGAGCAAGCGAGGACATTTGAACTTCTAGGGAAGAAACCCAATTCACTCATTCTATTTGGAGACTTACAGCTTTCAGCAAAAAAATGTCCAATTTAGCCAATACCACTCTTAGAAGATGATAACATGACAAAACCTAACAATAAATGCAAAGATACAAATACAGCCAAAGAAAAAAAGGACAATGTGGTTAACCTGGATATCACACTTGTCCAAAGAGGTAACAAAGAAAGTGTCAGTGAAAATGAATAGCTTTGGGTTTCCTTCTGCTCCTTTACTTTTTGCATCTGGCAGAACTTTGTTGCTTTTCACTCTTTCATCTCTCAGCTGTTTGCCATGCTATCCCTGCAAGATAACCCATACATCAGGTGCCCACGTGTGCTTACAGCTCCCCCAGGGCTCTGACAGGCCTGTACACCAGCACAGAGAGGCACCCCATCAGCCAGCAGGCAGGATCTGCAGCACGATTAATATGTTTCACCCTTGCTGAAAAGGTCCTTTCCAAAGCTCCACCGACCTTTACCATTCCTAACTAATAAAGGGGGGAAAAAAACCCTAAGAAACTGAAAGGAATTTTAACAAGAGAAGTCAGAGCATGCTCTTTTTTTTACTGGGTGTTATACTAGAAATGGAAATCTTTTGCAACTTAAAAAGCAGCTAGACATGGAGCATAACCAACACTTCTCACACTGGGGACACTTCAGTTCCAGATCTGGAGCCTGACACTATCTCTAGCCTTCACACATCCCATTATGGCATCAGGGCTCCAGGAGGTGCAACCACTGGTACAACATACAGGAAAGTTTTTGGTTGTCTAGGCAAAGCCGATGTTTCCAGCTTCCCTAGTATTCTTGCTAGGTTACAACTGGAACTACTGCTCAGGAAGAGAAACCTTTTATTACATACAATACAGCACAGTTTATTTTCTTCAAGCAAACACAGAATATGTGAAAGCGGCCGGAATTACTGCTGTAGAAGCTAAAGTACATTTTCATCCACAGTATGAGTAGACTCATTGACACCAAGAGCTGCACTTGGTCCCTAAATTATACTCATACATATCTCAGTCCTGATGCAAAGCGAGTACCTCTCAGTGACACAGAACTTCCGGCCAGAAGGGTCTGTTACAATAATTTAGTTTGGTCTCCTGGCTGTCGAATCGTCCTTTCAAGAATACCAGCAGAAGGACCAATTAATTTTGTTTGTGATGGCAGTGGTCATTTGCAGAATGTCATTTCTTTTCTAGTAATGACTTCAGAATGGCAGCCCCCCTTCTCTGGCGGCAAGACCTTCAGCCTTCCTTTCTCTGGGGCCAAGAACAGCCTTTGGATACCAGTGATGGAGTTAGAGCCACATGGGAACCTGTGAACAACAGCTGAAACTCTCTCTAAGTCCTTACTGGTTCCCTGTGTGATCCAATATGTTAGTGACAAAATCACAATCAGCAAGCATGTGTTCTGTTAGCTGGCCTTAAGTAACTGAAAATTGTGATTTCCTATTCTGGAAAGAAGATATATTCATGGAGCTGTTACACTGATAGCCTCACTTACTTAAGCTAATATTGTCTCCTTTTTGTCTGATTTCAGAGGAGTTTCCAACACACTTCACCACATCTATGCAAATATCCTGCCACAAATTATATTGATGATATAACCTCCAGCTTGCAGATCAGATAAGATCACAGCACATTGTTTAAAGGGCTGCCTTTTATACCATCAGAGACTGTGCCAAACAGCAGTATATTACAAAGCAAAGCCTTTGTTTATAAAATAAAAAAAAATAAACACCCACTGGAGATCTTCTTGTTGGAAATTATAAGAGCAAAATTAGAGCAGTATAGTTTAATAATTAAGGTTATACTCCCAGGGCTGACATTTTTCTTGAACAATATACTTTTTCCTGACCCCTTTAATCTTTTTTCACAGGGATTTAAGAGAATATTTTACTTCGCGTCGGGTCAGTTAAGGGTATAAACATGATCACTGAGAGATGTAAGGTTCATCAGTGCTCCTCAAGATATCAGCATCCATCAGCCGTCTGCACTTGTTCACATGCTCAGGATTAAGCTAATCACCAGATTTGGAATGGGGAAGAAGTCCTCTTCCAAATCAGCTAATCAGAGACTGCTGGGGTTTTTTCGTCTTCCTCTGCAACACACTGCATAGACCAGAAGCATCCACAAAGGTCACCCAGCAAATCTCTGGTTAGCTGGGACGACTTAGAAGTGCCCTTGATCTCCCCCTGTTCTTCTGTGGAACAATTATTGTGGCGTTCGGTCTTCTAGCACAGACTTGGAGACTGTTGTAAAGAAGCCTGGAAATGTACAGCATCGCGGGATGACACGAGCTAGAGCTCACCGGAATGTGCATGCCCTTCTACAGTTTGAGAGGCACCGACTAGACGGATGACTCAGGTGGTGCCCTTCAATCCTATATCTTTAGTTCACCTGAGTGGCTGATCCCTTGCTCTGGAATGACTGCCATGGAGGGAGCTCTGGAGGTACTGCGGATGCAATTTACCTGTATATCTCTAGATGTACATGACTACCCCTGAGCTAGCGGCTCTAGGTTCATTTATAGCATGAGGAATGAAAGAAAGTCTTTGGGGATTCATCTCTATCCATCTCTATGTTCAGTCTGCATTTGGTCAAATGAGTTCCACCTGCAATAACGATACCATTTCAAGCTCCAGCTTTAACTCCCAGTGTCAATGTAATCAGTGTGCTGGGCTTTGCTTTACACTCTGGTTGTGAAAAAGACTTAAAATTTAGTGTAAGAAAAATAAAGCAACTGACTGCTCTGTCTGCTTGCCAACCTTACCAACCTTACCAAAGACTGAAGTGTAGAGATCACGATCACTCCACTCAAATGTAGACATCTAAGCAAACCAGCTAAACAAGGCTTGGTCTCTGTGCAATCAACAGACAAAAAGAGGCTCATCAGAGAAGGAATCAGTTAATCTGAAGATCTGTCAACTGTGGAAGACCTTCTCTCCTTCCCTGCAGCAGAGGGCAAATGTGACTAGGTTGGCTTTGCTAAGCAGGTTGAATGCTTAGATAATGCCTTAGAGTGGAGATGAACAAACTGGGAAGACACACAAATGAGAGGAGTAGAGAGTGAAATGAAAGCTGCTGCAAAGTTGACATCTGTTTTGTGCAGCCTGTATTTCTCACACACAGAACTGAGGTGTACTTTGCTCACCCCTTGCTGAGAACCCCATACAGCCAGCCCCTCTCTTGTGGGCTGTCCCACCACAGCCAGACTCTCCCACACCGTTCCAGGTCGCGGCGTCACATTCTCTGTGCACTCGGGAGAATGAGCCGTTTTTCCTCTTGAAGATCAGCCTACAAAAGCACAGCTGAGTTTTCAGAAAGTATTTTACCCCCTGCCTGCTTGCAATGATACAGATAACTTTCAACAGAAGTGAGCAAGTATTGGGGGGAAGGAATCCTCCTCTGAGAATTGCCAGTATTAAGGCCTTCATGAAAGATGTCATTATAAAGAAATGAATGAATGCATATGTCAGCCTCTGGGAGGCTTCAGCGTGGCTTCTATTTTTATCTCTTTTTATCCCTTGAAGGAACTGAGAACTAATATTTGCAATGCCTGACTGCGGATATTAATGTTTTCAAAAAGCTGCCATTTCTTCCAGGGCAGGAAATAGAGTAACCTGTTTGGTTTTTTTCACTGGTTTGTCTCTTGAAATGAAATTTCTGCAACTGTGTTTCCACTAAACATGCCTGCAGAACTATCCAAACCTTCTATTCCTGTCTATTTATCTGATATTGAACCTTGACAAGCCTGAATGATGTGCGACCAGCTAATACATGCTCAAAATATGCTTCTTTTTCTTTTCTTGCAGTATTTTTGCTATGCTATGCTATGCGCTGTAGTTTAGTCTGAACTTCCAGACAGCCCAGAGACCACAGGTTTATGTAAAATCATACATGTTTACTGAAGATAAAATGCTGAGAGGAGGGGGGGAAAAAAGAATGAAAAGGATATTTTCAGAACAGAAAAATCTCATGGTTAACAGTTCTATCAGTACAAAATCTCAGAGTGTAATGATTTGCCTGCCTGGAGCAGAAATATTTCTATTTATAGTTAGCAGAGTGGGAAATCATTAGTCCAGTTACCGGTACGTTCATGCCTCGTACAAGTGTCCACAAATAAGAGAAGACTTTTTTTGAAAAATCTTCATCTGCTACTGCAAGACTAGATGCGACTTGTCTAAAAAACTGTTGCTGCTGCATTTGATGAAGCAGATGGGTCACTGCTAAGCACACTCTATCACCTTGCCAGAGGCTAGGTCTATTGTCAGAGCAACGCTTCTGGCCTCCATTGGCCCCAACCGCAAACGATCAGCAGCGGAAATTGAGAGTGGAGATCCCATCAAAAGGAGATGGCAAAGACCTCACTGTGTAAGGTTATATTAACGACCCTTCCTTTATGGAGCAAAGATTTCACATATATTTTCATTCATTTCATTTCAAGTTTCACTCTTCACGACACGAAACCATTACCAGCCTAGTCACATGCTCACTGTCTCAGGACTTAGCGTGGGGAAGAGGACAAGACACTGCAACCTCTGAATGCCCTGCCACAGCAACAGGGCAGGCTTGCATTCTTCAGAAATTTTTATTCTTGATTATTTCTTCTGCAAAATTAAAATAAGCAATTTAAAGGCAAATTTGAATTAGCATATTGAGGACAGTTTATTATTTATGAGATGGAAATCAGGATCTTGGATGACTGAACTCATTAAAGACCATTTGGAATAGTTCCCATCTATTTCTTCCACCGTACCCATACAGCAAATAATTCACACAGTCATTAATGCCACGTCTTCGCAAACAATACATGCTTCCGACAGGAACTGTTCAAATAGGAAATGCATGAAACTGCACCGAAATAGCTATATGCTTAAAATACATACCAGCAAAACCAGGAAACTTCGTGTTAGGGCAATCACGGCTGCTTTAGCTGAACTTACTGAGCCAAAGACATCCCTGAATTAGCTCAGAGAAGGTCAGTGGAGTTAGGCAAGGCGGGGGGGGGGGGGGGGGGAGGGGGGGGGTTGGCCAGCCAGGCCTCTGCACTGGCACAGCTCTCATCCAGCCTTATGTCAGGGGCTTACAACACACAGTGCTCCGTCTTTCTGCCCACGCAGACTACATGGTGTAGCACAAGAGAAACAAGCCTGTTTTCCTCCCTAGCTGTAGCCCACAGGGCTATTTGCATAGCAGTGAATTAAATACTTTTCCAGCATTGCGACTACCTGTGAAAAGTTCCTACAGGCATAGCTACACTCTGCAACAGAGCGCAGCCCTGCGATCCCCCGGACGGCGCCAGCCAAAGAACTGGCAGCAGGACAGCTGTGTCAGCACAGAGCCGTGCCTGGACTAGCCCTTTCAAGAGCTGGGGAGATAATTAGCTCAGGCAGGCTGCTACATTTTCAGCACCTAAGAGCCCTGCACGGCAACACGGTGGACTATGCAGATGCACCGGCCTCTCAGAGCATCTCCCCTTGTGCTGCAGTGCCCACTCCCAAAACTGCTTGTGAAGGGCTGGTGGCCTCACCACTGGGCTGTGGTACTGCATTTCAGAGGCAAGCAAAACAACCCTGATGAGAGCCACTTGCCATCACTCCCCAGGACAGGGGCCTGCAGGGTGCATCCCAGAGATTTGTTCACTTCCAGGGGTTACTTATGAGCATCTCAATGAAAGGCTGGTCATGTCTTATGAGAAGAACTCAGGCACAGAGAAACTAGATCTTCCTGAGGAAACCTGTGGTAAAAGAGAGTTAAAGCTAGATCACCAGATTCCCACATTTATAATCCTAAACCACAGTTTATTCTTTCCTTCTAATCAAAAAAGCCATGTAACAGGCCATGATGCTGCCCTGTCCATACATTTAAGTTTCACATCACTGCCACCACCATGGTAAGTAAGAGTCAGCAATTTACGGACATTAGCAGGACACCAGTGGGAAGTACTCCATACTTGCCATCTGGCAGAGTCAGAGGAAGGACAGAAGCCTGAAGGAATGAAGTGTGCAGGAGGGACATTGCTGCTGAGATCCCTGGAACAAAGCTGTAAGCCATGGAAAGGACTTCTTTAGAGCAGAAATCTCACTGCTAGGCAAGCCATGGACAAACATGCATTAAGGAGCCATCTCTCTCACAGTCCACTTTATTGAACCATGGGATTGTCACTCTGTCTCCTTGGAAAACAAGAAGGTACATGAAAAATACAGAGCTAATTGGTTCCTCTTTTTTGACCTCTACAAGCAGCTTCACACCTCCTGTTTGCTAAGTGGGATGGAATATTTCTGCTCCCTTCCAGCCAGTGAAGAGGATCTGGTCCAGCTCTGCAGCTTTGCATAACAATATCCTTGGCTCTTTTTCTTTTGCTCTCTCTAAAGGAGAAGTCTCAAAGCAGTCAAACTTATTTTAGTTTGTTTTTAAGGGGAAAAAAGAGAAACAGCTTAGAGGTTGAAAATGTGCAGTGAACGAAACAGCTGTACTGTAAACCTCTGAAAAAACATACTTTACAATCGTAATTATGACAGATTAAACAATGAGTGTCATCAGTGTGATGGTACAATGCACACAACACTAACTGTTTCCTACTCAAATATTTGCAGACATCTCCAATTTTTTATTTTAATGAAATCTCATCTAACTATTGAATTGACTTTAAGAACCACCCTGAGGCTCACAAGAGCTTTCACTGTCGGAAGCTCTGTCAGATATTTGAACTGCAATTTGCCCCCAATGGTTCCCAGCTTGAGCTAGAGGAATGCTGTAGAAGTAGCTTTTTAGGAGGTAGTGAGTCTGAAAAATCACTGCCTACAGAGAGAATGCTAAACCCTGAGAGGGGCTGAGGACCTGCCCCGCTCTACAGTACAACAGCAACTGTAAGGACACCCACACTCTGAAGAAGACTTTTGGTACAACTTTTCTTTGCTTCTCAAACATACATTCAACTGTGCTGCTGTGTGATTAATCTGTCCTCTTTGGGTGGCTAAGCACCTGGAATCCTTTCGTCATTCAGTACATATGTGCATGACAAGTATCAGCTGTAGCCATGAAGCCAAAGAAAATAAATCGATCTCTTTGAGAACTTTCTGAGAGCTTCCCAGCTATTGGATGGGGAGTAACACAATTTAACAATGATACATTAATTAATGCTAAACGACAGCACACGAATCCATGGGGTTTCCATTTATACCACATGAATTCGTGATGGCTTATATCAAATAAAAGGAAAGACTGACGATAAATCTTCCGTGTGCTAATAGCACCCTGTTATTTAAGGAAATTGGCTTTGCATGTTGGTGGGCATTATGTAAAGAATATTCAATGGGCTGAATCCTGAGGCTGACCCTTCACTATTGTTTTAAGCAAAAACATCTATTGGCTTTATTAAGAACTTTTTTTAAATAAAGGAAATCGCCTCAGATGTGACCCTTATGGATATGTCTCCTTGTTGTGTTCAATATAGTTGTCCAAGCTCCTTTATTTGTGACATCCTGCTTCCTGTTGGTTCTCACAGTATCATTCTCCCTCAAGTATTTGCTAGACTTTCCCATGTTTCCTTTAAGTGTCTGCTTGGACTGAGTTTCCCCAGATCCAAGAAAGATGATGAGGACTGCTCAGAACAGAAGGAGAAGCTGTGTTTTGCTGCAGTCCCATTAATCCTTGAGGAAATTTGGAATCAGAAAGCAAGCTGGCATGGGCTGTATTTGCAAGCTGGCTGTGAAAGCCACGGATTCACACGTATCTTAAAGGACAACCATTTCTCCCCCCCCCCCCAAGGTAATGAGAAAACAACCCTGTGTGCCACTCCTGCTGACTTTGCAGAAGTAACTCTGCCATAAGCCTTAACTCTCGCCGCCCTGAGAAAGTAAAATACTAAGGACAGCAATGAAATCATTAAAGACAGGAAACAGAGTGGTGTTTGCCAAATGGAGAAGGGCCACAGGACTCGGCAAATAATGTTTATTTTAACACTCCCAAAGTCTGCTAAAGATAGTAGAGAATGAAAATAAATGTGAGAGCTATCATACTGAAACAAGAGAAGTTAACCAGCATCTTCAGGGTAGCAACACAAGGGTGGTATTTGGAGCTGTATGTCTGAATAGGTTCTGTACCAGCTGTTCTGACCACCCAACTGATGGGGCACTTTGTGGACAGGAGGGTACACCCTGAGAAGTGGGGAGAAACCACGGTATCCTTCATTTTGATGGATATCAAAATACCTATGTCAAGAACACCATTGCAACTGTTCCTAGACTGCTCCGTACATCACTAGATCTGGGTCAGCACGAAATTAAGGATTGCAAAGCAGAATTTGGACACAGGAAACAGCAAAGCTCCCTGAAAAACTCTGCACAATATACAGAAACATATGCAAACAGTAATTTCTGAATAATTTAGCATTCTCATTTGACTCTATTCCTTTTCAAAACATTTTCGAGATTCTTCAAGAGAGAAACCTAAATATATTGCAAAAAAATCTCAAACGTTTTGCTCATGTATTTTATTTCTCTTTTTCTGAAGAAGAGAGTTCATGAAAACTGAGAGTTGTCAAAGGCTGCCATCCTTTTTCCTGAACTTCTTCTGTTCATTGCCCTTTCACAAGTGGCTGACTCAACAGACAACTGAGAAAAGACTAAGTAAGTCTTCTCTGGGTGGCATTTTAAGGCACAGTATCTTAAGAACCACTATTATGTTCCAGCTGAGTATTCCAGCAGACTGTCTGACCCCTTTCTGAACCAAAGTGCCACCAGGCTAAATATTTGCACAAATTCCAAGCATTGCCCTGCAGATTCTGCACACAGAAGAGGAATTTTATATCCAGGTGAACAATGGCTCTTTACTCCAGTATCTGATCTGTAAAAAAAAATATGCAATCTTTATAACACCACCAGAATAAGTACATTTAATTGTAAACCTAACAAACTTCATGTTTTCTCAAGATCTTTTTTTAAAGTCATACTTCTCTATCCATAAACTATAGTTTACATCTCTACTTTGTGTAGAGGGATCAATAAATCTGAAATTGCACAGAAAGTAAGGGCAAAAGAAGGCATTTCAGAGCCTTCAAAGTTAGATTTGAACCGAAGTTGCTGAGTTGCTGCTAATGATACCAATTGTCTGGGTTGGAATTTTCTGAGACAAAATGTTAGTACTTCAAACATACAAATAAGGTCAGTGAAAGACTCCACTGAACCAGCAAAATTCCTTAGTCTTTCAGTCTTTTAGAAAAAACAGAGAAGAACTGAAGTCTAGTTCTAAGAAAGGAGGACCGAAAAGATTGCACTCAGAAGAACCAGAGCTATTTTAAAAAGGTGACAGATTGTAACTAATGTAGATCCTAATATGTACCTGCTGCTTCTGGGGCAGTAGCAGGTAATGACACTTGGCTTTGTAACCCTGCCTCTCTGAGGTATGTCTATTTTCTAAACCACTCTTTTGTGACATGCAATCTAAAGAAGTATTAGCACAAGTCTCCTTAAAATGGTAGTTAGTAGAAACTAGGATTATTGGAAAGAAAAAGGTCTTTTTTTCTAACTTGCAACTGAACAACAAAATGGTGTTTTCTGTTTATTTTGAAGACAAATATGCTCTAGTGACCAGAGGACGCACTTAATAGAACACACCAACAAGAACAAACTTAAAAATTGACACCCTTTTCTATTTAAATAATTGTTTTGTCACTAACTTACTGGCTGATCTTACACAGTTTATTAACACCTATAGTTTTCACAAATATTCAGTAATTTTTATTTATACTGTCTGTGCAGAATACAATATAGGAATAGGGCTTATTTTCAGGGACACGAAACTGAAAATTCCAGTTTCACATGGAACTGTTGGGAGTGCTTTTTAAACTTTCTTTTAGTTACCCAGCACCTTAAAACAAGGCTTTGGTTCCTCCATAATTTACTTCCTAACTGCAGTTGGTTGCAGCCGCCACACACAAAGATGCATCTTTGCCTACGTGGGTTGGAAGTTTCATAATTAAGAGGTCTGGAATCTTCAACCAAACTTCATAGTCACACTATGCCCATCTGTAAAACTGGCAAAACACCTATTCGTTGTCTTCCCAGGGGACCTCGAGAGTGATTATTTGACCACTGTTAAATACATCTGTTGCCTTCAGTGTATCAGGGAGTATTTTGTCATTCTTCCTTCATGGAGAACGACAACTAAACTGCCAAGCCTTTCTGAGATGGGAAATGGGCTGGAGGAAAAGGAAACAGAAGGAAAGCAGATGACTGATGGCAGATGAATGTGGCAGCAAAACGGACTGCCCACTTTTTTTCAGCTGCCACAGTGCCAGTACAGTTGCAACACTGGAACACTCGCAGCCTCGATAGCAGAGGACTTGTAGCTCTTAAATCATGTGTTTAGAGTAGAGGCAGTGGAGGAACTGAGAAGAACTTAATTATTTACTTCTTAAGCCCTGGTCACAATTCAGAGGTCAAACTCCTTAACTCTCCTTTCAGACATAATAGTTAAGGCAAGGTGTCCTTCAAATAATAATGATCAAGGGACCTGACCAACAGCAAAGGATTGGATTCTTTAACCATTTCCCACTGGTTTCTGCTTTTCTAAAGTGATTGTGATTTGGCAGAGGAAGGAAGGAAAGGGGAAAAAAAGGAGGCAATAAAAATAAAGGAAGAGGAGACTGGTCTTTCTTGTAGGTATTTCCCTGGTGGTAAATGGTAAGGGTGTACTGTAACTTTAACCAAATACCATTGACTTAGGATACATTGGTTTAGTCAACTTACTAATTGAATAAAACAATTTTCTTCCCAGCTCAGCAAGTATTTGCTGTGCCTGTGGCAAGGAGACTCCGGTGTCAGGGAAGGGCAATCAGAGATGGAAGGGCACTCCCTTCGCCAGGCAGGGGGTGAGGAGTGGAATTCTTCACAAGTGTGTCCTCAACTCCCACTTTACATGCAGATGGGAGAGGAGGAATTTATCAACGCATGTCCAAGGCAGTCAGGCAGTACAGAGATGGAGACATTACAGATGAAGTGGCATTTACAGCTGATTAGAAAGAACTAATTAATGTAGAACCACAGTTTTTAAAAACTCAGATATATATGGGCCCTCAACTGTGGTGAGACGCCAGCACACAGCCCTTGGCGCAGATCTCAATGTTTCCCTTGGGGTGGGAAGAGGCCACAAAGAAGCAGAGAACGGTCTAACGTCCCCCCCTGCCCCGACAAGCACTCCTGCTGGCCGAGGGAGCCATCCCGCCCCGCTCCTCTGGCCGTTACTGGTGATCCACAATGGGGAAAGCACGACCAAGGCCGCGGCCGCCGCCTTCAGAGCCGCGGGCAGCTCCACAGGGCGCTTGTGAGGAGGCACCAGGCAGCACCCGGCCCCAGCGGCGGCGCCCGCTGCCCCTCACCCGCCCGGTGGCCGCAGCCTCCGGCAGGGGCAGGCCGCACCACGGCAGCGGCGAGTCCCCCGCGGGGAGAACAGCACAGCTCCGCTCCCCTCCGGCGGGATGGGGACGGAGAGAGCCCTTCCGAGCCCCTGGGCCCGCGCTACCCTGCGCTGCCGGGGGCGGCGGGCCCAGCCTCCCGCGCCCCCACCCCGCACCGACTACAAGCCCACTGCGCGCAGGCGCCTCGCTGGGGGACGGCGGGGCCGCTGCTCTCGCGAGAGGTCCGGCGGCCTCGCCCGAGTCCCCTCACACACCACCTCTCGCGAGAGCCGGGCGTGGGGGCTGCCATGGCGGCGGCGGAGGGGCTGTTCTCGCTGGAGCTGTTGGTGGAGGCGGTGCGGGTAGCGGCGGCGCCGGGCCCCGCGCTGCGCCCGGTCGTGGCGCTGCGCCTCTTGGACTTCCCCACTCTCCTGCTGGGCCCCGCCGCCGCCGCGCCGCCCCTGCGGCCGGGGCGGGCCTTGCCCTTCGGCCGCGGCAAGCGCTGCCTCTTCCGCTGGCGCCGGGCCTCGCTCTGCGCTGCGCTGCGCCGCCGGCCGCTCCGCGCTCTGCTGCTGGCGCTGCCCGCCGAGCTCGCCCCGGGCTCCCCCCGCCTCCTCGGCAGCTGCGACGTCTCCCTGGCCCCCGCCGCTGCCGAGCTGCTGCGGCAGCCCGGGGTGCCCGCCTCTTGCGGCCGCCGCGGCCGCTTCCCGCTGCGGGACGCCGCGGGGCGACCCGTCGGGGAGCTGGCCCTGGGCTACCGCCTCACCAGCCTGGAGGCCGGGGAGGAGCCGCCCCCGCCGGGTCCCGCTAGCCCCCGCGCTGCCACGCCGCCTGCCAGCTCCCCTGAGCCGGGGGACGAGGAGGGAGAGGAGGAGGATGAGGAGGAGGTTGAAGAGCTGGAGGGCAACATTTTTTGCCCTCCCGTGCTCTATTACAGCTGCAAGCCTGCTGAGTCTCATCTGCCGCCAGCAGCAGCGGCTGCAGGGCAGTGGCAGCACGTTGAGGCCTGGAGACTGCAGGAGAAAGACATGGGCCAGAACCCCCCACGTCCCAGTGCTGGGCCCTCCTTGCTGCACCCCGTCAGCCCTCGACAGCTCCACAACACTCTGGGGCAGCTGCCGCTGCTTAGTGCCTTGCTGGCAGAGCTGTCAGTGCTCACCCGTGATGCTATGCCTGCTGCTGTCCACCCCCATCTTGCTTGGCTCCACCAGGCCCCTGGGAGCGGTGGCATGGCCCCCCAGCCCCCCAGCTGCTCCTCTGCCCCCAGGCCTGCAGAGGCACTTGTGGGGCCTGGTGGGAGCAGTGGAGGTGCCAGCCCTCAATTCAAGCAAGGTGGGCAGGAGGCCACCTCACCAGCATCATTTTGGGCTGGGAGAGGACTTAAGAAAGCTGTACCCCAAGGAGAGACAGGCTCTGAAGGGAACTGCAAAACTAAGGAAAACAAACCTCCCAGAAAGAAATTGTTGTATGGGCTGACAAATACATTGAGGCTACGGCTGCGGCAGACCAACCCTGATAAGCTGATAATTCATGAAAGGAGGGAGCAGTACAGAAAAAAGCAAATGGAAATGCTGAAGAAAAGCCCTTCATCCAAAAGAAAGCTGCTTAGAAATGCTGGAGAACAGCATGGGGTGTTTGACAGGCATTGTAGCAAGGGAGACAGTTCAAAGCAGAATAATCAGTTTGATAAAACTGTTGAGGCTTCATTACCAAACAGTGCTCTCAGAGAGCATGTTTCTGTGGCAGGAGATGGGTCCCCTGACCTGCAGAAACAGGCTATTGTAAATCTGCTGAAGAGCAATGTAGTTGCAAGCAAGGAACATCCGTGCAAAGTAACTACAGCCCCCTTCCTGGGGGAAACTGCATTCAGATCTGCTCACAAGGAAAAGTATGCAAAAGTCCAACTCCCAGCTGCTTTCGCATCAGATGCTAATGCAAAGGGAAGTAATGAGGAAGCAATACACTTAATCCATCGTAAAACCACAGAGCACGATGATGCATCCGTTGTAAGTGATCATAAACCAAGCCGTAGCAGGAGTGTTGAAAACAACTCTGAATTCATATACTCGGATGACTTTGTTGCTAGTCCTGAGAACACAGTTTATTCAGAAGATTTCACCAGTGCTGAGTGTACAGGCAGAGACTCGGAAGCTCTTGACAGCAGTCCTGAACCTCTGTGGCTTGAAAGTCCAAAGCAAGGTTGGTCGGATACAGAGCCAGAATCCAGCAAGTCCAGAATTTCAAAGACAAGTCAAAGAGCTGGAAGTACTTCAGATCTTCTGCCAGTTCCTTCAGCTTCATCTCCAGTTCAGTCTTTGAAGAGAAACCGTGACCTAAACACCAGCAAGAGAACTAGTGTTGAGTCTGTTGATTCACTTAACCTTGCTCAAATGGAGGCATCATTATTAGATGAAGAGCAAGAAGTCCAAGAGATCAGTAAGAAAGAGAACAGGAGGGATCAGCACATTAAACAAGTATCTACACAGAGAAGCAAAGTTAGGTCTGATACTGATCTGAATACAGGAAAGGGGCAGACCTCTGCAGGAAAAAGCCAGGCAGTAACTCAAGTTAGCTCCTACTTGCCATCTAACATGTCTGATCTTGAACTTGGTGTTCTGGAAAACAGTATGTCAGACAAAGAGGATGATTTTCTGGGAAAACTACTCATTCCTAACCAATACAAAGACATCAGTGAACTTGTAATAAACAAACTTCCAGGATACACAATGTAATTATGTTTTCACTGTGTGGATTAAGATACAATATTTGAACTTCATAAGGCCTGTTCCATTTAGTTGCAATATATGCATGTTAATTTAAGACTTTATAATGCTCATTTAATACATTGGTGAATTTACTTAAGTTTTTAAAATAAACTACTATTTGAATCTCTCATGAGTTACTTCAATATCAGTATTTTAATGTAAAAGTAATCCAGACAGCACAAGAAACATAACTTCTTGTGAAAAGCAGAAATGAAGACAGAAGCAGCAAATGCAGATAGTACCCACAGACTTGTCCAGGGTAGAAGTAATAACACACTACAGAAATGGCCAAGTACAAAATGCGTTCCTAACTGAACACTTGAGTTTTTATTCCTCATGCAAATAGTTCTATGCTTTATTTTCATTACAAATAGTTACTTAAAACATACAGTCATAGCCAGTAAGAGCAGAGACTTATTGGCTGATCTGTATACTAGTATATTTGTTTTACTCTTCTATCACTAAATGCAGTGACCAGAACTAGATGAACCATTTCTTAGGTTGAAGTTCCTCATTTAAGTCAGATTTTCACACATTATTATAAAACATTTTAAGAATTACTGGTGACAGTAACTCTGTATAATCTGGGAGAGCTTTGGAGGTTGATGGAAGTTACTTGACCTTGAAGACTAAGAGTGTGCAAAGAGTAGAGGAGAATGCAGTAAATTTTCAGTGCTTCACAACTCCCTGATTGCATTCTCTGACAATGGGGAAAAGAGGTGGTCAGCACCCACTGTTCAGAAACTCGGAACAAATAAAGATATTACATCATGATTTAAGGATTCCAGATAAAGACAAGAATTTGCCATGTCCCCTTTTCTGTTGGTTGAACTATCACCTGATGTTTACTTTTGATACCTGGTTCGACCACTGAACTTAACGTCTTTTGTTTACTGAGTTTTTTTAGAGTTCATATCGCTGTCAAAAATTTCAGAGACATTTTTTGACTTGGAACGTGAAGAGAGCTTAAAATTCCTGCCTTAGTTTTTAGGTCTGTCTTGTCCCCCCCTTTCCACTCTCTTTAAGTAGTTCATCTCCTTTGCCTGCTTTACATTCCTAACTGTCTCATAATTTAGGACATTTATCCGGAGGGTTAAATGACAGACTTAGTAACTCCCCTTTTCCTCCCTGTAGTTCTCTGCATTCTTACTGCAAGAGCTTGTGTTTATACTTTAACATCTTGGAGGGATTTTTTTTTTCCATCTTACTATGTGTTTATTTTGTAGGCATGACAATACCCCTCCTGTTTAAAATACTAACATCTGTGAGGATTAATCAAGTATCTGGTGTTGACTTCTGAGACCACCACTACTAATATTTTTAACCTAAAGGTAAGCAGCTGAAATTACCCATATATCAAAGCAATCTCTGGCCAGAGCAATTCTTAAATGTTATTTAGGGTGCCTTTGTTTCATCAGTTCCAATTCCAGACCAAAATATATTTGTTTCTTTTTATTTTTCATGCCATGAACTTCATTGATACTTTATACATGGCAGTAATTCTGATTTTATTGATGGAGTAAGACCTTGCAGTTCTCAAGCGCAAAACTCTCGTTAAAATACAATGGTGCCCAACCATTTTTACTGTGTGGCTATTTAAATGAGTTGTTAACATTAAGAGTTCACGATTTGAAACTCATTACTTAAGAAAATTTTACTTTAAAAAGTTGAAACTCAAGGGCAAATTCCCAGTTCTTTTTCTATCCCTTATCCCATCTTCACTTTTCAATTTCCAGAAGCAAATACTTCTGTTTAAATAATGAAATTAATGTCTTTTCAGCTAATTTTATTTGGGATAACATTTCTAATGTTTATTGTATAAGAGCATTTATAATTTTTTTCAGGAGAATGATGAAAATGAAAGAAAATGCATACTAGGAATACAATAGGAGACATTACACAAGAAGAGAATGTCAGCATCATGCTTACACATTTTAGTTTGGTTTTGTCTTTTCAGATATAGACTCATGGTAGTTATTGCTTGGAGAGGTTAACAGGTAATTTCAACCCTCTGGGATAATAATCTTTTCAGATATTATCTATGCTGTTGTGAGAGTAAACAAAATTTTACTTAATATTCAAACAGCAACTCTAAGTCAAGAAAAATGGGAAAGAACTTTGTATCACTGATTTATCACTGAAAACTCATAAACCAATATATTGGCAAGAATCAAGAAGATTCTATATGTCAACCAAACATATAGCAAAAACACACCACAACCAAACCACAGAGCAAAACAGCGCTATTTACTATCAGTATAAAACTGGGGGGGAGGGGATGGAAGCAAGACATTCCCTTTTGTACAAATCCTGTAATAATCTACACGCAACTACATTATACCAGCTAGCCAATTTTGTCATTATAACTTGCATCCTGTACCCCTGTGATCAAGCTGTTAACATCAGAGGTTTGATAAGACATTTCTCTAATGGAAGTATTACACCAGTTTTTCATAAAGACACCGGTTTAGATTGTAAGGGCTAAACTGAATGGATTGTGTTGGTCCAGGGCACATGGCAATATGCTGGGAGGAGCAAATAATAGTAGCGTATGCCCTGCAGTTCTTGTACAGCCTTCCCAAGAGTAGCATAGATACTGAAAGATACATGCCTGCTTTTCAGATACCCCATAAACATCCCAAGAGGGAGAACCATAGTGGCAGAGCTGGCATGTGCAAGTGAAGTAGCTGAAGTGTCACTACTTTTTCTGGTAGCTCTGCACTACTTTTCTGATTCAGTCCTAAGAAAGCCAATGCATTGGAAAACTACTTTCCCAACAATATCTCAGTTAACACTGTTCCCTAAGGACTGCTTCACAGACTACGAAAAGGGAAGATAGTTGAAGAATACAAAATCTTGGCCCACTACACTACACTACAAAACCCCTGTTTTGAAAATTCAGCTTTTTGAGCAAGAACAGCTCATGTTTCTACATACATTCGATCCACGGTTCTTTGTCAGAGTTCCTAGAAAGATTATTAATTACTGTTCATTACAGTGTGGGCCCTTATATACTGGGAGACTGATGTAAAACCAAAATGGTTTCTTTCAGTCCCCCAGCTATCTGCTTGTAAGACCTTTCAGTTGTTACTTAAGGTTGAGCAATCTCCATAAATATGCAGGCTCTGTTACGGATTTGTTACTTGCTTGACAGAGCCAATGGCTAGCTAGGCACAATTGAAACTTCACAAAACCAAAATATTCACTAAAAGCTCCCTATTTCCTCATTTCCCATAGCCATTGGAGCATCATATATAATCGTATTTTAACTGAATGTGTGAAGTTTTTGGTTTGGTCTCATCCTTGCTCCACACTATTAAGCAGTAAACTACAGTTACTTCGAGTTTTACAGTTGTTAGTTACACTGTAAACTTTACTACAGTGAAATTAAAATGTGAGAAGTAATTACATAGGTTTATTATAGATCCTCACTAAATAAAGCCATCTAGCTTCTTACTTTTGTCACTTTAACAACTGATCTTTGCCTTAAACCTGTACAATATTCCAGAAATCAGGTAGATGGGTGCTCAGAACCATAGTTCTGTTGCTTAAGATAAAGTTTCTTAGATCAGCTCAAATAAAATTGAACTTAATGGTTCATCACAAGTCCCAAACAAAGAAATAAACCCTTAAGATATACACATTGTTTCAGAATTTATGACCCTAAAACAAGTTTGCTATGACTGTCTTTTAAACTGTTATTTCAGCATACCGTTTATTAAATAAAGTTAGCCAGTACTATATAACTGATGGTGTGGTGGGAAGGGCAGGATACCAAATACTGACAGGCTGGGTCACTTTACCTCTTCTACTGTAACGTTTTCCTGCTGCTAAGTAGTTCTGATCGGTCTTATTACTCAGTCAGTGGCTAGGAACATTTTTTAAAGTCCCAGCCAGGCATGTTTCCTTCACTTAATTATTTTGTTCCTCAGCTCTCAGCACTCTGATTAGATGACAGTTTCTTTTCTGTTTGTGATTTCTCCGATGATAGTCCTTACCCCCTTTTTTTACAATTTGTAATCCCTTTATCATTTTGGAAGTCCTTTTCCTCAGTTTTCTGAGATTACATCCAGCCTTGGTAACTGTGCATTTGAATTTTTTGACTGAGTTACTCATTCTTACTACCTTCATTTTTCTAGGTCTCAGGATTTTATGATACCTGCTTTTGTAATTATTTTGTTTCTCTTTGTGTAGGTGCTGCTCAAAGTTAAATACTAGTCATTATTTGGACATCTTTGGGACTTTGCTTTCTTTTTCTTAGCATTTGTCACTAGCATCTACTTTACTGCTTGCTCAGCTTTGTCTAGGAAGAAGTCAAATCACTGAATCTAAGATTCACATCCTTTAAAGGTTTTGTTGACTTCTACACGTAGGATCTTCACCAGCTCCTGTGAAATGTAACACCTCTCATTCAGAGCTGCAGAGTGACCAGCCAGGACTGTGAACCTTTGCCTGTGGTTATCAGACATCAGGTTTCTCTACCTCTCCCAAACCCTGCCTTTAATCCTTTTCTCAAATTTTGATTTCCAAACTAACCTTTCTTTTTAAGATGACTGAGGCCATCTCTGTGAGAACAGATGCTGCTGTAATTTAACATGCATTTAGAGCTACTGGCAATCACATCTGCTATAGCTGATGTGTGCTACCAGCTAGCCCTCGCTTGCATTTTCCATCCTCCTTTTTAGTCAGTATACTGTTTGATTTTAAGTTCAGATTTTTTCACATTCAGGTTCTTCCCTCATGTGAAACTCCTTGTATGTATGTAGTTCTATTATACTGAAATCACCCAGCTGAGCTGCAGCTTCACTGGCTTTTTCTTGTTTGGCATTGACGTTCACCTGTATTAAACCGGTTTTGGTTTGGTTTGGTTTTATGATTTCACTTGTCTGAATTTTATATGATAGTTGTAATGTAAACCTCCCCTGACTTTACGGAATTGCTTGCATTTTCCCAGAAGTGTAGTCAGTGTTCTCTATTGGTTTCTAGGGGATGAATTCGAATGTCTTATGCTGAAGAAAACAGTGTTAATCTTCAGTTCAGCAGAGAACTGTGATTTACTTACCAGTTGTTTAAAATAGCATGGCTTGGTAGAGGAAATGTTTAAATAACATCTGAGGCACACATTACTCCTAAATAAATTAACATTTAAAGATTGATTCAGGTACAGCTAATAAACAAACAAACAAAACCAAACCCTAAAATGTTAAGTAAATAAACTTCAGAGGTCTATTATATGTATTTGTTCTAATCATAGACATTTTGGAAACATTTTGGGTGATAGCATAATAAATTTCTTTCATACAATGCATTATCTCAGCTAAGTCAGCTAAGAATTTGATTCTCCATGTGTCCATTAACAGAAGGTAGTAGGTTTTCAAAAGGAAGTAAAGGTATTCACATGGTCAGATCTCCTGAAATTCCAGGGGAATTAGTCACCTCAAAAAAGGTCGCAGAATGGAAACCCCGTGCAGAGGGCTCTAACAGTATTATCTCTTGGAATGCAAAAATGTTTTTGAAAGAAGATAAGCCATGCTTCAACAAATATTTTCAGAGCCATTTGGAAAGTTTAATGGTATCATGATTGAAAGAAACTCCCTTGGTGTCAAGGAAATTCCAGCTTTTTCTCTTGTCTTTAACTGTTGGCAGATTCAGTATTTTTCCTGTCCCTTATGCTTATGTACTAAGAGTACATAACCTTTGACTCTCCCCCTAAATTTCAATGCCTCCATGCAGTTGTACCTGTTATTACTCCCACTGTCTCCAGAGCCTTATTTCAGGCACATCTACCCCCACCCCAAATCCATGTTGTGCCTTTCACCTTGATGCCTTGCCTGTTCCAGTTTCTCCTCATCATACAGTTCATGCCATCTCTAGAACTCAGCTTGCCCTACTTATCATTCAAAAAAATCTCCAAATGCTTCTCGGACACCTTCACTGGCTTGTTCCTATCTTTGGTATCAAACTGAAGCTCTGCCCATTGTCTGCTGGGCTCTGCATGGTTTATCCTCTTCCTGCTTCCATGCAGCTCGGTTTCCTATTCTTTGCCTATTTCTATGTAACTCTTTGTTCCATTCTCAAAAAAAAAAAATATCTGGAAATTGCTGTAAATCTGTGTTTTCTTTGTTCATCTCAGTCCTGCTCTTTCTACCTGTGGGTAGCTGTCTTCCTTAGAGCTCTTGTCCACAGGAACATGCCAGACATAGAATTTGAGACAGAAACTACCAGGTCATGGTCTGATCTTCTCTATATTGCAGTCCTTAACATTTCATCTGCTAACTCCTGACTGCTGGTGTCAACACTGGGATGCAACTATACTAATGATAATGCTGATGGAAATTTAGTGGCACATGGAGTGAAGGAAACTCTTCAGGACATGGTCAAACCTTGGTCAAACCTTGCTAATCTAGAACACAATACAAGGGAAGCTCTGATACCATGGGATGTGGGTTTGATTTTCTTATCCATAACTCTAGCAAGACTCAGCAATAGAATTACTGAAAGTAAGAAAATCTGGTTTCTGATTCATAGCCATGCTTCATAGCCATTGCTGTACTCTTCTGAAACACAATTAACAGTCTTTTGATTGTTGCAGGTCTCATCTCCTACTGCTCCTGCAATGCTACTTTACAGCTCTCTGAACAGTTTTATTTGTAAAGTGGAATAGATGCATCGCGTTTCCTCAAAACAAGCATCTAACCAGTTGTTCAGGGTCCTTCAACTGAAAGGCAAGAACCTGAAAGCAAGGTACTTCAGTACATTTCCTGTGTATCTACTTTTAATAACAAAATACTGGTGCAGATTCACCATTATCAAAACCTTTAATCAACAGGAAATTTAGTTCATTTTCAATGAAAGCAGCAGATTTGCAAACCCACTGCTTCCATGGGTTACACCACCACTTTTTAATTGCATCCTTTTCCCAAATTTTTAGCTGTTGATAAAATTCTGTCAAATTACACATATGCTGTGTGAATTTAGTTTGGGTTGATACAGTAAAGGGCTGCATCAAGGAAAGCACTAATTACAATAGAGTCCTATCCAAAATTTGCTTTCTGTTTTTCTGAAACCTTATAGCAGTACAGGAGGAAGCCAAAGAAACATCCCTTGTCTGCTGCTGGCATCACATTTATATGTCCGAAACAATGAGTCATGGGCAAACTTAGAGAAGTTTGGTGTTGAGCTGGGGACTAAGTTCCAGATGTTCCTCTGGAACTTTATTTGCTTCTTTTGAAGTCTTAAAATGGAACTGAAATTTTGTTTCCCCAGCTTCTATGAGATTTCTAACAAACTAAAGGGAAGACAAAACCTAATTTCCTAGAAAGTGCCCCTGTCTACTTAACCACACAGCAAACCTAGGCACAGGAAAGCTATTCAAGGAATGTTTACAGAAACCATTTGAGGAATATTTCTAAGCACTTTCCCATTCCACTTAACATCCCAAATAGTTTGAGCTTCCTTCACTGTATTTATTAATTCTAATTCTGATCTCAATAGGAAGAACTGTGAAGATAAGCATTTTGTTTTGGTTTGAGTTTAGCAATAGTGTAGATCCCAGCAGTCCTGCTTTTACTGGAGCCATCTCACACAGGCCTGCCAACAGTTCCACAACTGGAGTAAATACAAAAGTTATGGATCAGATGTACAACAAAACGCAGAGTAAAGCTGTACTGATGCAATACTAACAACAGGAGTTTGCTCCCTGCGCTCCAGGTCAATGAAAGTATGTCTTTCTAGAACAGCCCCACAGGCCTTGCGTGTTGACCTGCAGGACATTAAAATGTAGACAGCCAAGAACAGGAAGCAGGGAGTAAGTTTAAGGGATGGGGGAACCCTAGTTAATTTGCTTCTCCCCTGGCTAACCCAGCTGGTCTTTCAGCTACCTTCCTGATTACACAAGGAAGAATTTGTCTTTTAAGCCAATCTGGATAAAATTTACTTCTATATCAGAAACTACATCTTGGGTTGGAGTCTTAAAATGAGTGATAGACCATTCCTGCACAAAGCACCACAAGTTGCTGATCTTTTCTCTTTCCGTTTGGGATCTGATCTGAACAAAGAGTTAAAAACAAGCAGTATACATAGAAAAGACACACACCAGCAAACAACCTTTGCCACCCCAAGTAAAGACCACAGAGTAAAGCAAAAACAATGGAAGAAGCAAAGAAGAAAGCCCTGGCACTTGAAGTTTGGAAATTGCTATAAAGCTACCAGTGGGGACAGGGATTACTTGTTCTTTCTTTTTTTCACCGTCTTCCTGACAGCTGTTGGGGACTATCAACAAGACTTTTAGGCACATCTGGAGGGTAAATGCAAAAATATCTCTTGATGGAAATTAGTTGCTCAAACGCATCAGCTAGGAAACCTCCTATCCCCAGTCCTGCAAGTGGTGAGGAAATCCTTCAGGCATCATATCATCTATTATTACACTCTATTTTCCAAAAGCTGTCTTTGTGATTGTCCTTGGTTCCTATGTCTAAGTAGGCAGCTGGTTCTCTCATTCAGTATCATGCTTGTTACTCCTGAAGAGACCTAAACAGTTATGTGTATTTCTGCATGAAAGCTCCCTCTCACCATTTACTCAGAGCAGGCCAGATTCCTGCTCTTAAAAGAATCCTCTGCAACCACTTTACCTCCTACTGCTTCATTATCCCCGATGCAGTCACAAAACCAGCTATGAGGAAAAGGCCAAGCTACCACTTTTACCACTTCTTCATGTGCATGACCGAAAGGGAAGAGACCTCCAAGGACACAGGCAGGCAGGGAAGCAGGGTCCAACCCATGCCCGCAACTTTAATGGGCTTCAGTGATCATCCTCCCTTTCTGCCATGGATAGGCCTGCCGCACTGCAGTGAGCGAGCTCAAGAGACATACTTTTTCTAAGCCCAGCACACTGAGTGTATTTCCCAGCCCAAAAGGTCCTGAGCAAGAGTTTGAGAAGCATGAAGTGTGCTGATGCACAGCCTCCCAGTACATATCCTTTTTTGCCTTTCATTAACCTGTGACGGTCAGCAGATTTTCTGCATTTTTTTGTCCTGTTAACTTCTCATACTCTAACTTCCCAATTTGTGTATCCCATCCCACATCCTGGAAGGCATTTGCCTCAGGGTAAGTGTTACTTACATTGCATATACTGACATGATGAAACAGTGTGGCTTGAATTACCTCCCTGATTGGATCACAGCTTTTGCAATCTCAGAAATTCTGATTTTTTAATAAGGACCCACTAGTTTATTGTGGTTAAAAAGCTGTTAGGGTCTTATTGATGATTTAGAAAATGAAACAAAACAAAAAATACCAACTTTAAAGGTTCCCTGTGGAAGTTTATTACTCTACACTGTTTAATAAATACTGAAGCGATTCTTTATACATTATTTAAACAGTAAGATATGTATATTTAAAATTTGCAAAGTACATTTAGCGATTGTCCCAGTAACATTAGCACAAACGTCTGCTGCAATCCAGCACAGAATATGTGGACGTAACAATTAGGAGCCATCTGGTGACCTGGCACTTGCTGGTACAAGAATGAAATTTCAATTAAGTTTTATTATCAGAAAGTGTAAGTGACAGCTCCCACTTCAAACCCCAGAGCCAGTAAACTGTCCAAATAAAGAAAAGGATGTCACCCAGTTAATGGGTTGGATCACACTGCTTGATTACATACTTTGTAAGTAATGCGCTTCCTTCCCATGTTCTTGGGCACACATTGCTTGTGCAGTTGGATTTTTAAGAAGAACTGGCCATATGGCAGGTAAATTGGGAATCACACTGCAATTTACTGAGAACAGGGTAATACAATAGATGAGTCAATCATCTTCCAGGTCTGACAAGCCAGGATTGCATCTTGTGCAGGATAAAGAGAAAAGCCCAACTGGAAAACTGTATTCTAACAACAAGGCTATGCCAGCTAGTGCTGCAGCTGTGTTCGGGTTTACCAAACTGGAGCCATGAAACAAAGCTCAGAAATGTGAAAAAACTTCTCTCCTACCCCAACTCTCACCTTAGTATCAGACAGTGATTCAGGTAGTGGTCTTCAGGGTCTCAGAAGAAAACCAGCCCATCAGCACTAGATGAACAAGCCCTAGATTGCCTGTCCTTTCTCGGCCACTGATAACTATTATTGCTATGATTGTTTTCTTTAATATTTAGTATATAACACTAAGAGTCTGTCAAAATACATCAGTCACCTCATTCAAAAATGCTTCATCTTTTCTACATTACAGTTGAGTTCTAGTTCTAGCTCCATTAAAGAAATCAACTCTGTAGCTACTGGCCCATGAAAGTTATTACAGATCTCAAATCTGTAGTAAAGAAACCAATTTGTGATGCAGTCACAGCACCTGGAGAAGGTCTGTTCTGCTTCGGCTGATCTCCAGTTGTCTAAACCAGAATCAGAATTTCCAAATAAGAAAACTAAATCCAGATTGTGACCCACTGCACTTCGAGTTCATTCAAGAACAATTCCACAATTCCACAGACCCACACTGCTAAAGAGAGTTCCAGTCTCAATCCCTGGAGAATTTCGCAAATATGTGGATACACTTGACTTTGCAACATTAACCATTAAACTTAAAGTATCCATCAGCTTAAGTAGGAAAGTTGAGGATTTCTATATGTTGTGGTTTAACCCCAGCTGGTAACTAAGTACCACGCAGCCACTCGCTCACTCCCCCCTCACCCAGAGGGATGGGGAAGAGAACTGGAAAGGAATGTAAAACTCGAGGTTTGAGAAAAGAACAATTTAATAGGTAAAGCAAAAGCCATGCACACAAGCAAAGCAAAACAAGGAATTCATTCACTACTGTCTATCGGCAGGCCGGTGTTCAACCATCTCCAGGACAGCAGAACTCCATCATGCATAATGGTTACCTGGGAGGACAAATGCCACAATGCCAGATGTTCCCCTTCTTCCTTCTTCATCCAGGATATATTTACTCAGCATGACGTCCCATGGTATGGAATACCTCTTTGGCTAGTTCAGGTCAGCTGTCCTGGCTGTGTCCCTTCCCAATTTCTTGTGCCTCTCCAGCCCTCTCCCTGGCAGGGCCTGAGGAACTGAAAAGTCCTTGACTTCGTGCAAACACTACCCAACGACGACCAAAAAACATCAGTGTGCTATCAATATTGTTCTCACACCAAATCCAGAACACGGCACTGCACCAACTACTAAGAGGAAAATTCACTCTATCCCAGCTGAAACCAGGACACTATACATTCATTTTAAAGTTTCAGCAGTTTTCCTTTTCTAGCAAAGGTGACTGTGCAAACAGAAATCACTGCCATCCTCCATACAACCAAACTGCCACAGCCTTTAGATTAAGCTTCATTGCACAAGTATAATATTGATTATTGTTTGTATCTATGCTTTTGGGGCACTTCAGATCAAGCAATGTATTTTTCACTCATAAAGTTATTTCTCACAGGCCCTAGGTTTAGTAAGGCAGCAAGCTTTGTACAAACAGAAACTGTTCTCAATGCTGAAAACCCCTTACATAAATTGACTCTAAATTCAAGCAAATGTCAGTAGCATAATCCTGTTCTCAGAGTAAGCAGTGCTTGGAAACTAAATGGCCAAAGAGCTCCCAAAGGCAGCAATTAGTATTTTAGCCAGTGGAATCATTTGGGGAGACTTGTAAATTTAATGAATTCCCCAGTAGTCAATCCATCTTAGTCACTAATACGCTGGCAATACTGCTACTGATAATGTTGCCAATACATTATAAGCAGTCATTGCCTTAAATTTTAATTCAATGAATTCTGCATGTGAACTCTTCTCAGATGGTGATACTTTGTGCTAATGCAATCATAGATGGGTCATTTGGGAGCATAACAAGGCTGAACTCGGTACACTTGGCAGAATGTTACTGGGAAGGCAAGACATTTCTCACCCAAGCTTCTGTTCTTTATCTCTTACCTCCCTAATACTTGTGCCTCTAAACTAGAACATAATTAGATCTACCCCTTCTGGGCTTCATTGTATGGATTAGAGGAAAGCACAGGGGAGAGGTCTGAGTGAAAACTCAGGCTCCCTGTGTATTCAGCCAGTTTTTAGACATGAATATGGAAGTGTTGAATTCAGCAGTGACATACAGAAAGTACTACAGATGATAGCACTTGAAGGACTCAGGACTTCATCTAACCCATTCCTTTGCCCTTAGACAAAAATCAACTTGTAACTGTATCAGTCCTGACAAGATTTTTGTCTGGCTCATTTTTTAAAAATCCAAGTAAGACAGATTATGCGTCTTCCACAGGGAACATGTTCCAGTGCTTAATTATCCTGAATGTTAGAAGTTTTTCCCAGTGTCAAACCTCAGTGTCCCCTGTTTAAGTCCATTATTTCCCATCTTATACACTACAAAGAGAACAAATTATTCCCTTCCTCTTTAATGGAGCTTTCTGTGTACTTCAGACTTGCCTTTCCCCGTGTTTTTTTTTCTGGACTAAGCAACCACAGCTCTTTCATCCTTCCTTTATAGGCTACTGGACATTCTTGTTGCTTTCCAATTACAGCCATACACATCTTCCTTGAAATACAGTACCCCGAGCTATACACAGGCAGTGCCTAGTGGATAGGAAGAACTACCTCACACACCTTTCATTCTCTCCCCATTTACTATTATCTGTGAGTGTAATACATATCCCCCCTCTTCTATCAATCAGCTGCTAATGAAAATATTGAGTATGCCCAGAGTCATAACAGGCTCTTACAATGCCTCACTACTACTTATTTCCATTTGGATGGTGACCCATGGAGAACTATGCAGTGAGAACACAAAACCAGCCACATGAGAAATTTCATATCCAGAGCATGTTCCCCAGCTTATCTGCAGGAATGTTAAAGCATCCTAATGTCAGGACTCGTGACATCTATTGATTCTGCCCTATCCAGCCTGTTACATGGTTATAGAAAAAAATAGCTTAGTCTGATATAATTTGTTCCTGAGAAATCCATGCTGGCTATTACTCATTTCCTTGTTAACTTCTAAGTACTTACAGGATGTTTATGTGATTATTTGTTACAGCATTTTTCCTCTTGGATTTCAAAAGGAAAACAGTCAGGCACCATGCAGGTAATCAGTAGTAAGGACAGCCTGTCCAGAAGACAAATGATGAGTAAGGGAACACAACATACCTCAGTAGCTTATGTCTATAAGCAACCAAAACTCTTAATAGATCAAAGTGCAGTTGAATAAAAAAAAAAAAAAAGAAAAAAAGAAAAAAAAAAGAAAAAAAGAAAAAAAAAAAAGAAAAGAAAAGCTTTAAAGTGAGACAAGAAATCCTTTATATTTCTTACTCATCTTTACTCACTGTCAAGGTAGACCCACCAGAACACACTGAAACTTAATAATGATAGCATTAAGCCAGAGCAGCATGATCAGTTATTCAAATCCCTGAACAACTTTGCCTTAACGGGATAACCTAACTTTTACAAAACTACACTAACGAGGCAAGTGGTTCGAGATGCTCTAAAGAGAAGTATTTACATGAGTCAGAATAGAAGCTGCATTTCCATTAAGGAGAAATTGCATTTCTATGTAGGCTGGAAATGTTACGGTACAGATTTCTCACCATCAGTTCTTAGGAAGAACTTTCCTTCCAGGTATAATGAGGAAGATGACTATCATCATCTGTGAAGCATCAGGCACTGGCTCTTGCTGGCAACTGGAAAACCCAAATGAGAAAGAAATTTAAATGCTTGTGGGGACATAGTAATTGGGCTACGTCAAAAATAACAAACTAAGCAGGGCCAGAGCACAGACCTATGCCCTGGTAAATGAACAACCATGCTGTTTAACAGCCTGCACCTCACCAGCTGGGCTTTAGTTCCACCCAGCAGCCCTGTCCCACATGTACAGGCTTGGTTTTGGGGATCACATGGGCTGGAGGGCAGCTCCCAGGAAGCTGATCAGATAAGACCATCCTTATCTAGAAGAAAAAAGAATGTGATGATACTGAAATGATTACTGCTCTGCCACTTGGCGTTGGCCTGCTGTATTTACTATTATACATGTAGCCTTGGAGACCAGCCTGGAAACAGAAAAAGCTGTGTAAAGAACCTTGCTGAGAATCGGTGACAAACTCAGAGCATGTCTCTACCCGGTCCCTCAGCGCCATCTTGTTGTATTTTTGGCTTAACCTGGAAGCATCTTGCTCCCTGCTCACCATACCAAAAGGTCAGGCTAGGCATCCAATGGTTCATATGGAGAGGGCAGGGAAAAGGACCCAAATCCCTACAAGCCTTGCCCATGGATCCTAGTGCATGTCTGGGCAGAGGAGCACAGCTTCCTTTTTTCCCCATCCAAGAACTGCATCTCTCTCTTCAGCTTATGGCAGATCCCAGTCTGCAATCCAGCAGAGAGAGGTATAAGCCCCTTTTCCCTAAGGAAGGGCATAATGTCAAAGTGATCTTTTCCCCCAAATGACAGGGCTCCTCCAAATCCCAGCTTTTGTGGTAGAGTCTTTAATGTAGGAAGGGCAGAGATATTGCAGGTCTTCACATAAACTTCTAAAATAAAGCAGAAGGTGAAGCCAAAGTGTGCTTTTATGCCTCCACATCCCACTATCTCCAATCTTTACCTCCTGTTTGGACCTGAGACCTCCAGAACTTCTCTTCACTCTACGCAGTAGAACCCATTTACTTAATCATTGCTTTAATCCTCCCTCCACTATTCCCTTCCATTCATGTATCTATCGCTTGAGTACATTTTACATTCCTACCAACATTTAAGCATCCTCTTTTCAAATTGGCATAAGCTTCTTCTGAATTTTCACAGCTGGACTCAGATTGTATTTCCCCCAAATAAAAAGCTGCAGCATCCTTTCCTCCTTTAATTTTTAATACTGTTTAGATTCAAGGCTGCACTGAGTCACACACTTCATGCGAAAGACAGAAGCTTTGCACAGCTTGTGAGTTTTCCATTCATTTATTTTGACCATTCAGTCAGCACTTTCCTAATAAGTTTTTTTTTTTAAGAAAACGTATTTTCAGTATATTGTTATCTGACAAACTCTTGTGTATTGAGCACCAGTAAGAATAAAGCTGAGTGACAGACAACTTGATCAAAGGCAAAAGTTAAGCTTCATGTCCCAGCAAACACTGCTGGAATCTATAAAATCTAAAGGAAGATTCTCTGGACTGCAAAGAGAGAGTATTTCAAGAATATTTTTTTTTACATAATCCCAAATTTAAACAATAATATCATTAGGAAAAGCATATGGCATATCATATCACAGATAGATCAACACTTGCATTTCAGTAAAGGAAGAGAGAAACATAACTGGAGAACAGCTTTAAAAGTTATGAACATTAAAACCAGGAGCAGAATTTGCAAAGCCAGAACAGAGCTCCAGCATGCCTTCCTTCATTGCTTATGCATGACTCCAGTTTTAGTGTACTTAATAAATCATTCTGAACCTTGTGTTCATACTGGATTTTTAAAAAGATTTATCAAACAGATAGTTCTTCTGTATTTAGAGTTAATTTTGCTCCACAACCAAATGTATTTCAAATACTTAAATCACACTTAAACATGTAATTATCAGATTAGGAACTGCTATTTTTAATATTTAATTTTCCCCACAACCATATTAGTCCATTCACATATTTCACAAGGGAAAAAGACAGTACCACCCATAAACGTACTTTGCATTTTCTGATTCAGTCTGATTTCACTGTTCATGGATAACCATTAGATGTGATACAAGAGCTTAATATCTTAACACTTTCCCTATAGAAAGCTATTCCCCAGCTACTGGGGTAGCACAGAATACATTTGTGTGTTATGCTGTTTTTTGCATGGTCCACGATAGGAAATTAACTTTTGACTCTCAACTTAGTTTTTGTTCTCAAAAGGATGAAATACAGTGAAATAATCTGAAGTGGATTTGCTCAGGTGGTTTGGGATTTCAGTAAAAATTGCTTTAAGCATGGATAAGGGACTTTTAATACAGTTCCTGTTACATTATTCAAGCTTGAATCTATTAGCGAAAAAGTGAATTTGTAACTTGTAAGTAAAAAAGAAAAAAATTCTTTACTAAGTCATATTTCCCAAGAGATTAGACTGGAGGCTTCTTGGCAACAGCAAGCACTTTGCCTTCTGTGTTACTCTTCCTTAGGCAAAAGAGATGAGTTGCATGCTTTTACAGTGTGGAGGTGTATTCATTTGATGTTGATTTTAGCTGGAACCTATCAGATTTAACAATGGAGACAACTTTGAATTCCACAAGTAAAGCCTTACTTAGTGCAAGCAAGGAGGGATGGAGGTACAGATCTCAGCATTACAGATTGGCAACAACATGGAAAATCTGTCATCTTACTAAATACATTTAATAAGCATATTTTGAGTCATCTATTCTTAGATTAATTTTCTTTGGATGCACCACATTTAAAGGTGCTAGCCCTCAGAACATAAAAAATCAAGAGTATGAAGCTGTAAATTATGGAACAGATCTCCCTTCAACAGAAGGCAAGCTGGAGAAATTATCACAGAGCCAGGGGACAATAAAGCCCTGTCTTTCAAAGATATGCTGAAAAAAACTTCCCGTTGGGAACTAACCGCTTAGTTAAATAATGATATGCCAAGTTGCCAAGTTTTAGAAGCTATCTACTGTCTAGGACTTTGCAGAGTGGCTGTACTGGGTATAACAAAAGGTCCAGCAGAAAGTATAAGAAAAGGGCACATGTCCAGTAGCCCTTCCTCACTGTATTTCCAGCCTTTGCTGGATGCACTGTCCCAGCAATGCATCTTTGACAACATGCTGGTGATCCCTGCAGTGCTGAAGTAATCATTTCAACCAGCTGCATCCCAGACACCCTTGCTCCATCCTTTTATCCTGTGGGAAAGCACACATGGGACTCTCAGATGCTGATCTGCCTTCCTTTATTTTCTAAGGGCCTATGGCAGAAACATAGCCATTCCTCCAGAGGAGAGATGGAAAACCAAAGGATGATTCACAACCTAGTTACATTTTCAGAAAATAAATCAGATCAGGCTAACTAGATTTGTAACACTGGAGATACTTTTAGTCTGATGTGATGATCAAGATATCTGAGATCAGCTAATAAAGATTATCAATTAAAATCAGGTTCTTTCAAACAATAGTTATTGTTATCAGCAATCTACATATACTGCTAGTCTTTTATTTCCAGTGGCACTGCAGTGAACTTTGGAGCTTGATACCAGCATATGGATGAATGCTGGATGAACACAGTGATAGATTGGAAGCCTGTAAGTAGCATCTCTTTCTGCACTCTTGGCTGATCAAGAACAGCACTCTGTCTGTCTCTGGCGTGCCAAAAGCATTTGGTACAGAGTTAGTGTTATTTTTCTAAAAGACTGATTCTTTTCTTAGGTCCCTGCACTGGCACTGGCAATGATGTACAAGGCAAAAAGGACAGTTGCTTCTCCACAAGCTCCACTGAACGCGCTCTCTTGAAAGCAAGAGGATCTCATTTTATATGTATGAGCCAAGCAAATGAAGAGCTGGAGTCAGTGACAGCATGCTGGAAGAGCTCTGGTTTTAGAACGGCTGCAGGTAACAGGAAGGCTCAGTGATCAGCAGTCTCCATCTCTAGGTACCCACAACGCCCCAACCTACCTGTGAAAGGCTGTGAAATGTTGCAAGACTAACTGAAGGGGAAAACAGATCACTAGGCCTTTGAAATGGTTTCATTTTTCTCTGTCATTTAGCACCGGTTCTACAAATAGGCAGAATATATAGTCTTACCAGGCCCTTCTAGCCCCCTGAGAGTCCCTCAGGCATAAAAAGGAAGACATTTATTTTTCCCTTAGATACCTCAGATTGCGGAAACAATACAGGTTATTCATCAGTGTCAAGTGGTGAGCTTCTTACTCTTCACAATAGGTTTTCAAATAATAAATATTCATTTATTGACCTAGAAAAATCTGACTTCTTTGCAGCCTTTCTCACTCATGGCAACAAAATTAAATACCACATTTTCATTTGGATATTCTCCACCCTCAAATACCCATCCTCCTTTAAAAACACTACAGGTAGCAATATCGATAATACAAAAGTAGTCCCTAAAATAATCCAAACCCTTGTGTAACATCCAATAAATCAAGGCAGAAGGGTTATTGTGGGAAAGGAATTAGACCACGAGGGACCAAAAACAGGGTGATGGGAAAAAATGCCTTTGGGCAAATGCCCCACCTAGTTAATAAGTCACAAGGGTTTCATACTTAATCATAAATTATATATGGAAACCCACAAAGCTTCATAGAGAATGTAGATAAGCAGAATAGACAGAAACCAGACACTTTAATAACTTCTATTCAAATCCAACCCAGCCAAGTAGCAGTCAGAGATCAGCTTCAGCCTAACTCCCTTAAGTGTCCTCCAGTTCCTTCAGGACATGGAAATAAATAGCCTAAGATCTACAGAAACATTCACTAACCCTCCAGTCCAGTGGCCCATCGCTCTGCCTTCACTCAAAGCAGTGACTTCTTCCCTGGGCTTTGAATGTCACAACAGGGACAAGCCAGGCCGTGGGCTTAGCTCAATAACACAACAGAGAGCTAGAGACCAGCACTGCTGCAGTGTCAGTAGAGCAGGGACCGACAGCCCCAAGGGCTGAAACTGGGGCCATGGGCAGGGTGGTCCCAAGTAAGGCTTATTACAGCCGTTAAGGCCTGTGGGTGCCTCCAGGGCCATGACTTCCAAATACCTTTATCCAGTGCAACATAATAGAACCACTGCAGACACAGCTGGTATCAAATTCAGAGCCAAACTTTGGTGTGGGTCTTCCAAAGACCCGCTGACTTTCAAGATAAGATTGCCAAGGGGGTCTCAGGGCTGTATCCCCATCCACACAGCTCCTCCCAGCATGAGATGCTCTCAGGCATGTGATGAGGAGCAGCTGCGGGTCCTTCTTCCCCATCCAAACCCACCTGTGGCTGCATTCACTCCCGGCCTTTCTGTGCCTGCTCGGGAGAACAGAACCAGCACACAAATCCCCCTTTACTTCTCCCCTGGAGCCCAGGCTGGGGTTTGATGTGGCACACCAACCGCAGGCACTTGTAAACGTACAACAGTGCTGACCCTTGTAATACCTGTCTGCAGATTAACCCTCTCCGGTTCGTCACCACTGCATTTGGCATACTTTATTCAGCACTTACTTTTTCCTTAGCTTCCCACAAACCCCAAGCAGAGGAACAGCAGTGACAGAAGCCATTTGCCATCTAATGGCACAGGGGGGTTTCCTGCAAATAACAGTTTACCTAAATGCCATCTGCTCTCCCACGCAGTCAGGAATGTTTTTCTTGTGTAAGGAGTTATCGTGAATCTAGTTTATGTAACCCTCTGAGGCACGTTAAGCCCAAAGCCTAATTGTTTTCAAGAAGAAGACATATTGTTTAGACAATCGGGGTCTAAAATTATGTATCCTGAAATCTCGTTGTGGTTAATTACCAAAAAAGAAAAAGGACTAAAAAATTCTTTTCTCCTGCCTTCACTTCTGTCCAAACTCCCCCAGTTTGTTTGTGCTAGCTCTCTTGTTTATGGCCAAAGTGGGTCTCACACAGGGTTGTCCCAAGATGCATTAATAATCTCAAAGTACTCTGTTCTTCTGTGTATTCCTCACCCTTGCTACCAGAGCATTATTAATCACATAACAATCCCATATGTCTCCAAACTGAAAAGCCTATCACTCCCTCCAGAAGCATCTTCCCAAAGCCTCACGGATGAGCCTGCCTGTTCTCCCTGCATCTTCCTCCGCTGACCCCACAGTATGTACAAATTGTGCTGACTTTTTAGAAGAAATGACTGCAGGTGCCTAGCTCTTTGTTTATTCTGGCAAGGCTGAAAATAGCAACTGCTAACAAATATTTTGCCCTTCACAAGGCTTCTCACAGGGATGCAGCTGTTATCTCGTAAAAGTGCCAGCCCTAAGGGGAAAACAGACACTTAATTAGGTTAGGATAAGCTTTAAAAAGGTGACTATCTAAAATTAATACCCATAATGCTGTGTGGGCTCAGATCCTTAAACTGCATCGTCACTTGTTCAGTAGGGAGCAATTATTTCAAGCTTTTTGTTTCCCATACTTGTCTCTCATGGATTGATGGCTCTGTTTAATCATCAAAAGCAGCATGTAAGAGGAAAAAATATGGCTCTGTTGAGGTGGACAGACCCCTGAGCCATAATGTTAAGCTTCTGGAGTATATATCACCCTCTGGATTCCTGAAATTACAAACCTGCCAAGGCGAAGTGCATCCACGGAGAGTCCACTGCAGGTTTTACAGTGAGACCAACATGTTATGCAGAACTTTGGGATCTCTGTTTGCACTCTGTGAAAATCCCCACAACAAACGGTGGAACCTGAGACACCTTTCCCCAGTAAACTTTAGTACCCTGCATGAGAAGCTTCCTGTAATTAGGGATGCAGCAGTTAGTGCCAAATTTGCAAGGAACAAATCCAGGTCAGATTCAATTATTGATACACATTTTCCAAAATATAGTGGGCTTTGGACAAATAGCTTCCAAAGTGAGATAAGAAATTTTGTATTCTGAGCCTGTACCATCCATACCAAAAGGAAAAGTTGTCCAAGCACATTGCCACTTCCATGAAATAGCACTTAAATTAATACTAATACAGAACACAATTTGTTTTGGAAATGGAGCCACATATGAGAGCCTCACCAAGGAATTTCTATCTCACAGACCACTGCAACAGTGCGTACAGGAAAAGCTCTAACAGAGAGACTAAGCAAAAGGTCATACTAGAACATTTATAATGGCTTAGTTTGAAGGACCACAAAGCTCCAGGTACAGTCCATTAATCCATTTTTGCAACACCCCATCATCTCTTTTTATAGATATTCAAGAAAAGAGATATAAATCATGGGCATTCTGACTTCTTTTTTACATTATATCAGCTCTGAAGGCTTGAAGGCTTGCCTCAAAAGTTTATGAGGACAACCAGGGCGGTCTGTCAAGACTATGTTTCCCTACTCACATATCTGAAACTGTTTTTGAAATTATGGGGTACTACAGTCTGGTTAAGAGTCAAAAGGGATTAAGCCTGATTTAAAACACTTGAGGCTAAACAGTGTTTGATATTTACACAGAAATACCTTCCTGGGATTTCATATGGGGCATGTCAGTTACATCTATAGTTTCACATAAGCACATAAACACACACTCAATAACTTACTGCAATTAAAAATAAATACGCTGAGTCCTTCCATCAATCCTTGAAAAAGGATGTAAAGGATACTGCAACCAAGAAGTTCTGGGTTGGTAAGATACTATTTTTAACAGTTTACTATTAATGCATAAGTAGAGAGATCAGAAAGCCAAGAACCTGCGTCAAATAAGGAAAGACACCTCAAGGTTCAGCTGCCAGTTTTGACTGTCCTCCTGTTTATCTTCACACTTGCAGACTTCTGTGCCCCACTGTTCCTCAGGCAAATGCTTATTTTAATAAAGATGGAAATATTCCCTTGCTAATGCCCCACACAGTCTAAGGAAGTAAAAGAAACTGCCTTCTTTTCTCTGGATAGATTTCAGTTTCTATACTTTTTGATAGTTAAACAGCAATAAACATTCAGATCTATCAATAAAATCGATTGTTAAAATCCCACAGTTTTTCCTCTCTCACCAGGGGAAGAAAAACAGTCTGAAAATAGTCATTGTTATTGAAGATCCCAGGGTAGGATAGGAGCTTCTCATCCAGAGCGTTTTTTGTATGTCCCCCAGGCCATGGCTCTGCATCTTCCACAAAGAGCATGCAATAGAAAATGCATGGATAAGCAACCAGGATCTAGGGCCATGTATTACGGAAGGGTAATGTGCATCACAGCTATCACTTTTGGAACACTACAGCTTAGTCGTCAGCAAGGAGGGCTGGAAGAAGCTGTGGCTCAGAGCCCCCTCAGGCCAAAAGCAACACCTGTGGGCTGCTCTACAAACAGCTTATGCCGGATGATAGCTCATGGATAGGAGCTGTTTAGCCCACCTTCTATTGCTGTTGCAAATGGCAGCCCACAAGTGTTTCAGTTGCTCCAGCTTACTCTCTTTATTTCACTTCACAATGCTGCCATTCATGACTGGATGGTATCCACAGCTCCTACTTGTAAGGCAGTACAAAACAACAAGCAAATCCTGACTGGACTGGCTGCCAGGCACATTGAGCCCACACTAACAATTCCGTTTAAGAGCAACAACAAAACTCCAAGCATGGTCCATGCTGAGCATGCAAGGGGAAATAACCCCACTGCTTCATGAAACTCATACAGCTGCAAAAGGCTTCTGTGCCCAAGGACAGACAGGTCCTGATCTTGTAACTCCTCAGACAGCTAGGCAGGACACGTCTGTTTCAGTTTTCAAGGACAGACCTTGAAGAAGTCATCATGTCACGGAATTTGAGAAATTCAATAGCAAATAATAAGTCAAAAGTACTTATATTTACTTCTGCCAAGGGAGGTGGGAGTGGAAAATAAGTAAAAGGAGAGCCTTAAAATGTTATGCAAAAAAGTAATCACTGCTAGATCTTGTCTGTAAAATATACATTGCTGAGGTCAACTGACAACCTCAGTCACAAACCTTACTGAGCTTTTTCCCAAAGCCGTATCAAATTTCAGAATTCACAGTCAGACCAGCTAAACTCTGCCTGATTTCTAGTTTTTGGCACAACTGTTGGACAGCTTTAGTTATCAGATGCCAAATAATTATTCCTTCAAGATAAGAGGTAACATGGATCATAATCATTCATGTTGCAAAAGTACAGAAGTGGCTGGAGTTACACTGGGGAGCCGTCTGACCCATCGTCTTCCAGCCTTAAATTAATTGCATGAGGAAATCTACCATTTTTATATTTTACTTTTATAGGTCATTAAATACCAATGTAATTGCTGCACTGTTTCATTTCTAGAACATGAATTCTAATTAATAGCATTGCAGTAAGTTAATTTAATATGGTAATAGCTTCAGAATAGCTTAATTGTTGTCATTATAGAGCACCTGCAGATGTTCAGCCAATCAGCTTATTCATTATCTGACCATTCTTGTGTATCCATACATAGAGAAAACTTTGCCTGCAGGAAGGGTAATGAAATGTTTCCAGTGGAAAAAGCTTTACCTTTTCTAAGGCCAAAAGGTCTAAGGGGAAGAAGGTGGTTGTAGCTATATAAGAGAATTCTTTTTGACATCACTGGCATTTTAGGAAATGGGACTATCTCTCAATGTCCGCAACCAGAACGTGCTGTCCTATACTGCCTTCCACCTGCATGGCTATTGTAATTGTTTAAATTCAGCCTCATGTTGCAAATGCCCACAAGTTCTGTATAAGTCAACACTGGGCTGTTTCTACATCAGTTCAAGCAAATTCTCACATGGACATGGCTGGGAATGGCCACATGGCACTATTCTTGCTCCACTTAATGATCCTTACCTAGATGAAAAAATGAGGTTGTTTCTGGAGACCTCTGGAAGGGGGGGGGGCGGGAATTAACAAATATATTTTATCATTTTAATCCCTATCATCAAGAAACACTTTTTTTAAAGTGTTACAGCAGTGTCAGAATATTTGAACTACTGGCCTGCAATTTTTTTAGTCTTTACCTTCCTAAAGACTGGCATTTTCTTTATGACTTGTATACTTCCAAGGGCACCCTTGGAACTAAAAATGGACAATAAAAATGGACAATAAAAATGGACAATAAAAATGAAGAACATAAGTTTCATGGAAGTAAAATACTATTTACAATATGAAGGTAGTGCAGTGACTTTCCACAGTCACTTTAGTTAAGAAACAACGTACGTAACAACCTGGAATCTAATCTAACACCCCACTCCCTGCAGTGACACCTTCAAAGTGATAGCAAGTTGCTTAGGGACTTGTCCAGTCAAACTCTGTTTGATATATATATCTCCAGGGGTGATATGTAATACCTCCAGGGGTGGAGACCCTCCTCCTTCCCTGGGCAGTGTGCCCCCATGCTGCATCCCTCTGGTTGTAATATTTTTGTCCCTGTACAGAGCTGGTGTTTGTCTCATCGCAGTGCGTGACTGAAGCCACTGTGTGCCTGTCACTGTGTACCTCTGGGAAGAGCCTGGCTCCATCTCCTCAGCCCCCCTAGCCGGAGGCAGCAATCACATCTCCCTGAGTTTCCTCCAGGCTGAACAGACTTAAGTCCCTCCATCTCACCATGCACTGAAATTGTTTCCATTCAGAAGCGAGTGTGCTTTTATTCTTGGCTAGAGATACACAGATTTGCCTGCCCTTGTTTTCACGTCAGGGCTGGTAGCTTTTCAGGACTGGCATGCAAGACTGTACTTTGCGTTCCTAAATTAGAGACTCCGCGTGCTGGTAGGAAGCCAACAGGAGATGCTTCCTCTTCAGCGAGTAAGACAGTGCCAATCAGCCTAGGAGTAGTACTGGCCCCCTGTGTGAACGACCGGCTCCTAGCAATAGGTCCCAGGGCTCCTCTCATTCCCAAATGCTCTTTCCCAAAATGCTGGAGGACCCAACTCTTTTCTCTGCTTGGAAATCTGCCTGCAGTTAGTGCTGCCTGAGCTGTCTCGGTTATAATGACTCAAATAGATGTAACCTTGTTTCCAAAGCATGCAGCAGTTATGTAAAGCATCAAAGGGCTGTTATCTTATGAAAGGAAATGGGAGTTCTTTACAATTTATTCAGGTTCTCAGTCTGCAGGTTAAAACTTACAATGTTAGTAGAGCTCTACCCTGACAGCCTTTAAAAAAGAAGGACAGATGACCTTTGTGGCATGTGCTGTTAAGTTTCTGTAGCAAAAGAAACATTATAGCATCATTTTTAGGACAGAAGAGACAAATTTCTGGCAAAGGAGCAAGACTGAGTAAAACAAACTGAATTTGCCTTGCAACATTCTCTCCTCAGCAGCAGAAATCTGATTTTTCTCATAGATTTGTTCAAATCACTAAAGAAACAGCAGAATTTAGCAAAGGATAGACCCTTAATTCACAGCTAGGTAAATGTGCCCTTTATTCTGCTTCAGTACAGATCATCCTTATCTATGTATTTGACATCCAGGTTCACTAAGTTCAGGGACCATTGTGCTGCAGAACTATAAAAGAACTTTCATTCTGATTTAGTTTTGTAATTAATCTGAGGTCCTTGGATCTAATTCAAGGCCATCTCAGTCTCTAAGCTTTTAGAAGAGTTGTTCCTATTTTATGCCAGCATGTGTTAAAGAAAACATTGGCCTATTTTCCTGGAGCTGGACTTGTGCAATGCTTACATGTAAAAATAATCCCACTGAGACCCCCATAGCTGCTTTGATTGCAAAAAGCCAAATGTTCCTATCTACTACACAGCGAGGAAAGGAGCAAAGGGCTCTGCAAACTGGAAGAAAGGACAAGACAAAAGCACAGATGAGAAGGGAGAGAGCTTTGCCCCATATTCCTGGTGAGTTTGCAGAATCTCTTCCATATTAACATTGCAAAGTTTGGTACCTGCAAAGTTCAGAGGAGCCAGGGAGCAGTCCCTGGAAAGGGCATAACCCTTAATGACCAGCATGTTTTTCATCAAAATAAATGCTGCTTGCAGCAACGTTAGCAGCACCTCAGCACAGCTGCAACTGCCCACTACAGCAGAGAGCAGCAGCAAAGCAGCTCTGGCAGGAGGGATCTCTAAGGGCAGGGTTACTGCATCTTGGGCTGGTGAGCAACAGCAAACCAGTGCCACTGCCACCATGGAAATACCGCCCTACTGAGTCTAGCTGGAACAGGGCCCTCGAGCCAAGGACAGCCCGTGCCAGGTGACATGGCTGTGGGGAGGTGAAGGTGAAGTCTCCTGGGCAGTTGCAGTGCACACTGCATACCCCAGCCTTTCATTTCTTGCTGCAGGGAAGTCTCAGATTTGCAGCGTGCACAGGCTATTTGTGGAAGGCTCTCTGTATCTCTCACACTATCACAAACCTCTTCCCTCTCCTGGAAAGTGCTTTGGGTTTATGTCAGTTTGCAGAGCGTTTCAGATAGTTTCTTCTTTCTACCAAAGCAGAAAGGTGGGAGGCATTTCACCAGGATGAGCAGGAACTAGCACAGAAACGGAGAAATGACTCCTCACAGTTTCACAGGTGCTAAAGTCTGACCAGCTTTTGGCTGACAACTAGGAAAAAAAAAACAAACCAAAACAAAAAAACCCAAAACACCAGAGATGTGCTTTCTTTGCCTCCTTTTCCTTTCAGGAAAGATCTTGAAAGATCTAACTTCAATGAGACTGGGACGTTGAAGAAAACAGACAAGGGAGGTAGAAAAAAGATGACCCCAAACTGACTGTTCACTCTTTCCTCTGTGATTTGTTCCAACTCACCCACCTGACCTGCAGACAACCCCTTCCAGGAAGGGGAAAAATATCCCTTTAAGGGACATTTTTCTCTGAATAGAGAATGCTCAGTCACCTACATTTTCCTCCCTCACTGTGTGAGATATTGCGGTCCAGAATGGGAACAGGAGGCCTGTCGTGGCAGGGATGGTGAATAGGCCAAGTATCTGGTACTGAAACCAACAGTGTCTCAAAGTGAAGAAGAAAAAGAAACACACACACACACACACACAAAAGGAGAATCTCCCAGATCAGGCATGAACACAAGAGTCATTACTTCTCTGAGAGAAGTTATTTGTGTTCTGTCTGCTATCTCAGTGATGCCTGAACTGTCTCAAAGGGAAAGGAATGTTAGCATACAAACAAGAAAAAGAGTAAGAACAAAATGGTGAAGCTTTGTGCAACAGAAAGTGGAAACTCAGAGACTTTTGTACCAACACAGAGTAGTGACAGTCCTTTGCGATTGCCCTGTTTGACATCAGTCCCTAGGTGTGGTTTGTCCTGTGTACATTCCGACTAGCTAGCTGGCCATGAAAGGTGTCAGTCTGACAGCCAGAAAGACGTACCTCTGCTGTAGTGGCCTTTGAGGAGGTGGCTGCAGCTGGAAGGAAATGGATGGAAGTGGAACTGATTCTCCTTTTACTTCATACAAAAAAACCTGCCAAAAAACCCGGAGGTGTTTCCCTTCCTCTGCCTTCCCTAGATCTGGAAGGAGAGAAAATTAAAACAAAATCTGGTTCAAAAGGGTAACAAATGTTCAGCTCCAGTGAATTATCACTATTATGAATATCATTATTTTTACTTAATGATGCATCTCAAAAAAACTACGAAGTGTGCACATTACTTTGTTATTGCACCGTAGTGCATGTTAGAAAGTAGAAAATAATCTAACCAGTCTTCCTTAAATTTAGAAGTTTTGTATTTAGAAAGCCTTGCAATACTCAGAGCTTAAACATGCAAGCTATAACATTTATTGTACCATACTGTATTTTGCTCCATCGTAACACAGTTCTGCAAAGGTCAGCAAAGAGCCTATTCAGAGATCTTCCCAGTTACAAATTTTCCAAAGGAAATCCATTTTCCAGCGTCATTTTAAAAACATATTATATTCCAAGCTGTTAGAGGACTTTTTTTCTTTGAACTGATTTCACTTTTTGTTCTCCAGCACACAGCCCACTTGCAAAGAGTATTTCCAAGACTCGTTACTCACATGTGAGATCCCAGCAACACTGCAGAACCCACCACTAAAGATGTGTGATACTGAATCAGTTCCCCAGCAGACTGACCTAACCTCTATAAATGTGTCATTAAAGGTAACTACTTCCATCCCCCACCTAGCAATCTGCACATAGAGGGAACATTAATCTTGAAGGCTCTCCATTTTAATCTCCAGGAATATTTCAGCAATTCATTTGCAGCAACATTTAAGTGACTATGGAAAGATGTGAACATAGCTTAAGTAACCACTCAAGTGCTGAGACTACTTTTTTCTCTTTCTGCAGCCAATTCTCAGACCCCTTTAGCTGACGAAAATAAAGTTGTCCTTTGAGATTTAGAATTATACCACATGCTGCAGATTCAGCTAAAAACGCCTTAGCTGCTGGACTACAGTGTCATACAAAGCACATGCCAATAGCCTGAACCACTGTGCAACCCTCAGACAGGCCATTTCTTTTTCTAACCGTGACAACTGACTGTGGATAGTGAGTGATTCAAGTGGAGAGTAGCAAACACTGTCAAGACAGCGAGAAAAGCTAAATCTGTTCATCCCATGGCTGAATTTGTCCCTTTCTGCTATCAGCCAAGGGTGACAGATGCAACATTGTGTTAACCTGATGTAATTAAAAGATAGACCTGGGGGGAAACAGTACAAGTGACAGCTGTCAAAACATAGTTCAGGCACAATATTTAAGCATTTCTTATCAGTGTTTGTTCATTCAGCAGTTGTACTAATAGAGAAGAGCTTGTGTACAGCTGCACATGCATGTCCGTACTTTGGACAAGCAGCCCTTGCAGGCTTCTCGCAGAGCTGTGCAACACTTTAATGCTGATTGTTAGCACACCAGCTCAGTACTTTTTATCTAAGCCTGCTTCTAGACAGTGTTTTATGTTTGCAGTGCTACGCGTCACAGAAGTGGATCTCAGACTTTGCTTGTTCAGTGGTCCTGTTTCTCCATCCCACTGATAGCCAATGGGTTTAAATTGTCCCTTTGGATACCTTCAGCTTAGACAACTTCTGGCTTGACAGTGCTGCCTTTGTGGTTAAAGATAAGTACCACAAATGAAGAATGTTTTGCTAGATTTTACTCTCTGTAGCAGGGATGGTCAAGGAAAATGCTGTCCTGTCTTACAATGGAAGCTTGGCTGATTCCTTGCAGCTTTCAATTGGCAGGATTCATCCCAGTTTCTTCGAGCACAGTTTCTTAAGGAGTACTGCAGGATTCGATCCAAACCGAAAACGAGTCTTCCACACTTCAGTCTGAAGAAAGAAGTTCTAGTGTCTGAGCCATTTGTCTGGCTGTAGTCACAGGGAATGCTTCCAGGCACCCTGTACAGCCAGATACAGGGAAGCTCTACATGATCCACTGCAAACTGCATGGGCTCAGCAACCACAGGTTTGCTATTCCTGTTACAGTACTACTCTGTCACAAAAAAAGCCAAAGGTCATACTTGGATGAAGCTAAATGTCATACTAAGCTGTATAAATAGATTAAAAGAAAGCTGTAAAACTTCTGCTCGGTGAAGTGCTGGTAGGCATGGTCTGGATTACTGCATCCAATTTTGGTAGCCCACTTCAAGGAAGAGATCTAGAGAAAGTGTGCAGCAGGGTATGATCAAAGGGATGGGAGAGATTTAATCTGGAGAAGACAAGGCGGAGGGGAAACTACTCTGAGCTTCATGTCCAGAGAACGCTACTGCAGTGCAGGGAACTGATTCTTCCCAATGCCTGTTGCAATAGGACAGAATTAATGGCTTTGATTGCACAAGGGAGATGCAAATTTGACATTATGAAGGCTTTCTACTGGGAAGGTTAGTTTAGCACTCAAAGATGCCTGGGGAGGATGTGGAATCTCTATCAGTGGAGGTTTTTAGGAGATTAAACAATCATCTGGTCAGAACAGTTAGGGAGAGTGGATTCAAGGAACTCTCATAGTCTCTTCCGATCCTATTTATACAGTCCTAGATAAGATTTTTTTCATTTGGTTTAGCTGCAACTGTCTCTTCAGATTCCTGCTGGCAAGGATGACATTTGAGAAAACTGGTGGGTAAAACACCTCGAAGTGGATGTTTCTACATTTGCTTTGCACACTACTGTGATCACTGAAACTCCCCAAACTTTAATGTGTTAATCCATCAAAATAGTGCTTTTTTTTTATTTCAAAACCTGTGAGTCTGTAGTGGAAGAACGGATGGATGTTAGACATAATGAAACCTTAATCCTAGAAGCTTCTGAGTAATTTCCCTTTGATTCTGTGATCACAATAAGGTTTAGATAGACACGCATACACACAAGAATGATACAGAAAGAATTAATGATATACTTTTATAGCACAAAAAGTTCATTTGAGCATGGTTTTCCTCACAAATATCTCAGTTCCATAAGTCTCGCTCATGCAGGTAATCCCCTTAAAACTGAAGGTACAGAACCCATAATGGAAATAGCACAGCTCATCAGAACAGGAGCTAGGACTACAAGATTTTCAAGGCCAAGGCACCATTTCATACCAGTAAGCTACTACTCTTGCATGACATCCTTGTAACTACTGACAGCTGGAAAAAAGATGATGTTGTCTGGAATGAAAATCAGAGATTAGGCAAAATTTATTTTCTTGCTGCCAATGAAAACACCAACACAGGAGGCCAGATTTTTTTTAAAAAAAACATGTGTCAATATGCGGATATGCATGTGTTATCTTTTAACACTGGGTGTTCCCCGCTGCTGTATGTAATTTAAAGATCTGTTGCCATGAATAACTTATGTATCCAGTCTTGCTTGCTCACCATTGTTACATGTTACTATTCCTATTTTCAAGGACAATTTAACATCTTGAATCATATTTTTTTATGGGAAGCCCCTGCTGTACTTTTCCTGTAGTGTTTTATTTTCTCCTGAACTTTTGACCTAACTATAAACAGCTTTTAGGTTACCATATTTAATGCAACTATCAAGACGAACTCTCATCTGAGCCTTCTTCATCACTGCTTTCCCACACCTCTTCCTCTACACTTCACGTTAGATTTCAGGATTTAATTTTTTGTATATGGCAACACAAAGTGAGTCAGTCATTGGAAACTCTTCCTGCAGTGGTATAGGATTTTTAGTGGTAGTGCGATGTGCCTGCACAAAGCATGGACCAGGGGAATCTGGTTTATGATCCCCATTTGCTTGTGCAGCACACATTTCAGTACACATTGAATGCTGAGCAAGGGAACCTCTGAAGTCTTAAAGTATAATTCCCACTTATAGCTGTGGGCATTAAATGAAATTAGTAGATGGCAAGAAGTTCAAAGCAAATGAGAGATTCTTGATGATACAATACATGGTTAAGCTGCAAAACATCTTAGCACATGTAAAAATGCATGTATGTCCAAAAAAGGACAAATTCACAATGAAAAATCTGTTAAGATCTGTTGAATACAAAGATACCACCACTGTCTTAGGGACTCCCTGAGCCAACAATCCCTGGGTCTTGGGAGAGTATTCTAGGGAGGGATAGCTACAGGCTTACTCTGGTCTTACACTCCTCTCCAGGATTCCCCTTTGGGCTACCACTGGCAACAGGATAGTGATTAGGTGAAGAGTCCCATACTTTCTACTTTCACACTGGCAGATGACTCTTAGCTACAAAGTTGACAATATCATGCAGATCCCAGCAAATCTCAGGTACCGAGCACAAGACCTACTCTTTGCTCAGAGCACAGCTTCTCACGTGCTTGCAGCACAGAGCTGCATCTTGCTTGAAGGCGCCCACAGTGCAGCCAGCTAGCCTCAAGGGCAGTGGTAGCGCCGAGTGGCTCCATCTGGCATGGGGGTCCTGGAGCAGCAGGGACACCAGGATGCTGCATTGTAGGATGGGAGGTATCTTGGCAGGGGACACCGCTCAGGAAAGGCACACAGCGGTCAAAGGCACGCTCCCAGGTGCAGCCTAGCACATGTCCCCACCTTATCATATAATCCAGTGTGATCATTCTAGTATCCTGAGGTCCAGAATCTGTGCCTCAGTTCCTCCTGAAAGTAATGTAGACACAAATAATCAGTGATATCACCTCTCCAGCTTGATATACTTTCAAAGACACTCAAGAAAACAAACAAAACCCCCTTGTCATAGCAACTACCCTCTTGCTAACCCAAAGCTAAGGCTGCTGAAATCTGTGACCCTGGGTATTTTGCCCTAGTTCTAGAAATGCTGTGATTCATACTGATACCAACAACATCCCTTCATTCAAAGTCATGCACAGACCAAGCATGGTGGGCAGAAAGAACCAACAGTTCTCTGCTAAGGAAACCAACAAACCGTTCCCTCAGCAAGCTGCAATGGGCCTGCCTCACATAGTGTTAACTGCAGACAGACAGACAGTTCTCTCCAGGCCTGTTTAAAACAGTGCAGAGAAAAATCTAGTCCTCTTAATTAGACAGCTGCCTACCCTGCTGGTGCTTGTTTTTTGCTCTCCTGCCTTCTCCTCTCTCTTACACAATGAACACTGTGGAACAAAAAGTGGAGCCAAAGCAAACAACTTAGACCAAGAGTTTCACACAGGAAAGTTGAGACTCCCAAGTTCACAAGCAAACACCTACCAGATTTTCAAAAGTTTGGATGCGTGCTGCCTCAGCCTATAAAAAAGGAACAATCACACACCGTCAGAGTTACAAGCCCAGCCTTGAGATAAGGAACCTCGTCCCCATCATTGGGATACACTACATCACTTCCTCAGGAGACCAGCAGTGGAGAGTAGGCACCCACCTCTTGAGCATCCGTTGGCTCTTCCTAGAGAATATATATGAGCCCCAAATTGTTAACTCCAGAGACGAAAATCAGTGAGAACACTTAATGCAATCCTCTGTTCCGAAGTCTGAGACATAAGTTGCCTTTATCATGTTAGGGGAATTTATTAGTCATATTATTCTGGGGATACTGTGCCAGGCTATGTTCAGTCTTGGAGCCCTCAGCCCTAGTTGAATTATGCTATTTGTAAAAGCCAATTTCAAACCATTTCCTAAAAACCAAACTCTTATTTGTGCATATTTGCCCAAACAGACTTAAAATGAATTCCCAAGTCTTTGCAGACTTCACACAATTCATCAATTTCTCATGATCAGTCTGGGGAGGCGCAGAGGAAGGCTCATGGTACTTTCATGTTTTCTCATTAAAAAACACCCATTGGTACATTAATAAGACAAGAGCATCTCAGCAGGACCTATAGCTATGTGACATTTCAAGGCTTTTGAAGAAAATGCACAAAAAGGAAGTGAACCCCCGCAGCTACAGCCAGCAAGAAAACAAGTAAATGAGCTTTTGGTGTGGAGAACAAAGAGGCAGGGAGCCAGGAATGGATAAAGAAAGTGGAGATATAACAGAAAAGGGGAGATCATTCTGCCTGGGAGCCTCATTAGTATCAACACACTTGAGGAATGAAAGACTTCAGAGGTCAAACTGTTCTGATGTGTCCAGCTCACTTAGGCTAAGATAAAGGACACCAAAAAAACACTGTCCCGTTCTTTCCAGTGTATCACACCCTGTACTGAGCCCCATTCTGAAAGGGCTAAACAAACTGGTTACATTTATTGAGTGTATGTATTATACCCTGTTTATTTTTTAAGTTTTTCCTTCAGAGTAACCCTGCAGAGCAGGTCAAAGATGGAGGAAACCATGTCTCATGATAGGACTCTCTGAAGCAGTATGCCTAGATTCAGTTACAGTAGAGCCAGCCTATCTCAGTTTTTTTGCAGACATGCCTCTCTATTTGGGCCTATCCATCTTCCTGTGATTATCCTTTCCTTCTTTCAAACAAACTTCATCTGAGACCATGCACACCATGCATGCCTTCACGGCTATCAGCGGTAAATCCCCTGCTTTGATGCTACTGCCACGTTGATGAGCACTTCTCCACTGGGAGCAGCCGTTAAGCCCTACCAGACTGAGGGAGTGAAAAGCATCTGCAAATACTGGCTACAAGTCTAAACACTGACTCCCCTGCTCTGGAGCATATGCAGCTGCTGGCAGCAAATAAATGTGTGCTTTCCAGAACTATTTACTAGTAGTGAAAAACTGTTTTTAAAAAGTAGAATCAACTGTTCAAGATTGCCTTTCCATGAACGTCCATAGTTTGAGGAATACAAGTTTACTGTGTACCTGACCTAATGGATTCCCCACCACAGTGAACATGCTTCACCCCTATTAGAAGGGTATCTCCCTCTAGCAGGAGGAAAGCATAAGCCTTTTATTACTCCAGCAGTTTTCACTTATTCCTGTGTGCTTGACAGCCATCCTTCCAAGGGCCTCCATACTTTGTTAACGTACTGAGTGTATTAATCCAATTTTGCAGCTTGCTGAACTCTCTCTATTACTTCACTTTGACCAAGCAACTCAACTTTTATTGTCACAGGTAAAGAAACATCTTAAAATCTTATATTTTCCATCATACGTCCCCAGGCCTTTTAGATATATTTGCATATTCTTTGGCATATAACTTTTTGGGGGAGTTCCCATAAAACACATATTGCTTTTTTTTTTTTAACCTTGGGGGTTTTTTTTACCATGTAGGAATAAAATACTCTCACAGAGATGCCACGCAGCATAATTAAATCTTCCAATTTATTGTACTGTTTTGGAAATTTTCAGTCAGCAAACCAGACAGTATCTGCTATAGCTGTCCTAGAAATACTGAAGTTTATAAATTTCCAAAACAGTTTCCTCCTGATCTAAAAATGTCCACATTTAGTCTCCAACAAGGGATTGAGTATTTTACTTTCACAACTTGGTCAAATTTCCTTCAGTTTTTTAAAAAATGTTAAGAAAAAAAGCTTCAGTTAAAGGTAAAATGTTAAAAAAAAGCTTCAGTGCTATAACCTTACACAACATACCTCAATAAACAAACTTCAAGATATATGGATACATTTTTTCATATAAAGGAAATAGAAACTGAAGTTGCTTGAACCCACCATATAAAAACAACAACAAAAAAATTAAAGAAACTACCTTAGTAAAAGGTAAAATACAGAACTTTTAATTAAAAGATCTGTTTTTCCCCTTAAAGAAAATCCCTACATAGTTTTGGGACTTGTGACCTTTTAGGGTTGTTTGATTTTCATAAAAATCAAGCATTTTCATTTATCAAAATCTTTTCATGATGAAAGTAAGCAATTCCCTGACCAGTTCTTTGAAGCAACTTGGATTATCTATCCATATTTGGCATGTACAAGAAAAGAATAAAAAATATCCCACAGGTGGCTTCTTCCAAACTGACTGTAATATTAGCAGGCAGATGCAAATAATTAATTTATGAGCTGATATTTATTGTCATTTCAAGGTGATTAGTAATGTGTGTGTGAAGTAATGGAACTTAATAGCCTTAAGGAACTGTTTGGCACACCCAATCCAAAGCACAGCACTCTCATCTAGAAATCCCAGAGACAACTAGCATAAAAAAATACCGTGAACGGGAGGCATTCTTAGATCGTATCCCTGTATCTAAGTTAAGTTGAAGGAAAATAAATACTGGCTTTTATTCCTGTATCACATGAAGAAACAAAAGGGGATTTTAATACTAAATAGTTCAAGTTGACCCTTTGGTATTAAACTGCAAACAAACTTTTAAGAACTCCCACAAATCCAGTATTATGTTTGGAACAGAACTGCTGACAGTCATCGGAGCAACAGTTTACAGTTTAGGCTGGTAGACCAGAACTACAGATAGTAAAGTAATCATCTTTCCAGCACAACTATAATCTGTAAAAAGAAGTGTTTAGGTAATATCTAAGCTTGCTTTCCTCAGATGTACAATCAGAAAATACTATTACCTGACCCAACTTTTAGAGAAAAAGTATTCACATTTTTCTTCCTCAAAGTTATGCTAATAAGAGGATGTTATTATTGATAATGTTCTTCTAACAGGACTTGGATTTGCTGGATTGTCACCAGAAATTGTCTATAGATACCAAACGTGCCACTGGTTTTGATGAATAATCAAACTAAAAAGTTCACAAATTTATTTTCTTTCCATGAAAACAGAAGTGACTTTCATGATAGTTTACGGAAGCTGACAGTCTGTTCCTACCCAACAGGTACAACATGAACAGCCTCCACACCGCCGGTTAGTGGCGATAACCCTGGGAAGTGCTTCTGTTCCTAAGCAGAGAGACTGAATGAAGAAATTGTCTACGAAGGTGCCAGGCTGGGGAGGAACTTCTGGTAGTTTGGACATTTGAGCTTACGCTTCCAAATTGTTTCCCATCTAGCACTAAATAGCATTATTTGGGTAAGAGATTGGAATCCAACCCATACCTATTGTCCTTCCAGTGGTTTGAGCTTTTTTAAATGTCTTGCTTCAGATAACTGAAAGCAGCCATTGCTTCCTGTGAGAAGCCACACCAAATACCCGTTATTCAGTTACCCTTGATTTTCCCTTGTGGCAATTTGAAATGGCTGCAGAAAAAGTCCAGAGCAGAGATATAACGAAGTTGGTTAAAAACAAGGCAGGCAAACACTGCACAATACCACACAACCTGCTCTAGAGAGCAGCACCTCTGGGAGGAACTCCATTATGTCGATGCTACGAGCTGAAGTAAAGTGTATGGTGCTGTCCCAGAGATAACACATCAAACAGCAAGAAGAAAAATTGGGCACAAAAAATATATTGGTCTCAAATGCTGTTTGCTGAGAGTGCTGCCTCCCACTAAACAGCATTTTTCTGAAGAAACGTTTTATGGTTATTTCCCTATCTTTGTTGTTCTTTATTTTTTAACTGTTGACACACAGGAAGTTTGCACTATCCACTGCCAGTTTCAAGAGCCATGTAGTTTATATTTTGAGCCAGGCTTTCTATGTGTTTCTGTTTGTCCTCCACATATCCTTTCAGTGCCTTGGACAATTTAAACAAAATTTGACAGAGATGCTGATAAACAAAAGAAAACAGGCCACTGGGTAAGAGAAGACGACCACCAAGAGTGCAACAACTGAGGGAAAGGAGGAGGGGGGATCTCACGTTAATGGACACCAAGGAAGGCATATGGGAAAGTGAGACATTCCTAGTGCTTCAACCATGGGAAAGTCTTCACTGCTGCGATCACAGTTCAATCACAAGAAACAAATCTAAGGGGCTCCTTTTGGAACCAGACCTCAGTTTATGATCACTGGATCGTCACTGTGCCACGTGTAGAGACTTCAAAGCCATAGAAACACTCTTGCTGGGTCTCCTGATCTCTGCTTGAAGCCTGGAGACAATCTGCCAGTAGGACCAGCAGAAAGTGAGAGCACAAGGTTATGCTGTTATCCCATCCTCCCTGCTTCTGTGCTTTCCCCCTCCCTCCTCCTTATGACATTCCCTGGGAGTCCTTGGGAGGGTCTGTGCTGCCCAAGTTTTAAAACATCCAAAGTCCCTTCTTCTCCCAGGTGTGCTGTTCCACAGTTGCACTACAGTTATACGTAAATGAATATACAATATTTTTTAAGTAATTTTTCATATTAATATTAAATACTAAATATCTGGTCAGTCAGACCCCTTGCAGGCAAAGATTTTAGTACATAGTATTGGGTGTTGCTTCACAGTTCTCTGCTGTCCTACTGAGCTCACGAGTCTGTCAAGGTGGCAAATCCCTGTTAATGAGGGGACCCACAATGGAAAACTGGATGGTCCCATCAGAGAAGAGGAACAGAGGAGCAATTTCACATCCTCTGAGTATGTGAGATGAAAAATGAAAACATCAGATGGGTCCCGTAGTCCCAAAATGAATAGAAATGCTTTTCTTCATTCTCAGAACCTCCATTAAAGGATATTACTGCAATTGTCTCAATATAAAGAAGCAGTACCATGGGCAGCAAAGCTAATCAAACCTATTTTACTATGAGCTGTGTTTTGTAGTTTTTGCTAATATTTAATCAGATGGCAGAGCTGCTTATATAATCTTTTGCCATTAGGGCATTATATTGTTTTTCTTCTATGTGTACTCTCTGGTGTCTAAAATGACACAAATCTGTATGCTTGGTTTTGTTTTTTTTTTTTCTTGTGGAGACACTAATAAGGGTTCTCTCTCCCCTCCTCCTTGGCTTCCTCCTGAAGCTCATAGGATTAATAACACCTCTGAGATCAATGCTGACCTGCCAATCTGCCTGAACCTGTTGGTCCACCTCAAAAGTTGTTCATGGGGCGGGTGGGCATGATCCCCAAAACCTTCTTGACTTACAAAAATGCTGTAAGAAGACAAGATAACTGTGTTTATTTTTGCAGCTTCATTGAGAGGTAGAAGATGGTTTTGTACCTCGTCGCAGTGCACTGAAAGAGATGTACAAAAATCCTTCAGCTCCCTTCACTGAACTTTCTCCTAAATGAAGAGAAGGGAGGAAGTATATGAAAAAGGTACACAGCAGCAGAAACATTTTAAAAACTCATTCTGAGAAAACAGCGTGGCACAGCATTCGTGTTCCCAGATGAGAAAACTCACTGTGGATTTTTCTACAGCCACACCATCAGTGGGATTGTAGTTGTGTTTTGTGGCTGCTGAAATAGGAAGGAGCCAGAACTGGCAAACCAGCTCCATCAACTCAAAAAACCTCACACCCTCCACCATCCCCACCGAAACCACTAGACTTTTACAGCAGGATTGAATTGTTATTTCTCGATTAACTGAACAGGACTTGCAATTTCTGTGATTTGTCTGACTTTTTCCTTGCTATCTACAGGCACCCATCTGTGCTTTTACTTAAACAGTTCCTTCCCTGGCTGAAGAGACAGGAAACATTTCTTTGTAATCTACATCACCCTCTTTTTCAAAAGCTTGCTAGTGTAATAAAAATTGAACTCTAAACAGCCAGTATTGAATGGATTGGAAGAAGGTCTCTATAGTACAGTATAGTAAATCAATATTTACTGTGTGACAGATGCCCCAGAATTGTGGAAAACTCAAAAAGTATTGTATGAACTTTCTGACAGCTGTATGTATAGCCAAGGACTTTTTGTCTACTAAGGTAGAAAAGCAAGCTAAAAATCCACTTCTTTCACAGACTTCAGACAGTGAGAACCAGCTAATGCAAAACCTGTATACCAAAATAGGGAAGATAACAAGTCTTTTTGAAGTTCTACATCCTCACCTCGTAAGAAATAGTGTGGAATATTTTGACTACATTCATAAGCCCATGTTGATAACGCCTACTGGTTTGAGGACAATCAATCTCTTAACGTAAATGATCTCCCAACCAAGCAGAGCTGGCCGTGGGCAGTGTTCTGTGGTGTTGCCTTTGAAGAGCTTTGGTGAAAGGCTGTTAAACTATGTGTGCTTAAAAGAACAGGGGGTTACTCCTAAACATTTATGTTCTGAAGAGCTAATGATTTGGTTTATGAGTCCTGACAGGTCATGACCAATACTGTTGCTTTAACTTGTGGCTTCTATGACAAAATCAGACCTTTCAAGATAGTCAGGGCACGTGCCCACAATGCACACTGGGAGCAGAGGGCAGAGATGCTGGAGAGAGAGCAGAGACCTCACATGCTCTGTATCCAGATGCAGTGCAAGCACCTCAGCACTGCAAGATACCTTTCTGCCACTTAAAGCCTTGTTGCAATACAAGACTGTGCTGCTTCTCCCTTCCAGAGCTATAACCTGCACACGGACAAGCACAGAGCAGATAATGCTAACGCAGGTCATTTATAGCTTTGGCATCTCCATGCCATACACCATTGCAGTTGTAGAGATGTGTCCTCTGAGAACTGCAGACAGGCTCAGCCTGGCCTTGCACAGCAGGGAGAGAACAGCAGGACTATCCAGCAAGGGAGACATCCTCCTTAGGTTGCAGCTGGGACCACTGAGAAGCCAGAGATGCAAGTAACCTAGAAACTACAACATATATGACTACACCCATGAAAGCGAATGGATGATTTAGTCCTCTCCTGTGTGATTGCTTCAGTCCTGAAACATGATTAAAATATGAACTGAACACTGAAGAGGACTGAATTTAAAAAAAAAAAAAAAAAGGGAAGAGTCTCTTTGAGACCCTTTCTCTGAACCCACTCATTCAAATGTTCAAAGAGAAAAGGTGGCCTCTTTTGGTTTGTGGGTGGGGTTTTTTTGTTTGTTTGGGTTTTGTTGTGGTTTTTTAAACTGTACCGGTCTCTTGTGGGATTGTGAGCAGCCTGGGGAAGCTATCTTAAACAGTTTTGAGAACTAAGGCATTTCCCTGTGTTGGGGACTTTACCACAAACAATTTCCTCCAAGCCAAACTGACTGAAAAAGCACTGGTTTTATAACACCCAAATAAACAAAAACCTTGCTGTGATGAACCACCAGAAGTTAGTCCAGAAACCACAATATTAAAAAATTTATGATACTATAGTCACTCATAAAAGTAGGAGAGATTACTCTGACAGGAAATAAAGCAGTTAGCTGAAATTGCAGCTAATAAAAATCTTTCCCTTCACAGATAGTTTCATGTGAGATGGAACATATGCAGCTAAACCTGATACAATAATGGATGCTTTGGTATCTTTAGATGAGCGGTTCAGCCAAGATCAGGTTCAGACTGCTTCTGCATCCTACCAGGTCTTCTTCTGTGCCCAGTGAATTGACGGGGTTTTCTTGTGGGTGGCATCTCTTCAGCACAGCAGGCAGAACTGACACAGGTGGGGGGTGGACAGAACTGTAGGCACTATGAGACACATTCCCTCTTGCAAAATTAGAGTTTTTATTTTCCTGGAGCTCCCTCTTGCACTGTTGAGGTATGAGGCAGGTCACTCCTATAAAACACAAGCTATGGGAAGGACACCACAGGATACATTATACTCTTGCACCAGTACAATCCCATGCAAGTAACAAAGGTATCATAAAGCTGAATGTGTCCCACAGACATCTGTCTCTTTTGGGATGACAGGTAATATCATTACTTCCCCTCACCACTGCAAATTATGTGTGCTGAAGTAACTGTACCACTTGTCTTCAGTTTGTTAGAGCCAGCTTCAAAAGAAACATATTTTTACAGTATAGAACTGGAGTGGATTGAAAGCTACAGTCACAGAAGATGGAGTTGAACAACCTCTCCTGAATTAGCAGCACCCTATCCCTCCACAGTTGTACATACAATTTAAGAGGTTTGGATTTGATTTCCCATTCTGTCCCACCAAAAGTACCACGGCAGCATTCAGTGGAATTTACAGGACTCTCCACTAGGGCTAAGCCGTCTAACAGTGCAGGGAACAACCCACTTCGTTAAGTGCTGCTAAAAAATAGTAACAAGAACATAGGGATCCACCGGGTCTCACTGGAGATCCAGTGAGGACATAGGTGATCAGGATGAGCAGAGATCACACTGAAAAAAACTAGTGCTGCCTAAGAGAAAAAACACGGTGAGGGAGAGCATTTCCATTCCTGCTAAGAAAAGTTCCAGTGACCTGTGATTTTAAAGGCAGTTTGTACTTTCAGTGAAATTGAACCTTGAAACCTTCTGCAGACCAAGACTGTACATCAACTACAAGTAAGTTTAAAACAGAAGACACTCATCTAGCCAGAGCAGACACCCTCACCCAGCAGTTCCTGAGTCACTTTAATGAGCTGCAGTCAAAACTAATTGTATGGAGAAGTGCCCAATCAGATTTAAGGTCTTGGAAGTGATGGAAAATCCATCATGATTGCTATGTCCCAGGAGCTAATTACCATCCCATTAGAAAATTTGGCACTCCATTTCCAATATGAGTTGGTCCAATTCCCCTTTTAGACCTCATTAAAACTGCCCTACTACAAATCTTCCTGTTTATATTAAGAACGATTAAGTCACCTCAAGTCACCTGAATGGGTGATTTTGAGAGCCTAATTTTTATTCTGGGAGACTTAATGAGTTTTCTACACCGCTGTTCTCACATCTCTCCCTTCCTAAGAGTATTAACACCAGCACAGGACAAAGCTCAGTAACAGGCGCACTAATGCTGCATAATGGCAGAACGTGCTTCTCCATCCCTGCTCTGGATTCCCTCTGCTACACTGCCAAGGACTGTGCTAGCTACTCAGCCTCAGCATACAACCAGGAGCAATGTTCAACCAATCACCCCTCGACCCCTGGCCCTTCCCCATCCGTTCTGAAGCTTTCTTTCTCAAGACACAGCCCCCACTGGGCAAGTGGGATCTACATCTTTTTGCTTCCAAAACATGCAGCCTTTCACTTGTCATGCGTAAATGCACCTAGTTCATAACCAGCTGCTCTTCTTAAATGCCCTACCTTGCTCATTTTTTTCATTCCACCAATGTTTACCATCTGCAAACTTCCATGCAATGGCCTTGTATTTTCTTCATGCCACAGATGAAAACTAATTCTCTAGATGAGGCATTAATACTTTTTTAGCCTCAAAAAACTGCAAGCAAGACATGTACTTTTCCTGTACAAAAGATGGCCAGCAGTGTAAAGGAAAGCAGTGTTTCTATTGACACAGATGTGTCACAGTTCCACTAAGGTATCAAACACAGTACAAAAGGCTGTTCCTCCATTCACCCTTCATAGCTTGTTTGAAAATATTTTTTTTAAAGAAACAACTCTAGCCTCACAGTTCTTCCTTTGACCAAGGACACAAGTGATGTCTGATGGCTGCAGCCTGCAATAAGCATACAAAATTCACAGCTGATTTTAAGTAAAAAGAGTTTAAGTTTTGGAGCTATGCATTCTCTGGTATTTACTACGACCATAAGATATCTAGGAAACAGGTGAGGGGAGAAAAATTACTATCTCTTTTTTTATGGACTTTGTCCTGAAAAAGCTTTTCTGTAAGTACAGACTTTTCAAAATCACATGACCTTATAAAAAAAGGATTGTTACTATTTCTGTTGTGGTTTTGTTGTTACTGGCTTTTGTTTGTTTGTTTTAACATACACTTAGCAAATCCTTTTGGCAGAAAGTTCCACAGAAAAGTCAAAGTTGGTCTTCTACAATCTGTATTTTTATGGTAGGAAAATACAAACAGGTGTATAGAATTTATTGTCTGTCTGGCATTATTTTAAGTGTATCTTGCCACCAGTTGTCTTCTTCAAACTACGTTCCATGACACATGAAGAAGACTGGAGGAGTAGATTGAAATAGACTGATTATCCTTACAAAAAGTTTCACTGATTTGCATTCCCCTCAATTTGTATGTTTCAAGCAAATGATTTTTCTAAGGTAAGGTTTTCTCCAGATAATTATTTCCCTTACTTCACTCTTAAATAACTCTTCTCCAGCGTTAAGGACACGACTCTCTTTTCTAGACAGTTCTAGACATTTTGTTAGCAACTCAGCCACTGTTTTATGGTTCTTCCAGAATCAGACCAATACTGTAGTTTATGGTGACTCGTTGCTTTTTAGTTCTCCTGTGCACTCTAGTATTTATTCTTGTTCAACATATTCATACACTGGTGCAGCTTCAATGAAGAGCAGGAGGCAGCACAACAGTTCAGATGCCCCCTACGGCATGACCCTAAGCGCCCGTTGTGTCATACTGGTAATGGCAAGGAGAGACAGAAGTTGGGGTACAACTTGTAGGTCCTCTGCCTGCCAAAACCTGTCCCTCCTTCTCACAGGACAAAGTATACAGAAGAGAGGTTCTTCCAGTTCTCATGAATAAAAGGCAGGGAAGAGAAGAGGATGTTCTGCCATCCTGTCAGAACATGACCCAAACTTTCTGCTCAGTTGCACTCCAGAGGCCACGTTCTGCCTCTTATTTGTCTTTAGTGAGGCTGTAAAGTGCATAGGCTACAACCAGGCATAAGAGAAGGAAACAATTTTTAATCTGACTCTGTGTGAAAGGAAGAAAAATTACACAAACACAAGCGCTTAGGTGTTTTTATAGACCAGAACCCCTGAAGACCTACTCCAGCAGAAGATTAAGGAGCAGAAACAAGGCTGAAAAGGAAATCTGGCACAAAAATAGTTTGTGTGGTTGTTTTCATTTCAGAGTGCATCACTACAAAGACAGAGAGAAGTCAAAGAAACCAACTTTTCACACATCCCATATCTTTGGGGATTCCATATACATCCAGTGCACTGTAAACTGTAATTACTGAATAAATGATAATTCATTGGTTTGTTCATTTCTAAGCACAGGAAATTCTCTCCACTTGTACCCTCTCCCTTGCCTTGCTTCTGCTGTTGGCTGGAACATGTAGTGGAGAAGCAATCGAACACATGAAGCATCAAAGGAATAAGGAATCAGAGTTCAGTGTCTCCTACAAGATAATCAGTGTATCACACTTGCTAGAGACTAAGATCAGAGAATAAAAAAACCCCAAACCCATAGCTTTGAAGTAATAAGTAGTCCAGCAAAAGCTACTCTGTGGAGACTGAAAGCCATTTGGAAAATCATCCTCCTATGAGTCTTACTGCATGTGTTTGGGTTCAGCATCTTACTGAGAATCCTTAATAAGAAGTCAATACCTACAACAAACAGTAAGATACATCTAAAACTTCAGCTACAAAATTAAAGACTGCACTTTCCAGTAAGGAAAATACAGCATTCCAGTAATTTTTTACAGTGCAAGGGGTGAAAGACTGTTTACATTGAGTGACATTGAGCTGGTGCACAGTTTTTAATCTCTTTAACTGTTTATGTGGAATACTTAGGGATCTATCCTGACAAAACAACAAAAGCCTCAGTAACACCTACAGGTTTTTTTTTAATTCTTCTTGATGTCCATAAATCTAAATTGAATAGTGAGCGTTGTTGACCACTCTGTGATCTGTACTGGATTCAGACCAATTTATATGTCATCGTGAATTACTGACACATTGTAACACTAATTTTCTGTGTATGATAAAGATAAAACACAGCATGTAATTTTCTGACTCATTCTCAAAAATTGAGTAATCTTCTTAACTACCGTCTGCTTTGGAGAAAAGGTGGTGGAGGGAAGAGAATGTACATCATAATGAGTTTATTAATGCCACCTTTATGAAAAAATGTGGTCAAAATATATTGTCTAATGCACACATCTGCATGAAGGTAGACATGCAGCTATGAAAGTTGACAGGCTAGAGACACCATCACAGGGTTAAAAATTTCTGTAAGTTCAGGGAAATCATCTAGAATCTGCATTGCTGGCTCAATCCTGACATGCAGACCATAGACTGTACACTGAGTGTCTTGGCTGAAAACAAAACTCTTCATTAGAAAATGAACTTTCTTAATACTGACCTGGACAACCAAGAAAGGTTTAAAGGAATTTCTTATCCCAACAGGAAAAAGGAACTGAATTTAATGCCACTTCAGAGAGGTGAGACAAATGGAAGAGTGGTCTATGGGCTTTGCATGCAGTTTGTTCATTGCTTTGAGGATGGGCACCTACATTGTTAACACTAGGAAGTGGGGTAGATGTAAGATGATGCAAGATCTACAGGCCAAGGATTGCTAGCAATATGATATATGGAGTGGAGAGCATTGAAGTAATTTCCATTTTATTTCACCTGATTGTATGATATGACTGTTTGTATTCTTCCCCTTAAACATTCTTTTTCCAATTCAGCAAAACCCTCCAGCATTCTGAACTGTAATACTCCTAAGCAGATGATTATATTCAGCAAATTATGAAAATTTTCTCCTACTGACAAGATAATCCTCATCAAATCAAGCTGTCCTTATGGATTCCACAAGCCAACTCAGATGTCACATTTAAGTCAGGCTTCTTAAGGGAACAGAAACTTTTCAATCTACCAACACTTCCATCATGCATCATCATAGCAAAGCAATTTGAGCCACACACTGTAAACAAGAATTAAATTAATTTAGGAATTTACTTAAACTGGTAAAGAATATTATTTTAACTGTAAACAGACATCTGTTGTGATACTGACAACCATTCATTAGCCCTGGTGTTTGCCAACATAGTGCAGCAGATGTTATTTTCTTGTTGTGTATTTTCATAAGATGCGGTCATTGTTTAAACTACATTCTAACAAGGACTCAAAATTAAATGGAACCACTTAAATTAAAAATGGAATGTTGTTCTCCAGTGTGAATTAATTACAATGACACATTGAAGTGAGAAGAAATAATTCATGTTCTGTAAATAGCTGAAAATTTGTTGTAATGTTAACATTGGGCTGATTTGTATGCACAAGTGGAAATAAAAGTATACTGGAAATGCTTGTTACTGTGTCTCTGAGCCTTCTTTTATAACACAGATGTGTGCATAAATAACATATATTTGACAGAAGCACATGTATACGTGCACATATAACACAGTCAGGTATTTAAATTCTGAATTTTTGTCCAAGCCAATGTATTTAGTGGGAAATGACAAAATAACTTTAATAAACAGGAAATCTCTCTCTTTTCTCAGTCTCTCGAAACTGAAATGCAGACCAGTGTGTTAAAGAAACCTCCCAAAGTTCAGGTACTTTACATCCCATTTCTCTTCTGATACAAAGAACAGTGAGATGTAATGATGAAGGTTGTCTTCACACTATTTCAGTTTAACACCAAATGATGGTAAACCTATGCAAGATCACCCTGTATTTGAGTGGTTCATATATGTATCTGGTAACAATCGGAAGTGTTGGATGCTCATTTGGACTGAATTTTAAATCCCTGAAGGTTCATTCATCACCAGCCTGCAGTCTGCAGGAACAAGAATGCTATTTATATTTTGTTTTTCTTATCTTTCTCTTTTTCTGACTTTACTACTTGTGAAAGGACCAAAATTACTGTAACTGGAGACTAGACCGGATAAAAAGATGTTCTCTTCATCACCAGAAAAACTGCCCTACCTTGTCCTCTCAACAAAACTTAAGTCTGAAACTTAAAACCAGCTGCCAGATTCTGACTACTAATGTGTCTTTCATCATTGTGCATTTAATAGAAGCTTTATGGCTCAGTTTGAAACTCCCTGTTCAGCATTCAAGGAACACAGAATATGTAAAGAATTCTACAGCTAAGGACAAGACAAAGCTTGTAGGTCAATGTAACTTCTTTTTTTAGATGGACAGTTATAGCTTTCAGAAAAACTTGAATAAGCTTTTGGACATGCGATCCCTTCCTGGGGTATGAAACATGTAATAGAAGCAGCCTACTTAAGAACTATGTAACAGAGAAGACTGAGAACCATAACAATTACAACAAAACACAAGACCACTGAAGACACTAAATTTTGCTATTTGAGATTGAGACTACACAAGATAAAGGCAGCAGCCGAGTTAAACATGACATCTCTTTCCTGAGAGATCAGAGACCCTGCGATTAGCCCTACAGTTAAAAGCACATGACTAAAAGCCTGTTCATGTCCCAGGCTGTGTGACTATGCTATTCTGTTACTAGCTGTAAAACTGTAGTATCAGCTTCCTACCTGTTCCACCAGAGCAGGCTCACACCAATTACATTAATCTGTGTAAATTGCATATGGGACTTCAAAGGAAAGAACTGTAAAGTACAAAGAATCATGTAATGAATAATACTTGAAAGAAATGCACAAAGAACATGCAGTGTTAAGCCCAAAATATCCACAATTACCCGACCTTCAGGTTTTGCCTCCAGCTAAAGTTCTGAACAAAACCTTGCAAGGAAACAGTGGAAGCAGAAATCAGGGATGACATAACAGGAATGGACCTGAAGACCATTTCATTTATTGAGATCGGTGGGTCTTGCTGAAAGTATAAGATCTGAGTCAGTGCAGGTGAGAAGGGGAGAGAGCACAGTGGTCTAAGAGCCCCTTCCCTCCCAAGGTCAGCAAGCATATCAGGCTATTTGGAGGACGCAGGGGCTGCTGTCTCTCACACTGATGGGATGTAACTGCAATCACCCTGAGTTTCCAGCCCTTGAGGCAGGCAGCTTGAGCCTGAGATGAAGCCCATCTTTTGTTTTGATTCCAGTTGCCAGAAACGAATGAGTTTCCAGCAGTTTTAGTTACAAGGCAGGAAGCAACAAACCAAAACAACAAAAATTAAACAAAAAATCAGAAAAGTGCAATAGGAGTGAAGAGACAACATAACAAGCTACTAGAAGGACAATATGCAGGATATATATGTATGTGTATATCTGTGCCCGTGCTGTACTGGTGCTTCCCCTATATGCCAGAACTTGGCTTGCTGTTGATCATGTTAATCTGAGACACCAGTGACTGGTATTCTCAGAAGAGGACATTTAGTATCATTGCTTGCTAGGCATGATGCCTAAATATCATTCCACCCCTTGAGGAATTACACGCCAAACTTAAGTACTTTAAATAGTGGCATATTCTTTGGATGTGGCTTTGACTGATACAGGTTTTATAACAGCTAATAGCACCTACTGGAAAGGCTCTGGGACCTCCTTGAGCAGGAAAAGCACAGAAGAACTAGCACTACCAGCAAGGAAAGAGTGTCAGAAGCATATTTAAGACTCTCCAAGCAGCATTCAGGTTTTTGTAACAGTCTTGATAATGATCTTACACTTACAGAGCATCTTTCATCCAGAAGGACTCATTTATGGGCTGTATGCATACCATGGGAATAACTGTCGTCCCTTCTGCCAGCTTACACAGTGAAATGCTGTTTACACCTCTGGAGGAAAATGTGCTGTGTGAATTGCTACATCACAACCCAAATGGATTAGGACAGGCAGTGCCAAGTGCTACAACAGTCAAATACAAAACATAGTAGGGAATTTGAATGAAACAGAACATAAATAATCAAACCCACATTCTGGTCAGGACACTGAGATTAACAGAGAAACTTCAGAAATTTATCATGGTATTAGTCATCATACTTTTTGCTTTTAAATCATTGGACCTTTTGGCTCTCACTTAGGTTCTCTCAGTGTACATTCATACAGGCTGCTCTCTGAAATGTTAGCAATCAGCCAGCTGAGCCTGACAGAGCTGTTCCCAAAACTTTAAATAGTTATGTTACATATAATATATGGTAATTACTGGCATTTTAATTGTACCCAATGTAAAATAAGAAGGATTTTAAATCAAATTACATGAACGAAAAGCACTTATAGAATAACATTTATATTTTAAATGCATTAGGATAATTCTCAGTAGGTCCAACTACCCTCTTTGATTCAATTTGTTTCTGACTTAGTTCCATCATCCTTACTTACATAAGCTGTTTTTTCCCATAAGGGTTGGAACTGCCCATGGAGATAACGGGAGCAAACTTAGGACTCCTGGAACAGACGAAAGATACCATGAAATTGGTATTGACTGCAACATTGTAATTAAGGCTGGAGTAAATTTGCTCTTGTCAGGGTGCAGTGAGGCTGTGTGGGAATGGATATGGGATGAGGCCAGGGCCTTGAGAGTACATAAAGCAGAGACTGAACTCACTTTGTCACGGGACAACTAACTTCATGCTACAATAAGAAGGAGGCAAAAAGCCCAAACCTGGTCTGAGCTCCTTTAATTCAGTTTCCAGGGGGGAAAGTGTTCCACTTTCACTCAAAAATGGGGAAGCAAAGCCACAACAAGGCTTTTCTGGCCTTGGGTCCAAGCAACTCGGGGTTATATCCTTCCAACCAACCTATCTACCTATAAAAGCTCTGCCCTTAGGTTAGGAAGTCAGAACAAGCACAGAAAGAACCATCCTTGCTATTCTTTCACCACAACACTAGTCTAGAGCACAATCCAGGTAAATAACAACCATTGATGTTTTCATTTAACGGTGTGGGTCAGGAGACTTATGACTGAGGGAAAAGAGAGCATCTCCTGAGCCTTAGCTGTTCCCCTCCACCCCCATGTTTTTTTCCTTTCATGGTTTCCCTAATTAAGAAAGGACTTTTATCACACCACCTCCCACTAGCTTAACAAGTCAGAGCAGTCAGCTCTCTTTATGAAACCAGATTGCTCAGGTGATTTTTAGATGCTATTTTCCAAAAGGTTCTTTCCAACAGTTAAACTTAATTCCAGGTTAACACAGATTTAGACTTTTCCCTCTATGGAACAGGAATAATACTAAATGGGGAAGAGTTTCCTAGTGCAAAAGCAGGTATTTCGAAAGAAACTGGAAGGAAGAAGCCTTCCACCACCCCTAGGAACAGGCCATGACATTGCTGGCCTGTGGACCTATTGTGACAATAACAATGGTAAGACTTAATACAATCCTAAGTGTTTTCAGGGTGATGGCCAATCTCCGACACAAGGTCATAAGGCAGGGATCCATCTTTTATTAAATTTTAGATGTTAAATGTATTGCCTTGCCATGATATTTCTACCCACTTGGTGTTGATCCACTTGCTTCACTCATGAAGGATTTTTACTTGAAAAACACCTAAACTACAAATGGATCCAAATATCAGTCATGCAGACAAAGCACGTATTATGAACAAGTAAATAACAAGCTTTTCTTCTGGGAAGAAAACAAATCCTCAATTCCTGGCAAGGAGGCAAACCACTGTTCCTAGCAACCAAGACTTCAGAACAACAATCTAAACTGATGAATCAGAATTTGTAATGATAGAAACAGAATTATACACAGCCCTCTACAAGGGTTTATAGGAGAAATTAAACATAACTACATTACCAGTAACATGACAAATGTAGCTAAGCTAGAAAACACATGACAAAACCCAGTAACTAAAGCAAATGGTAACCATGAAGATGGTTTTATCATTTAAAAAATGAATTTCATCCATCTGATAGCTCAATTTACTTTTTTTTCCCCAGTAATATTGAGCTGAATTGGCTATTCAGCAATTTCATTACCATTAACTGCTAATGCTGAAATAGGTTTTGTTTTTCACATCAGGCAAAAAATGATTGACAGCCATGCCAGAGTTTGTATAGATTTTAGCACAGGAGAGACTGTTTACTCTCTGTGACTTTCCTCATGGTGGCTGGGCAAAACCACAGGTGGCACTAAGAGGAATTTATTTAGCAGGCAGAATTTCTTTCCTTTGTCCTTTTCTTGGTAGAAAAAGAAGGAATAGAAAAGTAACTACCAGTGACTGAATTTTCTTGGGAAAATGTGTTTGTTCTTATAACAAGAGCATGGGTACAGAATCTCCCTTAAAGTAAAAACTAGGGTGAGGGGGAAGATGTTACAAGAGAAATGCACAGACATTTCTTTGATATTGACACCAATGTAAACACACATCGCATCGGATTAGTAGAACAGCATCCAGTTTCTGTAATTAAACAGACACAGACAGAACAAGATTCACTGGATGAAAACCAAAGCTAAAATAATCTGTACAGGAAAAAACCCACAAATTTTAAATGTAGGTAATTAACTACTGGAATATTTTATTGAAATCTGTTGGTAGATTCCTCAGCATCCCACTTGGATATCTTTCCAAAAGATAAACTCTCAAACAACCATAATGTATTAGGCTTCACACAGACTAAGTGAGTAATATTTCATGGCATGTTATAGCACAGATATGAGTAGATGTGCATAATGGTCTCTGCTGACCCTGAATGATCAGAAGCTTTAACCCAAACAGAATAAACAAAAGAACAAGAAAACAATTTATAGATCCTTCTGCCAACTTCACTTATGCTGATTAGTATCTTACTGGATAATAAAATCTAACTGAAATAATTTCAAGGTATCACTATTGTGAGTAAGGCTGGAAAAATCGGAAACTTTCTGTTTTATGGAAATTTGTAGTTATGCTGTCTCTCCGTTTCTTCAGACTTAATACCTTTTGAAACTAATAACTAATTTAAAAAATAAATGGGACACTAAGTGTCTGAGAAATTAAATTCTTGAAGCTGAGGGGCCAGTTGCATAATTTTCTTTTCCTCTTTGCCAGCAAGAATCAACCTATTGACATACCCATGTCTGCAAACTCGCTGCAAGAATGTGGTGTCTGGTCCTGGCAAGAATCCAGTCATGTTTCACAGAACTCCTGGATTTTGTTGGAGCACATGGAAATAGACAATCCAAATGACAAAGTCCATTTGAGTTTCCAAAATGGGTCTTTGAAAAGGCCATTCACCTAAGGTTTTTGAAGAGCCAAACTGCCTTGGAGTAATCTTATTGTGAATAAATAATGGTATAAAATACAAGAAAGAAAATGTAGGGGTAAATGGATGTTTTTCACAATGATGAAGTTCACTGGATCTACACTAGGGGCTATTTTATTCAACTTCATCACAAATTACATAGAGGAGAGTGTACAGTAAAGTGACAAGGCTTGCTGCTGATGCTAAATTGTTCAGGGTAGAAGAAAACAAAAGCTGAATGTCAAGATTTACAGAAGTACTTCATGATACAGAATGGCTAGCAATAAAATAATAGATGTGGGGGGAAAAACAATGCAATTCACAGCAAACCAGGCTTGGTATAGATTTGCAACCAAACCTGAATGACAGGCAGTGAAGAATCGTACTACCTACAGATCTAGGCAGTGGGGCAGGACATTGAATCCTTTTTCCCATTTATGAAAGATAAAAGTAATTTCACCCAGCAAAAGGTGGGACGGACTGTATTGCCTCCTGAAATGCTTTGTGAGGGCAGAAAACAAGCTTGTCTGCTCACCTCATCGGTTTGGTTGTGATTAAAGGCTTGTCTCCACGCACACCAAGGAGCACAGAGGCACAGTGCCAAACGGGGAATCTGAATAACCTCATCAGAGGCACTTGCTTCAGCTTCTCCAGAGCCAGCACAGGAGGGGGTTAAGCCCACAGCCAGGGTGCAGAGCCCCTCAAGATAAGTCAATGGAAAACCACTCCAGAACACCTTACAGACTGAAGGGAGTTTACTGCCTACAGAGGTATGGGACCCACCATTGGGACTGCACCAGACTTAGGGGATGTTCAGGGGATGAAGCAAAGGTGAGGAAAAGGAGTGGTCAAGGTGGTTTGGGGAAGAACAAGCATGGAAAAATAAGAGGGATAAAAGGAGCTGATTTTATATGAACAGGTTGCTGGTCATCACTCTTTATCTGTCCGTGCCCTGCGCTTGATCAGCACAGTCTTCCCATCTTCTTGCTCACTCCATTTTAAGCTACTTTCTCGGGTGCAGGAACCCTTTATTCTGTATGCCACTGTGTGTCTAATGTCTAAGTGCCAGCAACTGGAGTCAGACCACAGATCATAGAAGCAACTGTAGAGACTGGAAGCAGTGAGGGGTCTAAATGCTAGCATCTGGAGTCATACCATGAATCATAAGGGCCATTGTGTCTGGGATGCCAGCAATAGGATAAATTGGAGCATATTAAGGTGTAATTGCCAGCAACTGGAGTAAGAACCACAGGTCATAGTGACACCTGTGTCTAGGGTGCCAGCAACCACAGAGACCAGAGTATATACATATTTTGTGGGTGCACATGTCAGTGTACGATCATTAGCTGAAGCTGGATTACCAAGCAAGTAGGATAAAGAGGCTTGGGAACTGAGTATCAAAGCAGCCACAAGTCTGGGTCAGATACTGGAAAGACCAGAGGGTCTGAAAATCAGCTACTGGAGCAATCTGGTAGTCCAAACCAGCTCCTGGATACTGTTTGCATTTATGTGTCTGTGCACAAGGCAAACGGAGACAAGAGAGTCCAGGGCCAGCTGCTGGACAGGCTGAATGCCTACAGCCAGTTCCTGGAGGATCCATAGTGTGCCTGTTTATGAGTGAGCACATGTGTGCCTGCATCTGTGTGTGTATACACAAGAGGGTCTGAGTAACAGCAAGTGGAGTGGAGCCACAAGCCTCAGGGGCTTGTACATCCAGCTGCCAGCAACTGGGGAGAGTAAGAAATCCAGGAGCCAGCTACTGGATAGACTGAGTATCTACGGTCAGCTTCTGGACAGAACCTTACTGTATGTATGTGTGTGTGTATATATACGTGTAGATTTTCTATTAAAGGGCTTTCACCCTGATCAGCCAGAGAGAGGAACAGGATGAATCCATTGCTACTGTTTATGCTGTGTTTTCTGTTGATGTTGATCTGCACGGCCAATCATTTATGTATGTATATAGGTACACTGTGTGTGGGCGTGTGTCTATTGGAAATACAATACGTGCTCAGTCTCACTACTGGTTGAATGGGGGAACAAGGAGCAGGAGCAGCCTTTCCTCCCACCAGCTACCAGATTCAGCAACTCCTAACAATTTGCATGATCTCTCTGCATTTGCGCTCTTCTGTGTGAGTGCCAAAGAGACATTAAGGCCTTCCTGGAACACCCTCCACCAGTATAACGGAGGGCTTATTACTGCATCCCTTATGCATAAAAGCCATTAATCAAAAAAGAAGCATCTCTGAGGAAAATAAATTTGAAAACTATATTCTTTTAAATACATATATATCTACAGCTTGTCAGACTGGCTTAGCTTTTCTTTGTATTCTCTTAACTATTCATGCCTGTTAACTTCAGATTTTTTTTACTGCATTTAAGGAGATTAGGCCCCAGTGGGAGACAATTTGCTTTACTTCCCTGGGATTTTTGTATTCATCCTATAGTTTCTCTGACTGAACTGTCTTACAAGAATTACTGCTTGATGCACTTGTTCCAGTATAGCAGCTTGTACCAAGCACTCAAAATAGTATAGAAATTCATTTATGTTCCTGCCTATGGAAACCAACCATCAAAAGAATGACATTTTCTGGACAAAATTGTTACACCTTAAACAGCAACTGAAAAACTTAGCAATACAATCAAATCTATTCTCTGTTGCAGTTAAGTTCTTCCTCAATTACAGTTTATCCCATTGACTCTAATATAGAGCAGAATTCCGTTGAAATCTGAAATATGCAGGAAAGTATCTATATCAAAATAACAGATTAACAAAATAACAGCAAATTTATTTTTATCATGCCATAACAAACCAAGCTGGATTTTTTTTTTTCAGAGTGAATTCTTCTTGTTATTTCTACCAAATATATAAGAACACCATATAAAATGTCATGCAATTTCAAGGAGACTATTTTCTTTTTGAAAAAGTAGGAGGTGGGAGATTACTGAAAAGAGCAAGCAAGCAAGCTGTTTCATGGAGAATAGAAACAATGAAACCTGGTTTCCTACGGATTTATGCTATGGGTTGAGCTCTATGTGGCTTCTCTTCTGCCTAATAAGGATTCTGTTTATGCTTTATAATTCCCCTCAGACTGTTTAAAAGGTCCTCCTCTTATATCCCTCGTATCCAGGTGTGTGTTTAAAAAAATGTATAGCAATTTATTAGATTTTTTTACTTCTTTCTTTCTGCCAAACTGGCTGCAATTGCCCAGGAGGTGCAACCATGCTATGCTGGTAGAGAGAGAGGACTACATTCTTTGAAGGTTCGTTGGTCTCTGTTTACAATAGAAAATCCAATTTCACAAATATTCTCCAACTTCCATATAGAGGCTGATATAATTTATTTCTTAAGTGTCTGTTTTCAGGAAATGCTTTCAGGAATTTCCTTCGTTCTGGAGAACACAACCATTGATGGAACATACAGGATTTCTACTGCACGCGCCACACAGAAAAGTTCCATAGATAAATCAATGACAGAGGGTGTACCACAGTTTTCATCTAGAGGAGGCCCTGCATGTCACTAATGGCTTATCTCTCTGGGAAGTTTAAAGACTGGCAGGCTGTAGATGCTCAATGTTTAATCTCAGACACCTGCTGTCACCATGATTACTCCACGGGCAAAACAAAGTCAAGTCAGAAATACCATCACTGGTATCATTAGATGGCCAGTGGTATACAGCTAGGAATACAGCTAGGCCCACTATCTGTGAGCAGGAGCATTCTCTGCAAGTGAGAAGATGGACAAAATAAAGAACTCTTTAAAATGAAATCTCTTAAAAACAAAGTGTACTTCCCTACCCTGATGTAAGCAAAACGCTGTACAAACTTGAGGTACCAGGAACCAAACAGCCATGTTCTGTTGGAGAGCAACTCTCTCCTATGAGGGGGGAACCCCCCCAAAACCTAACACCAAACAAACCAAGGGCTAAAACTGTAACAATGTACTAAGCCTTCCTTGAGGCAGAGTGCTGGAATGTAAACTACTGCCCAATTGAGGGTGCATGTCAGAGGTGGTAGATGACGCTCATTCCTTCCAGCTTCTACTCTAGGGAATACCATAAATATCACAAATGACCTCTTTTCTTAGCCACTGGTCTGGAAACTTGCAGTTAATTAATTTTACCCCATTCAACATAAGTCTAGGACTCTATCCAAGTTTTTTTTAGTGAACATCCAGCAATACATGTAGGCTCCCCCAGGCTTAGCTAACAGTTTGTAACGATGATTGGCAGCTCCTCCCAAGGTGTCTACAGGTCACCCAGAATCACAACCTGTCCTTGGTACTTGAGAGTGGGTCTTTTCCAGGCACCAGACTTTTGTAAACACTTATTTCATGGCCTTGCCTGACCATACAGTTCAATTCAGCTTGACTTGAATTTAACTGACCCTCACCTAACAAAAACACAGTCTAGGTAGTTGGACAGGAAAATATTTTGAGCTGGCAACCTTCTAGGAATAAATGACTACCTATTAAGCTACCCATACTTGAAGGGGAAAAGCTGTGTTTTTCTCCTCTCATCCTAAAAGGAGTAAAACCCATGTTGTGTATTTTCTTTTAGTTAGCTACGCTGCTAGGATATGTCCTGTTTCTACTTACTTCAGCTAAACATATCCAGCCATGAATGCAAAAATCCCATGACCAAGAGAGCACACAGGCAGACTCCAGACTACTGGTTACAGCGTACAGCTACAGCGAAAGCAACTTGCACACTGCACCTCACGCTTCTTGAACAACCTGCATGTTCTATGCAGTCACCAGATTATAGAATAAATATATCAAAGAGAACAACCTTAAATAGTAAACCTTTAACAAAACATACATAAAACTTCCAATTCATTTAGCAAACATAAGGTCTTCTTAACAGCAAAACTACAAAAGCACAACTGGCATAACTACTGCCTGGTTTTGGTGCATTTGAATGACTTCAACCTAGGCAGAGCATCCAGAAGGAGAGAACATTTTATGGTACAAATTACAATGGAAATCAAAGTGGAATGCTAACTAATTTAAGCCCTGAGGCTGCAACTACTTTACTCACACATTTGTTTGCAAGATCAAGGTCTTAGCCACACAGCAAAATAACTGTCAGAGTCCTGTATCTGAGAACAGGGTGAAATAGTTCTTAGAATATCGTACTAGAAATCAGAGTTCTGTCAAACTGTAGTGCTAGCCCTAAAATTCTCCAAACACACTTCTGAAAATGAAAGGTTGATTTATAAAACCTAGTAAAACTCTGTATCGAACAAAACAACCTTGTCTGCGTCTCTTTATGTGGCCTGCCTGGGCGACCAGCCAATAGACTGGAATAGTTTAATATTATATAGAAAACCTACCTGTAAAATCAATCACAGTAAGCTCTGCACAGGAAGTTCAGGGCAAGGGTGAAGTAGCCAGTTATTAAGTGCTGTTCTTGTGTTAATAGTCTAGTAAATATGCAGTTCTTCTCTGTGGTTCTTGCTTTAGATTAAAGATGCCTGGCAAGCGCCCGCAGGAAGCTGTAAGTTAACATCACAATTTCATTGCTCCTGAAAAAAAACACAAAACAAAGTCTGGAATGTAAACTATGAAAATGAAATTTTCATTTTAGATGACATGGGAAGCTTTGTTACCTCTCTACCCTCCTACCCCCCAAGACACATGCCAGAGTTGTTAAGTTTTTTTAATTAAGTATGTAAGCATGAAACATGTTCCACACTACTCCTGTGAAATGAGGAATAAAAGTCATTATGTTTACAAGAAAGATAAATCAACTAAATCTGGTCATTGGTGAAAGCAGAGAAGAGGCAAACAAGAAGTTGGAGTTACGATCTCCCCTCTGAAATGACCTCTGGCCAGATCCAGCAAAGTAGTTAGGCCAAAGAAAGGTACAGATATTCTAAACTATGATACATACAATCCTTGGTCTACTTGGAAGTTAACACTTAAATTTTGCTTCTGATGACTCCCCAAATTTTACATAAAACAGAAGTTGTATATCCAGTGAATAGTAGTATATCCAGTGAGTTGACCATATGTAATATATCCAGTGACTGTACAGGGCTGTTGAGAGCAGAAACTAGGTCTTTCCTCCTCTACATTAACATCTTAACTGTGCTCTGTCTGGCCCAATCAGCTTGAATTTGTGGCTGTACCATGTCTCAGCCTTAATATGAAAAGCCTGTGAATTTGGTTATAGGGGTACTCTCCTGGCAAATGGACAATACAGATTTCAACTCCCTTGAGGCTGCAGTTGAAAAGGATAAGTTTCCTACTACCAGAGTAAACGCTAGCCTATTACGTAAAAGAGAAGTGCTTCATCTGCAATTACAGAGCAGCTGTAAAAGGTTCTGGTTTATAAATCCCAGCTAAAGAGAAATATTCTTCTACCATCCTGAACCGCTGTACCAGATTTAGGGGTAGGGAGTGTTTCTAAGCATCCTCCCCACTTTTCCTACTGGCAAGGTTCCTTTCCCTCTGTACTGTCTTGGGGCCCTAGGGATCAGCTCTGGTACTGCATACCACCCAAGGGAACAAATGTGTAATTTATCATCCCCATCCCTTTGTTGCAGTTTCTCCTTCTAAAAGTGGTGATGGCAATTTCTACCTCACAAGAGTGCTGATGAGGAGTGTACCTGGAGCCTGAGAGAGACTTTTCCTTTCCTCAGAAGCCAGAAGTGTGGCGGTAAAAGGTACTCATTATGCAGTGCAATAGCTGATTGCATCCTTCACACTTTTAGATGACCCACCATTCTACACAAATCCTGATCCTAGCTGACCTGAAAGTACTGTGCATACTTTAAGGGTGCAGTATCACTAAACAGAGGGTTGCTCTTCACCCTGCTAAGAATATAAAACCATACAAGAGTGGCCGTATGTGATGTCTGTTGTGATGTACACTCTACCTGCTGACCTACACATCATCTGGCTGACAAGGATACCCATTATCTTTGTGAAAATGATGAATAAGCTCTAAATGCTTGGTAAATTACTGAAACTGAAAGCCAGAGAAAGACGTGCTGAACCTGAAGAGATCCATTCTAGGTGAAGCAATCAACAACAAAGATGTATCCCTTTCATAGCTCGGTATTTCTGGGTAAACATTTCGGTGCTTGTGGCCGGGCAGGGATCAGTATGCCTTGGTAGCAGGGCATCGCCTCAGTCAGATTTCTGCCTGCGCACCGCAGCCCTCCACACAAAAATCTGCCGTTTTACAGCTCCCCATCACCACCGTCTAAACAAATAAGCCACAAAGAAGGAAGCCACATGCATACGGCTTTTAGGGATGCAGACAGATGTCTGTCAGCATCTCTGTTAAACCTGCCAAACCTTTTCACTTGTGACCCAATTTGCCCAGCTCTGTAACAACCCCCTAGCTGTTTATTAACCCCCTGGTTACATCAGTTGTCTGCATCGACATATTAGACAACCCATTTGTCATTTAACTGACTGGTTTGCTGCATGGTTGGAGGACGTTGTTTACTGAGACGGGTAAAAAGCTCTTGGGAGAGCCTTCTTTACATATTCAGATATTAAACAGATCAAGCTGACTGGATAAAGAAAATGCTGATCCACACTTTGGAAGTCAATCGTATTTTCCCCTCTGCCCTAACCTTTAAATATCGTCCGTCTTCTGGGAAATGCCACGGCAGCGACTCACCCCCGGGCCGCGCCCCCGGGGCCGCCTCAGCCCGGGAAGGGCAGGGCCCGCCGCCCCTCGGCGCCCGAGCCCCCCGGCCCGCACCACCCGCCCAGGCCGGCTTCGCCGCCACCGCCGCCCGGGGGCTCCAGGGCAGCGCCCAGGCTCCCTCAGCAGCTGCCGCGGCTGGCGCGCAACCCCCCGCCAGGCCGCTGGAACCGGCAGATTAAAACCGCGCGTCGGGCGCTGCGAGGCAAGGCGGCCACAGCCGCCACGTCAGGCACCGCCGGCACGGGGCCGGGGGGCGGGCACCGCCCGGGGCGCCGCTATGGAAGGGGGGGACGCGGGGCTCCGCGTAACTCCAGCGCGGCCGCCAGCAAAGCACCGAGCAGCGTTTCCCCGCGGGGAGCAGGCGGCGGCGGGGCTGGGCCCGGGGCGGAGCGGAGCGGAGCGGGGGCGGTGCAGGGCGGTGCTCCCGCCCGCTGGGCCGCGCCGTGTTGGGGAGAGGGCGGAGCGCGGCCTGCGGCCCTCGCCATGGCCAAGCACGTTTTTCTCACCGGACCCCCAGGTAACGGGGGCAGGAGGAGCCTGGGGAGCGGGGCCCGGGGAGGCGGCGCGGGCTGCTGGGGGCTGCCCTGGGGCCCGGCCTGGCCAGCCGCCCTGCGCGGGGCTATGGAGCGCTCAGAGCCAGGGGGAAGCGCCTGCGGCCGGGCCCCCGCCCCGGGTGGTGATGAGCCCCGGGAGCGCCTCCTGCTGCAGCCGGGCCCGGCGGCTGCCTGCGGGGTAACCTGGCCGGGTAGCCCCAGCTGCAGGCCTCTACCTGCCCTCCTCCCCGGCTGCCGCCTGTTGAGGTCAGAGCTGCCGCATTCATTAACTTGTTCCTAATGAAAGTCCACTCTAGCCTCTGCTTTGTCCTTGGTTCCTGCCCTGCAGTTCAATGTTGGGAAAAAAACACCACTGGACAACTATTCCTGCTTTAACTAAACTGCTGCCTTTAATAATTTCTGAGCACTCGTTTTTTCTGTAACTTAGTTGTAGTGATTTAGCTCTTACAACTTAAGTAATATTCAGTTATAGGTAATAATTGGTATCCCAGGTGGGCAGGCCTTGACTGAAGCGATGGGGTAGTTCATCATGGTGGGGGAATCTGATTATTGAGTGTTAAACTATAAGGTTGATAAATAAACCAGTTACAATGCAGAGCTTTCTTTTGTGGTCTGGAAGTAAAGCAGCAGGCCTCATTCTCCTTCTTTTGAACCTTTTGCAGATGACTGTCTTCTCTGGAATTAATTTAAAATGCTACTGCTAGGCTGAGGAAGCAATACATCCCACCCGCTTCATTCTGTCTGTCTGCTTGAATAAAGGCGGCCTTCTGGGAGATGTGGGGGTTAGGCCTTGCTTAGGCCTTGTCTCTGTTCATGTGACTGAAATTGTATTGTTTTGATTAGCTAAATGTATAACTGTAAGTTTTCTTAAACTTTCGGGTTTGCTTTCCTTGGCAATTTACTGAATGAAGGTAAACAAATTGGAGATAGCGAATCTGAGTCAAATGAGTATAAATTCCCTGATAGAGACAAGGCCTTGGAGAGATGGTAGATACCAACAGTGCCACATTTGTCATTTTATTGTTTAAATGCCAACAATCCCTTTGTCTTCAATTTTGAAAAATTCGCCTAATAGTCTGACTAGGTGTCCTTGCAGCCACAGAATATTTTGCCAATGATACTGACTGTTAAGAAAGTAGTTCCTAAATCTGCTTAAAATCTGAGGGAGGAATTTGGTATGTGCCTGTTGAAATAATTTCTGTTGGTGTCTTTAGGCACCTCACAGTTTGGTCTATGTTCCTTGTCTCTAGGAATTTGGAGGTTTATTCTGAAGGATATTTTTTATCTTTTGATTTTATTTATTTTTTTACGGCAGTGATTAAAAATGAAGTGGTAACACTAAAATTTGTGAGATGCAATAAAGTTGAGTTTAAAAGGAGACTGTCAAGGGATGTACTTGTACAATGGCGAAGAAGAAGAAATAACTCCTTTGTGGGAACTGAGAGGATGTCTGGAATGTGGCCAGCGTTCATGGCATAGAAGGTACATCGAACTGTGCTAGGAGAGATCAGGTGGCAAGGGTTTTAAGGATCTGTCTTAGGGTAAGAAAATGGATTATAGGACCACAGGATAAATCAAGTGAGAAGGGACTTTAGGAGGTGTAAAGGAGGGTCAGCTGTGAGACCAGACCAGGTTGCTCAAGGCTTTATCCAGTCAGGTCTTGAGAACCTCAAAGGGTGCGTTAAGACTGCGTGGCCTCTCTGGGCAACTTGTTCCAGGGCTTGATTGTCCCCATGATAAAAAAGCTTTTCCCTGTATCTAGTCAAAACCCTCTTGCTTCAATTACCTTAGGAAGTGTGTTTCTGTTGTCAGGTCCCACATGGCAAACGAAATTTCCAACGTCTCGGGGCACTGAGTTCTTCCAGTTTCTAGGACATCAACAGCAGTGTGTCCTTTATACCAGTTAGGCTGCTGGTAATAATAGTCAGCTTCGACCTTATGATCTAAAAGGGGCATGAACTCAGCTCTGTTTTTAAAAAGTAGTAAATAGCAGTGGTAGAGATTCATCAGTCAGCCAAGCCAGCTGCAAGACTATCAGTTGTGTAGCAGTGTGGCTCTCACATATTTAGTTACCTGCCTTGGGGCAGGCTTTGTGGCCTGCCTGTGCACTATCTAAGCTAACAAGTTCAGTGTTAGCCTGGGATGTTTGTACCGTTCTGCTGTAACTTCACTGTAGACATACTTCTTCAAGGCTAATAAAACATTACAGTGTCAGTACAGGATGAACTTTAAAAGGTGCTTCTGTTCTTTCCTTTCCTAGCATCTAAAAAAAAACAATTTGCCAACTTCAAAAGTAATCAGTGTTCCTGCTGAACTGAATCATTATTGTGGTGTTTAGAAATGGGCTTTTAGCATAGAAGATTAATCCTGTGTGCTTTTTGTTTCTTTTTTATTTTTAGGTGTTGGAAAAACTACTTTGATACAGAAAGTCACTCAGGCTCTAAAATCCTCGGGCATTCCCATTGATGGATTTTACACAGAGGAAGTTAGAGAAGGTGGCAGGAGAACAGGATTTGATGTTGTCACTTTATCTGGAAAACGAGGACCTTTATCTAGAGTCAGGTACTGAGGTTTTAATGACTGTAAGTGGCTTACTGTTTCATGCTTCTGCTCCAGTCTGTAGGCATGTTAAATGCTCGTCCAGAACGTGATTTCCAGCACACGTATGGCTTTCATAGTCAGGCTCTTTGTTTAGTTCTTGTGTCCTGGCTGATACCTGTATTGTGTGTGGAGACAGTGTCTCTTGCGTAGTGAGCTGTGGAAAATGTGCTTACAGAGGGGTGTCGTCTCTTACTGCCTATTTTACACTAGATAGAGAGGAAGCACTGCTGAGCCTTTTATGGTGAGGCCAAGTTTCTTTGGGATACAGCAAGTAGCTTATTGTAGGCAGGCAGGAAGACTTTTTGTTTCCACCAAATAATTTATGGAGGTGGAAGTGGAAAACAAAAGGGAAATTGCATATAACATTGTTTTAAAGAGCCACTGACTGGCCCTCAAAACCCACATGTGAATTTTAAGAAAAAGAGGGTTTCAGAGCCCCACTAAGACGGGGGCTTCTGAAGTGCAGAGTGGTTCACAGTCTCTCCTGATTCACTAGACGTAGCTTTTCACACTGTGGAAAACTTAGTGTAGGTCCAGGTACATTCAGACATAGATGATCTGACTAAATAATTTGAATACTGCTGATAAAGGAGATTCACCTAGGATAGTGCAATGCAGCAAATGCAAACTGAGTATTTTTCCAAGATTGTTTAAGGGTTTTGCAGCCCATACTGAGATCTGGGCTACTGCTGTGATGCTGTCTGTAGTGTTGTATTACCAAATTCAAAGATCTGAACTGCAGGCATGTATGTTGATTTCAGTGTAAATATACCTGCTGACTTTTAGATCCCATTGGCTTCTGTACACTGCTCAAATTTGAGTTTACATACTTAGGAAGGTAGCTTATGGTATATTTATTATCTGAGAGTATGTTGTCTGCAGTACGACTTAATGGATGGTTTACGGTGTTTCTTTCATTTTCATGGAAGAATTAAGGGGATTTGACTTGCTACGATAACTTCTCATAAATCCATTTGAAATGACTGCAGTAAATTCTCATTAAGCTCACTACTTGGAATTGTTTCTCTCTCTTTTTTTTTTTTTTTTTTTCCAAATTCAGTTCTGATTCTTCTACTTCAAGACGTGAATATCGGGTTGGACAGTATGTTGTAGACCTTGTTTCATTTGAGCATTTGGTTCTACCTGTGCTGAGAAATGTGAGTATTCTATGAAAGCTGCTGAAATATGGATGCTTTAGGATAATCAGTTTTATTGAAAGGCCCTTCTAGAGCACTGGTTTTTGATATTAATAAATAGCCTGTTTCTTGGGTATCACTGATCCTGATTGACTTCAGGATCAGGAAGCTGGAGGGGCAAATCTGGCTTGTTCTTTTGTGCTTATTGTGGTGGTGGAGAGATTGCAGTTCCCTCTCATTCTTGATCTGACATTGTCCTGTGGGCAGGATCTCCCTGGCCTGAGAGACAGCTAACAGGAAATTTCTTCCTGTGTTGCTGTCTTGCGTATTGGAAAGCAAACAAAATGTACGAGTGGCTTACTACCCAGAACTGTGTAGAGTCAGTGGGTCCAAGAAAAAGGCTTTTGCTGCTGCTGTTCTTTACAGCCTTTTTTTCCCCTCTTGTTCTGATTCCCATCTTCTTCCAGTTTCTTGAATCCAGTGGTTATTTTTGATTACCACTGTACGAGTACCTGCAGACTGGTAGGTTTTAACTGATAAAGGCAGCCTCATAATTTCAGATTTAGCTTGCTGCACAAGTTATCTGACTGTGACAACTTTCCACAATTTTTCCTATCCTTCTGTTACTGCCTTTTTCCTTCTCCTTCCTCTCACTCCAACCTTTCCCCTTTCCAAAATTAAACAAGAGCAGCTCTGATTTTGGCAGTAACGTATCACAAACAGTGTGCAGCAGCTGCTGAACTGTACTGCTGAAAGAATCCTGTTGTGATTTTTCTACACTGGCAGAGCTCAAGGGGCCAAGGAAGAAGGGACTTAAACTTTCAAAGAACAAAAAAACCAAAGCGGTGCAAGGAGCTAAAATGAGATTGAGGATCTGATTCTTCTTTTTGTTAAGGAACATTAAAGTCTGAGAGTACAGAAGCAAGGATGTTGGGGGCAAGGGAGAAAGGAAATGAGTAAAATGGGACAATTTTAAAGTAACTTGATTTACTATGTTAGTAAATAGAAGGATAGTTTAATAAAAAAGTCTTCGTTAAGCCAACAGTGTACTCTGGATCCTTTACTGCTGCATTAATGTGAAGTCCAGAAGACATCTTGCTGGAAGGATGTTAGCAGTGTTGAATTTTTCGGGTGGTTATATAGCTTTCTACAAGTACAAGAGAGTGAAGAGAAGAAGAAAAGGGGCCAGCAGGGTCAGACAGTGCATGACCCTGTTCTCCTTGAAAGCATTCTTAATCAGTTTTGTGGGAATGTGGTCATGCATGTAGGTGACACAAAACAGAAGAGGAGGGAGAGTGAGGAAGATCATAGAACTGAAACAAGAAGAGACGAATGAATGAGGGCAGAAGAGTCACAGATGTGGTCTGGTTTGATCAGAGAGCAGAATGGGCCTGTGCCCATTTGGTTTTGAGGACTGTTTCAGCTCTTAAGGCTTGGATCTCTTTCAGTCCAGTGAGAACAGGGGTAGATCCTACAATGGATGATCTCTTTGGCTCTGGAAACTTTACCAGGCAGGACTGAGGATTTTTTCAAAGCACACTGCTCTGTTTCTCAGTGTGTGACCTAGTGACTGGTATTGGCTTTTTAGCTCACTGATCTATGAAAGGGTTTTAGATAAAAACAGCTACTCATCAGGGACTCTAGCCTGAAAAGGTTTTAGGATGCATGTGTACGGTTCTTCCACTTTTCCAGAAGCAAATCCTTTGCCTTGACAAGGCAAAACATTTCAATATTTTCTTTTCTTAAGGTTCAGTATAACATGGCTGCTATTGTTATATATTCATGGATCTACAGTGATGTTTTGACTTGGGTTGATTTCCTCCTTACTTCTATAAATAATGGAGTACAGTTCTCAGTTACTTTTACCGAAAGGGTAGGCAGTGCACTTTCTGTTGAATAGTTCATCCATTCTTCCAAAACAGATAATTTTACGAGTTGCCCTTCCCGCAATGACAATCACCCATGTTCCCTCCTGGACTTCCCTGCTGCTCACACCACTCTGCAGCATGGTGCTGTTTGGCAAAGTAGTCACTTCATGAAAAAAAGCAAACAAACCACAAATGTGGTTAATTGTTAGTATGGTGCCTATCCTACAATCCAGGAGGATGGCTAGGGCTATAGAATAAACTGCATCTTGACAAAGAAATGGAAGGTGATTGTTCTGATTTGAGACAGGCTTGGAAATGGCTTGTTTGTTGCCCAGGTAGCTTTGAAGAAAGCTAGTTGTTCTGAAAGAAATGGCAGTTTTGACCCTCCTTTGACCCAACTACAAGAGGAGAAAATTCCAAATCTAGATTTATTGCAAATCTTTTTTTTAATGCTTGTGTTCATATATTCTAAATGCATAATCTGTTGGGAAGAGTGAAGTTTTGAAAAATTGATGTCCCTCAGATTGATTGAGAGCTGCTAGAAAGCAAAGTGCAGTTCTTAATTGTCAAGTAACTCATATGGGACCATTGTGAGAATTCTGCTTTGAAGGAAGACTGATATTATGGCTATTTCCTATTGTAGTTGGTATTTATACTGTATATATATTTTCATCTTTCCAAAAAGCTGTGCTGAAATAGAAATGATAGATTTACAAGTCTGTTATATAAGCAGTTTTGACTCTTAATTTTTCCCCAGTATTACAATGGAATTTATTTATTTCAGAGATATTTATTAGCATTAGAAATTATTTCTGCTGCTTGTTCTAAGTTCTGTGTTCTTTACAGTCTCTTGATGCGCTTTTCCACAGGTAAGCCATGGCAGTGATGCAGAGAAAAAAATTTGTGTCATAGATGAGATTGGTAAAATGGAACTCTTCAGCCAGGCTTTTATTCAAGCTGTTCGTCAAATGCTGGCTGGCTCAGGGACCATGGTGCTTGGAACTATTCCAATACCTAAGGGAAAGCCATTGGATCTTGTTGAAGAAATAAGAAGTAGGAAAGATGTGAAAGTGTTCAATGTGAGTAATATTTAATATCCTTAAAAGCCTTCTGTTCTAGGCTGCTGGTTTGTATTTGGCTCTGTTTAAAATCTAATTGTTACTACCAATTGATAGCTGTGGGTAGCACATATGAAATTTTTTATTTTCCATTTTATTCTTAATGGGCAGGTGTTCACCCTATTAAAAAAAAAAATCACATTTGGCATGTACCATAGCAGTCTCACACAGCTGGCTTTGCTTGTGAGAGGCTGTAGAAGTAAAGATATAGTTGTTTTAAAAGGTTTTCTTGCTGTAGTATTATTGCCATATAAGTATTCATTATTCCTAAGAGTTAAATCTTTTAAAGTACAGATTTTCAAACCTTTTTTTTTTCCCCAGACTGGCTTGCGGAAGCATTACCAGTAATCATATTCAAGAAAAATAAAAGGAAACAAAAAAACCCAGCAGTAGTGGAGCTTGCAGAAACGCTTTCTAGGAGAAAGACACTTGTAAATGGAGCGTACTTTCTCTGCAGTCAGTGAACCAATTTTGGGATTCGTTATATTATCTTTACAGCCATAATTTTCAGAATACTAGGGCCTCAGAGTGCATTTCTGATCAGATGCGGGGAGATTCTCAAAAACTTAGCACAACAAAACAGCCTGTTCACAGGAATACGTGTAAGTTTTCCTTAACATCTAGGTGTCCTGGATGCTTCGCAAAACCAAGCTAAACACAGCCCCCACTCCTTTGATTTACTTCTCTGCTTGGTGTGTACAACTTGTAGTAGAGAATAAAGTTTTATATTCATCTCTACATCTCTATAAATTTTAAATTCAGTTAAGTGGGACTTACACATCCTGGCTTACTAACAGAGGTGATGTACTGTAAAGCAGTTTACTGTTGCAGCCTGTTCTTTATCAGATGCACATCACAGAGAGAATACTTACTTTGTTTTCATCCAAGTGAATGAGGAAGGAAAAAACATTATTTCAACAACTTTATACTGAACGACCTTAATTACTGCAGGGAAAGCAAAGCCTCCATCTTCTTTTTTCCTCTCAAAGTGAGATTAATAAAACTGCAGTGCTCAGAAAAGTTCTGCAGCTTTCCTTTAGCTGATGGTCCCCATCATCATCTTCAATTTCTGTTTTTTAAATTAAATGTCTGTTTAATGAAGTGCTGAAGCAGTCCTAGGAGCAAAGATGAGAGAAGATTCCTTTCCTTACATAAGCATTCAACTTCTGTTCCTTTCAGAGGTGAAACCTCAGGTTTCACACTGACAAGCTGATGTGTGTTGGTTGTCAGGGTACTGAACAGGGGCGCACATGAATGTGTATTTTCTATGACTTGCTTTACAGTGGTAGGACTGGGGCAGAGGGAATGGAGAATTGCCTCCCCGAAAGTAACAGTAGTTTGGTGCTTAGGCTGCAGTCATTTCAAGACAAGCTTCTGCTGACCTGTTTTTATCAGGTGATGTTCTACGGGCATGTGCCACTTGGCCCTGTGTTGTTAGCTGTATCGGTCTGCTGATAGCTCTTTTTCTTAAGCAGTGACAACAGCCAGCAAAGTCTTCCTGTAAATTTCAGTGGAGCAGTGTTTTTTCTAGCTACAAAAAAGACCCCAAAAACCAACAAACAAGAAATGAGCCATCCTGTTTATCCTGCAGAGGTTAGGATGTGCAAGTTTCTTTGTTTAAATAGAGTTATCTGGTGAATCCATTAGCCAAAAGCGTGGGTATGAAATGGTGTGACAGACTGCAATAGCTCCCAGGTGGCAGAGACCTGCTATGCTAAAGTTTTGTGCAGGAGAGCATCTGTCTCACTTGCTCCAGTGACATGCTACATGCTCTTTCCCACCTAGTTAAAACGTGTGCATGAGCAGGAACAGAACCTGCCCCTGGGGAGTCAGAGGTGTTACTAGCTGAAGTAAATACTGGATCACCAGCTGTGTTCTTCAGGGGCTTTGGCATGGGGAGAACCTGGAGTGCCCAAATAGCTTGTGGTCAGTAATTTCTTACTAACTTTTATGGTGCCTGGGAAGTGCAGAAGTAGGTGGCAACCCTCCAAAAAAGTTCTGCCTGCTTTGTCACTTAATATGGGGTTTGGCTGCATTCAAGTACCTCGCAGAGATTTCTCATTCTTCTGTTAGTGTCACAAGGACGTTTCTGATGTTTGACACTAAATGCATTAGAGACAGCTGTTTGGGATTGTACAATCCCTTCTGTCTTGAAAGCTTATTTGTTTGGTGTAAGTGGGCCCAGATGCCCTAAAAGCAATTGAGAGTTTGGTCCCAAATGTTTAATTTATTATGTTTAGAGCACTTAACGATAGGAGCTCTGTTATTTAACACATTTCTTTCCATTGTTGCCCAATTCCATTTTGCTGAGAACTAAACTTTCCAGAGAAACTACAGAGGCTCTTTCTGCACTGCCCAGGTCTGTGTAGTTTTGCAGACAGTGTCATAAATGGATCAGATTATCCTTAGCAGCTGGCACATAATTTTTTTTTTCTCATTTTCCCATCTATTAATTTTGCTTCCATGAAGCCCATTGGTGAAGTTTGGTTGTATATGCCTTTTAAGAAGGAAAAGAAAGAGTTAAATGGATCAGAAGAAGAAAAGGCTCCATTTGACTGTACAAGAGGTGTTTCCTTGACGGTACTTTTAAGGGTTAGGAGGAGAAAACTTTTGTCCTTTACTATTGCCTGCTTGGAGTCTAGGTGGTATTAGGAGTCTAGGTGCAAATTACCTAAATTACTTCGTATAAACAGCATCTAATTTTCAAGTCCCTGTCTAAAAATGTATCCATCTGTTTGAACACTCAGTACAGATACTGGGAGATTTGTTCTGTCTGGGAAAGCTGCCTGCACAGAATGTCTCCAGATCTTAAGAGGAGACTTGTATCTATCTAGCAGCCTTTGTAAAACAGTTGTGAAAATTTCCCAACACTTGGCACATTCTCTCTCCTGCTCTCACTGGACTTCTGGCATGTAGGTATGGAAGAGGGATAGATAAAATGTACTATTGTTTTTGTTGGCTGTGAGACAGTGGGAAGAGCTATTAAATGTTCAGAAGGTCCTTTGAAAGTCAGAATATCGGGACACTTGCTGTGAGATTTAGAGTTTGGCTGATCTATGCTCTGTGCCTTGTTTACCTTGGGGTCTCTCAATAGTCTTACTGAAGAGCAATTCCATTCTTTGTTGTCTTGCTCTCTTTGTTATTGTGGGATTTTCTGTTTATATTATAACGGGCTTGGAATTATACTCAATAAAAACAGCAACATTTTCAGGCAGATCATCTCTTTCATTCCCTTTTTTATTTCTTTTATTTTTTTAATGTCACTTTTTCATCTGTCCCATGTTGATCTGCTTTCTTAAATTCAAGTGGTGCAGGTGAGGCCACCATCTCTAGGTTTCACAGTGTTGGTTTTCAGCATTTGGATAGGATGTCTGGGACTCTAAATAGCAGTAGGCTCCCAGAGCCAAATTCTTCAGGTAAGGCTGTCACCTATTTAAAAATAACAACGATAATAATAATACTTTCTCCTGTTCAGTATTGACTGTAGTACTGGAAGGAGTACAACCCCTTGTGCTTATATCTTAAATGCAGCTGCAGGGAATGCAGTGAAACCTTGCTGGTAGAGAGTTTTATGCCATGCACAGTGTGGTGTCTCACCTTCCTCATCAAAGAGCGTTTCTCAAACTTTGTTAAAAATATGAACGCCCTTACTTTTTTTTGGTTCATCTGTCTTTGATTTCTTCCTGCCCTCTCTGCAGGGATCTAAACAGTGGGGAAAATTTCTTAGGCATTTTAAAATGAGGCTTTTACTGACACTTCACAATTGCTTGTTAACCCTTTTACCACCCCAGCTATCTCCCCAGATTTTGCTTGAGTTAGTAGTGCATGGCACTGTGGGACACTGGGCTCTGTATCAGGACCCAGTCTATGAAGAAGGGGTAATTTACACTCCCTCTCCTTCTGACCCCCCACCCCCCACCTCTGTGTTCTGTTGTCGCTGCACCTGGGAGCTGAGCTGACAAGCAATGCTAGCATATGCTTGGCCGTTCACAGTAATTTGCATGTGCTGCGATGCAGATGGGCCCAGCAAAAGACAGGACGCTGGGTTGTATGGATTTTTCACATGTACTGGTCATAAAGCCCAACATTTTCATGGGCTGGCCAACCAAAGGTGTACCTCAGTGTGCTACAAAAGACCCCTGGCTTTCTCAAGTAGTCTTGTTACAAGGTATTTCTATCCTGCAGTGCTAAGGTTTCTCAGAATAGAGAGTTGTGCTGCTAAGCCTGTTGTAATTTTTTCTCATTGCAGATGTTTTTGACTAGATCTGTCATCCTAATAAATACAACCCTTTAAAGTGCTGAAGACATAAGAACTCCACTTTATAGTCATAAAATTATATTTGGTAATTGGAAAGGATTTCTAGTAATGACGAAAGTACATGCTGGTTCCTCGAGTGATTCCTGTTAGTTATTCAAGCCCTGAATAATACTGCGAAATACCATGGGTAATTAAATCAAATAGATCACTGAATATTCAATTACATATGCAGGTTTGTGAGTTTAGCTTATTGTGTTCTCAGTAGCAGAAGGCGGCAGGTGTTTGACACTCAACATTCCTCCACTGAGAAAGATGCATTTGAATTTCTGCTTTGTTTGTTTTTGAAGTAAACACTGATACAGAGGTTATTCATCAAATTACATCAGTTTTAATTTCTCTTTCTCTAGGTTAGTAAGGAAAACAGAAACAGCATTTTGCAAGACATCTTGGCAGCTGTGGAATCCTGCAGAAAATGAAGACCTTTTCTTGCCTGTAAACGCTAAAGCCTTTATTTCAACAAAACATTACGACATTTTGCGGACGTTTTAGAGTCTGTCCTTCCTCCTTTAGCCCCTGGAGGCTTTACTGGAGCCTTCAGGGTAAGCAAGGTAAAGCTGGTAATACTCGAACATGTGAAAATGAGATAGCAGTATTCTTGTTTATTCAGTTCACAAGGCAATCCATTCAAAAGATTGAACAGATGCATATTTAACATCCAGTTCTAATCTGGGTATTTGGAAGTTAGGTGGCCTGACTCCGATCCTAGTTGCACCATGTAAAAGCAATTAACTGTCAGAACTGTTTGAGATCTTCGTCCTTTCACTGTGCTGAGGACTGTTCTGCCTAAAGAGCAATTCAGTATCTGGAACGTAGCCCTGGTGTAACAGAACAGAACCCTGCCCAAAATGTGCCCAGCCTGCTTCATGTAGAAGTATCTTTGCTGTTGGTGACCCAGCTTAGGTGCGTCCAGGTGTGTTTCGCCATGGGTGTTGACAATTCACATGGTACAAGGAATAAGCAGATGCTCTCCCCCTACCCCCAGATACCCCTTCCTCCAGTTGCAGTACAAGAAGGGTTATCTAGAATTTAAAGGAAATTTCTTGTAGTGCCAAGTGACATTTACAGAACTCTGCTTCAGGAGAAAAAAATAACCAACTCTCCTAAGTGGCCCTGACAGTAGTTGGTAAGAGGGCTGCATTCTGGGATTATTTTTAAGTTTCTTATGGCAATCCCGCCTCGCACCCCCTTAAAAAAAATTATATATAAATCTTTAAATCCATAAAGTTCAGTCAAATCTTGAGTTGTGTATTAATTCGGGATCAACTTCATGCTGCATTCGTCTATATGGGTTTTACAGTCCATTATGTTTATTGATACTTTGGTTGGTTGGTTTTTTGTCTTATTCAGTTCTGTACATGGTTAATGGTGAAATAAGTGTTTGAGAGTGTTAGACAATGTGTTTCCCTATGACGTGTGCAAACATGTTCAGGAAAAGTGCTACCACTTAATCAGTTTTGCATGTTGTGAAAACAGAATTCCCTCCCAGGTGCACACTTGTTCATTGTACGATTTATAGTCATCTCTGGCTGTAAAAAGTTATTAAGAATTTGGTCATTTCTTAAGATTTTTTTCTGTGCAGTTCAACAACTGTTAAAATGAGCAAGCTATATAAAAGCATTTTCAAATATGACTTGTATTTATTTCTGTAAAACTGACACCCAAAGTTGTAGGAGACTGGATGGGGACAGGCATTTTTACAGGTGCCCTGGGAATTGCTGGGACCATGGAGGGAATGTCGTTTTTCTTTCCTGTATTGAGAACGAAGGCCTGGGACAAACATCACCCTAGATGGTAGGAGGTACATGCTATATTAAAGGATGCCATGGCCTTGTTCCCAGATTGGCCTGTTATGCTACTGTTCTGCCCAAATCCGTTTGGATGGCAGTATCATCTTCATCATATTTAGAAAAAAAAAGAATTCCTTCTAGGGTCCTGCTCCTTTGACAGTGTACAGCTCCTGGCTGCATTTTGTGCAGTAAGATTGTTTCCTGAATCACTAATCCCTTAATTATTTCAGGCATCTTACTTAGACAAGACAACTTGTTAGAGGGACTTGGGATCAAAGTAAACTTTTTCAGGGCTATGTGCCATAGACATTCAAACAGAAGCCTCTCTGCACTTAAGCGTTGGATGTCCTGCTCTTTCAGCATTGTCTCTGAAGCTGTGAAATATGCTGCAAAAGAATAGTTCTTGCAATTATGAAATAATTACCCAAAGTCTAGCAAGGTTTTAATGGGACTGCAGTTGAGTCTTAAATGAAGACTGACCTTTAAAGCTAAATCAAATGGAGATATTTGACACTTCTCCATAGAGGCTGGACAGGGGAGTTCCTTCAGGAATGATGGCAGAGTTCAATTTTTCAAATTCCAGATGCCTACTGTAGTCCCATCATCTAGCAGACTGGAAAAAAAGAATCAGAACGACAAGTTTGGGGAACTTGGCCAGTGTGCTTATAGTACTGTTAAAGCATTTTAAAACAAAGCAGGGAAGACCTTTTGTAGTGAGGGTAGGTGGTCAACAGGAAAAACTTGCAAAACGGAAGTGGATTTTTCCTTCACTGGAACTGTGAAGTGTCAGATCTTTTAAATCAAAGGGTATTTTTGCTACTAATATTGTCTTCTGTTACCTATGTCAAGATTGGTGAGAGTCTTTAATTTGTTGTCATTTTTTAAGCCCAGCTCTCTGAGATAGAGTTTTTCAAGAGAAATAATGAGAAATGTTGTGGTCTTGTGTTCAGCAGATCCTAGATGACCTTAACAGTCATGTCTGGCCTTTCAATCTGAGACAGTCCTGAAAAAGTGATTTGCCTGTTTCAAATATACATGGAGTGGGTGAGAAAAGTAGTATTTCCAACTAAACTTAGTTTCTATGACACCCTGTGTTTACTTTAGAGGTAAAAATTTATTGTCTGGTCTTGCACTAGTAAAGCATTTGGAAGGCCTTGAGAGCATTGTAACAACAAACAGCATTCACAACTCCCCTGATGGGCTGATTTCACTAATAGCACACATTTGGTGAAAATAACCTCTGATGTACCAGCAAGATTCCAGATGACAATGTTAGTGCACCTGCAGGTTTTAATTGGTGCAAAAAAGGGGAGAATATGAGGTACCAATTATTCTCTCGAAGCCTGAGAATCAAGGAGATTTTTGGCAAGGAGGCTTGTAATTCCAACATAAAATTGCACACAGCATGGAATAAATGGGGCCTGCATTATTTATCATGCATTAGGCAATTTTTGACTTGTAAAACTGAGAGGGATGAAAGTGAGAGGTGAATCTTTAACACTGGACCTACTGCAAAGTTAATTACAAGTAATATGTCTGTGTTGCAGATTTAAGGATGTACAAGCACTACTGAAACATTGTGATTAAATACCAGCTCGCAATCCAGGGAGTAAATCTAAATATGGCAATAATTGGGTAGTTAAAAAATATGCATTGATGAGAAGATGATTATTACATGCTAGAGAGTTTCACTGGTAATTCTAATCTTCTAAAATGAGCTGCACAAAATTCATCTAATCTTTAAGTTAAAATTCCCCGGCAAAAGAGCAGTCAGCTGGTGAGTCAGAGCCAAATGCAGGTGACATTTTTTGCTTTATTCTAATAAATAGCTTTTAAAAAAAGCTGCAAATGACATCACAGAGAGTCCTAAGAACATAATGGTTTCAGAATGTGATTCATAGATATTGAGAGTATCTGGCCATCTTGTTGAGGGAAAACAACTCGCACTATTAAGTCCTTTTTGTTAACAGTTGTCTTAAATGCAATGAATGCCAAGGTTTTTTCTATGGGAATGAGGTGAGACTTTGCAATGAGAACTCCAGTGCCTCACGGGGAAGAAGTTTGTATGACATTTCACAGTGGAGGGAACAGTAGGACCTCCAGCATTTGTATTTTTGGATGAATGGAAGCAGACTTTATACGTTGCACCCATCACTGTTTCCTGCTTGCTTGCTGTGGTGGGAAACAGCTGAGCTGAAGGCCAGGCTGGGGGCTTGTCGGCTTACCTGGTGGATGTGAGCAGTTCAGCAGCTTGTGGTTGGCTTCGGTGAAGTGTTACTAGAAGTCTTTTTACGAGATTTTTGGCCGTGTTTTACCTGTAGGGAACATAGCACCTGGCTTTTACTGTATGATGTAAAGAAGAGCCTATTAGTAAAAGGAAAGTTTAGGAAAACAATGGGAGGGGGTGAGTATACCACATGTAATGCTGAAGTACTGTGTTTGTCCTTGTTTTACCATATACTGGTTATCCTCCCTCCTTTAGCCTGCTGTACTTTCTGTTCCTCTCTGCTCTCTGGTTGCGAGGGACTGCTGAGGGAAAATCACTCCTGATGTTTCTTTTCAGCAGCGGTGATGTTATCTGGGGTTGAGCTGGGGCCAGGGGCAGATAGGGCCTCCATCTGTTCAGCCCTTCTGATGTTTCTGTGAAAGAATCGCATGTACCAAATGCTCTTGTGGATTCAGCACTTGATTTCCTCAAAGGATGCATTCAGCTTGCTAAGCGAGGCTGGAGTGTCGCTGCTTTCAGGTTGTAGAAACAAGAAGGTTCTGGGCTGGCTGAATGAGCATCAGGCAGGCTTCTGCCTTCAGCCCCTGCTGAGTAAGTGGCCTCTGCAGCTCTGGAAAAATTCAAGCATAGCACTTGAATCTTGAAAACTGACCCAAAATGGAACTGCCTATAAAAGATACTTAGGTGGTGGTGGTGGCAGCCACCCTTCCTGCATCACAGCTGTGGTAAGAGATCAGGATGTAATGTGGGCAAACTGTTCAGCCTGAGCAACTTCAGCGCCAAGTTTTAGCAACAGTGTTAGGCACTTTGAAACCTATCAATCATTAGTGCTGTGGCTGATGTAAAAGCAGTGAAAGTTGCCTTTGTTTTTAATTCAGAGCCCAAAACTGCCCCAAAAGTGGGGTTCCTGGGTACCTCCATGTTGCAGTTCTGAGGCACCTCGTGTGTGAGGTTAGGTATCAAGCTGCTTAGGTCTTGCAGGACTGAAAGTATGGCTTATAGCCTTTGTGTATCTGTAGGTACTGGTGCTGAGAATACCATTCCTATGGGCTCAGGTGCCTTTTGGTGCTATGTGGAGCTTTTCCGAGCAGGTTGCTGTTGAAATTAGGCCTTGTGCAAAGGTTAGGTACCCATTTGTTAGCTTTGTGTGTCTCACAGCCTTAAATGCATCTTCTGTCACATACAGAGTAATCGGGTCTCTCTACCTCATGCAGACGTGGGGGGAGGTCTAAGATACGCTTAATCAGTACAACCTCGTAGGTAGTTCCAGGTTTTTATTTCTAACCGTCCTGTCTGATTATTCTGTAGGATTGGCACATATTTAAAAACACTGCATATAGTAGTAGTCTTAATAACAGCAGACTATTTCCAAAACTGTGGAGATATATAACCTGGGAGACTTTGTTCTGTCATCTTCTATTTTTTTTGTCTTTGTTACTGTTAGTGGTCGTTCTTGGGAGTTTTTCAACCCACTGTGCTAAAGTAACAGCTTCAAGGCAAAATGAAAACTGTAAGACATGGCTACGAAAAGGAACTGATTTTTGAATCTATCTTTCACTCCTGCTGTGCCCTGCTTGTGCACTGTGCCTCAACAAAAGAGTTAGCACGTGCCTTTTCTGGCAGCCACCCTGTGCAGAGGCTGAGCTGCAGGGCACACTGCTGTCCCCAGGGAGTTTACGCTCCAGGGGCCAGTGCCTTGAACTAAGGCAGGAACTGTGAGGCAGCTGCGTTAACTTAGGGCGAGGACCAGAGGCTGTGGAGACAGCTTTACAGCGTAAGACTTGTAGAGTCTCTTACAGAAGATGTAGTGCTGGGCCTCGGGGCTGCGCTAAGCAGATACAGCAGCTTGCCACTGGAAGGATTTGTGCAGCTGTTTCCCAGTCTGGTTTAGTATGCTTGCGTTGGGTATATAGAATAATTTATGTTAATTGGGACTAGTGGAGTTACTTATTTTTCATGGAAATCAATTCAAGCTAAAGTTAAAGATGTGAAAATTAGAGGCCTAAGTGAGGATAACTGAGTATGGTAAAGTTTTCAGTGTTTTCCAGTCACCTGTTTGCCCTGCCTTCAAGCAAGGCAGGGCTTAGGAGAACAAAGTAGTGATGGTTTGTCTTAGACTGCCATGCAAAAGCCCCCAAGAAAGAAATGGGGCTGGTGGCTGTTAGGAAGAACCTTCCACCTACCTGTATAATCTCCATCCTTTATTTGTCATGAAGCACTTCATGAGGAGGGTGGCGAGAGGAGAGGTACGAAACTAGAAATGATCAGAAGGGAGCTGGATTCAATTTCCTCTTCCACATCACACCTGGGTGCTGGAGGAGACATTAGTAGGACCTAAACTGCACTGATGACCATGTGTCCCAGGGGGCTGTACATGAATATTCTGCTTTTGCCTGTGCAAACGTGAGCAGAATTTTGTTTAGATTGTGCCGAGCTTTACAAATAACCAATTCATCAAGATCTGAAGTGGAAGAAAACCAATAGATCTCTCAATTTCATGAGGCAGAAAGCAAGTGAAAACAATTCAAAATAAAAAAGAAAACCCAAAAACTGCTGCCACACAAAACATACTTGGATCATTTTATTTCCACTAGGTGTTATTTAGTTCTACTACTCAGATCTTAAGTGTGGCACAGTAGGAAGCTCAGAATGCAACTGTGTATTGCCTAGCAGTAATGAGACTTAGCTACAGTATCTCTTGTTAAATCTTTCTTGTTAATTGGGACAAGACAGCCTGGCTGCACATAATCGTGTTGAGAATTAGAAACAATCTATGGTAGTTACAGTAAAGAGGAACAGCAAGACACTGATAGCTGCAATTTTTTTAATTAAAAAAAAAAAATGCATGTGTGTTAGACAGTAGAGTAGAGAAAGGATTTGTAGCTTTTTGACTTCCAAAGTAGTCATGCATTCCTGTAAATCAGTGTTTTTTCAAACTTTGTGAAAGCATGGCCTCCCTTTTTGCATCATCTGTCTTTATGCAACTATTAAATTGGCAGCAGCTCAGTTTCTCTGGGGGAGGGAGATCAGAATGATCTGTAATTACTGGCCACAGGTGTTTATGGACACTGAGCTGTGTCCAGCAATTAAAGGCATCTACCTGTTCCCTTCCTAATGCAAACACTTTCACGCAATAATTACAGCCTGCTTTGCACTTTCCTGTCCTTGAGGAGCATTCCTCTGGGCCCTTTTGCAGCTCCTAAGGGGCTGTTGCCTGGAATTTGAGAAACACTACTGTAGACCAAACAGGAGCATGAGATAATACCTAAGAGCAGCTGTTTATGCAAAGCTGCTTTCTTTGCAAGTAAGGTGCACCATATGCTTTGAAGGCTTTCCATGCACTGAATACTTTCCTCACACTTGACTTTTGTTAGTCTGTGTAGCATGGCTTGTTCACACAATATTTCAATATGGCTGCATGCAGTATATCAATCTGTGATGCTATGTTGCTATTCAGAATTACCACCTGCATAAACATGTTAAAAGAAAAATATTTGCTGTTGGGAAAAAAAATAAGTCAGATTTAGCTCTAATGTTACGGTACATGTTGTACTATCTTTTTATGTATTCATCGCTTCTGTTCAAAGTTGCCTTTGCTGTATGTTATGTCTCAAATGCCAATTAGTTTGCATGCAATCAGCTGTTTAGTTATGGCAGGAAAGAGATATCTTGTGTGCTTTTCACTGAGTTGTATTAGTATTTCCCACTGTATTCATTTGTGATTCCAACCGTTCCAGGGGAAGGAACGTTAAAACAGGTTGTATTCATTGTTCTTGGATTTACATGGACCTGAGTTGAAGTGGCACCACTGTGTGTCTTTCAGGACATCTTTCAACCCTACTCATGGCAAGGCCTTTAGCTGAAGAACATCTGCCCCATAGTATTCTTGTGTAGAAGTTAGAAAAATAAACATCAGGAGGTTGCTTGTTACATTTGAAAGAACTGAAATCCTCGTGCAGCTCCCTCACCTAACGCTGTCTTTATTAAATTCTAAGAAGCGTGTGGCCCTTGCGCTAGGAATACTCCTTACTGCTCCTCAGACAGGCTTTGCTGAGAAGCAGTGTCTTCCAGGGCCATATCTTCTTGGCTGGCCCTTCTGCACTCCAGGTTCTGACTCATGAATATGGCATGGGCTGGACCTGCCTCTCGCCGTGGTCTGCGTTCTGTAGCATTATCGGTTGCTTCACAGGTCTCGGTGAGTTGCTGGAAAGAAAGAAAAAAAGTCAACTAGTTTAGGAAATTGCCAAGTAACACTTCAGCTATTTTTTTGAAGTGATAGGTGAAAAAAGTTAAGAAATTATTTAAGAGTGTTGTTTGGTGAAACTGCATGAGATTCGTAACGTACATTATTCACAAGGGACTTATGAAGAGAGGTACTTGTCACTCTGTGTAACACACAAATTTGGAGAGAAAAACAGACCAGGAGCAAGAGGTTCAATACCAAAGATGTACGTGTATGGAGAGCTGTAAAATAATTTGGACTGAGAAGGACTTCTGGAGGTCATCCAGTCCAAAGCGCTGCTCCAAGTAGGGCGGACTTCTAAGAAGTAAATTGGGTTGCTCTGGGGCTTGCTTTATACACCAGATTTTAAATCCAACTTACAAAGAAACCTTTTCATCCAAACTGGAAAGCAGTTATCAGCCTGAAAATGTCATGCACAGTGTCACCCCATTGTGAGGAGTCCATTAGTATAAAAGCTTTCCAGAACTGTGCTGTGTTAACATTTAAATAAAACATTTTCTCCTTACCACTTTCAATCGAATAGGCACCTGGACTCTGAGCAGTTACTTTGGCCAGGGCTTGGCCTCATCTAAATTTAACCATGTAGTCTTAGTGTATCCTCTAAGCTGTCAGTGGCTGACAGAGAGCTATGAGCGTCCCAGGGGAAGATTTCTTCCTGACAGCTATAAGGATGAAGTGGATTGTCCTCTCCCCTGAATACAGAGGCCACACCAACAATCGACTGAGGCTTCACGCCCAGATTTTAGATGGCTTAAAGTTAGGCAAGGTGAATCCTACCGTTAGTGCTCAGTGTTGCAGGCTGGCTGAGTTCTTGCAAATTAGGCTATAAACTGTTGAGAATTGGAATTATGCCTTGTCGTTTGATAGGTTCAGCTGTACATGTAGAAACATTATTAATGCTCATTAGAGTAATAAAGCAGGATTGGACCCCGATGAGTAACGTTCAGTCACTTTCTGTTGAAGTTCATGGCAGAACTCCAGGGAACTGTACCATACATGGTATTTTTGGGTTGAGAGCAAAATACACAGGCTGAGGAGCTTGAACTTTGGAGAATTCTTTCAAAACTAGGGAAGTTATACACAGTTCAGAATGCTAGCAGCAGAAAAGTGTTCTGGACTTTCCATATCCACAGCCTTCCCCTGTTGCCAATTTAGTTTCCACTTTGATAGGCCAAATGTGAAAGTCTGTCTTAATTATGTTGTCAGTCAGCCTCTAATTGCAGTCACCCTTTATCGCCCGTCTATCTTCTCACATTACTGTTCTGTAGTGCTGAGGTGCAAGTTTCAAAATTCAGGACAGCAACTGATGGCAACCCAAGTTAAATAAATATACTTAAGTAGACAGTAAAACAATAACGCTATTATGTGCATTGAATTGTTCAGGGAAGATGGGAATAGAACTGGGAGCCTACTGGGAAGAGGGCTGGAAGTTCTTTGTGTGTACTGTTTTGCTGTTCGAAAATGCTGAATCACAGGGCATGCAGGTTTCCTTTGGGAAGTATTTCCTGCAGACCTCCTTTGACTAGCCCTTTCAGCAACAAGATTTCAGGTCCTGGATTGAATTTCTGGTCAGAGAGAGGGACAGAACAAGTGCGCTGTTCAGTGGGAACCATTCCTCTTTGTACAAATAATTAAGTCCTGTGTAAGCAAGCAAGGAAGGAGCTATTTAGTCTGCTTATGATGGTACTCATCACCTGGGCTGCAAAAGGTGGAGATTTAAGTCCCTTGTCTAAGTGAAGGGAAGAGGGACTTTGCCCCAGTTTGCAGTTTCAGGTGTGTGCTTAACAGCCAACTTGTGTATTACTTACAAACACATCACTCATCTACACACTATATTTCATTGTGTGTCTTATTTCATTGTGATGCAGCAAAATTCAAAACAGATACCAAACTCTTGCCATTGTTTTGGAAAAGACTATTGCCTGACCAGCGAGAAGGAAGAAACCGAACAGTGGTGAGGACAGTTCAGGAACTGATAGGAAAGCAGGACAGCAGCTCACGCTTAGTACTGCTATTTTGGCTTCATCCTTACCCGAGCTGCTTGACTTGCTGCTCTAGCAGATGGACCCATGGCAATATTCATACTGCTGGACGACTGGGTGTCACTGGTGTTACCTCCATCTGCAGCAGAGAGCCCAGAAATCACCAAAGCACTTGAAAAACTTCTCTTGCCGAACAGCAGGCTGAGAGTTGAGCTGGTGGAAGAGGCCAGACTGGACCTGAGCATTGCTGCAGCTCGGTCCTGCACAGTCAGCTGGCCAGCAACAGGAACAGCAGGGGACTGGGAAAACACAGACGTTGCTGAGTTGTGGAATGACAGCTGACTACTAGAAAGCCTTTGGGCGATTTCATGGGCAGATGTAGATGTTTGGATGAAAGGCTGGCGGCTTTCTACAATTGGTCCAGAGTGACTTGAAGCAGGGGGCCTTTGGTTTGAAGCAGTGTGCGCGTGGACGGACTGACTCCTGGCTTTTCTCCTACCTTTAAAAGAAAGATAAATATATTTAAGTAAGTGGCATCCTGATGAAATACATGCTGTTGACAGTGTCCCATGAGTACATACTACTATTGGCATATTACTACTGGTTTTAGCAGCATAGGAATCCCAAGAATAACAGAAATTACAGATTGCTAAACCTATGAACCTTTTCTGTGTTTTCCACTGCAGGGGTTCTAGCTTTTGGTCACGATAGTTCCAGCGGTTCTGCACTGAGTCAAAAGAGAGGAAAATGAGAAGATACCTCAAGGAAAGTACTATAATCAGAGGCTCACACCTATTCTGCCCCATACATTTTAACCAGCCCAGTGAATGCCTGAGCATAGTGTTGCTGTAACTTTACTGCCCTTTGACAACCACACTAAAGTAGGGGATGTTGAATACCCACCTGAAACTGCTTGGTATAATTAAATGTAAAAGGAAAACCAAAAAACTGATAGTGAAAATGGCACATTAAAAAGAATTATTCCTGCGTGTGGGGAAAGAGAATGAGAATTCAGTCCAGTGGAAGACTACAGCATTCAAGGCACAAGATAGTTTTTAAGACTGATTTTAAACTATATCTGAGTTCCAGGAGTGATATTTACAATATGCCACAGACTGAAAAGACGTGAACACTTCTAGTTCAGGTAGTCTGTTGCAGGTCTGAAGGAGACCCATGTAGTGCTCTTGCCCCGTTCTGTGAAGCATCTCAATGCAGCCATTGTTGGATACAGAGAACAGATTAGATAAGTAATTCTGACATGCCTAGACAACTTCTGTTTTCCTGTACCTATACACCCCCATTTATAAAATTTATATCAACACCTCATGTTGTTCAAACTAATAATTTCTGTATTTGTTTTGCTTGCATATTTAAATAGGCATAGAATGAAAAATCTGTCACCTTATTGCCCAGTGAACCTACCAGATACCTGCTTGCACCCAGGCACTCCGCAGGAAGCATGCAGCGGGCTGGCATGCGCCACAGGTCCCAAAAGAATTGGCTGTTTCTGCAGATAGGCTCTAACCCAGGCTTACGCAACAAATACCCACTCATGCGAGTGCCTCCTTGGCTTTTTTGCTTTCCAGGGAACTCCAAACACTAACACAAGCTGGCATTTTGGTTTTCTCGCTGTAGCTGTGGGGTAGGGCATTGATGCCAGAAAATCTGTTGAGAGCTATCAACACAGAAACAAGTTTTTCTGGCAGGCATGTCCAGGTTGTTGGTAATTTTTTTTTTTTGCTTTGTTTTTTCCCAATACCCAAACTATGCAGGGGAGGGAAGTACTGAAACTCCTCCAGATAATGAAATTTTGCAGGCATAGAGGAATATAAATCTCACACTGTCTTCTAGAAATGCTGACTGCTGAATTCATGAGGGTTCCAGTAACGCAGAATTTCATATCCAAATTTTTTACATTATAGAGCTGAAACATGCTGGTTTATATCCACAGACCTGCTTTCCAGAGGCTGGTATCATTAGCTCCATTTTTGAGATGCCGAAGCAGAAAGCCTTTAGGTAACTTGGCACGGAGTCAGATGGCAGAGCTGGGCCACAACCTGACTGGAGCTCTTTAGTTGGACTAAAACAGAGTTGGTTTGGCAAGCACTAGACACTTTCACACGCCACTTACAATGTTTCTTTAGTTCTACTTTTACACTCCAAACAATAAAAAAAAATAATTTCCTAAGACGGAATGCAAAGCAGCGTTCTTTGTAATAAGAGCCCAAGATCTCTGCTTGAGAGCAATGGGACAGATGCATATGGCTTCTGTGTGCCACGTTGCGAGTGTCTTCTGCACTTCAGACGTGATCAGTGGGGAGGGCACACACTGTGATGGGGGTTCAAGCCTGGCTGTCACCTCGGCACACGTCTGGCCTCCTGGGGATTCAGGTTCTTCAAACTCTGGAGTTTTACTGAAGTGCTTTGGTTTCCGCATCTGATGGTTATTTTAATATGTTACCCTTTTAAAATAAAATGAACGGACTGGAATTAAGAACAGAGGGGCTGTGGTGTGTTAGTTTGTGCAGGGGCTAATGTGGCCAAACATCTGTTTGTGATTTGAATTGCCAAGCTGACCTCTGTCCAAAAGTATTCTGTATTCATCCCAAATGCAGTGGGTTAGAGCATTGGACAGGAGACCACCCACATTTACACATAAATAACTGTCTCTGAAAACACTTAGGAAGCAAAAGGTGGTCTGTAAACTGCATCATGAAATAAGGACACTTTGGGGGAGAACCCCAGGCATTTCCAATGGTTCTGATTTTGGTCGCACTTTTATATAGGGCTTTAATTGCATTTTGCAGACTCAGTGACACCAGGCTGCAAAATGAAATACAAAAACATGAAATGCACTTGATTCACAGATTCTGAGTCTAGAAGGGATTGCTGTCATCATCTTAGTCAGCCGTGCTATGTAGCATGGGCCATGGAACTTCCTGGAATTAATTCCTGTATAGTGTTATTAATTACTACTGTGATTTTTAAAAAATGTCTCCACTATCTCCATTCACAGAGAATCCATCAACACTTAGTCACTTGTTTCACTGTTTATTTACTCCTAGTGTGAAAAATGTGTTCTTGATTCCAAATCTGAATTTGTTTAGCTTTGTTATATCCAAGTCTGCTTGAATCAATGGTCTTTGGTCACTATTTGTTGCCTAGGTAAGTACTTACAGACTATGATCAAAGCACCTCTTACAATATAAATTGTTTGAAAGCTCTTAATCTTTCACTACAGGATGTATTTCCCAGATCTTTGATCATTTTTTGGCTCTTCTTTGAACTCCTTCTAAATTAAAAATGTCCTTCTTAAATTAGGGCCCTAGGTCTCTGTGTGGTAGGCCAGCAGCATCCTAAGCCAAAGTCAGATTGACAGACGTGCGTTACCTAGGTCACCCTATTCATTCTGGTTTTTTAACCACAGACGTAGCATAGGTTCTTCCTCAGTCCTCTGGTATTGCCTTAGTGTCCTGATACTGAAGATCAGAGTTCGCTTTTTAACCAGCTTTCTTAAAAACCTTCTTGAATGAGAGTCATTTGGATTTGCTCAATTAAGCATATAGCTTTGATAGCCACTCTTGTATGTTCTTGGTAGCTGTCAGGATGGAAGGAACAGCTTCATGGTCAGATCACAGAAAGAGATCATCTGCATTTTTCCCCAATACAAACCAGACATTTCTTTTTGCTTTTCTACATATTGGCAACTCCGCCCTTCTGTATAGTGATGGATCAAGACCACTGTTAGGGTTTCTTCTGCTTCTAATACTCTTTAAAAATAAACAGCCACAAACCCGCTTTCATCTTTTTGTCCCTAGTGGCACTAGCCAGAAACTTCTTCTTTCATTCTCTTTCTCTTATCAGTGGTCTCTTAGGTCTCAATACTGATTTGCATTTGCTGTTTTCCACTTCCTTGCATGTGTTTTGCATTTCTTCATTTTACCTCAAAGCCAGGTTGCTTTTCTTAACCAAGTGTGACCTGTGACCTTTTGTCTTGACTGTGGTTTTCTGGGCACCCAAGATGCTCTTTTAAACAACTCACAATTAACTTTCATTATTCTGTGGCATGCTCAGAATCATTATTTTACAATTAAGCTTGCCATTCTGATTACTGCAATGTCAAGTTAGGAGTATGCACATGGGGATTCTTCTAACGCTAGGCTCAATTAAAAACAGACGTTATTTTATTCTTGCCACATGATTTATATTCAGGGCAAGATTCTCTCCAGTCCTGTCCATTACCTTTAATGATAGGTCAAAATGATGTAACAGGAAACAAACCAGTGTCATACCCCTCTAGTTCTCTGCTTTAATTTATACAGTAATGCCACAACTTGTTCAAAGGTTGAGGTGATTGGCTTTATATTACAAGTCCTGATCCCACAGCGACAGGTCTCACAGTGGCCCACTGCCAAACTTAACATACATTTCAAATATGAAGGCCAGTAGTTCTACCTCGTGAATACGTCTGAAGTACTTTTGAATCCACAGTTTAATATGAGAAGGGCTCAGCTGTTAGTTGACAGAATGATTGGCAACATTTAATTTTCTCTTGGTAACCGCTGTATAGACATGAGAAGTTATCTCCTATTTCTTTGTTCTCCACATGCACTGATGAACAGCCAAACCAATTCCTCAAATAAATCATCATAGTCCTTCCAAGATAATTAAGATTTCTGCATACTTTCACTTCTGCTGTTCCCAGCCAACAATAAGCAGAGGTCCACTGTGGTACGGGCTCCCTGCATCACACATGTAGACTCCCTCCCATCTGCTTTTCTCATTCTGGCATTGTTAGTGGCACCTCCTAGTCCACAAATTACACATAAAGGAGTTTGACAGTGGAACCACTGGTGAATCACATTTGTCTAATAGGCCTCCTGGTAAATACCTGGCACGGTATCAGCAAGCCATCTCTTGTATGTGCTTGGTCATTAGGAAAGACAAAGCGCTCTCTTATTTTAGAAAGTTATCACTGGATATGAGCACGCCTGAAAAGCATCTGCGTACGCAGCCCCTTCAGAGAAGACTACAGAAAAAGCCAAGTAAATTGTGCAAATACCTGCACGCTGGTGGACCTCTTGAGATGAAGCTTGCAACTGAGGGGTTCCATCTCTGGTAGGCTGCGAGCTGCTGCTCTGGCTTGAATTGCCTGCAGAATTGCTGCTAGAGGAGGATCCCCCTCCACTATCCACCTCTTCAACATTACCCCTCTCATGGTGAGCTGCGTGGCAGTCCTTCCGCATTCTGTTGGCAGGAACACACGCACGGTCAGCCATTTACTGTGCATGAAAATCCGTGCCACCAACATTAGGAACCCCCAAAATGTGTAATTGTACTCTCATACTGCTGCAGGTCTTCTAATGTTTTATGAGACAACAAAGATGATGATGTGGTAAGCTTATTTGGAATACAACTGTATGTGACACAACCCAAATCTTTCCTTGTCTAAGTGGCTCTGGAGCCCTGCAGGACCTTAGGATTCTTTAGTATCACAGCGATCTCTAAATATCAACTTCTGCATGAGGCAACCAAGTAGCAAACAGGAGGAGCAGGCTGGGGGGAGCTCAGTGGCATTTTATCATGGGGCTAAGCACGCAAGCTGGCTCCCATAGTCTCTCCGTGGTCGCCTGCCTCTCTTCAGCCAAGTGGTGATAGGGCAGGTGGAATGAGACAAGAGTGAGTTATTGCTATATGAAAAAGTGCATGTAGGAATGAGAGATGGAATGTGTCACATACTGATCGTGCATACCTAGGGGAAGTCAGGCAGCTTTGATGGATAGTAAGTACATTTTCAGATATGTTTTGGTCAAGAACAATGACTTGGGAATGGTCATTTATACTGCCAAAGCTTTGGAGCATAACCCACCGACACACTTCTTCATGTTCTGACATGTCACCGAGTTACAGAAAAGATACCCTTATTTACAAGGCATAAGCAGTAAAATTCCCTCAAATAAGGGAAATGTCTGTGTGCTAAATGATTTGATAATGAATCTTGTTGAACATGGAGGAAGCTTTGCTTAAAAGGCGTGAACAAGTTAATGAATTTGCTTTCTGCTGTATCTGTAGGGCCATTTTATGTTATATTCTGAGTTATTTGCAATTGATTTTTTACTCATAGATAACAGTACGGAATTACTCTAACAGAAAACACAGTGGAAGTGAGACAGCAAGGACTCTAGCTGCATAGACAAAATTTAACCACCTACCTTAACCATTTGGATCTGAACCACTTTTTAATGTTGTCCAAACTGACAGGTCCCCCCCAAATGTTCCTCAGTTGGCTGTGTGTCCCAAGGTACGAGGTGGTTAAAGGGGAAACGTACATTGGATATCCCAGTGGCTGATCACACGAAGAATTAATTAAGTTCCGCAAGACCTGTTTATTGTTCTGGATGCTTCCTCTCTCCGGGTTACGATTGCGTAAGAAAATAAGCTCCTGCTGCTGCCCAGCCCAAAGCCCTCTGACGCACTCCTTGTTGACCTACAGGTAGGTTAAAAATGCAGATGATGTGAAAACGTTCGCTACTTAAGCTGCAGAACTACACAATTTAGGTAGAATGGCCATAGCTGTGCGGGCAAACGCCTCATGTCTTCGCACCAGCAGGTTTTAGGAACTTTTGCAGCTACTCCCTAGTAAAGTCTGGAATGGCAGTTCAGATACACAAACATATAGGTGCAAAATGGAAGTCAACTGAAGACAGCTCGTTTAGCCTCCAGTCCCTACTCTGTTAAACTCCTTTTGGCCAAATTACCCAGAAATAATATTAGTTACCGCAGCCCTAAATTCCTGCAATATTAGAAAGATGGCGTATGTACCTTGATAACCTTGAAGCTCAGGTAGCTTTTGTGGAGCATGATAACTTTATATTCATCTGCTCCTTCATCTACCACGTGTCTCAGGGTTAGCAGCTCCTCTCTGTTGGAGAGTACAGCGCTGCGCCAGGCCGGGTCCCCTTCGTGACAAATCACCACCTTTTCTTCAAAAGACTGTATTGCTTCATACAAAACTGCTGGGTCCTCGTACTCATCTGGGCAGGTGAACTGGTCCTGGTAGTACAGGAAAAATTATTGAAAATGTCAGGTCTATTTATGAAAACACAAAAACTATTAACAGTAAACAAAATCCTGGTTTTCAAACAGTTGCCAGCTTGCCCGCCCCCCAGGTGACTTGCTATTTGATACAGAGTGTCTTTGTGGAAGTAGAAGAATTAATTTAACAGTCATACAGAAAGGTAACGTTTTTGTCTTACTGTAACCTGTTCTGATCTCATGTTTCCACTGGACAAAGGCACCTAGAGAATGCCAGCTTACCCACTTTCTTTTTGTAAAGTGGGAAGCCACAGGAGGCAGAGCTTTCGGGTTAGCCATGGGAGATCGGAATCACGTGAGGCGTTCCACAGTTCTTGTGGAAAACTTTATTTTTATTCACAAAAAACCACCAACAAAAGCACAGACTGGGAATCCATCAGCAGATATCACAATATTGTGTTACTGCTTTAGCTGTCACAGAGCAACATGGCCAGTGATAACATTCATTAAGTTATTGTGTCAAATTCTCAGATATTAATACACAGCAGTTCCACTTCAGTTACATTCAGAGCTATTATAAATAGCATGCATAACAAAAGCGTATTATACTAAATCATAACGTGCCAGAGCAAGAACAAAATCAACTCCAAGCTATACAAGGGTTGACCTGAAGAAATTGGAGCAACTTCAGTGGAGGTGTGCCAGATTTTTACAACTGGAAACAATGGGGTCAGAAACAGCCTGACATCATCAAACAAACAGCTGTGACACTAACCCTTCAAACCCCTCTCCTCTCAGCTGTGTCTTTTAACATATGGAACCATTACATATGTAATTGCCATTCACGAAAGGATTAATAAATTAGCAATGAGATCAGTCTAATCAATGTATTTCTTTTCGATCTAAAAACCATCTTTATAGTGTCCACACAAGTAAAGCATGCCATGACTGTCAGTTTTGTTTTGATGAAAAATGCGGGGTCACGTTCTGCAATACGAATGCTTTCAAATGGGCAGGAAGGGGGCACAGAAAAGAAGATCAAGTGAATGCATAATAAATAAATGCCAAGTTTTTCCATTTTGGTTAAGGAAATTTCTCACAATAAGGCAACAAATACTCCCATTTCCCTTTCTTTTTTCCTTTGGACAGTTTCTAAGGTTTCCTGTGTTTCCCTAAGAAAACAGATATAATAAACAAGTTAAAAATTAAAAAATGACCCTACCTGGTGTAGTTTCAGAGACATTCGGATTGCCGGGGCAACAACCTTATGCAATAGATCCATGTCCGCGAAGACCCACTCATCTTTTGCTGCTATCCGAAAGTCTCCTTTAAACAATGCATGGAGCCCATAAAGAAAAGAGTCCAAGCTGTAAGAGGAAGGCAGCAGTCACTCGCAGAAATCATCCCCATCTCACCAAGCCAGACCCCTGCCAGCCGCCGACCACGTGCTGAGCCGCAGTGACTGGTGGCCCGCCGGCACAGGGTGAGCTCCTCCCGTGGGTAGAAAACAGAGGGCACGTCGCCTATTTCTAATGGAAAAACATTCCTCGGGGTAGGTTGCTTTCCTTCTGCTTGCGCTGGAAATGACTGGCCGCAAAATGAGTGTGGCACCTGGAATGGAGGATGTCCTAAGGATGGGCGGCTGGGTCAGGGCACGCCTCAGGGCGCTGCTTCTCTGCAGCTGTGCCACAGAGACCAGGTCTAAGAGTGCCAGCTGCTCTGCAATCCCTGCGCAGGTGGCAGCAACTGCCCCCTCGTTTGAAAGTTTATTGTTGGGCCTGTTAGCGGTTCTCCTTGTAAGGTAAAAATTAAAAAAAAAACAACCAAAAAACAGCCAACCAAACAAAAAAACCCACAAAAAAACCCCAACAAAAACTGACACCAAAAAAACCCCACCCAAACCGAAACAAAAAACAGCTGTAACAAATATTTTCAGCAACTCTGAGACTTTTGCCATGAAACTCAAACCCAGACATGAACATTAAAACAGATGGACTGGAAAAAAAACCAAGTTATGTTTCAGGAACTGTTCAGCAAGGCAGGTGAGAACACGAATCACAAGACAGGCATCGCACACTGAAACCATGAGCCCTAAACCAAACGTGATCTGGGTGTCTTCTGTCTAATACAAGAAACTCCATACAACCACTTCTGCCTGACCTTGGATGACAGTTTGCCTGGACCTGAGACTTAAGCAAGAGGTAACAGGTACAAAATCAAGTAGTAGTTAGAAATTAGAAAAAACGGAGGGTTTGTGAAGGGAAACACCCAGCCCTCAGCTCCATCCTGCACCCTGAACCACGAGCTTCCCACAGCACCACAGCCACCTCTATAATGCTTGTAGCCTTATACATTCAGGATGTATATCTGTTATATATCCTATCCATTACAGGACTGCCGTCCTAATGCTGCTCTGAAAAAGCCATCTCAAAATTAAGGCAAACGGGCAGCTCCTGCAAACCTACAGGACATGGTTTCATCTACCTGCCAAGATCCTACTCAGAACAGTTGATTTTTCAGATGGTAAAGGCTCTGAGGAGAAGCTGCATTAAGATGTCAGCGGTCTTCATTACCGCCCAGGCTTTCTCTAGAGAACACACAATCTTTTCACGTAATTGAGCTTTCTTAATTATTTAGGGGGGGGGAAAAAAAAGTTTTAATTTTTTTTTCTCTTCTCCAAAAGAGGGAGAAGAGAAATTGGGAGACTTCCCAGCCTATCTTCATTTCAAACGCATTCTTAGTTTTGCCCTTAGTGGGTAGCACGTTTTAGAAATTAAAAGGGAAAGATATATATGTTGTTACCAGAAAAACAGCTGGATACCGATTTTCTCTGCGAAAGCACCGTGTTAATACAAATCGACTAATCAGTGGGACCAAGGCCAGTCAGGAAGACGGGGCCACTGTCCCTGCTGGGAATGAAGAGTACAGGGACGCGTTTGTGAATTCATAACCGATTTGCACCTATTAGTATTAAGTTACCTATTAATACATGCCTGTGTGAGACAGGCACTTACACTCCGATCTTCAAAACATGCAGGCACTGATTTCAATGGGAGTTATTATGTGTCTTCAAGAAGCGGGTCCTGATCCCCACTGACATTCAATCAATCGTCTCCACAATTTGGCAAATGATAATATATCCCAATCCTGCTTAATAGCTAGGAAAGCCCTAGAATAAACCAGCTAGGGGAAAAAGAAAGGTGGGTGCAGCCAGTGTGGTGAAATACGTGACTATCATTTCCTTTGAAAAGGCTAGAAATCAGGAAGGGTCCTTTCAACTCGCCCACCCAATAGAAAAAATCCAGCTGAATCCTTGCCTGAAAAATTCCCACTTCGGTATCTAAATATTCTTCCCAGGATGAAACTGAAAAATCTACCCTGAATTCTGCACCTAATGATGATGTGTAGTATAGTTTTTCCCCACGTAACACCCCCTGTATTTGCTCTGCAAAGTTGGCTGGGATGATAGGAGAAGTAGGCAGGAGAGCAAGCTGTTTTCTACATCATTAGAGGCTCTCGGAGCCAAATCTGAATACCAGAGCAGACAAAGAGTTTGCGTTCACATCCAAGTGTCTTATAGGCATCAGCACATGCGAAACAGGCTGCTGCAAACAGCAATGTCTGCTGGAAGCAAGGCCAGGACGAGGACAGCTCTGCACGCCACAGCTGAGCATCCGCAGAGGGAACAGGGGGAAGCACCTACAGCTCTCGCTGCACTTACTTAGGGAAGAGTCCTCCACTTCTCATCCCTCTGCGTAATAAGTTCTCTCACCAGCATTTTTAAGAACAGGTATGACTGCTACAAGGAGTAAAGCAACAGTGGCAGTAGCTGGAAGAGGCTGAGAGTCAATTATTTTATAGACCGCGTTTTCCAACAGAGAGGTCTGGAGGAGATCGCTGTATTCACAACACCGTGGACATCTTTTATTCTCCTGCCAATTGTTATGAGGCTTTTGGGGACAGACATTCTGCCTATAATGTGACACTATCTCAAGCCAGTACTGTAACATGCAGCCCTTAATCCACCGAAGATACAGCTGTTGTTATTCTTCCCATTGTTAATGCTCTCTCCTGAAGACTCTAATGAGATTATAAGGAAGCTGTAAAGCCAACAGCTTTGATCTCGGGCCTCACTCAAGGTTGTTGCTGCTTTCTTGGCCCAGTTTTAACATACCTCGGTTAGTAATCTGCTGTAGTTACAGGCTCATTCAATATATTTTAAAAAGTAGTTAAGGTAAATTCACATGCCAAAGAAATGACATTAACCAGGAAGAGATGTAACTACTATTTCTGGCAATGTTTCTAACCCTCTGGGCTAAGATCCCGAAAAGCTGCTGTCACAACTGCGAGCTATTTTAGAACAAGACTAGTAGGTGTGTGGGAACCGTCGGCCCCTTGAATGTGCAGAAAGGAGAGGATTAAGTAGCACCACAAATACCAGAGGGAGGGTAACACAGCCAAAGCAAATACTCCCTCGTCCTGCACTCCTTAACGTTGCTCCAACAGCTGAAACGAAAAGCATTTGATGCAAGCCTGAAAACAGCACGGATGGAGACTAATGAGCTGGCGAATTTTGCACACCAAAACCCATCCCCTGTCCGCAGTTCACAGACCTTTCCCAATATTAACTCTAGATTTATTTAAGGAATAAAGAAACATACGTGCCTGTGAGCTGGTAATGACCTGAATGTCATAGCTCACCTGCATGAAATATTTTCAGTGGTTGCCCTTGTGAATTTGATATTTTAGACCGCAGTGGTTATGAGCTAAGAGTCAAACATTTCTCCCCTGCTTCTGCCCTGCTTGGCTCTGGCAAACATAAAGCTGCCCGGTCTGCCTGAGCTCCCACTAGCAGTGCAGCATCACCAGCAGCACTGTGTCCTGTGCCCTCCACCTCTTCCCCCTCCGACGCTGGGCAATGCAATGTGGTGCCCAGGAGGGAAGGGGCGGGTGGGACCAGCTGCTTCCCTGGGCTTCAGCATGAGCAGCAGTTCCTCCAGGCAGAGGCGTTCCTTGGGAGTGACCCTCTGTCCACACCGAGTGATGACACCCAGAGGGAGCGCAGGGGACCTGAACATCCAGGCTTGGTAGCATTGGAAGTACCTGATAAGAGAAGCTTTATGAAGAGATTTTTATATTTTTCCAAACGCAAAACTTATACTAAACACTTATTTACTAGTAAGTCTAGTGGCTGAATAGGATTATTAAGTATTTTTTTTACAAATACTAAACATATCACTCCTATTTGAATAAATGAATGGTAATGTCATGTCATTCTTCAAATTGCATTTTGTGCAGGATGCCTCCTAATGACAGTTTAAAAGAGCAAGTGATTTGCATAGCAATGTTCTGCCTTCTTAATGAATGCATTTATTGTGTAATCTAGTGTTAATGCTGGGTTTCTACTGACATTTACATGAACAGGTACACTGAATAATTATTTACATACATTATATAAGAGCATTTAAAATCTTGGTTTACAGTGACATTTACTGATTAATAGATTAGACAGAATCATGCGTAAATGAGTGCAAATTGGTAGTTTACATACACAATGTAAACTTGAATCTCAATTCTGTAGTGCACGGCTCAGTGTAACATTAACTTTGCGTTACTATTTCTGCGCAGCAGTCGGATGGCTGCCTCCTCCCAAGACACAGCAAGGACTAAACTTAATCCAGGAAAGTTCCCTACTGCCTGTGCAGTTACCCCTGAGAACAAAACACGGACTGCAGAGCACAGACTCCTGGCTAGTTTGCTCACGTTGGATGTCTCTGAAACACTTCATAAGAAATAAGTGTGAGGGGGAAGAGGAGGAGGAGGAGACTACAATGCCTATCTGGCCATTACATCTCAAACTTACCACAAAATCTCTAGCGATGTTGTACACAAGATGCTCCATAGCTAGAACTAACAGAAAGTCCTGAGATGAAGTTCAAGGTCATTTCTCAGTGCCTACCAGAGTAACCTAAATAACCTAAACTTTCGCAGTCCAGCATTCAAGTGTGTGAGCACGTTAGGAGCCCCGACCTCTTAGAGTGAGCCAGCTCCCAACAGCCGTATGTGCCGTGCATCCCCCTTACGCACACAGCTGGCTGTGGGGTTGCCTGTTCTGATGCCGCCTCTGCAGAAAACTAAAACACTCTCCAGCAGCAGCAGGTGGTTCCAAAAGGTCCCCAAAATACCATGACATCTTTTCAAGGAAAAGGACTGTGAAGCGTCACCTAAGGAATGATTCCTCCAGCTTCTAAGGACCTTAGCTCCTTCTCCCCCACCTGACTGACCTGCACCAGCCTGAAAGCGAGGACCAGCAATAATGCTCTAAACCACCCTCCGTAAAAGCTGCTGTATCTCCATCAAACACAGGGAGAGGGGGAGGGAGACCTGCCTTTAGTGCCCATCGTTAATCCTTGGGAACGTCTCCTTCTGGCCTCAGCAGCGTTGCATGTGCTGGACAAAGTCTCCTTCCCCCTGGCATGCCGTGGGATTGTATTCCTGTCGGCGTCTTGCTGCCTGACTCCTTCTTTATGTTTAAATAAGTTGTGAAGATCTGGGTGATGCAGTAAACACCCTAAGCACGGTAAGAACTGCCCTCTGTGCTGACGTGAATGTATTTGGGGGATTTTTGATAAAGGTCTTGATGTCACAGGGTAGCGTACCCACCTTGCTCTTTAGTTAATTTCTACTGAATTGTTTTTGTCAATTAAAATAAATATATAAATTCTCTAAGGCAAGAATAAATGTATTCACCAAGCCAAAGCCATGTTTTGTAGCTGCAGCAATTTATAACTTGAATTGTGCTACTCAGATTCCTTTTTTTCCCCAAAATCTTTCTGACACTTCAAATGTATTAAAGATAATTTAACCAGGTAGGTAAGTGACACAGTTTTTCCATGGTGAAACTTTTATAGGGAAAGCTTTTGTGAAGTAACACTGAAAAAGATAGTGACAGAAGCTTCCACTTAATCCCTTTTATGCCACAAAATATATTTTAAAAATACAATGATTCAATACTGCCCTGGAGCACTTGCTTAATAAAAAGAAAACCAGGGCTGACTTAAAGATACAGGATTATATAGAACAGATTCAGGAAAACAGGGATGGAGCTGTGCACTGCATAGGACTACTGCATTTTTTGCCTTTCTGCAGATCTTTTCTCCCCAAAAACCATATTTTTAAGTATAGAATGTCCAGTCACCAGAAGAAAGGAACTAATCTGCGTCACTGGTAATATTCCAGATTTTAAAAAGACATGGTATAGCTGACTCTTGCAATTATTCTTAAAATCTTTGGTGAAGACTTTGCAAATAATTATCCTTGACCTTCATACTTTCCATGTTAAGCTTTAGAAAGTCTCTGGTAATATTATCTCTTTACATTAGCTACTAACCATGTAAGCCAATACAAATAAGTGACATTGTTATTGTATCTGTACTAGTGCCAAAACACTGTAATGAGGATTTTAAGATCCGGTGGAAAGTACATGCAACGTGATGGCATGTTTAGGAAGCTTTTGTGGTATTTTTAGATGCATTTCTAATATTGCTGTGACATATCTGTTGCAGGCCTAGATCAAAAATCACTTTAATCTTTTCTCAAAAAAAAAAAAAAAATCATAAATGCATATCAACTTTTCTATCACGTCCCCAAACCCTAAAATTTGGATCATCCAAAAAATGGGGTAATTTTAGAAATATCAATTACTTACTAAACATCACACCTGTTTGAGTGCATAGAAATGGAGAGGGAACTCAACCCAACAGAAAAGTACTACAGGAAGGGAATGTGCAAAGACTGGTAGAAATGAGATGACAAAAGCCACTTTAAAAAGCAGAAAGAAGCAATACACCAAGAAATAAGCCATGTGGGCCACAAACATTTTGCACGACTGAAAGAAAAAGACATAACTCAAATGTTACAAGAGTCTCAACCGAGAACAAAGCTAGAATGAATATTTAAAAGATAGTGTTCTATCTTGTAACACAAAATGCATTCAAAATCACATGCGCTGTCTTTGTTTGCTTGTTAGCAAGACAAATCCTCTCTAAGGAGCGCGCTGATGGAGGGCTTGCTAGCTTCCTCCCAGTTTTGTGCCACTGCAGCAAGGTCACTTAGAAACTGTATTGACTCAACTTCCCTACTTTTACTAAACTCCTGTGGAACACAGGGAGTTAAGATACTTCTAATAAAAATCTAAAATGTAGGCGAGTAGTTATACTTTATTACAATAAAAAATATTTCATTAATAAAATGCCTTATTTATAGAACGGTGTAAATGGTAACTTCTAAAACCCAAAAAACTCAGAACTCCCAGTGAAAATGGAAGATTCACTAATGAAAATGTAGGATGAAGAGCATAATCATAAACAATCTTAACCAACCATATTTTAATTAACCAGGCTTTCTAGGAAGAAGTATTCTGAAAGAATGAGTAAGGTAGAGTGAAAACAGACAGAGCCTTGGTCTCAAGAGATGTGAAGTTCTCCCTTCCTCATGCTCCAGAATGTAGCGGCACAATGAACAGCAATACAGCCCTGAGAAATAAAGATTCTTTATCGATTTATTATTATTTAGCTAACTAGATGTTGGATGACTTAGCAGTTTCTTCAGCATTCCAGTAGCCAGGCAGGGTATGAGGGAACATGGGCAATAACCACAGGTACCCATTCTTTCAACGCAAGCTTCTGCTTTGCCCCACGAAATACAGGCTGGTATTAGTTATTTAGCCAACTACCAAAGTAAAAGATGTCCAGGAATGGCAGAAAACAAATTACTTTATGGAGGAAAGAGACTTCACCTTGATCTAAGCTTCTGTTAAGATTCCACATTAAAAGACAGGCAGGTCTTTGCTTTTAAGATGAGGAAAAAGGATTCCTAAAAATTACCTGATGGCCATATTGTGAGCTGCAGTTCCCAAAGCTCTTCGACCCAGTATGCACAAAGCAAAGGAAAGCGTCACTAGAGGAGAATCCTCATCGCTGTCCAGGTGCTACAAAGTTTTAAGAGCACATGTTATTCTACATGCAAATACCATCTGTAAAAGCACTGTAATGCTATAAATGGTTAACATTCATAAAATTGCATGTAGCTGGAACTACAAGCAAAAACATTCTTTGCAATTAAACAGAAGAAGAAGGAAGATCATAGACATGAGAGGCTTTCTCAAAATGCAAGCTTATTTTGCCCACTGACTAGAAACAGAACGTTTTAATCTCGGGCAGCAAGATCCCAAGGGAGGGGAGCTTTGTTTGTGGTGGCTTGTTTGGTTTTTTTCAGTTGGGTGTTTTGTGGTGGTTTTTTTTTTTTTTTTTCCCCCAGATCTGACATTCTAAAACAGAGCAGATTACTTATTGCTGAGAGACACTGCAACTGGAGGCAGCCAAACCCCTTTTCATGGGACACAGTGCCTACGAAACCTCAGCCACGGATTCCAGAAGAACAATCTATGTGGAAAAGTTTGGAAGAACACACACCTCTAGTGAATAACAATACATATCTGAATTGTATACCATTGATGACACTGACCACACATTTTAACAAGCAGCCAAAACATTTCATTTACTAGCTCAGGAGAGTCTCTTTACTGAAATTTTTGCAATAAAAACTTCGCTATCAAGCTGGAGGAAAAAACCTGAAACAACCCCTCATTAATGTGAACCTTCAGGAGGATACAGACTAATATTTCAGTCCATGCAGCGATTTCTTAGAGCTTCCTTTGACTTTGAAAGTGGAGCCAGTTACAACTGAGAATGTAGCTCCTTCTATAAAATACAACAATTTTCAGGATGATGTATACAGTGAAGTTTTTTTTACATCTTATCTCCTACATGAACTTTACCTCTATATAGTCTGTGATTTACAAAAACAGAGGTAAAAGAAAAAGACATAAAAAATAGAAATGTATGTGTCTGTGAACACTAGTGCAGGTGTGCATTTGCCCTTTTAAGCCTTAACTGTTAAGTTCCAAGTCTGTTGGGCATCCCTGAATCTTACTCTGTTTGAAAGCCTCAGCCACGTAAGAAGTGAAAAAGCATCATTTGACAGCGGCTTTCCCCGCACCACGCAATTCTTGAGGTCAGAACTTGGGAGCTGAGACATGGGAAGAGCTGAGATGGGAAAGAAAAGAGATGAAATATTCCCAGTAGGAGGAGGTGGCGGGGAAGGCTCGCAGGATAATTCAGTGAAAACAGTATCAATGTAATGATAACTGGTGGGGTGGCATTCAGGGTCAGAGACATGAGAAAGAACAGAAGTGGAGAAGAAACACTAAGATGCAGTGATGTTACGCCAGCCACGTTCAGTGGTAGCAAATGGGATGTACACTCAGTGATCCCGAATGAAAAACGCACAAATGCAAGTGCATGGTGGCCAGGAAAGAGACACTTCTCATTTTTTGCCCTTATCAGCAATAATTAAAAAATGAAATCAAGGGAATATGCTGGTTTGAAACTGTATTCTCCCTCTGGGCTATTTTGAGTATTCCGTGGAAATACAGTAAGTACTGCATTTCCGACAAATGACTGCTGACCATGAGTAATCTTAGTGCCTCAAAGCACGTAATCGCATAGTTGTAAACCTGCCCTTGACCTTCTAGAGCTGCAAGGTAATTTCACACGATTTTGTGGCATGGTTCACATTCAAATTATGAGCCCTCAGAGGTGACCTATCCTAGCAGTGACTTTGTTACGCACTTCCCTACCATTTGAAGACTGTACCCAGATACAGGCAAATTTGTGGGAAGGATACACAAACCTCACAAATGTTTGGCAAATGTACCCAAACACTGGCAACACTGAAGGAACAGGAATGTTTTTATCCATGCTTTCTAGAGCTGATGAAATTAATGGTGTTGGAAGCGTGGACAATAAGGAATTGGTTCTGTATTTAAAGACTAGCGTTCCTTAAAACTCTAGTTTTGCACAAGAGTAGTGTCCAAAACATGGTTTTTTCCATTCCACAAAACACGTATTTTCCTTTTATGTTAAATCTGACAGCTTAAATGAAATAAATTTTACTGTATTAATCCTGAGCAAGTAAAAGAGTAACCATGAATCATTTAACTCCTATCCCAAGAATTAAAATGACTACTACTGAAAAAAAACCAACAAACAAACAAACAAAAGCAAGCTTACCTCCACCCTTTTTCTAGCACAGAACTGAATCCAGTCCAGATAAACACTGCAGAAACTAGCTCTTGTTATTCCTTGGAGACACGGAACATAATCTTCATCTATGTTAATGTTAAACATTGCAAGGTCACGTTCAATATAATGCCACTTTGCATAAGGCTGCAGTATCTTTTGTATGGATTCATCTTTTATCCAGTCAAGGATTTTGGGAGAACTTGCTGTAAAGTATATTATACTCTGTTGACAAAATGTGCAAACGTTAGTCACTCTATCTCTGATTAAAGCAGATGTATTTTACACAGAAGAGAATAAATCAAATAGGACCACATTAAGTACCCACAATGGTACGTGGTTTTCCTGTTTTTTACTGCTTGGCATCATTGCTTCACAAAACTGTTCAAGTCAGAATGGTAGTAATTGATATCTAAATAGCAGAAAACAGAAAAAGAAGTCATATTTTTAATACACTTCTGCCTTACAGGAAAATTAATTTAAAAAATATACTCTGATAAGAATAAAGATTTCAGCATTTAAATGTTAATTACTATGTATTAGTGGGATTCTAGAGTCTATCACCAAGAAGGTGGTATGGATAAAAATCTAGGCATATTTTGAAAAAAAAAAAAAACACCAAACCAGCAGTAGAAGCTGACATGCTCAAAACAGGACCCTCTTTCCTCCATGGACTTGCCGTTTCCTGGGGATGAAGCTTTCCTAATCCTTTAACAGAAACAGTTCCACCACGATAAAACCACAAAGGTGAGATCTGACAGATGTGTACAACATAAGTCTGGAAATCCCTGATTTAAATGCTGTTTTCTTTCAGCATTTAGTAGCATCACTATTTTTGTTATTTGTCAGAGGCCAGTAAAGAACAATGTATTTTTTCTTACATGTTGGGTCAAGAAGCTGATAGCTCATGTAACTGAGTTTGCTTTTAAAGCACTGCAGGAGGAGCAGCATTCAGCAGGAGCTCTTTTACCAAATGCAGAAATACTAGAAAGCAGCAACACTCACATCTCCTGTCTGTGCCTGTTTCTAAGTTTGTGTCTGAAGCCATTACAATAATAATAAATAAAATAAAAGAATAATTAAAAAAAATCTAAACCAAATCTAAAGCATATTTTCAAAGGAACATGAAACTTAAGAAGTTCTATTGCTGCAAAGGAAAGCGGCATCAGCTAGAAAGGCCCATTATAATCTTTTGTGATTACAATATTAATATATCAATTTAGAACTGGATACCAAAGCAAATGAGGGGCAAGTGAACATGACTGAAAATGAGGTAGTTCTACTTTACCCATGCGATGGAAATATTATTAAGCAAATAAATGTATAAAATGAAAATACGATGGATTAGAAAGGGCAGAAGCACTAGCAGCACTTTTAAAAATCCCAGATGCCCTCCACAGTTTATCTTTCAAATTGTACAAAAATACACAAGAGGAAAGTTAAGCTCCAGAGGAAAAGACAAGTCGGACAGATACAGACTGAGGATGGACCCTTAATTTCTTGGCATGTGGAGAACAATACACTCTTTAAAAAAGATTAATGCAGAAGCAATAGGAGCTGAAAACAGCACTTGCTGAATGCAGACTTCTTGAATACTAAAAGACGCTTAGATAAGAATATATTGAGAAGAGATGGAGGAGGCACAAGGGAAAAATATCACAGTAGCTGCGCAGGAAATGATTTCAAAATATATGCAGAAGGACTACAGGAGCTGACCCACTTTATTTGTGGAGAATAGAATTCCTTTCGATAAGAAGAAATGGGCCTTTCTAGGCTGTCGATGAAACTGCAAATGAAATAAATACATTAGGAATAGGACACTTGGTGCAACTCATTGTGTAAAAGGCCAATATGTAATTATTCTTGAAGGATAGGAGAACTGAAACAAAGCATACATTTTCTTTGTCGATCTTCAAGGTAGAATTTACTTTTTTTATTATTCTCACCTGTGTTTACAAAGAAGCAGGTTCAGGTGGGAAACAAATCAGACTCGCAACCAGACACAGAAACAGCAAAAACTTCTGCCACCTAATTAAATTCTGCTCTTAGTAGATCTTCCTAAATATGTTTTGTGAACGAGTACATCCTCAGCTATCGGGCAATTCAGAAATAATACAGTAAATGCTTACAACATTGTAAGCTACAAAGAATAAACTAGAAGCAGTCCGAATGCTCGGTGCAACGGAAGCGCAGTTGCTGCAGAAACTCCAGCTTCAATGTTTGCGGAGTTTGTGATTTATGTGACCTGAATGCGGCACTAACTGGAGTCCTTCTTACAATGTTTCCTATGCCTTTAAAAAGAAAGCATCACGGCTTGAAAATGTTCACAGTGAAGTTGCGAAGGGTCTTTACAGCTCATGATTCCCCCCGTAAGAGTGAGCTGGGGAAGAAATGAATTCTCACCTCTGTTTCTGGTATTGTTTATCTGGAGGTAAGTACTATATGAACAGGATGAAAGCTGCTCTGATACATACGATAATCTTCTCACCTTCCGAGGCTGTACTAAGGATTTTACCCAATCTTAGCAAGGCTGCCTTTTCTGGACGAAACTAATAACTTGAAGAAATACTCCATATAGCGCTGTTTTGGGATGTGTCATTCTAAAGAAGGGATCTTCTGAGCACACTCCCGTGAGCCCCTGCCCAGGCTAATACTGAAGCTGCCAACGGGTTATCATTATCTTCTGTTCATCCTCCCCTGAGAAGGGAAGGAGATGAAAGGACTGACACCTTTCTCAGAACAAAGATCTGTCAGTGCAGTGTTACAGTACTGGCTCAACTACCTCCAACCAAGAGATGCGCTTTTCATGCCTTCAAAGACACAGGTGGTGGACAGGACAAGATCTGCACACAGTGGAGATGGAGCAGCAGCAAGGCAGAGATTGTTTAAGCCACCACCTCAGATCAATTAACCACACCTGTATCATAAGGGATGAAAGTTTGTCTAAGCCATCTTATCTATGTCACCTGCTTCCCAGCTATCTCCAGAACCAGGAGCCCTAACCTACCTTTCAGTGAAGCTTTACTTCCCATGGGATGAGCCCTCCACGAGTCCTCTACACATTAGTTCAATTAAAGGCACTAGAAAAGTTCCAGTTTACAAGCAAGTTCTTCACTGCTTTAAACTAATAAGCTGCTGATTTGATAGCAGCTTAGACTGGGATTTTTTTCCTGTCTCATTCACCATCAAAAGCTGACTCATGTATCAGCTTGCATCAGTTTATGTTCAGGTTATTCAAGTTACCTTGTCGAGGTACAGCAAAGCAGCTGTAGTGACATATTCATTGCAGTTTACAGGTGGTTTTTTGTTTGGTTGGTTGGTTTTTTATTCCATTTAGATAAAATGCTTAAAAGCCATTTCACTTATACCCCAAAATGCACTTCTAAAACGAAAAAATCATGCTCAAACACAATTTTGTTTGTAATTAGTTAATTAAACAAAGCAGGTTGGTTACCAGGCCCTACAGCCTGTAAAATTATTTATGAAATCTCAGTCTGCATTTTACAAAGCAATTGAGTGCATGATCAAAGCAGCTTTGCGAGGCAATGATCTTGTGTTTACTGCATTGGTTCGCTTGCAAAAAAAGGTGATTAATTTATTTACAACAGGTTTCTCTCTAAGGCTGACAGGATATTTTCAATTGCAGAGATGCAAGGAGGAAGGAGATGTCAGGGATGGTTGGGAGCTTTAGTGACTGGCTTCACAGCAGTACCAGTGACACAGGAGGCAGCATTTGGCTCTTGTTGTTTCAGTAGAAGAGGATAAAGCTCAGAGATTTCTTCATTTGCTGGACTGGAAACCATTTGGCAGAAGATGAAGTTGCCTTGATAGACCATAACGTTCAATTATTTTGACGAATTAATAGCTGTGTGGTCATTGTGATCTTAGTGCAAATACAGAAGCAGTGTAAATGAATTGCTGTTTAATCAATGGAATAAAACAATTCGAATACGTTGTTGTATATATGTAAAATGACAGGTAAGAAGGGGAACTGCACCACTAAGAAAGTACATTTGAGAAACAGCTCTTCAGTGCTTTCCCAAGAAGTTTATGCTTGTTAATTTTTTTTCCCCTCCCCCAAGAAAAAGGCCAAGTCGAGAAGAAATAACAAACTGTCAGTGAAGTTTTGCTTTGTAAGAATGCACCCTCTGACTTTATCACTGGAGGATGTTAACTCACCTTCTTGAGTTCTGCCTAAGTGTGCCGGTGCTTTTCTGTACTAACTGTAAATATAAGTGATCGGAATCAAATGTAGCAAAGGGAGCGATGAATTAATTATCTCCATCTAACATCAAGTCAGTCTGACTGCTGGCAGTGCAAATGGATAAATACAGAACCAAAAACTTTGAACTGTCTTTCTTCTATAGACAGCCCCCGTTCTTTTGGTTTGACAAACCTGCCTAGGAATAAAGGACACTTGACCGAAGAGTTTACCTTTATATAGTATCTGATAAGTATCCTCCGGAGGTCAAACACTTGCAGCATCGTTGCAGCGTTGTTATCAATGATGCTATATCCTTCCAGGATGTACTGGGTTCGCGTTATTTCCCATGTCAGCCATCGGAGGTTAAAGGCTGCATTACATGATAACAAGTGAGGCAAGTGCCCAGGCTTGCAGCAGCAGCAGCCTTCATTGTCTTCATCTCCTTCTGTTATAGCTTCCACTTCTCTCTGCTGGCAATATGTCCCTTGGCAGTGAGAAAAAGAGAGTACGCTGCCAGTTATTGGGGGAGGAGGAAACAAAGGACTTCTTCCAAGCCAAAAAGAAGTATGATTGAAGGCTTTATGCACTTAGCAAAAATCTAACAGAAAGAGCTACGACAACAAATCAGATGTGCCAACTGATCCATGCGCAGCAGCAAATAAAGAGCTGTACGTTATTTATTTACTATCACCTATAAAAGCCAAAGGGGCCTGATCTAATGTTCTAGGCGTTCGGTTCTGAGCTGAGTGAAACTACAGACCACAGCTTCTGCCTTAATAAAAACTCCCCAGGAAGCAACACTAAAGAGTCTTGCTCCATCAGGCACATTAAGCAAATTGATCCAAGTCTCAGTCCGCTTCTTCAAAAAACGCACAGGATGCAAACAAAGGTTTTACAGTGTGCCAGAGCACTTGTAAAATCTGGGGTTTAGCAAACTGTACTAGAACGCATGTTCCAAAAATAACATCCACTGGGTTGTTCTTTCTCCCACTGGAGTAAGAGCTACTCTGGATCAAGTATCTCTTAATGAATACTACTAGTGGCAGTATATCTTCAGGACAGAACAGCTTGCTAATTAGCCTGTTACACAGGCTTTAGATCAAAACAGAGTAAATCTTCCTGAAAAAGAGATGTTAAGGCAAAAAGAAGGCATGAGGCAGATGCAGAAACAATAATGTATCTGCTCTGCAGACTGCATTTCTAGCCTATGCTGTTGTGGACACTGGATGGCCAAGCTGAGCCTTCCAGGATTTGAAATGTATGAATGTGGTTTCTAAACCACGTAGCGCACTACAAACGAAAACCCAGGTGGACACCTCAAAATACACAAGTTCTCCAAATGCGCGAGCTCAGTTCTTGATGTATGGATCTTTTTAAAATGTACTCTCTGTGGGCTGTTGCAAAACTTAACTCTCCACTGAATTTGTACATAAACCATCTTTCAAGGCCACCTCCTGCGATGCAAGTTACACGTACGTCTGGCATGGGCCTTCTGCCCAAGGTTCAGTAGCACCCCAGGAGAGAGCCGGCTCCTTCAGCTTCCCAACGGCTTCAACAGGAGCGGAAGGTGCAAGACACCGTGCTGCAGTTCAGCAGCTGTGACCCCCCCTGCCAGGACCGACAGGCCTGTTCCGTTGTGTCACTGGCAATGGGAGAAGAATTTGGCGATGTTCATCATCTGAATGTTGGACCTGGAAAGAATAGTGTCAGCTCCAGTCCCCCAGTGTTTGCCAGCACCTGGAAAGCGAGCCTGGAGCAAGGCAGCGCCCAAAGGCCTTTCTGCGCAGCACCAGGACAGTGTCTATCCCAGCCCCATCCCAACTGCCTGGTCAACAACCTGTGGACTTCAGTTTGTACCGACAGAAGTAGCACCCAAAATATTCCTTTCTCTGCACTAAGAAAAACCTTTCAAAATATAACAAAATATGTGAAAGCATTGGTTATCACCTCTTTTTTTTTTTTTGCCTGGACACCTCCTAAAATGTATCGAGCATGCAAAAACATCCAAGAAAAAGAAGAACAGAAAGATCAGAAGGAAACGTGTGAGAAATAAAACAGGATTGTAGCCCTACGAGATGGGGGGCAAAAAAGATCACGTATATCCCAGTGTTCTCTGTTCAGTTTTCTGTAAGTAAAAATTTACACGGTGTAGCCAGTGTTGCTCACACACTGATATATGTATTCCTCCCTGGACTACAGAGATACGCAGTACGACAAATTATTAAATGTCTTCAAGCCTTCCAAATATAAACACCTTTCCTCTCAACACTGCCACAAAGTACAAAACATGACCTATTAGCTGACATTTCCAGTTGGACTAGACATGAACTGGACTGCTTCTGCTTCATATTTCACAGATTTCTACATGAATTAACACTTACTGCTCAACAGCAAAAAAAAAAGCAACAACCGCTCTGGGCCAGTGGATGCTTTTCCGAAGTCAAGTCACAAGGCATCATACTCAAACTCAAGCAGGGAGGCATATTCCTTTGTACATAGCTCCAAAAGAGTGAAGTAACTACCCCATGCTGGTGCTGTTACTAACGCTGTGATGTTTATTTTTGAAAGTTTAAAGGTCTCTCAGTATTAAACTGAATTAAAGAGAAGATACACCTTCATCCCAGGTGCTAAATTAAGTATTACCAAATGTTTATAACTGATGAATTACACAAGCCTAATCAACAGCTGCCAGGGATCCCCTTACAACTAAGGGACCTAAAGATGGCTTTGCTCAGTCTGTGTAAGTCTGTTCTTAAATATTTTCATTTTTTCTTTTGGTATGGAAAGATCACATTTCATTCCTATGGAACGCTGGCTGTTTCTATGTGATCCCTGTATTATTACTATTAATAAATACCAAATATTATTACCATAGATTTTGTAATTACTACTTTTCTTAAGCCATTTATTTTGTAAAATACAGGGCCTAATGAGGCTGGCAATGCAAATAACAGGCGAATTTCAGAGACCCTCGGTGTCTGAGGGAAGCTGTCACCACGTGCATAACCAACAGAAGATGCCAGAACAAGTATTTGCGTTCTCAGCTAATTCAACAGGTAAAAATGTCTCCGAGTCATCATTGCTCGGTAATTTTAACCAGTTAAAAGTTAAAATTACACTACAGTGGGTGCAATTAACGTTGAACTTGGGGAGTGAGAGACATTCTAACTGAGACTATGTTATTCCAGACGCTCTGGGAACCAACCAGAAGAGCTTACATGGTCATTTGGCAGATTTATTCCAAAGAATGAAATCAGGGCTGTGCTCTTCAACATCTGGCAAACGTGCACTTGCTTAACGAAAGCTGTTTGATGGATGTGGGTACTACCACCTTGGGGATTTGTGTCCGGACTGCTCGCGGAGCCACTGGGGTATCCCTGTTAAGTTTAAAGGTGTAACCTGAGCCATGGCCAGCGCTCTGAGACAACACCAAAACCTATTCCTACCATCATGCTGCTGGTCAGTATTTCCAAAAGACGCCTAGCAAAAGGACTCAAGCCTGCAAAGACAAAATGCAGGCTTGATGTCCAAGTACATGGTTCCCTCCCAATTCTTGCAGTCAGTTCTAGAAAGACTGCCAGTAATTTTCTCTCATCTTTAATTGAGCCTTACTTTAATCCATGATGCACTGGCTGGACTTCAATGCCACAGATTTGCACGTTACTGAGAAATTTCATTTTACCAGTGCGTATATCAATCCTTTTTGGTTCATTACTCTAGACACCGGTACTGCAGAGACTAAGAGCACGTGCTCAGCTTTATGCATTGAGCCAAAAGGGACAAGTCACGGCAAATGAAGTTAAGTATTTGTGTACATCTTTTACAGAAGGGTGGCCCTAAACTTTCCTGTGTATGTTAGAAGCTGATGATTTCAATGACAGCTTTTATATTGCTTCTCAAAAAATTACCGAGTTCAAGCAACTCTGAGAGAATTATTCATAAAACCAAAGAGCAGGGAGCAGAACGTGCACTTCAGTTCTGCAATATAATTAAGTGTAGTACCATTAAATATTAAAATACAGGAAAATGTTTTCACTGGTAATTAGTCATTTTAAAATCTGAGGGAAAACATTTTTTTCACATTTCTTTCTGCACTAGGAAGAAAATAAGCTCTCATGCTTCACTCAAGCTTCATCATTCACTGTGACCCTTGCTAGTACAGATGAGACTGATTCATTTGTATGATATCTAACACTGGATGGTTGCCAAAAATCCATCAATGCAAAAACATGCGCCAGCTGAACAAAGCAAGGTCAATCTATGTGAGCTCAGGAGAAAATCAGGGTGGGAACTTGGAGCTCTTTCTTATTTTCCTGACACATCAGGATTTGAGGACTGACTTGTGCTCTGCCAGAATGATCTGACCTAAATGGAAATGAGAAAATTGAAACTGAAGACTGTAATCTCACTTCAAGAGGATACATAAAATACACCTACATTAATGACCACCCAGCCTTCCAGAATTTAAGGGTGAAATCAAAGTGTGCTTTTGAACTCAATTTTGAAAACTCAAGTGAAAAGAACAGTATTTTTCGGTTCTGAAGGGCCAGAAAGACAATCCTGTAACACAACCACATGCTTCCAGAAGCAGTTTGAGTTTCTATAAAGCACTGCAGTTCAACAACACATCTAGAATGAGGACTAATTATTGCAGCTGAAGGAGGCGATAGCTCGAGCACTGGGCACTGCTGACATACAATAAGCAACTAGGGTGCAAATGTATGTAGAAAGGGCTCATAGGGCTCATGCAATAATCCCACCCCACAAACGTTAAGATGATCATAAGTCACTCTCTTACACTAGGCACTTCAAGCTTTAAACTCTGCGACCCCAACAACCAGTTTTGGACTAGGGGATTTAACTAGGTGTTAAGTCTGAGAGATGGAGCTGGATATAGAGATGGCAGCCGTGAAGGTGGACTGAAGCCCAGGGTAACTCCTTCCGTAGGCCATGCAGAGGTGTCTTCACCGATGGATGACTCCACAAAGATGCCTGGCTGCTCACCAGTTCGGCAAAATCATGCACATGATAAATGCATTACAGTGGAAGTCTCTGACTCTACTCCACCCTGCTCTGCAGCAAACCTGAGTATTCACCAAATCTGATGGATAAGGCTCCTTCTCAGGGAACACTTCTCTTCTGCTCAGGATAGCAGCTTAAGAAGCAGCACTTATCACCCAGTAGCTGCACAAAGAGCATAACTGCAGCCATTGAAAGGCCATCCTCTCCCAAAACAAACCTCAGATACAGCTCCAGAAACACAGAAAAACAAACACTTCAAAAAGGAGTGAACTGAGCTCCCAAATGGAAACTCATGAACCCCAGAACTGGACACATTCTGGAAACCAGCAACAGTTTTGGCTCTTTTCCTTGTGGAATTTGGATGAAGAACAGTAATTTATAGGATCTGATGGTCTCAGGTTGTTTCAAAGAAGTATCTCAAGACTTAAAAACCGATATTAATTATTCAAGCATCAAGGCTGTCAGTTATGAAACTGTGGTTTGGTTTTCAGGTGCTTGCATGCCTGAAAAATAGCCTGGCTTTCAAGCCAGATCAGTTGCTCTGATAGCAGGCATACCATCTCTTCGGAAACCTTTCCTCTTCTTGGTCCACAGAGACACATTACAGAAGGCCAGGTGGAAGAAAGCATTCACTAAAGATGCCGGTTGTTAAACCTGCAGCTGCCAAATACCACAAAAACCTATCATGTCACCTCTTTTGGAGCACAATGCAAGGTGCCACATTTTGTTTCTGGCAAAGCTATTTTCTCAATAAAAAGGTTGCAGTGCATCCAATGACATTTTCCTTCCTTCCAGAAGTCTTCTCCAGTGCACCCACATACACATATAAAGTTGTGGAAGGGAGGAAAGGGAAAAAGGACATCAACTATTCATTCTGGTCTGTGTCACAGAAACTATTCTAAGCCTATTTGAAAATCATAGATGGCTTCCACTGTTGGAGCACTGCTGTACACCTAGAAGGGTTGTACATCATAGATTTCCTGCATTCAACATAAGGCAGGATCTTTAAAAATCCCAACTAAATCACCAAGGTTAAAGAAAGCCCTTTGCATCCTCTCTGTCCATGCCTCTAGTATTTCTGAGCACTGTCTCTGTCAGCCTCTGTTCTTTCCCACAAACAACATACTTTTGGTTTTTAACCTTCTGCCCAAAAAGATGTGTTAAAAATAGCTGCTTTTCTCTGAACTTGTAATCTATCAATACCTTTTGATGGTCTGCTGCATACACTGAACATACCTCAAGTGTGGTCTCAGGAAAGACATGAAGGTGGGCACTTTAATTTCCCAGCAGCAAGAGGTGATTTGTAAAAGTGAAAGTTGCAACCACCCTTTAAACAAAGAATGATTCTTGCTAGCGCTACGGAGCCTTCAGACAGAGAAATCAAACACAAATAAATATTCCTTACACTGGTAATGTACTTGCTGCTGTAATAAAACTATACAGTGTACACATGCACTGCAGAAATTAGTATCTTTTCTTATTTCTTAGACATCGTTACTATGCTTAAGGTGTACACCCTAAACTGGCCGCATTCATACACCATTTTGCGTGGGAAATAAGCTAGCTAACACAGAGAAAGCCCCACAGGCGATCCCATCCTGCTGTCACAGCTGCCTTCCGCTACGTACAGTCACATCTGTGTCTGCTCTGTGCTTCCTCCCTTGATTCATCTAATGAAGTTCCAAGCGAAGCATGAATATTGAACATGCAACATGCAGTAACCAAAAAATCATAGCAGAGGTTTAGAAGTCAATTACATGATTGAAGAATCCCAGGCATGGGTTAGAAAATAGCTCCTCAAGATTTCAGCATCACCCTCCATAAGTTATTTCTGCACACGTAACGCCTAACTGGATGTTCTCCAAAAGACACTTTGTAGAGGCACAGACTAAACAGGAAAATATTTTAAGTCTTCCTTATTCTACAGGGAAGTTGCAGGAGCTAGGTATTTTGACATTCATCCTGCTTGTTCCCTGATTGTGGTTTTCCCCTGCCTCTTCCTTTCAAATTAAATGATACATTATGTATTTCCTCTGGCAGGCTGCTTTTAGCATACAGCTCTGGTCTAACACCGACAGCAGAGCTAAGTTAACGAAGGGCTTGATTCCCCAATACCCGTGGGGTCCACCAGTGCAGCTACCTCCCAAGTTTTCACCTAGCCTGAGCTCATTACTACCCTCTCTTCGATTTTGGTAAAGGAGGGGTTGGGCATCTCCTCTGAATGCCTGGAGGTATCGAGCCTCCCCCTCCCTTTACACACAGGATCGATGACAGGGAGGCACATCCCCTCTGTCTGTAGAAAGGAAGAGTGAAGGACTAATTCATACAAGGTGCTTAATTTGAACAGGACTAATCCCCGCTTTGATGACTCTCTTCTTTCAGTCTGCTCAGTCTGTAACTTCTTACCCTGCCTGCAGGGGTTTGGTGGTTGGGGTTTTGCGGGTTTTTGTTTTCATTTAAAAGCTAGGCCAAATGCTTCTATTATATACAGTTAGAAGGGCATCTGGATCAGTCATCATTTATAATGGCAACTCTCCATTAGGTTGGACTGCAGACCGGGGGGGCAGTACCTCCTGCCCTCCATACACCTAAGTTCAGAAGACTCAGTGACCCCTTCTTTGGGCACTGCTGTGGCAGTATCGCCAGCACAGCTTTTCAGCTACCACAACAAGAAACACCCATAGGAAAATCCAGAGCTCCGCAACGCAAACATTGCTTTTAGTTTACTCATAAACAGAAAACAGTCACAGACACAGAGAACACTGTTGTCATTCATTCATTTCCAAAGCAAACATCGACTTCTTATTTAAGGAACAGCAGATTTTTAGGGCCCTCAATTAAAATTACTTGTTTGAAATTGAAGTCAAGCAGCCAAAGCTCAGAAATTACAGATTACAAGTTCCTCCTCTGGCCCTTTTTTTCCTCCTTGTGGGAAACCATTCTGTACAATGAAAGGAATCGGGGTCCTATGTGCAAAACAGTGCATGACCAGACAACTAAAAATAGGAATGTAAGATGCCGAAAGCAGAGGAAATGAGCCTAGTGCTTAACAACTGCCTCTTGACTTTGCAAACCACCATGTTCTTCCAGGGCAGCTGCATACACTCTTCCCACTTACGCAGAAAAAAATTCCTACCGTATTCAGTTGTACCCCACAACAGTCATTTGCAAGATTTGAAATGGTGAAGGACATGCTTAGTCTGCAGAAGAGATGGCTCTCGGTGCTGCCTGGGGACAGCTCTGACCTCCTGCCCCTGCAGGCAGTGATCCCGCTCAAAGGAAGCAGCAAAGAAAACCTTCCAAGGAGGAGTTGCAGCTCAGTCCCAGCTTTCACAGAGCTTCCTTGGGATAGCCCTTGGCCCAGCCCCTACAGCTCCTGCCTTCAGGTCAGCCCTTCTGGCTCCTTTTACTCAGACTCAGCGCCCCGGGGTCTGGGCACCCTTGTGTAACCCCTATGGCCCCAGCAGAACAGCCTGGCACCTTGTTGACACAAGGACAAAAACTGTTAGAGAGAGGGCATGGTACCGCAGCACAGCTTACCTGGGGCACAAGCCACCCCCTGGTGTCAGCACACCACCTCAGCGAGTCTCTGCTGGCCACGCAGCAGACTATCTGCCCACGCTTTGGAATTCGTGAAGCTTTTATTAGTGTCTCTGTTGGGCAGATCCATCCTATCTGGCTTGTGCCTGGTTCCCCTCTGTTCCTCCTACTCCGTCCTTAAGGAGGCTTGTAATTCATGTGGTTTCCCTGGCACCCATTCTGCACGGCCCAGTGGGGTTCGACTCTCACAGGGCATGTCAAATGCTACATGTTTGAGCTGCTCTCCCCTCAGGTATGTTCCTTTATTGAATCCTACATGGCTTCTCTGTTCCAAGCCAAACAACATCATAACAACACTCGCACACTCTAGTGTCTCTTCCCATAACACCTTCTCTACCCAGAGAAAATATTCCAAAAGCCGGAGAAACCTTCCTGACACACCATGTCTGCGAGGACACAAACTAACTACACGTTTTCTCTTATTCTTGGAATAGCATCATCCAGTGGGTTCAGAGAAGAGTACGGGGGGAATCCATCTCCCTCCCATTTCCATCCTTTCCCTCTCCTTCTAGTATTGGGTGCTCTCTTCCCCCAGTGACACTCCGAGGGTGAGGAGGAATAGGGGACTGGATCTGTACTGCAGATGAGATAACCTAGGTGAGATTCCCATTCCCGTTTTCCCACTGCTCTCTTCCTCCTCCAGCAACCTGCCTGTGCTTTCCCAGTTCACAGTTCGCTGCTGCTCTGTCTGCCCAGCTCTTTTGAACACCCAGCTAAGGGTGCTGTTTGCAGGCTGCCAGCCTCCTCCTGAGGAGTGTGAGAGAGACTGGGAAAGGGGATATTCTCAATGGGAACTCAGCTGGCTCTAACTGGAAACCCATGAAACACAGGGGAGGCTGCAGGGCTCAGCCCCAGCTGAATGTAAAGACCTGTTGAGCCAGCAGATGTGCTGGATCTACTCACAAAGTGAACCAGGTGCAGTACTAACACTGAACAGCGTTAGGCAATCTGCATGAAAAGGTCAATTTTCAGACGCATTTAGTTACTTAAACTATGATTTTAGGGAATACTGCAGTGCCTTGACAGATAGCACACTGCAATTTTTGAGCTTTGCTCGCTGATCCAAATGCCTGGTAATGAACCATCCTGGCTCAAAGTCAAAGTCTTCCCAAATCGCAATGCAACAAAACTACCCAGTTGTTCACCATTCAACTTCCAGTTCATTAAGCCCATCTGCTAGACCCCTGATCTTTTTATCCAGCTAGCAAATGGTTTGAGGATCCTTTCATATTTTTTTAATCTCTGTTTCCAAGGTTTACTTTTTTTGAACTGAACTGCCCAGGGATGGTGATGATGGAGAGGGACCCAGCAACAGGTGGCAACTGCATAAAGGAAAAAAAAACCCACTCACAAAACTCATGTAATTTAAGCATGAAACTGAGATTTCTTTCTTCTGTTTGCTTCAAATCCTACAGTGAACTATTTTAACACAAAAGGATGATCAGCAAAGATAATTTTCTGAAACTAGAATGCAAGTTAATGGAAACATACATAGTCCTGCTTACTGAAAACCCCAACAAATCTGAACAAAATGTCACCATTGTCCATGATCTATCACTTTAACATATATAAATACCTCCTGGAAGTCACTATTCAGATCTGCAGAAATTGATGAACTATTTTTTTCCTTTACAGAGTTTCCAGAAAGAATTATAACTGTGAGCAATCAAAATGATAGGCTGACTTAAAAAACGACAAAAAAACAATTATCTCAGAGATTTACCAGCCTGTGAAACCAGTGGTACTGTAACGAAAAGATCTGAACTGCCACAGTATTTAACTGTTCTTGCAGAACAACAGAAATCTGCATTTTTCTGGCCTGGATTTGAAAGACGTAATAGCAAATTCCAAATCCACCCAAAAAACACTTTCCACCTGTGGACTCTATAGGGTGCTTAATGTCAGTACCTATCCCTGACACAGCAGCACCACTGCTTACCTTGGGGGCACACAAGGAGGATGTAATACTCGCACAGATGTCTTTGTAGTTGAAGAAAGCCACACAGCCAAACATACATCATCATCATGAACAACAAGAAATCACAAGGCTGATAAACAAATTATTTATCTTCTTTCCCAGTTTCTTTTTCTTACAATCACCTTTGTACTGAACAGGTAGCTCTTCAGGTACTACCATATCGAGCTGTTTCAAGTATTTACTGTTTTCTACGTAACTTTTCTTAAGATACAGGAGGGTTATCTTCATCCCCACCACACAGGAGGGGAAGTGAACATCAATCATTTACCACAACCTGTTCACCAGCCTACAGGGCATCTGTCACAGGGCCAAGGCTGGAGCCCACACGTTATTTCCTAGTCTAATCCTCCCACAATGCATTCAAAGAGCCAGTCTGTCTCCTGTTTTCTCATACTCAACCTTGTTGAAAAGTCACCTCGATTATACACTCCTGTTGCCCATTAGATGCTCAGCCCTTGAGCCCCAGAAGCTGTTTATTGGACCTCCAAAACTCACATCACCTGTAATTGCAAAGTGGTATCTTTGAAAGGTTACAAACCCAAGCAAGTAACCCAGACAGCCAACATGTGTAGCATGAACAAAATTTAAAAGCTGTTTAAAGTTTAGTGGGTTTAATTTCCATTTTTCTTCCTACTTTAGGGACAATGATAGACAAAAGGACAGGAGTGTGACACTACAAGCAACTGGCCTCACAAAAGCGATACCATTGAGGAAGGGGATGCAATTATCATTCCCTAAAGAGGAGTGTCCTGACAAAGGAATATACTGAATAGGCAGAAAGTGAGGTCCCTTCTGCAGCTGGAACCAGCCCTTCCTAAATAAGAGAAATATGAAGCCCTGGTCGACTTGCTTCTCCCTCTGCTGTTCTGCTGTGACAGGGACCACCCAGCTCAGCCCACGATCTGACACAGAGCGTTTTCCTGTGGGAGGAATCTGATCATATTTGGTTTTTTTTTTTCAAAGACAAGTTTTGGGGGTTGAACAATTCTAAGAACAACTTTGGGTGTTCTAAGAACTTTTCGTGGTTATGGAGGGAAAGAAATGCTGAAAACATAACTAAGCATAAGCTAAAAGAACTGTGAACCAAGCAAGTAACTCAACATGCCTTCTTTCTGAAAGTTTTGTGATACTGTAAACACAACTCCCAATTTCTTACCATCTAAGTTTCAAAACATTGTCATTCAAATAATCACACAAAGAAGTACAGCGATTTTAGACAGACAAATAGCTGTAAAAAGAGACAGAGAAAGGTCCTTAAACTCTATGTCCTGCTATAGAGCTGTGATAGATTAAGAAGCCAAACAGGGTTTGTTGCTGTTTTTGTTGTTATTTAAATCATCAGGGTTCCTTACCTCGAAATTCCAGCCCTCTGAGCTGAAAGGTGACAAGGCCATTTCCAATTTCGATCAAGTGCACAAAGGCATTTAAATAATCCGATGCCAGAATAAAACAGTCTCCTGTGTTGTAGTTTCCCCAGCGGCCCAAAATCAAATCTCCACAAAGAGACTCCTGCAGAGATCTTGTCAAATGCTCATAAAAAATGGAGTTGAGATTATTGTCATCGTTTCCTACAACCAGAGCAGCACACATTCGTAAAGAATAGAATTTATAACACACTAAGCCATTCTGCATAAAATCCCATATTCTTTTTCATTCCTGCATAAAGATTCTTCCTCTCGCTGGATGATATCTTCCTGATACTTTATACAATCTACATTTCCTAGGTGGTTTTTAGCCCTTCAGAGAATCACATCTGAAAATTCTGCTTAATACAACCAATATTGTAAACAGAACATCAAATTAATAATTACACATATTTCAGACTGAATCAAATCATCTCTGTGTTTTACAACAGCAAGAATTTTTTGGCTAACTGAACGTCTCTGCAATGCAAATATCTACATATCGTTCTTAATTTTAAGAAACCAGAAATCATTATTTCAGTACATAAGCTTAAATCTGAATATTGTTTCTGAGATTTTTAAGGAATTAGTTCACACAGCTTCCAATAATTCTGTTGGGATTGTTTTCTTGCAGTCTTCCAGGAATTTGTCAAGGCTTTGTCCATGACTTATCTCTTGGTACTTAAGATGAGGATACATATTTTTAAAGAGGTCTATTAGTATATTGAGAAACAATGAAACTGCTACCACTTCTTTTAAAATAGTAGCTGTCCAATTACACATTGCTTGGACCAATTGTCCAGGTGAAAAACACCCCATCACAGTCTAGAAGTGTCATCTCATAAAGGTCTATGGCATTTGACTGGATTAAAAGCAGCACTTTATGATGGTGATCTGTGAAAGGGAATGAACCTTTCACAAATGCTAACACAGTGCCACATAATCCAATGTGCTGTTGTCTTGTGTTGTACACTTTTACACAACATATGCCTGACATGAGAACCGCTTTTCTTGCCTATAATGCATCAGCATCTCACCTTCAATACTTCTATGATGCTGGTACATGAATAGACACACATGTACAAACCAGCATCTTGTAGGTGTATTTGTATACAAGAGAGTGTATGTGGATATATATGTACAGGTAGACATGCATATTTATATATGTGCATATTTAGAAGCAGATCTAAAGATCTAACATGGAGAAAAAAAACCCCAGAAGATGACAGGCTGTAGCTTCCCCCACAAATTGTTCCTCCATACAAGAGGAGGAGTGGGCACGTTACTATGCTGCCCGTCATCACCATGCCCATTATGCATCCAGCCCTGGTGTGTATGTACACGCAGGTGTGTATTCATATCCAGACACACTCAGCTATACACCTTCTGAAATTTTTTTGTTCAAAATCTGAGCAAGTCATAAAATGAATCTTTTAAGCACACACACAAAAGGAATGTTTTGCTTGAGCTATGGGGTTTACATCATAATTAACTTATTAGCATATATAATAATGCTAAAGGTTATTGCTATCAGATGACAGAATGGCTTTGGGAAACATCTTATCCTCCTGCCTTGAAACGATAAATAATGAACGAGCACTATATATGCCCCAAACTGCTAATACCTCCCTCGCCTTCTTAGACACTCTGGATTACAACCATTTCTGCTTAAAGATGTGTATTTAATCGCACTACTGATGTAATGGATAAGGATTTAAAAATTGTGTGTGTGTATGACAGAAATATAATGCAATGATTACAACGTAAACTTAGACCTCCACAATACAAGCCCCTGACACCTCAGTGGCAAAATAAAATCGGCCACAGAAGGCTAAAGTGGAAGGAACCCATATATGAAACCCTGATCTCTGTCAGTGGGACTGGGAATTGGCATGAAACGCTGGTACCGGTTTCCCCTGGGAACGGCTCTGTCCTGCCAGGTGCTGAAGGGCATCAGCCGAGGTACCACACACTCCCTGCATCCACCCACCTGCCCAAAAATGCTCTCACTTTCCAGCCTCACAGGACCAAGAGGTGCTGTAACTGCCATGGACTGGAGCTCATTTAATGCACCGATACCCAGCGGAGAGGCCCACCATCTTTCCTACCGCTTTCTTTTACTTCCTCCTGCAAAATTTCCATGACCCCTTTCTCCCCCTTCTCCAAAAAGGTTTCTCTTTAGCGAAGAGGAGATACCTGTAAGCCCAAACTGCCCAGCAGCAGGGCACTGTTAACCTGCTGCTTTTTCCCAAAACCTTCCCCTGCCCACGGCTGACCTTTGAGTCTAGCCAGGGTGCCTGCTGCGTGCTCCGCACGAACGGCAATCTTACCGTTAACCGAGCGACTCAGCCCAGCAGCCGCCTGCAGCTACACGCAGCTGAAGAGTGAAATTACTTATCAAGTCACAGAATCACAGAATGGTCGGGGTTGGAAGGGGCCTCTGGAGATCACCTAGTCCAACCCCCTGCTAAAGCAGGTTCTCCCAGAGCAGGTTGCACAGAATCACGTCCAGGTGGATTCTGAATGTCTCCAGAGAAGGAGACTGCACAGCCTCTGGGCAGCCTGTGCCAGCGCTCTGTCACCCTCAAGGAAAAGAAGTTCTTCCTCATATTTGGAAGGAACTTCTTATGTTTCAGCTCATGCCCATTGCCCCTTGTCCTGTCGTTGGGGTCCACTGAAAGGAGCCTGGGCCCATCCTCGACACCCACCCTCAAGAGATCTTTGTAGACATTGTTAAGATCCCCCTCAGCCTTCTCCTCTCCAGGCTGAACAGGCCCAGCTCCCTCAGCCTCTCCTCATGAGGCAGACGCTCCAGTCCCCTCATCACCTCCGTAGCCCTCCGCCGGACCCTGCCCAGCAGTTCCCAGTCTCCCTTGACCTGGGGAGCCCAGCCCTGGACACAGTTAACTCACATGACTCAAACCAGTGCTCTGCTACATCAGCTTCCCAAGCAAATCCTCAACGGTGCAAATACATCAAATTTTGCAAATCAAGCAAAACACCCAAACTCCCAGGCCATACCTGCGTCCTTTTCGATCTGAATTGCCAGTCTGGTGTTGGAATGGTCCGATCTTTTGGTGCTGGAAATAAAGACATGTTGTACAGCCAAACCTTTTTTAAAAAAATAAGATTCTCCCCCAAACACAGTTTTATATTCTTTTTAATATATCTTATTATTCTGTGTTTCTACCATTACGCTGTTCACACTCTAATCCACTCACCAGTTTACTCCAAGTAGGCACATAAAGTTATTTCAGTTCAGTACTGCCATTGATATCATAGTTTATCACCACACAAAAGTGTCTGTGTCCCCTCCTCTTTCCCCTCCAATTCTTTCTTGCCCATTTTCCTTCTTGTGGGGCACAGTCTGTTCAGAATTTGGCATCTGTGATAATACACAACACTATGTACTTAAATAATTGAACTGGCTCCAGAGGCACATCAGCCAGGTGCCACTGAAACGGCGAATAGAAAGAATATTAAATCAGTCTTTCTTCCCTTCAAAGCCTTAAGGGAAACAGCTGGACGCAAGGGGTTTTCTTTGCGTAAAAATATTTCTGTGGGTGTATTAACATCTACAGAAAAACAACAACAAAAAAATCACTTAAGTTTCATATTTAGCGAGGCAGCTATGAGAGAGTCCCTGCTCATTCTTGTAACTTGAAAAAGAGAAAAACACAGGGTCTTAGTCCAGACAGACAGTATCCCTGTCTCTGTTATGGATGACACTTTCCCTACTCAGTATTTTCAGTAGGAGTGGAATATAAATACTGCAGGAAAAATGGTCACAAAACAGAAAGTGACTAAAAAGTTGATTGGATTGAGCTTTTATTCCTACCCCTACCAAAAGACACTAACAAGGTCTGAAAAGAAGGGATGAGCAAATCACTACGGGCAAGCTTGTGTCCAACAGAAGGGAGTGATCATTGTGGTGGCCAGAAATATTCCACACCAGCAGTCCAGAGCATCTCCCAAGCATCCACCTCCCAAGCCTTCAGGGTACAAGTAAAAGCCTGGTTTACAGAAATGCTACAGTAAATTTAGATTTCCCTGAAATACTGCTCTGGCAGCGGTACTTTAGGATTTCAGGACACTTCATTAAGAATACTGCCTTGAAAGTTTTGCCCTCAATCACTAGCTTTAGCAGAAGATCTATCAATCAGATACGTAAATATTATCATTTTGGAAAACGGAGTTAAAGCAGAAAATGGGAAAAGACAAAGCCATTTTCCCTGAATAACACTCAGCATAAGGTTACCTGCGACAACGGTGAGAGTCTCGTCTGTTCAACAGCCAACAAATGCAAAGGAAAAGTGCCTAGGTGCCACCTCTCCCAGCACAGGAACCAAGGGAGACACCCAGGCATGGTCCTCATCGCGTCCCTGGCTGCACTGTGATGAGGGCAGCGTGGCCAGGTGGGACTGGCTAGGGTCTGACTCACTGGGGTGGGGGGCACAGGGCACAGTGAGGACCTTGAAAGGGCTGATGGCTGGCCAGCCAACTTACAAAGCCCGAATTTAGCTACTCACTACGAGAACTTAGCCATGCCCTGAGGAAGACTGTGCCAAAGAGGGTGTAAGTTACATGGGAGGCTTTCAAACAGCTTAAGTGACGCTGAAAAAGGATGGTGTAAACCCTGTAAACCCAAGGTAACGTTGTCTTTGAAGCACAGCAGAGTCTCTCTGGGAGTCTGTCCTCATCTCAGCAGTGACTCCCAGGATTTTGTGTCTCAGTATACCAGTTCTTTAAAAGGCTGGAAGTTTCTGAGCTGAAGCTATCAGCTCATGCTGAAGCCAGCGGGGAGGAGGATGCCGTTGATGCCCCTAATGTTAGAAAGCCTTTTCATCCACGCTCTGCAGCCTCCCGCAAAAAGCTGTGGAAAACTGACCAACAGAAAAATTGCACAGGCTTCCACGGAGTAGACAGAAGAGGAACAAAATTGCTTCACTGTCTCTCCCTACCAGCAACTGATTTTTGCTTTAAAAAGGCACGTTCTTTACTTACAAGAAATACAGTTGGAGAGAATATGAGTCTTAATTAGAATTATTTGTAATTAATATTACTACATTATCTACATAGATTAACATTTTATTTGATGTATTATTTATCTTCTTGCCTCTGGTTGGCTCAGCTTACTGTAACTGCAGTTTTCATTTCCTATGCAACAGAAAATGTCAAGGGGGGAAAGGGCCTTCTGAGCAGTTCAGAATATAAAGAATGATTTTGCTTCAAAAAGATCATCAGAATTCTTCTACCCTGATATACACCCACCTGCAATTGCAGCATATGCCAAAGTAATCAAAAAGATTAGATTATGGAATTCGATCGATTTTCTGTTCTCAGCAGAGAAACACTGCTGATTTCCAAATGTATGTCTTACGATTATGAGATTCCTTATTAACTTTTAGTCCCTCTGAAATCAGCATGGCAGTACAAAGTACAAGTCAATACTATTCTTTACTCCAATCTTCTATGAACCTGTAAAGCATTTCTGTTCTTGAGGCACATTGAGACCCTTACAAATCAAGCAGTACTTCAGAAAATTCTGATCGCTAACAAGCAGGAATCCTTTTGCCCAGAATGCAGCTCTGGCTCCAATTCTCCCCTCCCCCCCCTCCTTTTTTTTTTTTTTTTTTTTTTCTTTGAGAGAAAAATGCATGCAACAATCAGTGAAAATCACAAGTGCTGCAGGACACTCAGAGACAGATAATGCAGCCTGATGGGAAGAAAGGATGGAAACAGAACAGCTCTCACAAACAAAACAAAACCAGGCTCCATTGGGGCTTTACCCTCCATTCCAAGCACAGTAACAGTTTAAGCAGCTAAAACGTGGGCCTCAGGACATGAGACAAAAAAGGATTTGCCTTTTCAGACACTGCCAGAAAAACGCAAATCTTTATGCAGATACTTGCAAGCAGAATTTTTCATTTTTTCCAAGACTGAGGGTAACATAGACAGTTTGTAAAGCAAACTTCTATCCTGAAATTCAGTTTGGTTGAATACATTTCAGTCAGATAACCCATTTTGGACTTTAAAAACCTTCCACAATTACTAGTAACCAAAGCTATTATGTTCGTACCTTCTTGAAGGCAACGGGAATGTGCACCACATTGGACTGTAATAGACTGCGCCTAATGACCGAACCAGTGGCACCTCCACTCCTGGGCTTTCTGCTCTCAACTAGGACCTCTCCAAGTGAACTTTTGGGACCAGTGGGTGATTTGGGCTTTCCTCCAGTGGCCTCTTGCTTAAAATGTGGTTGTTACCACTCATCCAAGATGATAATTAGCTCAGTAATTGGATTTCTTCCTGAATCGCATTATTCTACGCAAACTGAGTGCAGGTCCTTCGGTGCTTGCCCTAGAGAGCAAGTGATTGTGTTTGAACATCTTCAGCTAAGTCTTCAGCAATTTTAAAGTCAACATCCTGCTTAGTTCCTGAAATATCTCTCTCATGCTCTTTTAATCCAGCATTTACACGGGCATGGAGATAATCCACTGGTTTGCATAGCACTGTTCGTGACATTATGACTATCGCTTCCCTTTGAAAAGGATGAAGTCACTTCCTATACTTCCCTTGTCCAAAAATACTGCCTCGTTTTTCAACCTGCAAGGACGTTCTTCTCCCACTTTACTCTCCTGATTTCCTTAGAAAGGTGAAAAAAAGACTTGAGGGGGATTCAGGCAGCCTAGGGAACGTACAGCAGATGGTGAGAATCAGGCAAATTGGGGGGGGGGGGGCGGGGGGGGGGGGAAGGGAATCATTGCTGTGTTTATTTCCAGAAGATGAAAATAAAATTGCAGCTGTTCTAGCTGCCTTGCTGTTGCTGGGTTTTGGCCCGTAACAGAAATTCAAGATTTCCAGGATCCCTGCTGCGACAGAGGGGATCTCTGCTCTCAAAGAGAACAAAACAAAGAAAAGCAGTTTCCCCGTGGGGGATGCAAGAGCTGCCTTTCTAGGGTAGATCCAAAGTTTTTCTTTGTCTGTGTCCAATGAATTTTAATCTGCTGTTCCATGACATCTAACAGGCAAATCTAACAGAGAGAAACTTTACCATGCTGCAGCCCTATGATTATTCATGGGAGTCTGGGAAAAAAAAAAATTCCTCATTTCTGTGTAAATGTCTTACGCTGCTGGCACTATAAACGGGAGGCTTAGCATTAAAAACAGTAGTAGTGGTAGGCTACAACTGTGAGGCAGGAGGGAGAATCAGGAGATAGCAGAATAAGCAGGCATCCATGAATATTTGAAGGACACCAGAGGCAAAAACGATGGTACTAATTGGAAGTGTGAGGATGCCCAAGCAGTTTTAAATCAATTTCATCTAAAAGGCAGAATGATTTCACTGTGATTATAACAGCAAAGACTGACATTCTCTTAGTGCATAACCATGCTCGGGTTTTCTGGGCAGCTGCATGGAAGATATGCCTTCAGTTTAACTCACGTTAATAAAGAAAGATCTCTTACAAATGAAAGCAACTTCTCCTTCCTGTCCACTCACTCTGGTTTTTATTTTTCATGTTTGCTTCCTCCCCTCCTTCTCTGACTGCTCCAGTGTTTCATCTAACAATAATAAAAAGTGGCTTTGATTGCACAGTGGAAAACTGGGGGAGGGCTAAGGCATAAGAAGTTCCAGTTGTTAAAGACGGGGCTGTCGAAGAATCCTTTTAAAACATAGGAAAATCTTTCCTATCAATCACGTTTCCAGTTCCTAGGGTTTCTTTCTTAAAAATGTTTTTATAATTAATTCTGAGAGCTTCCTGTGTTTGTTTTTGAGTTTTTTTGTGGTTTGTTTGCTGGGTTGTTTTTTTGGGAGAGGTGTGTGTGTGTTTGGTGGTTTGTTTTTTTTTAAGTAGGTGTAAAAATCAGCATTGTGGTCATTTGCTGAGATACCAGTGAGGATGTATGTTTGGCATATTCTGAACCCTTTCCTGAAGACGATATTTCTCTGCTCCTCCAGCAATAGGGATGTAAATGAGAAGTGTGAATCTGAGATCAAAAGCTGAGTGCCCAACATCCATTAAACAACCCAACTAAGTGTTCTGACATTCGAAGATTTAGCCAGGGAATTTACCTCTAATTTGTAAGCCAGGTCATTTAAGCATCTGTGTACTTTTAAATACACTAATACTTTACCAAAATGTCATCGGTATCCCTGCTTTTGTCTGCCTTGCTACTTAACTTCTTTCCCCTTGTCTGAGTATGCTTTTTCTTTCGTAAGGCATTCAATCACTAGCTTCAGATATATTATCCTAAGCAATACAAGAAGCTATATAAGTGGAAGGATTATGCCAACTGCACAGAGATGGTTGTGTTCCCTCCTGTGTCAGTGAAGAAAGGCTGGGACCCTGACATCCCTGTCAGGATGGGGCTTAGCACAGGACCCTGCATCACAGCTACACCTCACTGTCACCAATTCATAGAAGTACTCTTCATTTAAAAGCACATGTGTTAATTACACACAAACCCATGCATCTGAAATACTGCGGGTGAGCCAAGGCAAACTACAGGAAAGGTACCGCGCTGTGCCCAGCTCTGGGCGAAGAGCTCTGCAGGACCCATTCGCTTGGGCTCTGCACTGGCTGGTGGGCCCACGAATGAAGTGGCAAAAGCCTGAGAAACTGTAAGGACCTGGAGAGCAGAAAGGGGGTAATGAGAAATGGCCAGGTGAAGTTTTCACCAGGAAAAGAGAACGAGATCAAACAGCAACAAAACATTACCAAAATGTTGGGAGCTGCTTCAGCAAATGAGGACAAGATGTTTACCTCCTTTACTCCACACAGAGAGATGCAAGTTGTTTAAACATCATAAAAAGATGAAAGGACAGCAAGGCATCTCATAATTAATTCTTAATATTCTTTACTGCTAATAACAAAGTACTCTTGTGCTTTTTTGGGTTGCGATATTAAAATAACATATCCTTATGATATTTTAATTGTCACTTTTAGACTCAAGGTGACTGCTTAACAATAGAATTAGGAGGTAGAGATGGCAACAAAGTATGAGGAGGTACAAGAATAGGACTAAGACTGGTGACTGGTGCCTTACGACGAAAGCCTACATCAGAAGTATTAGTTTAGCTCACTGTAGGGTTTTCCATATACATATTTCTCACCAAAAGATGCAGGGAGGCAAACCAGAAGCTAACCAAGCCATTCCAATACCATAAACCTGAGTGCAGCATGAGTGGCAATACACTAAAGAAGAAGAAAAAAACCCTTATTGCTACCGTGCAGTTGTACAAAATTGAATCTAAACCAACGATAACTTCTAATATATCTGTTTTTTCTTTGCAAAGACTGCTGAGAGTGTTAATCATTTACAGCAGTCACTACGGTAGTCTCTACAGTACTCTTCAGACTGAAAAAATGTCTAGTATTTTAAGAGCGAATGCTGCTAGTCAAAGGATTTAAAAGAAGAAATAAAATCCCTCTAGCATTCATCCAGTATTTACCTAGTCCCAACTTGCACAAAGCTTCAGAGACAATTCTCAGTGGCGATGCTGACATAATTCCGCATTTTGCATTACCTCAGAAAAAGCGAGAGATATTTTACATTTTGCTCTTACAAGTCCTGAGTAAATCTGGCTCCAGTACATACTCTGGTACATCAAGAGACAACGAGGACTTGAGCATGCTGTAGCATGAATTATTCCCTGCTGCTAGCTGTACACAATTTACGTATCACCCCAGTTAGAACAGTTAGACTTGCTGAACATTTCCTCTGTGATCTCAGCTTTTACCATCTTCACGCAAGTTGCTTGGGGAGGCATCTTGTTGAATGGAAGTTTTAAGTTTAGTGCTCCGAACCTCAGCTTGTCCCTGAATATTTGATTCAGTAAAATCTAAAACAGGAGGTGATCTTCATTATCCAAGTGAATGGGATGAACGCTTGCCGAGAACTCTTATTCTTATGAAAATTCAGTCAATCCATTTCAACAGGTTTTCAATACTTCACATGACAGAAATCGCATGAGTTTACTTGATCTCATTAGATTTACATAATTTGTATTAGCATTAGATGAACAGCTTATAAAATTTTAGTGTCACTGTGTATCCATGAAAGCCCTTAAAATATTACATGCTTTCTACTTCTGATTTATGAGTCCATTCTCATCTTTCTCTTACGTCCTGTTGCTGCCTTCCTTTCCAAGTATCTGTAAAAGTCCTCATCTATCATGCTTATCATTTCTTTCCCTCTATAGGTCTGCGCTCCTGCTTATCAATGTCTGTTGCATTATCCTCTTAGATTTTTCACTGCATGCCTTTTCCTTTTTTGCCCATCCCTTTCCCTTTTCATTTATCCTGCTTGTGGTTTTGATCTCTGCTTGTGTTCCTGCCTGGCCTCAGCATGCGTTCCCTCTCTGATGCCTCCCTTCTGTCTTTATTCTGTCCTCTTAGAATGATTCAGTGAATTGGAGTTGTGAACGCATCTTTAACTCGGCAGGGAACTGCAGAGCACTGAATCAGAATGCACTCCCAATTAATTATCACACATATGGCTCCTATTCAATTAGCCTCAATTTGTTTTATTGACTGCCAGGGGCAAAATTTAAGAAGAGGAGATGTTACCAGTTAAAGAGATACTACCAAACAGTTAAAATACAACTCTGAATTTTGTATAGTGTCCCTTGAGTGTGAAACTCTTAGCAACCCAGAAAACACTTACTTTAATACCAGATCTATTTGATTAAAGGTGCCTGGTTTTCCTGGCCCATCCTTCCCCAGACAGCCCTCACATTTTCCCAGGTCAGTGTGACTCCACACACGGAGTCAAGTGATGAGGTGAGGGCTGGGTTGGAGAGGAGATGTGCATACCTCCGTGCTACAGCAAGTGGCCAAAGGGACACACGTGCACACAGGGTCACTTACTCCATGGGCGGTAACAGGTCAGGACACTGAGGGGAACATAATTTCTAGTAGGGTTTCTTTTAGCCTGGGGCTTCACCTGAAGCAACACCTCCCACACCTGAATGTTGTGGCTTTGTCACTCCTCAAAGCCCTACACAGCTGCTGAAAGGGATCGAAGACTCCCAAACCAGGCAAGTGCTGCAGGTACCAGTCCATGGGAAATCCTGGTGGTCTGCAATGTGAAGATGTATGGCAGGTGGGCACTACAGCTGGAAGGAGAGACAGGGAAGGGTCTCGAGAAAACAGTCAGATGAGTAAAGTCTAATGAATAACATGTAACTTCAGAGGGCCCATGAAGAACTAAGGCTGAAGTACGGACAAAGATGTTCTGTTCTTCAAATGTTTTTGGTTTTCTCTATTTTCTGCCCCAATGCCAGAAACATGGCCACACATGTGCCTGGAGAATGGGGCGCAACTTCCCAAAGACTAGTTTATATTCAGCGTTTCAATGGAGGAACATTTTTTCCTGAAAAGAATCATCTTTATTGGGAAATCTACCAGTTATAAGAGAAGAGTAATGATGGAAAAATAGCAGCAACTTGCTAACATTGCAGCATTTGCAACACTGCCAGCGAGGGAGTGCCACCACAGTCAGCAGGAATGCTATGCCCAAGGGCACCCAAGCCAGGCCTAAGCATCTCTCAGTACCAGCCTAGGCTAGATGCTCAAGGATCTAAAGCCCTTTGAAGTCTCCAGAAAGACCCTCACCAAATTCCACGTGCTTTGTGAACAAGACCAGGCAGCCGTTCTGATCTGAACACACCAAAAATTCAGACTAAAACCCACTCATTCACTGGTCCTATTTGTTCTAAGTCTCAGGCACCAACAAGCACCCATTTTGGTTTTACCTACGCACTGATAGTTATTTACAGTATTTTGCTGAGTTCTAAATTAACTTAACACTCAATGAAAGCCTGGAGGACCCCTGAGGCCAGCTCAGTGAAGACTTCTCCTAAAGAGCCATCATCATCAGAGGGGCTAGCATTTGTAAAACTGAGTAAAAGCCGATAACAAAGGAACTAGAACCTCAGCACACTCTAAAGTCAAGTCATGCAACTGGAATACTGTGCTTCTTTCTGGTCCGTTCATAAAAACAGTATAGAAATAGAAGCAGCCAGAGAGAAACACAAAAAGTAGCAGAGAAACTGTTCAGAAGAAACTAAACCGATTACAACGAACGGTAAAACTTATGGCTGCAACGCTTCTTTCACGCCAGGTGGCTGGAAGTACTCAGAAAAGTTTGAATCCTAAGCAATTCCAAGAGAGAACAGACAGCGATGGTAGTCAGAACATCACATTTCTGAAGAGATATTTGAGGAAATAAGGCAAACACTAACTCCTGTCTATTAGGGGGCAAAAGGGTCTCCTGTGCTTAGGTTATGCTGTAATTGTTGACTTCAGAGGTTAATGTACCATTCTTTAAAGTATCCTTTATAAAATCAGTTTCCAAGGAATTACTGAACTATAAACATTTGCTGCAGTTGTTCCTCTGTAAACATCGCCACTATGGAGGTCTAAGAAAATGTGAAAAATCAAACAACATAGCAAGAAAAGACTAAAAAAACAGAAACCCAGCCCCAAGAAGGAGAACTTGAAAGGTCTGAATATGCAGCTCCCAAAGAAGGCCCACGGACAGTTATGGGCGAGTGATGTTTTGTGTTTGGAGCAGGGGTTTAGCAGCTGTAACAGATGAGCAGGCTCACAGGGAAAACAGATGCAGCAAGGGTATGCTAGAAATAAGCATTTGGAAGTGGAAGACCTGTTATTTCACGGGGAAAAAGCAGGGAGCAGACAGGTACTTTTCACAACTCCTTTTCCCACGCACGTGCATGATGTGGGTCAACCCAAATTCTGCCCACATTGGGAAAAGTCTTCCCACTCCACCTGCAGGCTGTCCATGGTGGGCAGGTTAAGTGAGCTGGTAGGAAAAAAGAAAATGCCAGAGCTGAGGCAGGGCAGGTTGTGCTCACCGTCTGTTCCTGGCTTTATTAACCTTACAGGCAGCTATTTTCCAGACCACAATGACTGGAACAATAACATAGTGATAAGCTTCTTAAAAAGATGAAGAAAAGAGAAGCCTGCTCACATATCCTCAAACAAAGAGAGGCGTCCTGTAATGCCGTTCTGAGACAACTGTCATTTTAATCATAACCTCTTTAAAGACCCCTAGCTAATTCAGTTACACCACACTGTAATTCACTCAAGACCCTTCAAAGCAAATGCAAGCTGTGTCTTACCCAAAAATAGGCACCAAACCAGATGACCGAGAAAGAAAAGCAACGGGAAGGAGCAGGAGAGATGAGCGGCTTGTAGGCAGCGACATCTCCAAATTCCTGGTGGCATTTGCTGTTTGCAGGGACAAGTCACAGCTGCAGCGGAGAACAGTCTGCTTGACGTGATCCAGTGGTTAGACCCACTGGGGAAGGAAAGTAAACTTCCTACTCTGCTCTGCCCATTGCCATATCCAAGATACAAAGCAAGATAAGAGGAAGGGAGAAGGGGAACAGAGTCAGGCTGTAGCGTGACAAAGTATTTTAAGAAAAAAAGCAAAGCAGAGGAATGGAACAACTGCATTTGAACAAACACATTATGCTTTAAAGTGCCTATACATTAAACAAGATTTACTGCTATTTCCTTTTCTCTCTCTGACATCCACAGCCTAATCTTTCCAACAGCTGTGAAAATAAAGACTAAAACAGGACTTTTCAAACTGGGAAGCAGGACCCAGGTTAATGGCAGAACAAAGCCAGTGTTCCAACAAACTTTAAAAAAAAAAAAAAAAAAAAGAGAAATTAAATTTTTCATCATTGGACTTCCATAAGGCAACCAGCCCATAAGCAGCAGGCCATCTTTCTGATTTTACATGCCTCTCTTTTTAAAAACAATGGCAGCAAAAGCTGTAAAAACGTGGCTGCATGAGGAGTTGTTCTTATTCATCTTCCTTATAGCCTGTTTTATTCTTTTTCTTAAAGTCATCCTTCCCTTTCCCGCCCGAAGGATCCCTGACCTCAGTGATGTATTGCTGTGCTAGGCTCGGCACGCAGTGAGTACCAAAGTGCACCCCATAAACAAACAGCATCTGCTGATTGCAGGAAGCACACCCATGCTCTGCGCACACACCGCGAGAGCACAAACAGGCACAGTATGGCTCCTGAATTTTGAAGAGCTTGCTAGGAATTTCACAGTTTGCTTACTGTGAAAATGAATCTTCTTTTTTTTTTAACCCACTTGAGTTCCTCCATCTCCTTGAAAAAACAAACAAACCATCATCTTAATTCTCTTAAGTCTTTCAGCTCCAGCTCGCATCATCCAGAGTGGCAGATGTCCACTCAGAAACATGAGGAATCAGACTCCTCTTTAGCCCACAGAAAAAGTGGGACTAAAAGAAACACTGGAAATGCAAGATAGGCACATGTGCGCTGAGAAAACACCAGGTAGAGACAACCAAGCCGACACCTCAAGGGACAGATGGAGCAGGCTGCTCACTGCTCAGCCTACCTGCCTAATAGCCCAGCTCTATTAATAAACATGGTACTGTCTACTTGCTAATGTCCAAAGCTTCAGCTTTGGATCAACTTTACAGAAAATAACTGGATGGCTTCTCCTCATCTGATTTCACACTGCTGGCCCAAATGATAGGCAAAAATAAGCTTTCCTTAAGTGAAACAAAGAAAAGATGAAATCTGCTTGACAACAGTGAAGTGTGCATATACCGATGAACACAAATGACACTCTAAGAACACAATCTCAATTTATGACTTGGAAGAAAAACAAATCCACGATATTTTGATACCTAGATTGCCTGTCAAAATTGTTTTCGGTTAGTCCAACTAAGACATTAAATGATAAAAAAATATAATCATGGAACTGACTACCTCTAATTTCATATAAACGTAAATGAGTTTTTTTGTGTGTAGCTAATATAAATGTGATAATTTAATGTAGTCATCAATACAGCAAGGAAGTTTGAAAATGAGTATGCAAACCAGGAAACACAAAAAAGCTATATAAAGCACATTGAAGGTAGCTTTCCCCTGGGCAAAAGTTCCTGTCAACAAGCAATGAGTATGGAAACGGCAAAAAAATATCTGCCAGAGCTTCTGCTTCATGTAAGCGTATCTCAGACCGCACTGTAGTGAACCTGTAATTTCCCATGAATACCCTGAGATGACCTTGGCAAAGCTGTCAACGCACTCCAGAAAGGAAATCTATACACCAGCTTCCCCATCTGTTTGCTCTGTTTTGTCTTATGGCACCTGAAAACTCACAGTGGCCACAGGGCACTGCAGCCCAAAGCCAGGTCAGTGCAGGAGCCAGAACAACTTTCCACTCCTGCTCAAGTTCCCAATCCTATTAACCTCTGCAGCTATTAAAGAAAGCAGTTATGCCATCCCTTTGAATTTTTAAATGTTGAAGGGTCATCAAGATTTAAAGCAGTGAGGCAAGACCCATCTCGCTTTCATTCAACTATTTAACGTATTTTGTAGAAAACGTCCATAATCTTAATACAAAATTACTCCCTTCCCTTGCCTTTTTCTGTCTTTTCACTGTGTCCCTTAATAAACCAGGAGTTTTTCAGTCCAATGCTCACTCGCTCTGGCCAGTTCTTCATGTGAGCAGTGAAATACTGAAATAAAAGTGAGGCAAAGGAGAATCAGAAGTGCTAGACAGGAGTCATTACATGTGCATACTGTGGGATGCCAAAGGTTCAGGCAAACTTTTATTTCACTTTGATGACTATCTGAATCATCTACAGGGCTGTTTTCTACTTCTGAAAGGTTTTTGAGAGGCAAGGTTGAGTTTTTTATGTTTTAAGTGACAAGATCATAGAGGATCCACTAGAATTTCTAACAAACAACAAAGCTTGATATTTTCACAGAGCATCTAACTCAAGCATTCAAGTTAAAGACAAAGTTGTAGTTACTGCTCATTTTGAAAGGACAAATAGTGGTGGTTTAAAGTATTAAAAGGATTAGGTTTTTTGCACTTGGGGTTTAAAAGTTTATGGATAAAATAATTAGCTCTGCTTTTAAAAATTATTAGCACCAACTTCCTCATGTCCCTTAGTGGGAGTCACAGATGGTCAGTACCAATCAAAACAAGACACCCCTCTTATTTAAATATCAAGCATAACCATCTTTTGAAATTTTCTTTGAACATCTTCTGTTCATCTTGTCCCAAAAGCCTTAGACAAACCAAAAGCAAATGAAAACAGTCCCCTCTATTTCCATCGACAATAACCTACAGATTCTACACTAACCTAGCTCTATGGAAGTGAAATGCCTACAAAAAAAGAAGCCACATGCCTTCAAAAAGCTCTGGTTGAAGTATATATGTCACAGATGTTCTAATCTCCACTTCCTATTAATATTATTCAAAGTTTTCATCCAAAAATGTAAAACTCTGTGGTGTTAGTGGTAGCCTCCTGCCTTTCCATGACTCCCCTCAACTTCACTCCTATGAAAGATTGAACTTTCTGACACCACCCACGCCCCTCCAGGGGAAAAAAAAAAAAAAAAAGATGCACGAGAGAGAATTTTGTTAAGATCTGGCCCCAGTGTACAAAACTCTGCTCCCCTCAAAAGGTTTTCACAAACATTATCACATTCAGAAATAAATAAAAGCCTTTTTATATGATTTGGCTTTGCCCGAGTAATGTCTTTATAGATGAGTACACATTCACTCACTGTCACAAATCAAAATAAAACCCTTCAAATTGATCAGACCCTTTCCTTTAAAAGATGGAAAAACCAATCACTGTAATCTCTCGCTTTGAATTCTCTTGAGGTGCTCAGGTGCACCAGTGGCACCGGCACAAGACGTGCGGTAAGTGCACAGCACTTCTCACTGCTCCAGCCAAGCCCCGATCTGTCCAATATAATTTTTACTTTGTGCCTCACACCGCTATTCTGCAGCTGCAGTAAGTTACTCCGAGCCTGGTTACATGTTAGTAGGGGGTGAAGAGCTCATGCACTGCCCAGAGTACAGGACTCAAAGGACCCCCCTTAGTCAGTGAATCCAGCCCCTAACATTGCAGACCATTCATTCATTCCTTACAAAGACTACCTCCATCTGGAAAGGGAAGTGTTACCCTGTCTCCAGTACTCTTGATGGGAGTCCATTAGATCCCAGTTACCAAAAGCTTTCAAATCCTACTAGGTAGAAGGAGCAGAAGGTCTTTATTTAATCTTTTCAATATTCTACATTTACATCCTTGTCAAACCAAATGAATGGCAGCTAAAACCTGACCCAAGTAACCGATTCTTAAGTCAAACTGCAAGATCAGATGTAGGAAGTAATGACAATGCACACTCATCACTTCACTACGAGAGCTGCCTGCCACATCCCAAACGGTAACATTTAATCAGGCTAGTATAAATTATATTAATGCAGCCTGACTAGTGCCAAAGGCTTCACACATTTAGTTGCTAACAGTAGCTATCAAGAGAAAAAAGGCTGAAAACAGGGAGTTTTACTGTTTTCTTTTTTTTGCACAGCTTTGTTGTGTCTATACAACGAATGCAAAACGATACCTCATCTATAACATAATAATACTTGTTTAAATACGTTTTCAGAGATAACCAAATAAACATGAAATAGTGAAACACCAGAATCAAGATTCAAAGATTAATCTCTCATGCCCTACAACAGTTTAAGGATTACCTTCACAGAGAAAAGTGCCTCCAGCAATTAAACTAATGAGAGTAAAACCTTTACAAATAACGAGCGTAGAAAATTTCTGAATAGCCTTACTTGTAGTTTTTCTCCCAGAACTTGATCGGTCTTGCATACGATGCGATAAAGATGACGCTACCAAGAAACGGACTCAGTGGTGTAGAGAAGACTGAAGTGGCCAGAGTTTGAAAAAAAAGCATAGCAGAGTCTGAAAATTACAAGTTAAGGTAACACAAATGATTTCATTATACTTTTCAACCACTGTTGAGGCAGCTCTTTGAACAGTTTATCTTTGCTTTTTTGTGCGTTATTTTACCAAAGAGGTGGTATGGAAAGGAAAGGAAGGCAGACGGAATGAAATTGCCAATTACCAGTAAGTATCAGTTGTAAGGGAGGAAATGTGTCTGAATGGAGTATGTTATTAGCAGGGTGACCCTGTCTAAGTGCTGCCTGAGGACAGACCCTGAGCACAGGCAGAGGAGGAAGCACCCTCTTCCAGCTCCCTAGCGTACCTTCTAGAACACAACGTGCCCTTCCAGAGCCTGACACGGCGTTTACAACACCACTTCCTTGAAAATTCTTCATTCTTTGCATTGGACTCTTGCTCCCAATGGTATTCCATTCCGTGTGTCTCTGCTTATTTTGGTATGACCTAGTATGTGGAGAAATATGTATGCCTCTATAATCCAGCCTGCAGGCTTAAAATCATGCTTTCACGTTAATTCTTAGTGACAATTTAGTATTGCATGCTGACTGAAAGGTAAAGAATGTTCAGCATTTCATACTTTTTGAAATATATATAAAACAAGAAGGTGAGGACAGGGGAATAGTAACTATCACATATAAACATCACAACAAATGCCCGAATCCATAGCTTGCTTTAAATGTAAAGTCATATTTCAGATTGCTGGAAAGCAAGTTAGGAGATAGATAAAGACACAGAAAAAGAAGCAAGTTAAAAGGAGCATGATTTAAAAAAAAACAAACCCCAAGCAAATTAAATGTTAGGCTTTAACTCTTCATTAATTCATACTACATTCATGAAATCTCAGGAAAAAGGTTTTCCAGTTGGCATAGAGACCAGTTGCCCTTCCCTACAACCCTCTTGGGAGGAAGCTGCTAAGTAAAGAAGCCATGAACTAAGGAGCCACTAGCAAAGCAGTGACCAGGTGCATCTCAAACTAAAATTAAGGTCAAATCACCCAATAACCACAGTCTTTTAGCTTAGTCTTTTACAATAATATCCTGTATGTGTGTCCCAAAGTCTCTGAAACTTTACAAAAAACACTTCAACACATGTAGCATCCCTTGTGGTACAATACTTCCATAAAAAGGCTAGCTAGCCATGCTATCAAAGCAATTTGTGAAATCTACAAACAAATATTTGCCGGAAGATCTCTCTCAAATCCCTCCAACTTATTAACAGAGAGTGGTCTGGAATAGTGTCTTTGTGCATTAGAGAGATTAGAAAATGAGCTGCCCTCAGTGTCTAAAGTTCAAAAAGCAACAGAGAGCACAGATCAGGGAGCAGGTGCATCAAAAAAGTTAAACTGTCACATTACACTGCAGTGACAACTGGCATGGCTGTGAAAGATGAACAAGTATTTACAAGTGTCAGATAAGGGAAAGAGGCATGGGAGCTGAGAAGACAAAAAGAGAACAAGCAAGACAGATAAGGACAGCAAGTCAAGTTTTCTAAGGTGAGTTCTAATGTCATCATTGATTTACAAATTCCCACCATCATGAGTTAAGACATTCAAGACTCCACTGTGAACTGTTTCTGTCGAAGACATGACCAGTAGCAACAGTTTTATTTTTGCTAGAAGTCATAATACTCTACTAAATGTACACTGGAAGACATTTCCCACTCGACTTGTGTAAGAGTGATTTTAACTAATTGTTTCATACAGGGAAGAGAGTCATGAGAGCAAGTAACAGCACCTGACTCCCTTACACATGGTTGATGTGTACAGTGGGCAGTTATCTGTCATCAGGGTTATTTTATTTGATGGTATCCAGCCTGCTTTTATTAGGTAATTTTTTTATATATATATACCAATGCTTTAATTATGCCTAAGTAAAAAATATAACTTAACAGGTGTACTTTCTTACTCTATGTTCCAAGTCAGGTTTCCCGCATACCACCTTTGTTCAGTGATACTGTGCAGAAGCGGAACTTGTTTCTTTGTGAATAACAGATTTTCTTTTTAGGATAGCCAAAATAAATTTTGAGAAAAAATAACTAAAAACTTTTCAACAAGAAAAAGAACAGTCTTTGAGGATTAATTCTTATAATTTAAACATCTGTTTAAATTCAAATCAGCTCGAAGCAAGTAACTGAAAGACTGACATTTCCAAAATCTTCCACCCCCTTCTTTTAACACAAAACTATGCTGTAAGGCCGGCCCAAATCTTCTGTTTCTCAAAAACCACATTTTTAATTGCAGTTACTATAGACCAGAAATGTCTGGTCAGTTCCAGGCACACGATCACCCAGAGGATGGGAAAACCAGGTGTCACAGGGCTTCCTTTTCTGATGTTAGAGCTGTAACTCTGGAACAACCAAAAGCAGAAACTCTCATAAACAGGATAATCTGAACTAGAAAATCCTTTCTTTTCAAATCTCACTACTCACTTACTGGGTAAAATCCTCCTCTGACTACAAACTACATTGACTTTCTCAGTGCACTGATAATTGCAAACACACAACCTCGTCTTACCCATTTAAACACTGGGAAGTGAAGTGGAAGATCTGTCCTCAAGCCAGAAGCCCATTCTCATTCCTGGTCTTTTGAGGATTTAGGAGGGTTCTTGAGGGGTCACCTAGTCCATCTAGGAGCCACAAGGCAGGATCAGCTAAACCTGTACAACTCCTGGTAGACATCTGTCTAAATTCCTGAAGATTTCTAATGGTGGAGGCTCCATGACCTCTTCCAGGCAAAGCTCCAGCTGTGCTGCCCTGCGCACCAGAATCGAATACATTAAAGCACGCCAAAGTACTCATATCACTGAGCTCTATGGCAAAAGTTCACTGAAGCACTTCAAAATTTAAAAATTTATGTCCCATTTGCAGATGTGATTGAGGCAATTAAGAGCCACAAATAATTAACTCTGCAAAGAACTGGCAGGCTTAGGGCCTCTGCGAATGGCAGCGTGCATTCATCATTACTGTTTGCAGGGTTACAGTAACAACAAATAAAAATCCTGTGCAAAAAGGCAGAGTTATTGTTGTGGGAATAGTCATTTGGACATTTAACCAGTACCTTAATTGCAACACTACCTTAAAACAGATTTGCATTTACAAAGCACAATAAAATATAAATAATAGAAAGCTAGTCTAGATCACTTTAACTGTGTAAATACGCTAAACCCTGCTTATTTACCTACTTTCCATTTTGCAAAGCTTAATTGGTACTTTTATCAAGAGCAAAGTTACCACTACACAAAACACTTGCGACCAAAGGGAAACTCATTGAAATATAATCTCAGTTCTTAAGTGTTTTGCTAAATAACTTTATATACACTTATCCTGCAATTCACACCTACAACAGAGAGGAAATTAATTTTTTTGATGTGAAACTCTGGAATAATTTGCTACAAATCAGTCAAGATGCTCAGACAGATTACTGTTTTTATAATGGTTTCCTTTCATAAATAGACAATCTAAAGCTTTCCCTCTGGGAGTTACTCTGCCTGTACTTCCCTCTATCCAAGACTCCCGTTTATTCTTCCCATCTAGAAACATAAGCGCTGTTAATCAACGCTGCATATGATTCAATATATCACAGCAAAGAGCAGAGGGAAGAAATCACTCAAGGGAGGAAAAAACCACTATGGGATAAAAGGGACAAAGATTTAAGTTCATATATCTAATAAACAGTAGAGAGTAAACTCTTCAGTAGGTCTGAACTAAACCCACTTTATCAACTCTTCTTCTACAACTTTGTTGGGAGAGAAAGAAGAAGGGTTAGCTTCTGAAAATGCTTTAAATGCCAATAAAGTTAAAATTTATTCAGTCAAAGTGTTCCATTTCATTTTTTGTCTTTTTCCTGTATTAAATCAAGTTTCCAACTGAATTAGACTTCAAGGTGAAAAATTTTTGTTAAAAAAAAATTAAAAATTTAGTTTTACAGACATCTGGGGTTCATCGAACTCTGTGTTTTACTCTCCATATCCACAAAACCAACATTCACAGCCCTGGAACAGGCACTGAAATTGAACACTGAAACAGACACCAAGTGTTTCCGAAGGACTGCTTTCGTGTCGATGAACATATAGTTACTCATAAAACAGAGTGGAAATGTTAAAAAGGAGAACACTTCTCACACCACACTGAAAATGTACATTGCAATGTTAAAATCCAGCCGCTTCAGAAACGGGGAAAAAAAAGAAAATCTGGACAGTCGCAACAGAAATTGGCCCCCTGAAATGAATTTGTATCTGAGACACCAACTAGAAGCAACTGAAGACAGTAACTTCATAGTTTAGAGCTCTGTCAGCCACATGCCCAGCAATTTACAGAACTAGCTTCTGCACACGTAACAGTTGACCCAAGTCGGAGCTAACGTGTCAGTTACGTTTCTTTCTGGATGCATCGAAAGTGAGTGCTGAGGGTTGTGGGAGCGATCTGCAGAACGTGGCCGGGTGGGAGGTAAGCGGGCATAAACAGACCAGTGGGACTCCGAGTTCAGCTTCCCAGTTTCACATCCCATGCAGCCGAGCAAGAGAGAAAACGGTGTTTCTCAGGAGATGCCCCAAGCTTTTTCACTTTTTAAAGTAAGTTACCTAGGAAATTCACACCTTGTTCAAACACTGTAAATAAGTTACATACATGAAGAGGAATTTAAGAATAAAGAAAAATTTACAAAGGATATGAGGTATTGCAAAGAGCTGAGCGAAAACATGGAACGATGACCCCCAGGCAATCTGCCAGGGAGCAATGTACGTCATGATGAACTGCAACTTCTGCAGTAGGTCCCACAGCTGGAAAAAAAGAAAAGAAAAAGAAAAAAAGAGAAACACGGTGACTTTTTAGGCACTGAGACAGTTTCAATACTAGTATCTGAAAGTAACAATTTTTAGAACTGTGCCCCGGAATGAATGTGAGAGAAATTAGGCTGTATTATTACCTTTCACGGGCATTAAGGCCTTAGTTTAGTAAGGCACAAAGGTATATTCTTCTTTTGAAATTCAAACCTGCAACGGGATATGTTTTTAACCACCACACTGAGGTAGCTCCCAGATTACCCTTCTTCAGAAGTATGTCTGCTTTCATCAAAGTGGGAAAACACGTTCTGATACTCACTGCATGTATCACCCTGCCAGCCAGCCAGTTTCAAGAGAAGAGACTCCAGGAGAGAGTGGATACAGCAAACAGAGGAAGCTCCATGTGCGACACGTGTGGCTTTGCACGTGGAAATCAGACTTATTTCTCAAGAACACAACACTTTCGTTTGTGGAATCAATGAGAGAGGCCATCACTGTGTCAGCATATGCTTGGCATCAACCATGAACTGTGGCTGCATTTTCAAGATCAAAGCATCCTACCATAAAAATGTTGTGTTAATGTGAATTTTTATTGTTGTGCAGCACAAATTGAAGAATACACTGAATTTCCTTTTGCTTCCTGTAAAATACGCTTGGTGCTGCAACTAGCAGTTTCTGATTCAAGAATGATGTTTACTTATTCTCTAGAATATTTTTTTCCCTGTCAGCTCTCTTGGCATCAGGCCAAAACAGATCTTATGTCTTGTCTGCATTGAGCCACGAGATTCATATTGCAGAGAAGGTTCCTGACAAACTGTCAAGGAAAGCTTTGGCCATCAATAGACGTTAGTGCTCAACACACATACAAGTTGACAGTGAAACAGGAATATATGTGATATTTCATGCTTATATAGCAAATATATGTTGAATTTCCTACAAGTAGATTTTTTTTTTTGAGTTAATGAAAAACAAGACATTGACAACATCCTGAAAGACACTGAGGCTATATCAATACTCACATATTAAATGCTTCCAGGGAATGTTCCCAGGCACTAATATTGCGTACGTTGTTAAATTGTTAGAAAGGTCCCTGGGAAGGTTTTGGTCGGGCCCAACTAGCACTCTTCCAAGCCATCCCCAGGCACCCCCCTTTCGAATGAAAGCCCTCCACGGTCCATTTCCAGGTGGCAGTTCCATACCTCCACCCTGCCTACAGACTAGGAGAGTTTATTAGGGCGGACACAAGCTTCCCCATGAGAGCTGGCCTCAGGGACAGAGCTTCCAGGCACACTTCATGGACTAGCATGTTGGCAGTCACAGAGGACGCACTGGCTAACTCATTTCATCTGTCCTTCATTACCACCCCCAAAGTAACACTTGGCCATCTGTATCCACATCGGCAATGCATTTACAAGATGTTTCACGGAATTTCTCTATGAGTTGTTGTAAATAACGGCAAATGAATTGGGAGGGAGGTAAGAATGACTAACATTAATGCATTTTGGTCCGTGTGCTACCAAAGGAACACAAAGTAGCTGCTAACTCTGGTGATAACCAGTGTCATGCTAACTCTCGTTAAACTGATAAACCTTCCAGCTGAGACCCAAACAGTGCTTCACATGCTTTCTGTGCTTTAGCACAACTCAAATTAGGAGCAATATGCAAAATACTATTTTAACTATGTTAACTATGTTAACTTTGCACAGGCGTACTATTTAAAACCACCAAAGCAAGCAGCTATGATCTCTTCAAGGCATAGCCTGCTTACCCTGTGCTTAGTTGAAGTATGAGAAATTGCTATTCTACCAGCTTTGGTTCCTCTCAAAAATACTACATGTGTACTTGAAAACGACAACATTCGATAAAGTAGGCAAGTAAACCTGAACTGAAACTAGGACTCACTTCTATGTATTTGAACCCTCTTCAGCACACTGCAGGGTTGCTTTGTTTTGCTTAATTTTTATGTATCTGAAATGTCTGAATGAACAGCTGGGAGAAAACTGTATCTGCTAAAAGATTTAAGTGAAGGGCTGAGAAAGCTAATGACTCACATCTGAAACCTCAAAAATTCAAAACTGCAGCACAAACCAGAAAAGTTCTGCCTGTTACAGACTGAAATCACAAAGCCATAAATCACCCCAGCTGCGCTCAAAGCCCAGGGTTCATCAAAAGGTTTTCAAACCTCAAATAAAATTCAGCTTTTGCCTTTGCTAAGAAACCAAATCCACAAGGAGACCCTTCTGGCTTCTTGTTCCATTACATTGTTTTAATAATTTTTTAATATTTACACATTCTTGCAAAACAGGCCATGGAGGCCAAGTTCCCTGTTGCTTCTAACAAGTCCTCCCACTTCTACACCAACCACTGCTTCAGCTTGCTGTTGTTTCTTTCAGCACTTCCCTAACGTTGCTACCAGGCAGGCAACGGAGCTCATTTCCATTCGCAAGAACAAGAAGGTAAGAAGAACGCTCTAGTGAACTTCTCTTCATTTTTGAACCTCTTGAGAGGCTTGGAAATGTGCGATTACCAAGCTACTGCTTTCATTAAGAGTTGTCGAGTGCCTCTGTTACCCCTTAAATCACTGCTTCCAGGGCATGTTCTGTAATACAGCTGAAGAGTAACACACCATTTGCATTCTACCTACGTAACTGTCACTGCTAAAGGTGATGCCACCTGGCAACTGTAATACAGAGATTTAGGAAGGGGGGACTTGCCTTTACATTTTCTCTTTTTCATTTGGTAGAACCAGCTGAAAAAGTATTTCTCCCTGCCATTTTTACCCAATTTACAATATGCTTTCTCCTTTATCTGATAAAGGAACTCCAAGGATTCGGAAAGCGCAATTGCTTTTGTCACGGGAAGAAGATGAAGCTGCTAAAAAACGCCTTCATAAATAGGAGGAAGCTGATCCTCAGAAACAGTCATTCCCTTATTTCAACTATAACTAACTGCATTTCAGTCTTCAATGATCATAAGACACCAGCTAAAGAGGAAACCCATCCACATTTTTTTAAGTAGTCAGAAACAATATAGCATTTGAAAAGGTTCGAACAGCCAAAGCCCCTCTGGAGCTGCATCCAGTGAGGAAATGAAAAGGCAAGAGGAAGGACTTCAGTGGGTACATTGGCAGTAAGAGACAGACTGGGGGGAGAAAACATGGACTGGCTGTTGAACGGGGCAGGGGACCTGGTGACAAAAGGCACGGAGAAGGCCAAGGTACTCAACGCTGGCTTTGCCTTGGTCTTTACTGGCAAGCCTCCAGGAATCACAGGGCCCTGAGACCTGTGGGAAAGCATGGAGAAACGAAGACACCCTAAGTAAGAACGATAAATTAAGGGTACATTTAGACAACCTAGACAAAAACAATTCCATGGGACCTAATGGGACACCTCAGCCCTTCAATGAATCTGTAAAATATGCAATTTATCCTCTGTAAAGGTTTCTTTGAATGAGGGTAATAACTTGCTCCTGAGGGTGTGAGGTATACTTTTTAACAGTGCTAGATACAAAGGGGGAACCTTCCCATATAAATTAGGAAAAAAAAAAAATAATCTCTGCTGAGTTTTAACCCTCTCTTCATAATGATTTCCTCAAACATGTATAAAAGAGTAATTTTTCATTAAGACTTCTGCATCCCAGTTTAGGATGATTTATACAAGAATATTTTTATTAAGCCTTCTTAGATCATCTATGTTTTCTACAGTTCACTAAGCAGAAAAATGATATATTATTTAGGGGACATAAAGTTCTAATATTCCTATATATCTTTACTCATGTGACAGTTTTGCAGAGTAAACAGTTTTTAAATCTTTGATAAAGAGTTTAAATTATCAGTATATTCAGTGCATTTAAACCAGCACATTCCCACTACTTTCAAGTGAAAGTCCAGAACATTCATCCATCTTTCATATTTATTTTATGTGGACACAAACATTTTATTATCTTAATCATCCTTAAGTCTTCTGCGAGTTCTGAAGAGCCTCTACAGACCTCTGGTGCATAAGCTAGTGTTCTATACAACTATAAACAGAGAAAAGGCAAAGAATTATCTTTTCAGGGTTTCTTTTACATCTGTTTATTCTTACTTAACAGAATTTAAGTAACATTACAAACTAGAAGTTAACAGAAATTAGTTAATATACATTAAAGAAAAGATTTTGGGAGTCCGAAACATGAAAACGTGACCTCCTTTTGTCAGTTGGGTAGATTCCAATAAACTGGGCATAGATTAACACCTGAATTTAAATGGCACCGAATGTGAGGTGGAGACACCGCAATGCTTTCAGCTTTTGGCAGCCTTTCTATCTGTTTAGCATCTGTTGGGACTCTGTGTGGGCAGAATCCTTGGCAATACTGGGACTAAATAATGCATAAACATTAACATTTTCTTGCTAAGCTTGAATTTTGCTGTGGTTTTTTTTAAAAGTATATGCACAAATTGGTTTTAAACAAAAATAACTGTCATATACATATGGCTATATGCTTTATGTGCAACACAAAATTGAGAGATCAAAAAAGTTAAATGCAGAAAGCAATTATTTCCTGCTTTGAACAGGTATTTCTTTATGTTCCTGTTTAGATCCTGAGAAACCGGGATGGATTTGAACTCTCAGATGCTAGGAGGGTATTTAGTTTTTCATGTTATGCTAATTCTAGTCAATTGGTAGCTCCGAGTCTTGGAAGGAAATTCTAATACCTACTGGTAATCTTTTTCTTCTTTTTTTTTTATGTCAATAAAAATTAAAATACATCAAGAGGGAAAAGTTGTAAGTATGTATGTGCTTATGGATATGAAATTAAAATTAGGTGAAATAATTTTATTCTAGTTTATGGCTTTGCTTTACAAATGGTTGACTTTCTGGTTTTTTTTAATGTCATTTAAAACAAACTTCACTTACGAAGTCCTACAAAACAAGACTTGCTGGAAATATTAAAGGTTTGTAATGTTTATGTCTTAAGTCATTGTGACATTCTATTGGCATATTTGAAGAGCACGATGTTTGAATCTGCAACAAACACTTTCTGGGCTGTCTTTATTTGCATCTGCTTACAGACATTTGAAGCCTTTATATTGTGGGATTTCAAGATCATTGTCTAATGTAACATATATAAGAGGATCAAATTATAATCAGTCCTAGGCTCTGATATCAAACCTCAGAGGAATATACTCCTGAAACACAGTGCTCAGCAGTTAACATCGACAGAGTACAAAACAGGCATGTTTTAAACTATTTTGGGTAACAAGCCTCAGAAGCCTTATATTTGAAGTTCAATGTTAACCATCAGGCAGAAACAAGCATGATGAGGACTATGACAATAAGATGATGATATAACCTAACAGCCCTGGATCTGCTCATGGCAGATGCTGCTTCTTCGTACATTGTCAGATGACAGCAAAAGCCCAGGGAAGGAGCCTGCGGGACTGTAAGAAACCATCTCCCATATCTCCTGAGGTGGGCAAAAAGGACAAAATCAGAGCTAATCAGCTTAATTTGCAAAGGGCCAGACAAGCAAAATAAATCAGCTGGGAGCTGCACTGATCCAGCCTCTTCAGTGAAGCTTTCACAGGCACGGCTCCTGCCAAGACCGCATCATCCCAGAAATCTCCTTTACAAAAAGCAGACGTAAAAAAAGGCACAGAGGAAGTTGTGCGCTGAAGTGCCAGATGCTCTCGATTTCTCGTTCAGTGCCTGCATCACCAGATGCAAAACACACCTCTATCAGCAAGAACGTATATGAACACAGTCCTCAGCGTGCAGCCAGCCAGACTGACCCAGGAAGCGTACACCTCCCTGTGCTCCTGAGTGCGTTTGTCGCGTTCTAAAGGAAAAAACACACAAAAAAAGAGAGAAAATGCTATTTGGAAATAGTGTCAGGAATGAAGTCTGACAAAAAGGTCAGTGACAGAAGGCTGAATGAAAAATCAATTAAACCATTTCTCCAATATTACAAGGAAACATGAACTGTACAGTGCTCAAGAGAGTTAAGGCATCTATGGAAAATGCCACTGGGATTATCCTGTCAAATATCAGGTGTAGCCTTGGGTATTTTACTCAGCAGAAAGTGTCTTAACAGGGTTTATACGCCAGATATCAAAAGTTGAGGAAACAGCTGTGAGCCAAGAGGGCGCAGCTGATTAAGATGTTGGATTTCAGTATGCACGAACAGCAAGAAATGGATTAAAATATGAATTAACGACTTAGTGCCAGAAGCTTTGAAGTGAAACACCAGATTTAGAGAAGGATGAAAAATCACAAGGGGAAAGGAAAAAGGCTTTTGACTTATAAGCAGCACCTAAATCAATCAACAGGACATGCCAACTAACCAAGAGTTTTATTGCCACAAAGGCAATAAAAAGATCCAATAGGTTAATTACTTGACCTCAACCAAGGACCAAGAAGGTCAATGCACTTGGTAGCACTTCCTCATAAAATGAAGGAAAACAAGATGACACGCCTAATTTCTTTCCTGTCCAAAGGACTGTGCTGTGGATGTTGAAAGTTAAGCCTCATCAGCACAGGTCTGGCAGGCTGTTACAAACTGGCTGTCTTAGCTGGAGTTACTTGTGACATAAAGATCCTCTTTCATAAATTGGATCCTATGGCAGAAAGAAGTATACAGGAAGAGAAAGATTCTTATAAAAAAATGCGGATTCCTTATTAGCTGGAAAATGTATTCTGGGAAAGAAGAAAAAAATATCAGACAGGGAAATTGTATTCTTAAGTGAGCTCAGCAGGGGTAAGAGTACTTAGGCAAATGAATTCAGTGTTAATGAAGGCAAATTTAACAAGCTCTGGTTCTTTGATTATTTTGCCTTATGCATGAAGACAAATTCAGAACTCTCAGAGGACTTGACTATAAGAAAATATAAGGTGATTTCATATTTTAGTATTGCTAATTAGTTCATCCACACACACAAATTAAGAGGCCATTAAACTGCCTGCCAGGAACACACAAGACACTGAAAGAGATGCAGAGTTGTGGCCCTATACATTAGACGGCCAGCGACACTGGGTCTTAACATACACATCCAGATCTGTGTAGCAGACGACTGCATAAACTAGGCGTGGCTCTTTCTTTAGGGCTCAAAGGAAGCTACACAGATTTGTCAAAAATACATATTCGAGAGTACGGGTATAATTTCTCAGTTGTGCTCTACAGATGCGAGAGTTGCACGTAGAAGGGCCAGTTCACCACAGTTTGGCACACAGGAATCTCCAACACGCTGCTGGTTGCTAACCGTAGTGAGCAGACTAGCAAAAAAGTTCCACCAGTTTTTTGTAGCAGCCAAGGGCATACTATAGCCAGAAGCCTCCACGTTCACACTACTGAGGTGGGGTTTTTTTTTTTGCTGTCTTTGCTCCTTCAGCTCAATATCAGCAGCACCACCTGAGGTTCCTAAAGCAGTTCAGAGAGACGCCATGACCCCTCGCCACAGCAAGATTTAGAGGATGCCCCTGGCACTGGGTAAAATAGAAAGCCATATCTTTAAGAGAGCACAGCTAAAGTGCTGTGGACAAGCCTTGCCCTGAGCATCTTTGTTAACACTCAGCCAGTTCCAAACTGATATCCTTGCTGTTTGAATGATTTGCATGGGTTGCCACTTCACAATACCTCTTCATTCTTGACTTGAACAGTTGTTACTCCAGACATCCTTTAAAAGCAGTTCACACATCTGCCAAGAAGGGCAGTGCTGGGCACCACATTCCTTTCTGATTTTTTTTTTAATCATACTGAGGAAAGATGGACTAGATGATCTGTAACATGTGACCATGCTCACGCTCTCCCTCTCATACATGTCTTAAACGCATTAAGAGTTTTTCCGCCGTTTAGTATTATGCCAGTAGACATCAGAAAAGTAGAAGGCAGGCCCATGTTTTCATCATTCCCAAACAATTTATTAAACTGGTTAATATTCCCATATTTTTTACCCTATTACAGAAGAAGTCTCAGAGCTTTTCCTACTGTTAGGAGCCTGGGAAGAAATCTCCTAAGTCCTATTATATATTCCACCCTTGCTATGCCTATGAAGAATACATTCTCAGTTATTTGTGGGTTTCCAGTTTCAACTAATATGAACATTCTTATTAACCTTGGCACTATCATCTTTTAAAAAGTCCAGGGAGAACAACTGGGTCATTTAAAGAGTTTACATGGAGTCATGTAGACCAAGATGTCTGTCTTGATTATCCAGTTTGACATCCTGTAGATGTAGAGTATACATCATAGCACTACACCCATCATTTCTGAATGAGCAACCGCGTATTTTTAAAAGGCTGTTCAGCTCTGATTTAAAGAAGGCGTTTTGGATAAAACATTTGTTTTGACAAAAGGAGTTTTGGACAAAAGAATCCCAGGCTGTAGCCAAGGACACAAATTAGGCTGGCTACATGGAAAGCCTTAGCAGAAGAAAGATGGAGAAGTCCTGTTCCACTTAAATTGAAAGCTGCGATCACTCTTAAAAATAAGTAAGGAAGTCTTTCCTAAAAGTTTTTCTTGCTGCCTTCCCAAGACAATTTGAAAGACAAACCAGCACACTCTGCATACACCTAATCAAATTTTATAGCATTAAGTTTTCACATTCTGCAACTTGTCAAAATGTAAACAGCTAATGATATTTTTAAAAGAAGTTAATTAACTGTGTTGCATTAGTAAGTCCTATGATGTTAAAAAGACAAAAAAATCCATCTTGGTTAAAATATCCTCAGGAATTGAACTGAATAGACTCTTTTGTTCTCTGTGTTACTCAGTGTGGGTGGCTTGGCTATTTGCAAACACAGATAGAAATCTGTGAGCAGCAATTCAGACTTCCATGCCTCAACTTGTTCAGGGAGTAATACGCTCTTTTGGAGCTTCTGATTTGACTAAATTACATTAAATCAACAGCACAATGGGGAAAATGAGGGAAGCACAATCAGTGAGATATTCAGAAATATTCTACCGAACATTATGAGCAAAGTTTTATTCAACATAATCTGCTTCAAGAGTCACTAGTGCAGTTGTGGATGTCTGTTGAATTTAGATGCCTGCTTCCCTGGTGCCTGGCAGAAGAAAATAAATGCTTACTACCACAGTGCTTTGAGAGCATGCAAATATTTTTTTGTGGGGTAACCATGCTTAAAAATTACCATCACTCTGCCTAAAGGCACAGCACTCCTAGTGTTCTCTAATTCAGAAGGTGGTAAGTTGACTTTTTCAATGAATAAGCAGAAACCAGCTATGACTGTGTAGTAAGTTCTGCATAGCCAAAAGTGATGGTAATAGAGACTCTCTCAGGTTTTGGTTTTCTTTTTAAAAATAGTTGCAAACATAAAAATGACTGAACTACAGACAGACAGAATGTGTGAAGACCCATAAACCTTTTAGGAACAGAGGTGGATTGCAGCTTGGTTAGGGCCTATAGTATGGAATATGGAATAAACACACACCATCTTTATCCTCAAGTGCCCATATCTGTTCATAAAGTTCCACAATATTGAACTGATTAAAGCTCAGACTTCAATTGGGCTAAAGAAAAGTTATGCCTTTTATGATTTGCATTAATAAGACTTAAATTGCTATTTTTCAGATTGGCTGTAATGATCATTGTGTAACTGTGCATGTGCTTTTCTAATATAAATAATTCAACCATTTAACATTAGTTTTTTAAAATGGAACAAGGACAAGTCCACTTGATGAACTGATGACCTGCAAAATTTCAGATATTATCACACTGAAGAAGATGGCAGATCAATGCTAAAACTACATTTTCAGAACACGTCTGTCGTACAAACTTTCAGTCTGGTAGAGTAGTAATTATTCTAGCAAACATCTCTGCTTAATTTGATAGGCATCCTTCAGTATCTCATTCTTATTGCTATCACCAGTCGTTCTACTGTAAATAGTAGCTTTAAACTACTCGAGCAAGTCCCCCCAAAAAAAGCCCATTGAAAAGCTTTTACTTACCTCTCTTCCAAAAACCTGAAATAATCCTATTTTTAGGAATATATAAAAAACACCACTATTGTGTGATACGCTCAGAAGATCAACATTTTCAAAATAATTAATGAATAGTATGACTTTCAATTCTAGGGTGCCAATTTTTTGATCCTGTAAAGAGATTTTTGGAGAATGAATTCTAGGACTAAACAGGTCATTATCCAGACATGGGATGTCCACTGATGCACATCACCGACAATCTTCTTCGGAGACAGAAATTCACCCCTTACTCTAGGGAATACGGTAATGCTGACAACTGAAAACTGCCACAATGCTCTGCATCACTTTCACTGCTCGTCTTTTGCTCCAAGGTAAGAAGCTTAAAAATTTACTTTAACTGTATTTTAGGATCACGGAGCATGGAGCGGGGGTTCTTTTTAAAGCAGGGTTTGTATCAGCTCTTCTCCTCCTTTTCTACTGCCCTCCCTCCCCAAGTCCTGCCTCCTCACCCCCGCAGAGAGAAAGCAGAACAAGGAGTCTGAGGGCTGAAGGCTTGAGGCAGGTGAATCTCCATTAGAGTGTGGTCCAAGAGTTCAGAAAAAAGAAAAAGCCCAAGTTCCCTCACTGACTTATTCCTCCCTTCTCCTCCTCCCTGAGAGCAGCACAGATATGAACCAGGAAAAGCACCGAGTTTCTGCTTCACTTTTTGCCTGAATGAGTGGGAGCTCCCAACATAACACTAACAAACTGCGTCTTTCCTTAGGAAGCCTGGAACTTCTAGGTGGGCATGGACAGTGGTCTGAGCTGACACTCCTTGTGTAGAAGGGCTAAGTATCTCCACACACATCGTTGGGCATCTCCACAGCACACGCAGCCGTCAATATGGAACCATGTCTTTCTCCTCTCAGAAATTAAGTGGTGTTAGCTGGGTCATATTCACACATATGGTAGGAATATTTTAGAAAATGAAACCAAGCAAACAAGCCTGACCAAAAAATCCCCAACAACAAAACCAAACACCTCACCAGAGCTTCAGAACAAACTGTATCGTATGTTATGGCAGTCAGGGACCAACAAGTTTTAAACCAAAACAAAATACAAAAGAATTGGTAAAAGCATTAGGCAAGTCTTCAATATTTTCTCATATTTTATCAAGTTAAATGCGCTTCTTTCAGTGAACGAGCACAGATAGCAAATCAGGACAGGATCTGATCTGACTGGTGCAGAAAGGTCTTTTTTAAAGTAAATTCAACTACAGCACCCTCCAAGAGTTAACAACGTAAAAGAGAGGAAGGAGCTCTGAGGTTAAGGTTAAGGGCAGCATCACAAGGGTAACAGACTGAAAAAAAGGGAAAAGAAAAATGTTAAGGCTGACATTAGGAAAACATTTATTATCATGAGGATGATTAGATAATGGAATAATTTCCCAAAGGAAGTTGTTGAGTCAAACAGTAGAGGCATTCAAAGGAAACCCAGATAAAAACACCAGGCAATTGATCTGGAGGGCAGCCCTGCACTAATGACTCAAGAGGCTCTTTCCAACTCATTGAGGATTTTCCTCCTCTTGAAAACAACAATTCTGAACTTTCTATAGCAACACGTGAACAAAAAGCAAATGCAAAACATTGCACAAAACCAGAGAAGACATTTAACTGGAACCTTGGTTTCAAGGTTTTTTCCTCTATAGTACCAATAAACTGTCTATATATGCATTCATTACTTCTAAGAAATCCTACCACATATTGATGAGCATGGTGACACTGAGAAGATACATAAAGCTCTGAAAATATATTTACCAAAGTAATGACAGGAGCTATAAAACTTGCCTTATGAAACACGATGGACATCATGAAGAAATCCAGCAAGAAATTTTCTGAAATATCTCTGTAGTCAAATCGGAAGAAGATCACAGTAAAGCTCAAAGTAACAAACTGATTAATAGGATTACAGAACGAGGAGCGGAGGAGTTTCATCCCAGCAACTGTTATCAGGATAATATCACAGCTGTAAGAAAGGCAGAAAGAAAAACCTAATCAAGTCAAAGTCATAAAGCATTAAATTAGGAAGGTCTTAAATACAAGTAGCTGTGCCAGATGTATTTTAGATCACTATATATATCTAAATCTACACATCTTACTGATTTCTGATATTATTCCCATGTTCTTTTAATAATCACATTTATTCTACCCATGTGCAACTTCACATTTTTCCCTTATTACACACTTGTAATCTGTAATAATGAAAGAACACTGTACTACAAAGAACAGCATTGACTACTACAACCTAAGAATCTAAAAAGGATATTTTTACATTGCTCTTAAAATAAAATTTAAGTTTGTGAAGTATCTTGGCACTTCCATTAATACATTACTATAATTTGTAAAGAAATCTTGAACTCCAGGGTTTTTATTACTAGAAATTTCACATGATGATACAGTTTACAATTATTCTCCTAATTTCATTAGCCACAATGTCAAAATTCTGGATAGAAACACTCATAGATGTAAAGTGATTAAAATTCTTACCATTGTTCTTGATCGGAAGGTCAAATATTTCTATATAGAAATTCCTTCATCAGATGAAAAGAAATTGTGTGTTGCACCTATGTGCTGTAAAATGTCTGCAATCTGCATTTTACTCTCCCTTCTTATATTCCAGAGAGTGAACTTCAGCTGAGAACTCTAAATAGCAAGTGACCACACAGAAAAACCAAGAAGTCTAATCTTTAAAAATTAAAGTGCTTGCTGCTGTATCTCCAAGAAGGTAACATTCCTCTTTGAACTCTCCAGAAAACAACACAGTTTTCTGTGTAAGAAAATACAATTATGTGAGAAGGAAAGATGGGGGTAATGTGCTGGCACCTCCTGGATTTAAATAACCACTCCAGTTTCTGGATATATATCTAAACTCTTGAGACAAGGGTGTCCACCTTTTTAAATTTTGGTCGTAAGATTATTACAGAATTAGAAAGATGGTCTTGCTTAGACAACAATTTTGATCTCTTGATAATACAGCCTGTTCTGGGGGTTAGATCCTAGAAAGGTCTCAGACACAGATTATTAACTTCTAGATCACCTGGGTAAATTAAAATCCAACCTTGGCTCCTTCTCCAGCATGAGTGCAGAATCAGGCAGCAAGCAGCTGTCTAAAGCCACCCTACGGAAATTCCTCAGGACAGTGACATGTCTGAAAATACTCTCCCGCCTAACTCACCTTGACCTCAGCCTGCAGGTGAGGATCCTTTGTCCCCCTTTTGTCCCCCCCATCCCCTCCAGCACACCTCAGTGCTTCTCACCATTCTTGCAGGGAACTGCGCACAGCTCTTTTCCTTCAAATGAGCAGCCGTGCAGCCAGACTTTTCTGCAGCAGCCTACTGGTTACACGGCTTCCCTGGGAAGGAAGGAACCCAGATCCAATCACTTTCCAGCTCTGGAGGGATTCGGACACACATCTCATCCTGCAAGTTACCATCAGCTCCTCCTTCCTTGGCTGAATCTGTGCCAAGAAGAGTTGGAAGGTCTTTTTCAGTCCAAGGCAGAGAAGCACTGATGGGCACTGCCCTGAGATGTGACATGGTACTGGGCTCCAGACCACGAACACTTGCACGATTCTGTATTTTACTCAACAACCACTAAAACCCACAGCAACAGGGTCAGGAGCAGGAATTGAAACACATGATTCCCCACTCCTGTAAGAATTTCCTTACTGCCAAAGCAGGAGGAATCACACGCAAACTTCCTGTGGCCTCTACTTTCCTGGTAAGTGCTTAGCAGTTGGACTGGTTAATGGAAATGGACAACACCACTTTCTCTATCAAGGTTTTTTAAAAGGAAGGATATCAAAGCAGAGAACTCAATCTTGATCACATACAGGAGATGCTGCAAAACAGCTCTCAGCTCTAAACTTTTTGGTTTCTGGGTCCTAGTCAGGATAAGAGCGGAGACAAGTGATGTTTTCAGAAAGCTCTGGGCATGCTCAGGCTCAAGCCTCCTAATGAACCATCACATCAAATTTTGGAGTGTTTAGTGATATCAGGTACCCTCAGCGTTTTCTGGAAGTTGAACAAGTATATCTGGATTGCAGTTTTGCATGTTGATGACCAAGAACTGTACTGGATCTATTCCTGAAAAGACAACCCAAACCGAATAGAGATGTACAAGTAAACAGCCCCGTGAACTGAGAGCCAGGTGACCTCTCTTAAGCAAGATGCACTGTCTTTTTGATGCTGATGAAAACAACCAGGGACTTCAATGCACAATGAGTGACAAAGTAGGCCAGGTATTTGCAAGATCCATGGAAGGTTCTTCTCCATCCTGCTGTGAACCAGTATACCTGCTGCCATGACTGACACTTGACAAGCCAGAAAGCTCTCAACAGGTTTTTATCATTCTAGCAAGGCTCCTGCATCTGCACATTTCCAGCTTGATTTTATTTTATGTGGCATTTATTCATTATTGTGTATCTTCTGTAACGCAGACTAACTTTATCTGAGTACAGGTCATTCTAAAGGATCACCAGGACATCACTGTTGGAATGAAATGCCAAGCTTACCTTATTTCTCACCTTGTCAAAGCTGTTCTTTTCAATTTGCCCCAGATTTCTGAGTGGAAAATCTAGTGACTAAGCTAAATAGATTCTGAAGCAACTAGAAGCCATTCCAGTGTGCCCTGTATAAACCGTTTGGATCTCACATCCTTCGGAAAGAAAAAAAATATCTTTTAACATGGAGGAATTTTCACACGGAAAATTTAAAGTTTCCTCCTTGGATCTGTTAACATGTGGAAAATGTCACAAAAAAAAAAAAAAAAAAAAAAAAAAAAAGAGAGAGACATTTTAAAAAATAATGCTCTCAGGGGTAACAGAAGATAATTTGCTCATTATCCCTCTTCTTTAAAGATATTGCCACACAAGATGCTTTTCCTGGGGCCTGAGAGAGAGAAGGGGGGCTTATTTGTGAAGCCTCCGTGGCAGGTAGCACGGGCAGGCACTGCAGCTTGTCAGCGTGGGTCCCATTAATAACCAGCACATCGGGGTCTGGGAAGCTCAAGCAAACTCTTGGCTGCAAAGGAGCTGTTCTGCCTCCTCAGGAAGCAAACCGCCTCAGTCCTTTAAATCACAAAGCAAGATGAAGCTTCTTTAAAAAACGCATGCAAATTGAGAAAAAACTTCAAAAGCAAATCAGGCAAAATGTCCCACCTCAGCCACTTTCAGACACGGAGCAGGAGAGTGCGTTCCCTCCTCCGCAGCGTGATGCGGTCTGATCCTTGGGTGAGCAATAACTAAGGAATGTTCCAACAACGGAAACCAACACGTTAACCCTCAGTAATACTGTACACGGAAAGAGCAAGGAGAACCCAGGACTCCTCACAGGCTTGCAGAGTTGAGGAGAAAGAAGTAGGACCCGAAGATGAACGTTTTGTGCGTGGCATTGCCATGGGAGCTGCTGGGGAAGGGTATTAAAGAGGAGTGCCGGAGAAGAAGGGACCCTGGGAGTGCTGTGGATAGACCTCAGTTACAAGAAAAAGAGGAAAACACAGGTTTTAAATCCAAGGTGATCACACCGACACAAGGGGGATGGGGAAGGAAAGGACTGTAGTATTCCCCTACAGGCCAAACAATCAAAGGCTGACAAATGTAATTACTTTCTTTAATCTCAAGATTTCTGGGGGACTGACGCACTACTTCTGAACACTTGAGGGAGGTGACGCTTTAAAGTGCAATCTAGCTTGGAGGAATGACTATGTAAAAATAGCACCTTCCTAACCCTACGTATTTGCTCTGTGCACGTATTCAGTCATGTCTGCTAGTGACAAACGACATTTTGATTACCTTTAGCTCTGCCAGCCTTACAGAACCAAGCAGAGGGATGAGTGTGAACTCAGTTTCACCCTGGACAACGCACCTAAGCTCCTGAACCACCTTGGCCTTAGCATCTCCCCCAAGTGCCTGGTTGGAAAAACATCGGTGGGGAACTACACAGGCTATCTCCGAGTGATGGCCGAGAGCCTCTGCGGAGAAGGAGCTGTCTGGGAGGAATATGCAGAAAATCAGATGAACGACCTAGTCCTAGTTTCAGCCCCTAAAAGCAGGGGCCACATTTTCCTTATAGCTGTGCAGTCCCTAAAGCTGCATTGCTCTTCAAAAGACAGGAATAATTAAAACAACATGCAATGTTTACATCAAAGTTCTTTTATTTAATATTTAAAGTTAAGAATCTAAATTATTATTAATACTGAGGAACTCCCCCGCCCTCCAGCAGTTTTTCTTGCTGCTGGAACCTTCCTTCCTGAACACAGGCTGTTTCTTTGTTTTTATCATCTGCATCACTGTCATTCTGATAAAAAGACTGCAGAAACTCTGCTCGCTGGGGATACTGCAGTCACTAAGCCTGCTGAATATCTGCAGTAGGCAAGTCACTGACCAAAATATTTACCATAAAAGGCTGTCTGCAAGGATCACACTGAGACCACGGATCAGCATCACCAGTGCTGCTTAATATCAGGCATCAGACCCTGGAAAAACTTGTATCCCTGCCTTTCTCAAACCACTCTTAATGCAGGACTACCCACCATTCTACACTGTTGAATATTTTATTCAGTCTTGCCTTAGAAGACTTGTGCGGTGAAGCTGCTGATAATTCCTTTGGGAGACTACGTCGTAGTCTTAAAAATCCTCAGCTACGAAACGTTTCCTGATATCCAGCCTAGATTTCTCATTTTCATCTGATTAATTCTAGTTACCCCACTGTGTTTATGCCCATCAAACACCTGCAGACTGGTATAGTGTGTCTTGCTTTTAATTGACAGTTAGACATTCCATATATATCTATATATAGCTCCTTAATCTTTTAATTTCTTTCTCTCTCACTGGAGTCATGTCTTAGCATGTGCTAAGGTAGTTTTGCTTTTTTCTTTGAGCAAAGCCAATGATTATTGTACACTGAACTAATAATGCACGAAAGCAAAGTCTGACAAGCAAACAGACATTTAAGAAACAATTTCATTTTTCAGTCTTCAGTCTAAAACCAAATATTCTACTAATCACATACTTACTGTGTACCAAGCTTCTTGTATTTACTAATTGAGAAAGCATCAATGGTGAGGGCATTCAGTATTATAGCTGGATACAAAATGTATTTCTCAAAGCACTGAAGCCACACATAGAGCCTTTCAAACCACATCAAATGAGCAGCATCTGAAATAGAGGTTCAGATAATGGATCATTTCATCAAAGAATCAGCATTTTTTGCACTGCAGTACTATAGAAGAAACCAGTTAGCTCACATTAATAAATATAACCAACCAATTCATGAAACAATGGAATTCATAATTCTTTTGCAATAGAGAATCATTTTGTTCTTTTCTGATTTTAGAGAGTATCTGTTTTGCTGCTTATAACTGCACTCATGAGAAGCACTCAGAAACAATAAAAGGTGGTACATGATAGATGGCAGTTTCTACATAATCCAATTAGTCACTATATTAAATAGTGCTTTTAGTGATGCAACGACTGCAGAGGGACCCTCTCCTGCTCTGGCACCGACCTGGTGGATGACCTAGGGAACTTCCTTTGAACTTTGCGCCTCTCCTTCCCCATCTTATAGTGGTGAAACACTGTTCATTAGACTGCAAAGCATCACTGACCTCATTGAAAAATGAAATATCCTTTGAGATCTAAAGACTGAAGAATTAACAGGAGCTAGAAACTGGCACAGATGTTTCTCAAAACACTTAAAACAGCCACTGTAAAAGTATCTGCCAGGATCACATCATTCACCAGTAAAGAGTATCTTTTTGCGTAGTAGAATCTTCTAACATCACAGTGCTTAATATGAATGTTAAACAAAAACTGAATGCTCTGTGCAATTCAACTGCTATAAGAACTTCAGTGAACTGAGTGCAGAAACACTTGTGTACAGACAAAAATAATGTCTTTATTCTCAACTGACCTCAGCCAGACAAGATTATTGGAAAAAACTGAACACAAAAAGGCAGAACGTGGTATTGACTCAGAAATAACAGTGCTAGCTACTGAACCTCCAATACTCTTCCTTGCAGAAACGATGCATACGGATCCCACACTCCCACATACACCTTTTCAATGACAGGCAAAGACGACGTGCTGAGCCAGCAGATTTGTATGTTCTGCAGGCACAGCTGTGTATTGTATAGGCTCAGAGAGAAAGATCTAAAAGCAATCCTTTCAAATTAGCTTTAAGTCATGTTTTACCAGCATCTTAAGCTAAGGCAATGCTCTTGCAAAAATCTGCCTTCAGAAAATATGATGAACTTCTGTTTCTTGTAATAATGTCAAAATATTTCCTCCTCTTATTATCTGAAGGCCACATCCTAAAAGCTCCTACATGCAGCAAAATGCCCATTTTGGAATCTAGCTGTTTTTCTCCATTCCTCTCCCTTCCTCCTGAACTACAAATTGCTCCCAGAGCTCCACTCAAGAACTTGATCCAACTGCCCAAAGCTGAGCTGTGTGTAAGAGCTCAAGCTTGAATAAAGAGATATGCATATCAAGTAGACCAAAAAGAAGGTAGCTGCAGGAGCAGGGAGAGATGTGTGCAGACAACGCAGACAGAAAAAAAAAAAAAAGCTTACATTCAGAGGGGGCCCAGGGAAAGATGTGGATGATTTGAAAAAGCTTTACATGAATCTGTGGGGTATAAAACAGCGGTGGGGAGAAGGAGAAAAAAAAATAGTCTCTAGTGTTTCAGGGTTTCTTTCCCACTCAGTCCTGCAGTGGTTTCTACACATCTATTATACCGTAAGTTCACAGATCTTGGCCTCAGCCTTTCTTCCTGCAGTCAGGCAAAACAATGACAAGTAATAAATGAGTTATCTCATAGGGGCATCATGAGAACTGGTCTGATGATTGCTATTCCGTGGAAGGCCTGAGAGTTTGAACAGCTCATTCAGAGTCTATGAAACAAAGCCAGGAATAAACTCATGGAATTGTCAATACCAGCTGCTCGTCTAATTGCAAGCCGCCATTTGTCTCCTCATAGCACTACACTTGTCAAAAATTAGGAACCTGAAAATGAAATTCTATGCAGTAAAAGCTCCTCACAGACATCTTCTTTTGTGTACTTGCCCTTTCATTGTCCACACCTGACAACTACAGGATACTGTCCTTTTCCAAGCTTCTCTTTCTATACAAACAGGGAACCTTTAAGCTCAACTCCCACATTTTTCTTACAGGGTAAAAGAAAGAAGACAGCCTGTCAGACGTATCTATCAAAGGGATTACACAACCTTTTCCTCAGCCTGTCTCATCTCAGAACATGATAAAAAGCCTCTGCAGCAGCCTAAGGGAGTGAAAAAAAAATTATATATATATATATAATTTTCTCTTGTTTTCTAACACACAACACCAGCTACATTTCAATAATACGTAAGCCCCACAGCGCAGAAATGGGCCACATATAAAACGAGGACTGCAAAAGAAGGAAAAAAGCCTGTTGCCCACAGCAGGCAGCATGGGAAATGCAGCTGGATCTCAAAGCAGAAGGAAACCCATCTGGGGAGATCAGTCTGGCAGATCTCTACCCTCAACCTTTTCAAAAGCTGAGTCATTACATTTAGGAAAACAATGTTTTCTGACAAATGAAGACAGACTTAATCAGGACAAGGGAAAGAAAACTTAGAGTAGTCTTTTATGATTAAGTGATGTAACAGACAATAAAACTCGGGTATTCATCAGAATTACTGATCATCAGGGAGAGGAAGCCCTGAACAATGTTTTCAGCTGGGCATGATCCTTAGTAAGATTTATATTTCTACTACACTTTCCTTGGCATATTGCAGTAAAAGTTAAAAGGCAATCTTCAATGAAGTCTCTTGGGTACTTTTTTCATACCCAAACCTTGTTTGGAAAGTAATCGTTTCAAAAGGTGTGATTTTTTATTTTTTTTTTTTTTAAAAAAGATTTAAATCCTTAATGCATGGTTTTGCAGAGAGTGATCTGAACTCTTTTGTTGTCTAGCTAAAGAACACTAAAGTCCCTCAGCAGACTGTGTTCTGACAATGCTGTCTTCAAACACCTCAGGAACATATATTGAGAATGATTAAGGCACAGGATCCATCAAGATATGACAAGCAAGCTTTTGGCTGGTAGCAAAAGCAAGATTAGAGCTGGTGTGGAAAAGAAAAAAACGAACACCTGTGCTTCTTGAAGTACACTGGCTGCTCGCAGAAATAGCTTTATCAGAACAGGAAATCAGACCTTGACACACTAAAATATTTACCGATACTAGCATGTATCAGGGCACTACCCACTGAAGCCAGCAAACATTAGCAAGAACAAATCTTCAAGAAAATTTCACAGTTCCTTTCAATTCTAATGTTCCTCTAAGAGTGTTCTGATGGAAATTGGAACTCTCAGTGGCACTACCCTTGCTGTTCAAAGGATATATAGTTATATGCCAGAAAGTAGAAAAATTCTGCCTCAGTTTCATCAATCATTTAAGTTTTTAAATTATATAAAATGCCAATCTATTAAGCATGAACTATAACGTATCAAGCGACACAGCGAGTAACTACCGTAATGTAAAAGCAAAAGGCAGATCAAATGATGGCTCGTGAAAGGCCATTTAGGGCCAGTAAGATGATTAAGGGATAGGTGCATTTGACACAGGAGAAGAAGCTGAGAGAACTGGGATTGCTTAGGCTTGAGAAGACAAGACTCAGGGGTATATTATTAATGCCTGATTGAGGGCATTTTGGCAGTATAAATACTTAATGGGGAGGGTGAAGTGATGGAGCCAGACTGTTCTCAGTCGTGCCCAGTGATGGCACAAAAGAAAGTGGGTACAAACTGAAATTCCATTTCAACATACTTAAGAAAAAAAAAAACCAACCCAACCCAACCTTTCTTACTGTAAGGATGATCACATGCTAGAACTTGTTGTCCAGAACAGTTGGGAAGTCTCCATGCTTGAAGATATCCAAAAGTGGACAGAGCTCTGAGCAACCTGCTCTAGCTGACCCTGCTCTGAGCAGGGGCATTGGACTAGACAATCTCCAGAGGTGCCTGCCCAGCCGCAGCCGTTCTCTGCAGTGGTCTCAGGAGACTACTTCTACAGGTCCACAGATGTGCTGATGATGGGGGGGGGGGGGCGGGGGGGGGGCAGGAAATGGAAATGATGGGCTATGCATGCTATTCAGAAGAGAGAAATGTAAAGCATAATTTATTCTCCCTACTCTGTTCCTTCTGAATATTATTTTTTTTTAAACCAAGACAAGCTGCAAGTCATTGCATCCATTCTTTAGGAAAGATTTTATTACAAACCTCTCACTTCCCGTTGCTGGTGCTCTTTGCTTTTAAGGATGGGGTGGGAAATCCACAGCCAGGGGTGATGCTTGCGAAGCTGAGGCAGTAGGTAATGTGTTACAAATCCCACAGTCCATGCTAAAGCAAACAGGACAATGCTGAGAAACGGCTGGGCCAAAAGAGAAAAAAAAAAACCAGGAACACAGTTATAACTTGCCAACAACATTTTTATATAAAACTTCTTTTTTACATTTTTTTAACACTTCTTATAATTGTAATTTTTGTGCAATTAATTTTTATTCCTATGTTCAAACCCTCTGACTCCATAGGTGGATATGGACTTTGAAATATGTATTTTGCACACACTATTAACCAAATTTTTCCTCCCTAAATGAAAGAAAAAAGGCAAGTGATCAGGCTTATTCATTCTGTCCCTCAGGTTCTGTATTATAAAAGAGCTGTGGACATGCAGAGGTTTAAAGAAAGAGACAGCAAATAAGTAACAATGAAATTAATACAAATATCCATAAACTAACTGCCTTGCACAAAGAATGTTATCATGACTAGTATGTACATTTTCACTCACTTTTCCCACAATCTGTATTCTTTCCAGTTAAAGCACCCTGTGGTTTTGCGTAAGAGATAGTATCTTAGGGGGGAACAAAAATAAAGACAGATACACACCCTTAATGATAGAAACACAGTACTGGCACTGACAGCAAATGACAGAACAGCAGCTGCTGTGCAGACAATGAGATCCGATTTCAAGATTTCTTTCTGTGAAAATAAATATTTTATACAAAATTAGCAAACCAATACTATTTTAACCGAAGTAAATGAGACTGTTCTCAATTACTCACAGTCTGCATTGTGATAAGGCTAATCAGCACTCCCTGATACAAAAGTATTTTCTCCTCTCTGCTTTGGGAAATTATTTCTTCACACTCTAGGTTCATCAAAGTAATCACATTTACATTCATCATGCCTAATTTTAAATTATATTTTTAAATTTTAAATAATGTAGTTTTAGGGTTGAAGAAATGAAAGCAATACATTTTCATACTGAGTCTGATTCTGTTTAAGGAATATAACTTTTATGTTATGACTTTTTTATTTTGGGGAATCAAAATTCTGGTTCCATTTCCTATTTGCAAGCTTTAAAGTTTCTTCAGATTCACTTTCTCTTGCATTACTGAAATGACTCATGCTTCTCTGTAAAGTCTTCAGAGACACAAAGTTAATACATTTATTATGTTCTAAAGTGACATGTCCCATTCTCTGATTTTCTGTATTGGAAGCCAAATTTTGGCAAGATTTTATGGATTTCAGGCAAGGCCTTTTCCTAGCATCACTGAATGATAATGAAAGGACACGTCTGCCTTTACATAAAGATCTATAACTAGGGTAGGAGTAATTTTGTTTCTAAAGATTGGAAAATATCACTGTCTTCCCAGCCCATTTTTCTTGTGATTAAAATGTCATTCTCAGTAAACAAACAAACAAGATAGCTTGCGATCTGTGCTATCTTCCGAATTGTACTTCGGAGGTCACCCAAGTGTCTTTGTGAGTAAATGAAAAACTTGTCTTAGATTTATGAGAGGGGCATTTGAGTTCAGCACTCAATACTACTGCTAAGTCATCAAATGAGTAACTATTTGTAGCTTTTGGTTTAGAAACTGACTTACACTTTAATTCAAAGACATCTAGAAAAAAATAGGTGAAATGCAACACTTTTGTTAGAATTAGCTCATCCGATGTCCTGGTGCTGCAATCTAGGTAGTCTTCATGTATCTCATCAGAGAAAAATTAAAAAAACTAAAATAAAGATAGGATAGCAAAACTACGAGTAACAGAGACAAAAAGAAAGCAGGCAGAACAAGCAAACAACAGAAGGGTTGTGAATTACAGGGGAAGCTGGCAGCAATCACTATATTTAGGCTGCCTATCGCTCCCTGTTATGAAAGAAGCTTCTTAGCAAAAGGTCAGGAGCACCAGCACTTCCACTTACTGCAGCAGCCCTTTGAAATTCAGCAGGACTAAAAAGCCTTCAGGCTCAAGAAGTACTCTTGCTTTGTCCCAGGAAACTCCAGTCTGGCTTAGCTGAATTCTCAACCCATCGCCACTGCTCTTCCCTTTCCCAGGCTGCTCCGGAGCACCTACCTCCAAAAGAAGAGGGCTCCCTCCCCTCCGAGAGCCTTGCCCTCTCCAGGCAGCCCTGTACTCCGCAGGGACTGTAAGTAGGAAGGTGTAGGAGCAGAGTCAGGTCTTCCTAAGCCTTCCTGACCATCTTTTCAAAACACAGCCCTGCTGGTCTTGCTCCTTGCTTCTTGGCCATCATATGCAACAGGAGAAACACAACACGAGGGACCTCTCACAGGAAAGGTCTTCTCTTCCCCTGGTCCCTGCCTCTCCTCACAGGTCCTCTCCGTGCGGTTCAGACCTCCTCTCACTAGCAAGTTGTGTACCCATCTCTAACTCAAGTTGGTTTAGTATGCAGAGCAGTACGCAAAAAACCCGGTCAAAACCCTGATAAAGATGGGTAAGGGAATTACTGCCAATGCATGTAATGTAAGTATTTTTTTAAAAGATGTTGCATACGAAATCTGTGTAAAGCAGCAGTTATTTAGCTTTTAAAATTCAGCATCTGAGACAGTTAAGCAGTGCCAGATTTATATGGCACTATTTCAGCCCTTTTGTGAGTACATATTATGAAAAGTCTCGATCAAGTATCATTTTCTGCACAGCTGAATCTAACTACTCAATAATCTAAAACAAGCTTATAGGAACAACAAACACACTCCAATCATATTTTCAAGCTCTTCTGTACAACCAGAAAGGATTACTATTAAAATAACTCATTTCTCTCACAATTGGTTGACTGAAGAAGCTGCCACTTTAAGAACTACATCAAAGTAGTTAGCTGTAAAGTCAGCAGAGGTCATAATAATGGACATTTTGGGGCAGGGCAGCGTCCTAACTTTCCATTCTGTGCCAGGTCACCAAAGAGAATCTTTGCTAAAGATTACGTTCAGAAGAGAATGTATTGCACAGATTATATTGCACAGGACTAGTATTTCCCACCTTTCCCATTTTTGAGTTTGCAAGCATCCTTTTTAGGGTGCTTTCACTGTTTTTGACACATTAACAATCCCATACAGGAAAAGGCCTACGCTTTTAAAGCAGCGGTTATTATTCAGGTATTTAAACCCAAATTTGACAACTGCATTGCAACTCTGGCAACATCTAAAGTATTTAAAGTATCATATACACCCAGGCCTGCCCTTTTACCCTTGCAAAGAACTGCTTCAAAATGTAAATGCACCGCTCAGCTGCTGACTTGCACAATGGCCCCCACAGGAGCTTCTTCTTGATGTGGCAGACACTTTCAAACTTTGCACAAAATTCAGGTTTATTCCTTCCCAAACCTGAGAAGTAGTTGCTTTTGTTTCATGTCATGCCATAGTGGTCACACGCCCCCCCCAGGAAATGACTGACCCTGGGCTGTTATCTCTGGTTGAGGGGGATTCAGAGCCACCTTCCAGGAAAAAATCTGGGGCATCCACCTGCAGGCTGCTGTGGGTGCATCTGTGGCTGCCACCCTTCCTGCCGAAGGCAGCTAGCTCCTGCAAAGCATGTGTCTACCTTAGACACAACTCCGTTCCCCATCCTGCACTTAGACCCAGCTGTCTAAAAGCAGGATTTTGGACTCTGTTCCCAAGGCCAGGCACTTAACTGAATGCTGAATAGCCCTACAATGTAATTCCCGAGTCCTTCATTGCCATTGCTTCAACATGGAAAAATCTCTGCAGTGAGAGATAATCACTGTTACAGCTTGGACTGAAAGCAGGTGCTCTTTTTCCTCCATTTTACACTCAAGGAAAAAAAGAAACCCCAAAACAGCATTGCTCAAAAACTAGAATAAAGAAATAAGGAACACCTCAACTAGATGTGTGAACTGGAGCTGCACACCAGGTAACAAACCCACTTATAGGACAACATCACTACCTTTGAAGCCTCAGAGATTTTACAAGCAGAATATACTATAGCGACACTTTTTTTTTTTTTCTTAATTATCATAGAATCGTTTAGGTTGGAAAAGACCTTTAAGATCATCAAGTCCAACCGTTATTTTCAATTATGCTTTTGCAGCATTGTACAAATCCTTTTACTAGCTATCTAAATGTTTGTATTAAAGGCCAAGAAGGAAGCTGAGTTTGAATGTAACACATTAGCACCCTCAGGCCACTGGTTAATCTAGTAATCAGCCATGTGGATGCCTACAGAAATTAATTATAATGGTAGGAAGCCCCATTCTCAAAGTTGAATGGTCAATTATCCATCACAGCTGCTTTATAATTCAGGCTTCCAAAGCTGGCAATTCTTACACAGCTATTCAAGCAAAGGAAAACAGTAAAGGTCATGTAACTAAACATTAGAAAGGCTGTATTTATTATTCCTAACATCAATGCAAAGCCACTACAGAATACAACACATTAATTTTCAGTATTAACCTTGTTTGCTTTCAGCTCCTTGAGGAGGTGACTTGGTTCTGTATGCCTCAGGATTTCTGATTAAAACAGGTCCTATTTAAATGGCATGTTATGTAGACCATATGTCTGTATATAGACCAGGGCAAGGCTGTTGTGTTGCATCCTGCCCCTTCTTGCTGCTGACAAGGGGTTAGGAATACTCTCCTCACAAAGGAGCACTCCAAGAGGAAAAAATGACCTACCACCATGGAACCTCCTTCAAATACTGACTTGTCATTTCACCCAGCTTCTGAACTGTTTGAAGATCCTCTTGCAGAAGTTCTGGAAGCTATTTAAAATTTGCTTTTAAGAGTCAGCAGAGTCCTACACCCTAAACATGACTGCTGTTGCTGAAATACGTCAGCAGAGATGAGGCTTGATTGTGCTCCTCAAACCTGGGGCACGTGCATTTTCTCCTACCTCCCCAGGTAGTTCTTCCCCACTTGCTCTATTAGCACTGCGCTGAGATAGCAGTGGGAGTCTGCTGGCAAACTGGTGTTTAACTGAGACAGAGGTACCAGATAACACAGGGGTTAGACAAAGAGCCTGCACTAATCAGAAATTGCCCTCTCTTTCTTCAGGACATCTCCCAGTGTGCAAGAATTAGCGCTGCTAATTGATATCGTAAGCAAACAATTTGCTTACAGTTTTTATACAGATTGAGGGTAGCCTGGACAGAGAGCCAAAGAACAAGAAGGCGAAGAACTAGCAAGCTCCAGCAACACTGGAGGAAAACAGCCTCTGTCTAAAAGCAGCAGCAGCAGCAGCATGGAGCATCAAATGTACAGAGCAGAAAAGTACCAGTCTCCCAAACCAGGTATACTCTGGAAAGCAAAAGGTGCCAGGAACCCCACTTAGTTAAATGCAAAAAACACTGGCAAAACAAGACAGGAATGAGGCATGGTGAAGGGAATGGTGTGAAGTGAGGCATGGTGAAGTCCTGTGTCTGGCCAGTCCCACCAGAGTCCTCCCTGTGCTTCTGCATCTTCTGCCCCAGCGGCTCAAGGGCCCAAGTGCAGTTGAACCACTGAGTGACTGTGTTAGTATACTAAGACATCAGAACCCTGTCCACATTCTTGACGTATTTTTATGTCAGTCATCTGCTGTATGACCTCATTTTGAAAATACATCCAAGATCTTAGATGCAAATTTATTTGGTTTTTGGGGTTGTGTTTTCAATATACTGAAGCCTTGCTCAAAGCTTCCCTCTGCACTGTGAAACGGAACCAGTTAAGTGGGCAGCCACAGCAACCGTGCCAGTCCCTCGGCAGCACTCCATCTGCAGAGCAGATGAGATCAGACTCCCCTGCTCCAGGAAGGGCACTATCAGCAAAAGACACAAGTAGGTTACAAATAAGTGGGAACGAGAAGCTTTCCATCCAACCTGCCGTACAGCCCACATATAAGAATGGACTGACAATGAACTGCAGCAATAACCTGCACATCAGAAATACCACAGAGTATAGCAAAACTTTCACAGAAATACTTGGGCTTTTTTGACTCTGTTACTAGCTGAATGCTGAATGTTCATATCGCAGTATGACGCTGTTGCAAACAGTTTAGTTTGCAAGAAACTGTATACAAGCAACAAGCAATGGACATATCGCCTAAACTTACGTGGGCCTTACTACAGTAAGCAATTTAAAATAACATTATACATGGTAGAATATATCTATAAATAGCAATAGCAAAGAAAAGTAGGAAACACTGGCAGTGTGAGATCAACTCATGTGCTGAATGTAGGCTGTGTAACACCTTATAAAATGCCCAACAAATGATTCAAGATGTACAGGAGAGATCCATCCCTTTGAAGGGACATCTGGAGACCAGGCCAGCTACCCCACGAGCCACCTGCGCCACTAGGCACCACAGGCTTTCAGGTCATGTCTAAGGGTCAAAAAAAGGCAGTCTGTCTTCCAGGCACTCTCCAAACGCTCCCTGCTTCTGCGAGCATTCAAGAGTTTAGGAATAATTGCAAATACATTGCAAACGCTCAGATGCAGGCGTTAGGGACACGGTCAGGAAGGGCTGTCTGAGAGCCAGGAAGCAGGACAGTTCATGGCTCTAAGAAATGTCAAACACCCCTTCATACTTCTGGAAGCTTGACAATCTTACCACATGAACTCTTTATAAAATCAACTTCCACCGGGTAATAGTGAGGTTATTCAATATAAAAAGACCTGAAAAGGAAGATGGGTCGCTTTGGATGTTTAAGCTGAAGTTACGGGAAATAAGCTGACACAAACCTAGAGCTATGTGGCAGACAGCAGGAAATAAACAGCCTGCCAAGCAAAGAAGAGACAATGAGATGGCAATGCTTGACACCAGGCATGTTCCTCCCTCCCGCATACTAGTCAAGCTTCACATCCTTATTCCATCTCCAGGGGACAAGTCTGGTCTGTGCTTTACCTGGTTTGGCTGGGGTGGAGGACATACAGGTCAAGAGTAACTCCTAGCACAGAAAAAGGCATTCCTGAAAACTAGGTCAACCCCTAGATCTAGAAAAAGGATTAACAGGGGCTGTTTTAAAAACACTTAATTCTGTGGAGCAAATCTTGTCCCCCTCCAATGTAGACAGGGAATTTGGCGGGACCGCTCACCTTTTTGAATGCTTGTTGAACAGTCCAGCCTACCTTGCACACACCAGGTGGCCAGCTTGTAACTCTATGCACAGAACCTGCATTAGCTCCGAGTACCAGGATGAGATGCCCCATTCCCCAAGCTCTAAGGGTCCATTCCCCATCAGCTATATTAAGGAATCTATGTTGCCAAGCCCTTCAAAGGAACTCTTCAGAAAGGAAAATTGCAATATCCCCTTTCTCCCTTCTAGCTTCACTGGAAAGAAGATGTAGAAGAACTTCTCTCGGTTTCCATCTGTGGATTTAAAGGAACAGGGTATATACCCTCCCATTTTCTGTGCTTTTAGTAATTTAAAGATTTGCATTACTAAATGAGAATATTTAAAAGGTCTCTCAGTGGGGAAAATGGATGGGAGAGAGCTTTAAACAGAAAGTAATGGAAGAAAAGGTCTTACCACTGATTCTCTCATCTTTTCTGGGAGTGGATCTGCTGATGAATCTTCAAATCGTTGACGTAGATAGTGAGGGACATATTTGCACTGAATAAGGGACCTGTAAAAAAAAAATCCTAGTTAGGATAATTTTGAACATGTCTAACAGATACAAATATTCCTGGGGGGCTGAGGAGGAGGAACAGACCCAGATTTCCTTCCTCGCATATGCAGCAGCTATCTTATCTCTGTATAGCTGAAGATTGACACAAACCAGCTCCACCTGTGATCAGGGTAGAACTTCCTCATCAAAACATTAAGGAGTCCCAGCAGTCCAATCAATATGACTCAGGCATTTATAGGCTTAAGCAGAGAGGGAACTGTTGCATTCATGCCTTTTATTAATGTTTTAGCTAAGCTGAAACCAATATGGGAGCTCTTTAGACCCATGTTAAAAAGGCCAAAGAAGTTATTTCTGTATAAATTGTATATTAATCCTTAGCTCAAGATTTATGTGCTACCTCTTCCTCCATCTTGAAGTTTATGGCACAAGCCATCCCTTAAATACTGCTTCCAAGCTCCTTAACTTCCTTTAATTAAGTTCAGAGCTGTTTAAAAATGATCTTAAAACTTTTTTGTGAAGGATTATCCATTTTTATCATGATTGCACAATAAACATTTGATGCTGTTTTAACATTAAGATATTTCACAACCATTTCAGCTGCTGAAGCTTTGATTAAGAACATAAAGAAATCAGTAGCTAGCTTTAAAAGTTAAAATGGATTTAATGGTGTAAGAGTACTGCCTTAAAAATTTTAAGGAAAGCCAAGTTTCTGTTTTATTAAAGAAATTAATGAACTGGTGTGTCCTTCCTGGGGAGTGGGAGAAAAGAATACATTTAAATTACTTCAAAATTGGAAGAGCTCACACTTCCATGCTGATTTGCAATTTACCTGTGTATATTTTACTCCAAGGCTAAACAAATCTCCCTAATACAGCAAGCAGCTTCACTTCCTTCCATACTGTAATGGTCGATGAACTACACACCACCTACACAAAGCTCGATCCAGGTCTAATTGACATCAGTGCTAGACACAGTAGGCTTTGGGTAAAGTTAATGGCAATAGATATAAGCAGGTCTTGTTGCTTTGCCACATCAGAACCTAGTGATGTATAAATATCAGATTTCCTGAATCTTCTGAATGGTAAAGAAGGAATTTCTCAGCTCTTCATAAGATTTACCAGGATGCCAATTTTCTGCTAATCCTTTCCTTTCTCCTCAGAATTCTTTTCCTTTTCCCAAGTTTCCCTCCTCAACTACAATCTTGAATGGCCTAAAAAGCCCTTCACTTTCCCCTTCTCCCTCCTGCATTAGAACTGTGCATCCAGTCACCCTGACTTACCATATGCTTACTACAACCTTCACACAGTAAAGAGCCTCACCTCAAGGCACACACAGCGCACCTCATGAATCAAAGGAGAGAGCCTGTGGGTCTCCCCACAGCCCCTCTGCACTGGTCTAGGGTAAGACTGAGGTGTCTGTGAAGCAGGATCCCAGATGGCACGGTGACACCAGCCGCGCAAAACCCACTGACTCGCTTAATCCCAAAGCCACATACTTAGATACCCAACTGCTTGTGGACCACCACAGCTCCCGTAACGGCCATATAGCACGGCTCCCACATGGGAAAACTCACATTTGCCACCCCTGAGCTATGGATCTACGAACTCTCTCACGTCACTGCAACATGCAGATCACAACGTTGGGTCTTCTCCCTGGATCTCCCTTGTTTGCAATGCCAGCTCTTGATATACACTACCTTTCCTCAGCTACTTCTAGCAGACTGTGTCAGAGAAGAAAAGGAAGGAATTAATCTCAAACAGAGAGGCATATCCTGCTGACAGGGACCCTCAGCAAGAGCTGGAATTGAGACATCTCCCCAGTACATCAAATGTCCTTTCTCCTTGCCACAGCGCACATTCTGCAACTCCAGTACCCTGAGCAACCCCTCAAATAAATCACTATTCTCCAACACGGCAAGCACACAATTTCCCAGAGGGTGAAATCTGCTTCGGAGAATTTGGATAGTGTTGTTCAAAGAGCACCAGCCCTACCAGCAATCTGACCGCAGCACTTCATTTATTTCCAGGACTGACACCAACCAGGCAAATGTGGCAAGGAATTTCCACCTCATCACAGTACTTTCAGAAGACAGTCCCCGTGGTTCTGAAACCCAGGCATCACTCTGGTTGAGTGCTGTATGGAGTAATCAGTAAATAACATTTACAGGCAACTTACATCAGTACAGATGGGTCACTGCTTTGTCTGCTGAGGTGATAAGAAAGTGCAACTAGCAGACCACAGAAAGCAGAGAACAGTGCTGGAATGTGTTGTGCATCCCAGGGTTCCTGAACAGAAGGGCAGAAAGCAAAATATTTGTAAGTTAGGAATGCAGAACTTAAATAAAAAAAAAATAAATAATCAATTAAGTAGGCTAAGCCATACATGCAGTGTTAAATGCAGAGCATCTAAATCTGTACACCATCTACCAAGGATTGAAAATCCTTTTTTCATATCAAAGTCTACTATTGTGAAAAAAGACTGCAATTAGAGGCATGTTTTGTGATCACATTATGTAATTCCTCTATAATCAGCAATTAGCCAGGAAACCAGATGAAAGGCAGGTTTTCTTTCCTCTTTAATGAAACACTAGAGGCAAATTCTCATTAAAATGAGATGCGAGTGAAATGAACTGCACTGTATTTGTCTAAACTCTAAACTGATACTTAGTTACTTGATCTGTGGCCAGACTGCATGCAACAAATGCCAATGTCACCTACATAAGGCACCACGCTACCGTTCTGGCCCCTCACTCTCGAATCTTTCTGCTCCTTTGTACGTTGCATCCAGGCCCTCCTGGATGGCAATTTACACTCGTCAGCACACTCCAGGTGTAACTAAGATGAAAAACTGTCTCTGGGTGACTTAAATACCTAAAATTGGCTAGAAATAATAAGAAAAAGAACATGAAGCTTAAGGAACGCTTATCAAGACAAGCTTCATCTGTGGAGTCCTCAGCTACAAATTAGGGATCCTAAGACATACTCGCAAGTCCTGGCTGTAAAAGGACAGAGATTTTGGCTGTGAATGATACAGAAACTTGGTGGATCAGATCCATAGCCATTTCACTTTACTAGACTTGTTGTGCCTCCACACAACTTCTACCTGATGAACTGAACATGAGGTCACCAGATTCTGCCATCAGAGAACTTTTTGGGTAGGTTTTTGAGAAACAGTGCTTGTAGGATCTTTAAGCTAGCACAAACAAGGCATCTTCTGCACCACATCTTTTGCTTGAAAACCTTCACAATTTGTACAGGGCCAATATTTTCACAGAATAAAGTAGGTTTATTAGTCTTATTTTGCCCAGTGCTAAGTGTGTTTTCTTAGCAAAGCTGACTCACATTAAGAAACACTCAATTTCTTTCAGGCGCAATGAATACCTGAGTAAGACAAACTGATTTTCTTTTAAGGGACAAACATCCAACCCACTGCAACATGAGGTTTCTTTGGAACTTAACCCTGAAAATCTCATTATCCTAAGAGCAGTATCACAGAAGTGAAATTTTAATACCAAGAATCACCTTCCCCTCATCATACTGAACACTGCAAAGATGAAAGACGGAAGCGCCTAGTTCTATCAAACAATCCTCCTCAAAACAGTCATTACAAACAAAAGAGAGATTTACACAGTATTACTGGAAGAATCTAGCACCATTTGTTTGACAAGTTAAACTCTGCCATCCAATTCCACACTTCATTTCATTGTTCCCAATTTTGGGGCCAAATAATTTTTGCGTTAGCTTTTCCCACGCTTAGTTTCAGGTCAGAAATGCATATTCTTCAAAACACTCAAGGAAACTAACCGAAGCCAAAATGTTCTGAATATGGCTGAATCACAGCCTACCCAAATATCCATGGCATTCCCAAGGAAATACAACTGTGTACAGATCCACGCGGCAGCTCCTAGTGCAGGACTGTCCCTTTGCCCTGCAACTTCTTTCAAAAGCAAAATCCTGCAAAGAGCCCGGCAATATCCCTGGTATTGAAATGTGTCAGGAGCCAATTTGAGAAACCATTCTGCCCTCTTTCTACTGTAAAACTACACATGGCCAGTTCCCCATATTAATGTCTCAGGAACTCTTTACTTCCATCTTTTCTATCTATCGTACACAGCTTCTGCGTCTGGCTTGCCCGTGCTCCAGTTCCAAAGTGTCCCTTTCCCCTCAAAGCTCAGCTGTCAAGGAGCCAGCAAGGCCGGCAGGACAGGCATCGATATTTGCTATGTGCCTAGAAAGCAGGATTATCCAGAATAATGCTGCACAATGGTGTACAAAACAGGAGAATGAACAAAGGTGTCATTTCTCCGACATCAGCGTGATATAACCTGCTCCATTTTGTCATTTTCCTCCCCTACTAATGATTCCTGGTAGAGCTTTAAATTAAAAAGATGAAAAAAACAATATAGCTGATAATTGGGCAATGATTCTTCTCAGTGGGAAAACAGGAATGACAGGTTTTAGTCTTGGAAGCTGGTATTATCTGTCATGCTAGACAGGGAGTTTGACTTCCTACTTTACCTCATTTGATTGAGGTGACATGTAGTGCTTTCATATACAGTTTTGACTTTGATGCAGACACTCACGTAGCCATTTTTAAAACAAGTGAAATGGACTTACAGGGTTAAGGATGAAAGTGATGAGTTACAACAGACCCAGTGGTGGGGGGTGTGCGTGTTCCATTCCAACCACAGAATCGCCTAATCCCAAAACAATCCACTAAAAAGGAAGATAAAGGTGACTTTGAACTTACAAGCCTTTTACCACTGGTGGAGGTAGGGAGGCAAATGTATTTTTTAAAAGTGGTGATATTAGTTTTCTGTCTTACATTATTTATGTTTTTCACTTCTTTCTTCCCTTAAAAAAAATACGCGTGTAGCACACTTAGCTTTCAAAGATAGGCTCGAATAAATCATATGTCCTACTCCAGAGACAAACAGTGCTCTGAACAGAGAACCATTTGTGGTAAGTAGAAATTCTTGTTACTTTTTTTTTTTCCTTTTCTTTTTTCTTTTCTTTTTTTTTCCCTTCCTTTCCCCCCCGCCCCCACCCCCCAGAATACTCCTTGCAACTCAACAAAGACTTTGCAGATTGCTGCAGCATTAGCATCATCGAAGGTGAAGGCGTTACCATGGTGGCTGGCTTTTTAAATATGGAGACAAACTCCAGTTGTTCTTCACTATGCACACACCCGTGATTTTCCACTCTCTCATGATTTCATCATTATTCATAGAATGGTTGGGGTTGGAAAGGACCCTTAAAAGTCATCTAGGTCACCCCCCTGCAAATCAACCAGTCTTTGGTCTTTCTCCTTAGCTCTACAACCCACCTTTAGCATGGTTCTGTGCTATTGCTCCTATCAAACAATACGCAGGACAGCCGTTGACAGCCAGCCATTCTAAATGCGTGATAGTAAATTGAAAGAAAAACTATCATCCTATTTCTGAACTTATAAAATACTTTCTGATTGAGATTGCAAAAGGGAATACTCCCTGTGCCCTCAAAGGCATGAGAAAATGGTGACAATAACTTGTTCTCGACAAAGTTATCTAATAAGCTTAGCTATATTGCCATGGATACTTGTTTTCAGTGAACACTAGCAACCAGGAAATGTGAAGTATTCCAGAGCCTTACATTACAGTGGTTAGACACAAATTCCAGGGAGAGAAGGCCACCAGCCTTACCTTCCCATCATTCACGGGGCGGGGGGGGGGGGGGGGGGAAAGAAGTTACTTTCCCAGGAGAGCTCCAAAAACTTGACAAATTATAAGCTACCAGAATACAGATATCACTGCCCATTCTGAGCAAAGTTTTGTCTGTTTCTCTGCACTCCCAGCTGCTATTCCAGCTGTGACCACATTTTTCAGTGCTGAAATTTAAAATCCCTAAGGCTGGGACTGATGCAGGGGCGAGCACGTGTGTGTGCACAGCACCTTACACAATAAAGTCCTGGTCTGTAACTAGGATTCCTTGTCTGGAGAGTAAGGTGAGCAACAACTTCAGGCAGGGGCATGGATACTCATGGTTCACATTATGCTGAAGTTTATCCTAAACAAGAAGCGCAGATTTCTACATTCCTGTACAGTGACATATTTCTATAAGAGTAACCCTGGACCGTATCAGATTCTGCAGGCATAATTTACTTTTTCTGTTATATCTGGACAACAAGTTCTCATGATACACAGAAAATGAAGAGCCTAACTACTGAAGTTATGTCTAAAGTGTGAGTCTGACTATGGCTGCAAACATCGCTCACTGAAACGCACCATATCTGACAATTCTCTCCAAAATTAATGCTCCTAACAGCCCTTGCTTGAACCTCAGGGGTCTCTAAATTGGAAAGTACATAAAATTAATGAGCCTTGTCTTCAAGACCTCCAACAGGGCTGGAAGCATTTTATGCAGTAGAAACAAAGCTGTCTAATAACCCTGTATCTCTATTTTTGGTCACTTACACATCCGGGAATTCTGTCTATACACATGGGCCTATTCAGTGCTGTTTAGAAATTTATTTGAGCAGTCCTAGCAGACTGAGGGAGATGTATGCTTGCAATTCCTTCCCATTATAAAACCCTAAGACAAATATTTCAAACTTATTAGTACACAGATGAAGCCTGTGTCCTTGAAAACAGGAATCAAGAAGCATTGTTATTCTGACTAATGAGTTTAAAACTCATTAAACAACAAAGCAAACTACATCAATGTGAGCTGAGAATGGTTTAAAATACACACAGGATTTTTAGTAACTGCCCATTGAAGCAATAAGTAAGTTACCAGAAAATACTTTCTTCAGGTATAAGGTAATGGAAACTACACAACTTTAGTTTTAAAAAAAACGTACAGAGCTGGAGGAGGTAGCTCTGCTGCATATGAACACATTCATATCAGTTTAATTTTTCTGATCCAAGTCCAAAATCTGAGATTTTTTCCAGCTGATTAACATAAACCACAATTTCCTTAAGCAGTTTAAAAAAACAAAACAAAACAAAACAAACCACAACAAATCCCCCCACCAACAACAAAAAAGCTGGATGACAAATAACTAACTGGTTCTGGTTAAGTTTCAAATCCAAACCAGCTGACTGGAACAGAAGGCAGAAGAGAAGGACTGACTGAGTCCAGAAACCTTCAGGGATGTGCTCTTCTGCCCCACAGCAAAACACTGATGTGTTGGAATGCTAAAGACTGATATCAAGATGGCTAAATTCCAGACCGAGTATTTGTGGAAAAAGTAGGAGGGCATACATGACTTTTTTTAAGTATCTGTTAAATATTTGGGCACAGACCACAAAACAGATGGAGCTGGAGACAAAAATCAGCACATCAGGCAATTCCAGTCAAGTGAAAAAGATGGCACAGAAGTTCCTGTGTCTCCAATCTGATGAATGTAGTATCTGAAAATAAAAACACCTCCTCCAGCAAAAAGAGATAACCCTTTCATATATCAAAGCTAAGGTAGCTATTAGAGCTGCCAATTTCTGTTCAAGAGTACAGGACTGAAGCTGAGATCAGAAACAAAGCCAGGCTGAAGTGAACGCAGATAATTTTAAACTAAACTCAGTTACCCAATAGCTTCCAAAAAGTAGCAAGCTGAAAAATCACTGCTATTAGATGTAACAATCCAAGGAATGAGCAAAAGAGGTGATAAAACCATGTTTAGGGTTTAGACTTTTTATTAAACAGAACTAAATTAATGTTCACAGAGGACCTGGAAAGAAGTGAAATAAGGAATGGTGATATCATTAAACAGAGGCCTGGGAGATAAAGAAAATCTCAAAGCAAGCAGGAGAAACTCAGGTCTTTGCACTTTAGAAGCTAAGACATTTATCTTCTGTCTTGTCTGAAATCAGGTTCACAGTATTGTACGTAAGGCTGGATAAGCAGCTGGCGTCATATCACTCATGACAGGGATGTGTCATGGGATAAGATGTATGAAGAGATGCTTTACAGCACCTGAAAGCTGTAGCTAAATTACCTTTGCAACACTGGGATAACATGAGTGTAAAACAAAAATTTATCCAGGTGACTCCACATTGTCACCACAGGGAATGACTTGTGTTCACCAGCTGTGTCAGACAACGACCCGAACACCTGCTCCGCTCACAATACGCTCCTTTGACTTACAACAGGGACAAACAGTGTCCTGTCCATCAGTCCTCAAGGCCTCAAACACACAGAAGGAGACCTGGAATTCCAGCTATTTTATGTTTGGGGGTTTTCTGGAGAAATTATCTGTTATAATTTTAGATGCAATAATACTCTGTACTTCCCTACTGTGAGCAATTTGGAGTTTTCTTTTTAATTTTTCGATTGGACAGCTTTAAACAAAAAGAAAACTGATCAGTCCAGCACCAGCACCACCAGAGAAGGTCCCGACAAACCGCAGGTCCACAGCTCCTCCACACAAACATCAAGCAAGGGCAAAGCTGCAGAGAAGCGCTCTGAGGACGGGAGCCACTGGGCCACAGCGGGTGGGACCCCTTTGCTTCTCAGTCACCTCCGAACAACACGCCCCTCGTCTTCCTCCAAGCATCCGAGTCACACACCTTGAACACAGGTCTCCTCATCACACAATGAGTTTGTGCCTGGCCTTGAAACAGAGTTAGCTGTGTGGAAAGCGCATGTTTGGTCACCTGAGAGCCCGTCTCTGCCAGGTGAGCAGCCCCTCCCCAGGACACATCCCACGCTTCTGAGCAAGTCCGGTGATGGGACAGGTAAGCAGCTCTGCCACATGATCCAACCTGCGCACTCACTGTTCGCACAAGAGCAGAGATCTGCCATCCTTTTTTAGGCGATACATGCATTTTAGCCACGAGAGAGAAGCATTTCTGGTCATGTGATGGCAAAGATGCTGCAGGGTCATTCAGAAAAAGAGTGGCAGGGCCACGTGAACTTGTTGGGCACGCCAAATTTTGTCTGCAGATCACAGGACGAACTCTCAATCCAAAATACTGTATCATAATTTTCTTCAGGCAACTTATCTGAATAAAAATCAATGACAATCATTAAGTTAAAGTAATGCTACATCTGTACCGCTGCTGTTTTTTCACAGAGACTCTCAGTTGGTTTTGTACAACGTAATCCAACAGCAAAATCAGTCTGGGCAAGGCACAGGATTAAAGCACAGGCATATCTGTCTGTCTCAATGCCCAGAGTTTGTATTTGCATGCTGAAAGTTACCTTGAGTACTTACACTGTTTTGAAACATGCCAGAAACAATTGCTCAATTCTTACTTTTAAAAAAAAAAAAAAAAATTGGGAGCTCTAGAGCAAAGAATTAATTGCTGTGAATTTGCTATTCTAAAATAATCTCCAAATCTGACTGCAGCTAAATCAAACTATTGTACATACAATTGTTTCTGTTCTAAATATGAATAAGAAAAACTCACTTAAGAACACATTATAAAATGAACACCATTTATTTTTTTAAAAAAAGAAAACTATGTGGTACATTAATTATTATTCTAATGAACTTCTTCATGGATAATATCTTTCCTTTTGGAATAATTACCATACACAGAGAAACCAGGCTAGAGTATTTCATCTGGCAAGACGGTAATTAGAACACAAGAACCACTTAAGGAAGGAGAGGCTCAAGCCTGATACCGCTGGAATAGGCCTTCAGCCTGGGCATTTGATGTGAGCAATTGTTCACCAGCAAAAAGCACACAACCACTTAAGAGATCCATTCTCCTCTGCTATTTATTTCAGGAAATAGAACTCTGCTAGTTACACCTGCTGAGCTATAAGATGTTCTGCCAATAAACAGAGTTCACGTTCGAGGATGCTACATTTCAGCCAAGAAATAAGCCTTGCAACCCAGAAATCCTGCACTAGAGTTTATCATGTTTCCCTGCCTTGAACCTTTTTGATTGTGACGATTTTTTCATCTCCATAAATGCTGAAAATTTTGCTCCGTTAGTTTGGCAAACTGACTAAAAGCGAAAAGAGTAAAATAAAATTAAAAAGAATAAAGAATAGCAGTGAAGTACAAGTGTGGAAGAGATGCCACTTCTATCTTAAGGAAAACCATGTACTTAACACCATTGTGCAAACACCTCAATGACATAGACCACAGCATCTGTTCAGTTTTAAGTTAAACTGTGATTTCTAGTGCACCAAAAATCGAAACTTTCCCTTGATTAGGATCAGAAGTTATTGCTCACTACGTATCAAAAAGTCCTAGTTTCTTACAGGGGTATTAGACTGGCTTTCACACTGGTCCCTATTAAGGATCAGATTCTTCTCTTACACTTAAGCCAATTCCTACTCCTTCTCCACCAATCAAAGAATCATTCTTTTGCAATGTTAAAGACAACAGCCCAAAAGGAAAAAAATCTCTGGACTTGACTGAAGAACAAGGAGGGTTAACACAAGTGCTTACTTCATTACTTCTGGAAGAAAAACAATGTATGAAATTTTAAGCACCCCAGTAGACTGAGATTATGAGCTGAAGCAAGTGGAATCATCTTTACATGCTTTAAATTAACCTCCTCAGAAGTGCCTTCACAAGAACAGTGCCATAAAAATTCAAATTAACTGTAATTTCTGTGTGAACAGAAAGTCTGCACTTAATATTGGTAATTTAGAACAGATATCTTGTAAATCTTTCACAGCACTCTACAACTTCAGGGTAGTGTTAAAAGCATATTTCTAAGCAGTTTGAAGTCTAATCCACAAGGAGATTGCTTATCTACAAAGCCACCTGCAAGGTGTAATTTGAAGTATTATGCTGAGACAAGAATCTGTAGAATATTGTAAGAGGCTTTTCTTTAATACTGTTTACAAAACTATTTTCTAAAGTATCCATCACACAACTTCCCTACCCTCAACTAGAGAATCACCCTCTACTAACCTTAGGGGGGGAAAAAAAAGATAATTTCCGCAGATATTTGCCCATTGAACGCAATTCCTTCCTTCCATACAGCTCCCTCCATTTTTCTCATTGTCTGTGCCCCCATTACAGCTTTTCTCACTCTGCTCATCCTTACAGAGAACCACCTTCTCTACTCCAGATGCCAGTTCCCAAATCATTAATACAGCCGGAAAATGGTAGCAGGAACACTAGCTACTTGAGGAAACTGCATAAGAAGCAGTTAAGCTTTTTTTTAGCATCACATAGCTGGGTCAAGTCAAACCACTATAACTGATACACTGGGTGAGCCTGGCAACATGTTCAAAGGTGTTTAAAGTGTCTTAATGTAGCACCGCACAGCGGCTGAGTTGCCATAATTCATTGTGTATGGGCTCAAAGCCTTCCAGGGGCAAGCCGAAATGGTGGCTTAACACATTCTACTTTACTGTTGGGAGTGGTTAAGAACACATGCACAGCCAGCTCTGATCACCTGGGAGACCGTTAAGGCATTATAATCGACCTTTTTTGATTTAAGGCTCCTATTCAAAATTTTAAGTGGAAAATTGTTAAAAGCCATTACAGAAATGCTTATGTTCCTTAAAGAATTCCCCTGAAGAAATGTCTGATCACCCCTCTTATCCGTGTAAATCACCAGACTGGGTGTTCACATGATCCATCCTTGGCTGTTGTAAAATCTCATACTGGGATCTGTGTGGGTGCTATGCGTGCGCAGCACCACAAAGCATCCTCTCACGTATGCCCACAAGGTGTCAAAAGCAGCTTGTAAATCACTGCACGTCCTGGTGCACCCCTGCATGGGCACTGACAGCATCCAGCCCGTAATGAAACACTGTCAAAAGACTGTCCCTTACAGGATCAGTTTTATCACAAGTCTAAGATGAAATTCAGCTCTTGCTGTGGTCACTAGGAATTTTGCAGCAGATTTGAAGGCAGCCAACATTTCATTGCTGTTTTTTAAACAGAACAAAAAAATGCAGAGAATACATACATTAACTGAAAAAAAAATTGAAAAAAAAAAAGATTAAGAAATTTAATAAAGCTTTAGATTGAATATGGCTCAAAATGCAGCATCTGCCAAAAAAAACCCTAAAGTGTGCATCACTGGGAAGGGTACTGAGAATAAGTCAGCAAGTCATTTTCCCAGCTTATGGAGCCGTGGCACACCCACATCCTGAGCACCATACACAATTTACTCTCCATGTCTGAAGGTCATCTGAAAGAGTAAGAGAAGGCACAGAGTAGGATGACTAACGTAGCTACTCCTGAGAAGAGCAGCTGTTTTACAAGGAGACACTAGACAGGCTGGGACTCTTCAGTTTAAAGAGAAGATGGCTGGGGGGGCTTATGCCTGATGCCTACAAAACTGCAAAGGCAGGAGATACAGTGAATGCACAACAGTTCTTCCACAAATCCTGCAATACTAGGCATAGGAACGACTTGGTGAAATCAGCAGAGGTGTCTAAAACCAATGAAGGACAGCACTGCTTTGCACAGAGCACAGCGAACATCTGGCATTAGTTGCACAAAGATGTGGAGAAAGACCGGACCAGCACATTCAGGGACTCACAAATTCATAGACAAGTCCACGATACCAAACGAAATAAGCAGGGACATTGTCTCCAACATCCCTAATCCAACAACTGTGGACACCGGTGGAATATTAGGGAAAAGAGCGGCAGTCACCTGATTTGCATTAAATTCTTAAATTGCATTTCCCTGTGGATGCAGACACATTACTGGATTAGATGGTCCACCGGTCTGCCCATTTAAGTTCTTAGGCACACTGTTAGGAAGCAACAACAAAATCCTTTATTATTTTTTTTTCCTTCAGAAATATGGACCTTATTAGGAATTTCGACCAAATTCAGCCTGGCTTATACAGATCAATAGGAGCTGCACGTTTTTAAGCCAAGGCTGCTCTTAGTCTTTGAAGGGGAAATCCAACAGATCATTTCAGACTGACACATGTAAGAGGCAAACTGTCACCGATATTAGACATAGGTTTACTCTGGAATTTCTACCACAGTTTCAATTTATTTCAGTGTAGCTAACAGACGGAACTTGAAGTATGGCTTGTAAAGCTTATCTTGATAAACAACAATGACAACACAGCACCAAACAATGCTGGTCTCCCCTAGATTATATGAATTTTGAGCTTGAAATTTTGAATTTTTGCAGCGTTGTTTTTCTGGCTTACCTTCACTGCACTGAAGCAGAAAGCATACAGGACAATCAGAACAACAAAGCTTCGGGAAATGCTGTATAGTGCAGATACCAACCCAGCAGCAGCTGAAATAGAGACACTAAATGTCAGTTGATTTCTTCCTAAATGAGAACATGCAACCAAAAGAAAAAAAATTAAACAGCTCTTGCACGAGGAGAGGTACAGAGGTGAAATCAGGGATTGCAAAGCTGGTTGAAGCCCCAGATAAGCTCACAAAACTGTTTACAGCTACTGCTGAAAGCCCAATACCACTGTACTCCATGTGTTCTCCATTGACCTCAGGTCCCACACTATTACTTTTTGTACTGAACACTGCTTTGCCAAAACATCAGTTTGACTCTTCACATTGCTACGAAGGAGGGATGAAGTGATCTACAAAACTGGCAATCTTCTAGTCAAACTCCATGTGGAGTTTTCCTCCTTCCCTTTGCTCCTAAGACACAGGCTCTGGTATCATCCAAAAGCATCCTAACTTGCTTGGTCAACCATGATTTGCACCATATTAAGATACATGAATGAAATCAAAGGGAGACAGAAGGATGCCAGCTGATCTCTTGCTATAACCTCCTTTGAGACCTTCCAGAAGCAGGGTAGGAAAAGCTGTCAGCAAGAATGAGTTCAGCAGTCTCAACAAAGGAGACATAGGAGCTGCAAAACCATACTCTTATTAGGGCTCAACATACACTGGAATCGTTATTATTGATAGGACACGTTATTTCCTCCAGGTCTGCTATGGTATTTACGAGACAAAAAGCAAAGAACACACCTATAATCTCTACTAGTTTTAACCACTTGCCAAGGCTACGTCTACAGTAGCAAGCAGAATGATGCACTAAGCGTGAGTCTGTGGAATTAAAAGTGCTGAGGATGTCACAACCATGATATACATGTTTGAGATGCCTTACTGCAGACTATCTCTAGTCTGGTCCCACAGACTGTACGCTCATTAGTGTTTGGAGTGCAAGAGGTGCACCCTTACAGTGCACCTTTCTTCTAAGCTTCATCCAAATGGAATCCAGTTTGCTTATTCTGACATCATTCCATGATGCAAAACAACATGTAGTAAGTGGGAGCAAGGAGGAGGTTTGTTTCTGATTGGAACTAAGATGACAGTGTAGATGCATCCCAGTCTTCTCTGTTACTTAAGCTATAATGAAAAACAAAACCCACCACTACCAACAACAAAGATGCATCATCTCTCGTGGGCCTTGCTTTACCTCTGACTGAAACAACACCAAAAATATCCCACATTCAATATCTTGTGAACATGCTCTACTATAGAACAATGCAAACTTTTTCTATTTTTATTTTTTAAATGGAGTTTTAACTGAATTATTTTAAGTTTTTCTTTTTTATAAATACAGTAAAGATTCACATCAGACATGCCAAGAAAAAAACGCTTTGATGTCAACAACATCCTGCAGCCTATAGCACAACTTGTTTGGAACTTTTCAAAAGAAAAAAAGAAATCTACTCAAGGGGGTCTTATTAGTATTCACCCCACTGTTATATGAATACCATTAGCTGTTTCAGCTTTAACATGCACTGTGCTTTAAAACATGCAATAATATACTCTAATCCAAGGTTATAAACCCAGAAAGGGATAGCTCAGGCTGCAACTGGCTACTTACCAGAACCGCCAAAAAGCAACATGTCTATTTGCTCCAAAAGATATATACAGAAGGTGTTGATTTGAGGGAAAAGACCAAGAAGAGAAATTGCAGGAAAGCAATATAAAAACACTAAAGAAAAAAAAATAAATGTTAGAACACAGTCATACATCACAATGTATGGAGAACAGAGAAACATGCATCACACCAGCATAAGAAAGTCACTGCAATAAATTCTGAAATTACTCAAGCGAGCATACCTTAAACTTAGCATCAGCAATTACACTCCCCTTCTCATGTATTCAAAATAAATTACGTTATTTTGTGTGTAAGAAACGAAAGCTCAGAGGTTAACTTTAAGCTTTATTTTGGATAAAAGCAGTGGCAGAAAAAAATAGCATTACGTAGCCTCCTTACTGCTTCTCAAATACTTCCAAATTTATATTTGTTCTATTTAAAGTACAGAAAGTTTAACTTTGGAACTTCCTCCTTGAATCTGAGATGGTTCAAGCACAGGTATAACAATTCAATATAAACAAACAAAAAATACTTCAATGGCTAGGATCCTAAGTATCTTGGCTATCACAGCATCCTGCTTCTACCAGCAATCAACAGCAGACACTTAAAGCAGCACGCAAAAATGGGACAAACCTATAGTGAAACTTCCCCAGAATACTTCCCCAGCTTCCAGCAGGAGGGGCCTTGACTTTGCAGTAGTGAAAGAACATTAAAAACAGTAAAGAAACTCGGGGGTAAAACCCAGTCTGAGATCTTTACATTTAGAAATCTTTCTAAATAGAAACGCTAATTTAAATGGCTGCTTTACAGTCAGGGAAAAGCAAGAATCATAATTCAGGTAATGGTGCTGCTAGTCCTATGTTCTGTTTGCCTCCAGCCATTCCTCCTTCCCATCCATTTACTCTTAGCTCCACCCTAGAAAATGCTAAGCACAGCTGTCTAGCAAAGCATCTAAACACACACTTGACCCAACTCTCCAATACCGCCCATTTTCAAGGATACATGCACATGTTTAATCATATTCTTACTGCTTTGTTGTACTAGTACCAGAATGTTCTCATGGTGAAGGAGAGGGATGTGTCAGCCACTCTTCCTCATAAACAAGTATGTATTTGTTAGTTTACATTCTAGGAAGACTGCTGTTTCCTCCTATTCATTTTCATAAAAAGTAAATTAAACAAAACACTAGTACAACTTATTCCCCTTCCCACCCCATCAAATCGTAAGAAGGCAACAATAATGTTGAATGCTATTTTCACATTTTACTCCCAACTCCTCTTACTAATGCATCTTGTGCTAAAATAAAGCAATACACCAAGTTTGATCTGACAGCTTTAACTTCATCGTATTACACGCTACTGCTATCTAATGCTGTACATCTTGTTGCGGAAGCCAAACGGGGGAAAAATAACATATCGAAGTGTTAAACACAGACAGAGCTCACTTAAGTATACTGGCATTCACAATGCAGCCTTCATCACGACTTCCTGCCGCTGGCACAAATTATACACGCGTAAGAACATAAGGAAACACTGTCTTCTCTATCTTTTACATGCAAATGCCTTTATTAAGCTCCTCTTCCTTTACTACCCTGCTCTTCTTTTAGATATTCCACCAAACCATACCAAGCCAAGCAAGGACCACTCCTGAAGACAGACAATGGCATGGCAGCAAACTGCCCAGCGGGCCATGTGGACTCACCGTGGGATCAACTATCCCAAAAACTCACTGCTGAAACTCACAGGAGATCTTGTTCCTCCTGCAAAGGACCCACAGATCTGCTAGAATTCATCTTAGCCTACTGACTTACAGTCCAAATGACTGCCTTTGTTGTAGCAACCTCTGAAAAAGCTGAGTAAGAGCAGGGGAGGGAAGGACAAGACCAGATATGTCCTGTCAGGACACCAAAATACATAGGGGTGAATGTAAACAAGGAGAGAAAAGTTGGTTGACTAAAGCAATGTCCTCACCTCACCCTCTCTCCATTAATAACTTGAATAATCCTAACAACTTCTTTAGCTAAGGTAGCTTTGTTTATCTCATCCTCCACAAAGGAGCATGCCAGAGATGAAAATAAACAGTTGTCACTTACAAAAGGATTGAGTTTAGGAGCGGTAGTGTCCCTTGTGGGAAGCAGACAATAAAAGTAATTGATTAATCAGCTGGAATTACATTATGAATTCCAGAGACAATTTGTACACGCATCACAATTTTTCATACAGAACAACAATTTTAAGAGCTGGACCACTATGATATGTTTATGTGAGCTGCTGGCTTTAACGCTGCAGATCAAAGGTTTCCTCTAAATGAGTAGCTACCAGATAAGTGTAGAAAGGAAACACAAATTTTGACTTCGGAAACTTTGGGTCTTTTGAGAAATGCAGAATAGTAACTCAGTGGCAATGTCACTGCAAACCTTTTAGAAGTCTACAGAATTACTATTTTAAAAAAAAAAAAAAAAAAAAAAGGTATCCCTGCATACCAGTCCATTTGTTGTGTAATAATAGATACCTTTTCCACAAGTTAAAAACAAAAGAAGTTTTATTTCAGTGAGAAACAGTATTTTTGTTCTTCCCCTCCTGAACGTAGCAAAGGATAACATTCAGAGAGGCTCTCTTCCCCTGGCGGAAGCTCAGTCGCTGCTGAAAGCAGGCAGAGGACTTGCTATCTCAAAATTTTACCACCACTCGATACTTACTCTTCTGAGACATCCGCCAAATAATTTCACTCACCTGCCTAATGCTTAAATGGTGTCATCACAAAAACTATCATACATTAAGTGTGTAACGACTTTTGTCACTAACCAGAGCTATAGCACATACTGACTGAGGTTGGCTCTGTCTGTGCCCTTGCTTAACACCACGTATGTGAATCTAGCAAAAAAGGTCAATTGAAGTAAGGAATTCAAGATGAAAACCATAGTTAGAATGAATTAAGGCCACGATCCCCCAACTAATATAAATCAATAGCAGAATCACCATCAATTTAAAATAAAATAGAATCAGATCCTAAACAGATTGCTTGCAAAGAAATGGTCCTGTTAAAAAACACATTTCTTAAGTAATTAGGTTATACATCTACACACTTCCATTGATTTTCTTTTATAACCTCGTTTCAAGACTTTTATCATAGTACACTATGCAGCATCACATTAGTTCCTTGGTAAGGGCCTTCTATGATTTCCATCACTTCAGCTTCTTTCCATAGCAAACACCTGAAATAGAAGACTTTTCCTCTCCTTGGTATTTGTAACATACACCAAAAATCCCTTGATTTCCCAACATATCAATTCTGAATACTACAACTAATTTACTCACAATTTTTATTTTTATACAAATCACAAATTGTAGTATTCAGAAATCCAAAAGTCATCGTACGATGACAAACCAATAGACAGGAAAAATACCTAGCAAAACTGCAAAACACTTTATGGGTATGCAGTGGGACCAAATTCCCTCCTGATTTTATTGCCCAGAACAATACAACAGGCACTACACCTTCAGTGCCTAAGGGGATCTATACTCAAAGTGCAGCAAGATGCTGGAGGATGCCGGATTGCCATGGCTCACAGAAGTAGCTGCACTGTGAACACTTGCAAGGATTTACGGCAGCCAGAAGGCGGGACTGTCATAGGGGCAAAGCAAGGAACAGCCAAAGCGCAGCATCAAGCATCGCTTGAACAAATACACCTCGGCAAAATAAGACCAGGGGACAAGCAAAGGGAAATGGTTTCTTCTCCCTGTCTCGTTACAACAGATGCCAGCTGGGGGATGAGCCTGTATCTTCTCTCTCCCCCACCCCCTCCAGGCTGTTCCAAGAACCTGCTCTACCATCTCTTTTGAGGCCAGCCAAAATTAGCACATTCGTAACAACACTTTGTTTTCTTATACTGGTTGCTATAGTTTTTCATTTATCTCTACCCCAAGCGTCATTTAAGATTCTTGTTGAATTATTTATCAGCATTTTTACTGTTCACCTTTGACAGGCAGAGAAAATAAGATGTAAGAAGAAACTTTAATGAGACCAAAGGAAAGTAATGAAAGAAGCTAATGAAAATAAGTGAGATGCAGGTCTTCATTATTCCCCTGTTTCTGATGAGAAGGATGGGGAGTCAATGAACCCATATAAAGGACCAGAAGGCTTTCCTAAAAATAGTGTGCCTTTCGGGCAGTAATAGCCTGACTCCAGTAGAGCAAAAAGCAAGTATAATGGTCACAGGTGAACAAAGACTTTGAAGGTCACACATTGTATCACAAAGTTTCCTCCTCTACTACAGCAGGCTTTCCTGGTTCTGAACTCACAAACCAACAGGTCACCTTTGGTACACTACAACACAGTTCTTGGGAAGTTTTCACAACTTTTACAGTAAACTTCAACTTTCCTGCTTCATATCTAACTGTGTTGCACTACTTGACCTGAGTCCAGCTCAGCACTTGTATCTGTGACACAGCCAGAGCGGCATCACAGTCACGGACTGCAAGTGTGTAACTGGAAGACATTTCCTGACAGAACGGGGTATTCCCAGCTATGGTCACTCCAAATTAGTGCCAAAGGACCATCACTGCCGTTTTGGGGCAATATCTGGATGTCCTCAGCCACCTCAGAACATGATTCCAGAAGGAAACAGGTTGAAGAGCTACTGCGGAGTGGCCACTCCAGATTAACTCATCACGTGGACAGCAAGATTAAACTAAACCAAGAAAAAGAGTGTTCTTCACAAACGGAAGAACGTCCATCTGAGGACTCGGCATGGATTAGCTTCCAGGCATTAAATTTAAAACTTGGCTTATTCTACAGTAACTGCTCCACATGGACAAGCCCTTACTAAGATTAACTGCATTTCACAGATGATGTCTTTTGCTAATAACATCAGTGACTGTTGGTTTTCTATAGAGACTTTTCTATGAGCCTCATTTCATTAAGAACTCTTTTTACGTGAGGGAAGGTTGCCAGCTGACCCCCGCCTCCCCCACGCCCGTCTTAAGTCATTCCAAATGTTTCTATCAGTTTGACTTAGAGTTGTGCCTCCATAACATGCGTTTGATTGCCAACACGAGAAAACACAGGCTTCCCCGGCTAACGCTTAATTCATTTTTACAGCGCTAAGAAAAAAAACTGACTCACCTATCACATGGTCTCTGGCTGACTGGAGGGATCTAGGCGAAAAGAGCTTCAAGCCATACATTGTATAAACGGGAGGATTTGTGTCTTTAGATCCAGCATCTAGCAGCAAAATAAGGCCACACAGTATACAAAAATATACAGGTCTGCTGTAGGTTATGATTTTATTGTGTCCCTTGGGGGAAAAAAAAAAACAAACACAACCACATTTGAATTTTGCATTCATTCTCCTACTGCGTTGCACTGCATTAAACAGGAGAGAAGGTCACAAGTCAGGCAAAATATTTTAATGACTTACACATACTAATTAATAATAAAAATGTTACAAGGTATTTTATCTTCTCCAGAGGAGACTTTCAAAAGGCACAAAAAGCAGTTACAGCTAACTCCAGCAACCACTCACACTTTTGAAAATCTAACCTTTTGGACCTTTCAAAACACACTAATAGCAGAAGTTGTAATTTTCTGTGGAGAAAAAAAATCTCAATCTGTCTGGAACTTTCTTTTCAATACAATTTTTTTTTTTCTTTATTACTTTTTATTTTAATGAATGTCAGCTTCTGGTAGTTAGACTTTTTTTTTCTTTTTTACTTTATGAAATGTAAGATTTTTAATTGCATCCTGGGAAGTAAAAAAATCGTAGAGCACCTCCCAGGTACCTTGTTCAGCATGGAGATTGATTTTTTGCAACAATACAATTTTTTCGTTGATTTGAACCGCTTGACAGCAAATCAGTGTCCCTCCTGGAGGGGGTGACACTCAGCAGCCGTTTCTGGTCTCTCTCTCATGCTGCACTTTGAAATGATGATCCAAAGGAATTAATAAGTGGAAGGATTCTTAAGTCTTTTATACACATCTCTCACCTGACTGATTCGCACTAATCCTACAAAACACTGCTGTGGGGCTGTGGGCCAGGGGGAATAACAGATGTTTAAGAAATAACTTAATAGTTCTCCTGGTAGCAAGCTTAAGGGTAAATAAGACATTTTGAACACTGGTGAGTCAAAAGATTCCTTGAGTGTGAAAAGCCAGGAAGAAAAGTGACAAGGATTTGAGTTTGCCTTGCATAAAGTTGCTGTGAAATTGTTCTTATTTGCAAAATGTAATTTGAGTATAATAAAAGATCGTTTCTTTTTTGAGTCTACTTACTGATTTGAAACAGCGGCCGTATTTGTTTGGCCGCCAGCCAGGCTCGTATGTTAGCATTGCTATTAACTGATCTGTAGTGTCTTTTGGGATCAAGCAGTTAACAAGGTGGCAGCTTGCAGGGAACTAGCAGGCTTATATCGTACCTCACATCCATGGAATATGAATCAAGTCAGACTGGCAAACCCTAGCTGTTTAATCACTTTTAATTTTACTACTGCCATTTGTGGTTTGTTGTTTTTGTTGGGTTTTTTTGTTGTTTTTTTTTTTTTTTTTAAGTAGGACACACCCACGAAACAATCAAAGGAGAACTAGAAAGATAAAATCTGATTTAAAAAAAAATCACTTAAAATATTACTTTCTGCCTGTTTTTAAATGTCAGTTCATTTATCTTAAATACAAGCTGTGCCTTAGGAAAAGAAATCAGTAAATACTGCATCTAAACAACTGCTTAATGATTTATACCCTGATGTGCACTCCAGACCAAGGTCTATTTTATCATGCTGTTATATTCTTCTCTTATCTCTTGAATTACAGAACCCAGGTCGTATCTTTGTGTGGTAATTATTTGAAGGCAGTTGGGCAAGACAGAGTTGATGACTAGAAGTCCAGAGGTTCAGCTCCACACACCTTTCAGTTCCAAGCAGAACGCTGACATACTCAATTAGGTTTGCAGTGTATATTCAACTCTTAATTCTAAAGTAGTTCACGGTGCGCTGGGTGAAGAACTGGCTGAAGAGCAGAGCTCAAAGGGTTGTAGTGAATGGGGCTACCTCTGGCTGGTGACCGGCCACCAGTGGTGTTCCTCAGGGCTCAGTTCTGGGGCCAGCCCTGCTCAGTGTATTTATCAGCGACCTGGATGCGGGAGCTGAACGCACCGTTAGCCAGTTTGCTGGTGATACTAAACTGGGAGGTGCTGCTGACTCTCTTGAGGGACAGGAGGCCTTGCAGAAGGGTCCGGACAGACTGGAGCACTGGGCTGTGACTAACGGGATGAAACTTAACCAGTCGTGGTGCCGGATTCTGCCCCTCCGACGGCGTAACGCCGGGCACAGGTATGAACTGGGCGAGGAGCGGCTGGGAGCAGCCCAGCAGAAGGGCCCTGGGGTGCTGGGCGGCAGCGGGCTCAGCGCGAGCCGGTGCCAGGAGGGCAGCCCGCGCCCCGGGGGGCACAGCACGGCTGGGGGCAGGGGGCATTGCCCCACCGCCTTCCGCCCCGCTGAAGCCTCGCCTGGGGCGCTGCGAGCGGTTCTGGGCCGCGCAACTGAAGAAGGACGTGAAAGTCCTTGAGCGTGCCCAGGGGAGGAGAGCAAAGCCGGCGCAGGGGCTGGAAGGCACGTCCTGTGGGGAGCGGCTGGGCACTTGGGGCTTGTCTGGCTGGGGGCGAAGGAGGCTGAGGGGCGACCTCACTGCTCCCACGGCTCCCCGAGGGGGGGCTGGAGAGGGGGGTGCGGAGCTCTCCTCCCTGGTACCCAGCGACAGGACGCGTGGGAACGGTTCGAAGCTGCACCAGGGCAGGTTCGGAGTGGACATCGGGACGTTTGTGTGCCGCGAGGGTGGTCAAACACTGGAACGGGCTTCCTAGCGAGGAGGTCGATGCCCCAAGCCTGTCAGCGTTTAAGAGGCATTTGCACGATGCCCTTAACAACCTGCTGTAACTTGGTCAGCTCTGAATGGGTCAGGCAGTAGGACCAGGTGATCGTTGTAGGTCCCTTCCAAATGAAATAGTCTAGTCTAGTCCAAATAAATCATTCTCACCATGCTAACAACAATGATGCTAGTTAGAACTGAGGAAGCAGCTTTCCATGTCTGTCCGAAGCCTGCAAAATGCGAGCAAGTACTACCTCCACTATTTTTCAGGTGGCGGTGCGGAATGAGACAGAAACCTAAAAGCAAAATCTTGCCAACTACTGGATCACCAGGAGCGAAGCAACGCAGCAGCTATGTGCTCGGAAGGACACCAGCTGCACAGCTGTCACACTGCTCGGGATGCACTCGAGCTGAACGAGCTGCCCAGAGCAGCCCCCACATCTGAGGAACAGGCAACACAAGAAGGAGGAACTGCTGCAAACGTTGGTGCTGTATTTCACTGCCATTTACAGCCTTTGTGCAAGGGGGATTATTCAGGACAGGACTGGTTTCAGGCCAACAGCAGATACCTTCTAGGAAAGAGAGGATTACTGGGACAGCGCGTGAAAGCCACAGCCGGGGGATGGACATTACATTTCCTCTTTTCAAGGCTTTAGGGAGATAAAAAAAAAAATAAAAGTGGCAAAGCCCTCTTGTGCCTGCCACTCACAGGCCAAGTTAGGCAGCCCTTCATCAAAACAGGCATAAGGCAGTGCAAGTCATCAACAAGATATTTTAGATATTAAGGGCTCATTTTGTTCTACTAGACAAATTCATTGAATTTTGACACACAAAACTGATTTAAATGTGGTAAAACTACTTCACTCTGCATTCTCCTTCAGAAGAATTTAAATAATGAAGAAGGATTCCTTTTATATTTGACATCTCATTTGCTGAACAATCATTTTTTTTCTCTGCTGATAAAAATGTTGGTGAAACCTCTTCCTTTTCCTAAGTCTGCCAAAAAATGTCACTGACTTTTTCAGGTTCATGTTTCTCATGAATATGTTTCAGAAATATATTCACATCCTACAAACACAGCACTGCTGTATCTCGTATTTTGATAAAAATACTAACATTTTCAACAAAGCTAGAATAATTTCACAATTTAGTAAAATAGCACTTTCAACTGCAAAGCATTTTGATAGGGAAATTTCAGAAAGGTCTAATGATTTTTTTGTTTGTGGGTGCACACATGCAAGATGAAAAAGAAGACTTTATATAAAAAGAAAAGTATGCGTGCTCAGTTCTAAGAAAAGCATTTAGGGACAAATTAAAAATACTTTCTAAGTGGCTTATGGAATTTATGAAACTGCCTCTGGTAGCTACCCAACTGAGTTAGCTATCTGCTCTGGCAGGTAATGGGACCGAGACAATTAAGTTATGCAAGCAATGCCATAAATCTTATTAAGAGTGTGACTACAATCTTTCCAAGCTCAAATGCCTTTGTAAATTTGAGCTGGATCCTGAGCTACACAGGTGTCGTCTTATGAGTGGCTTACAGACAAGCTCTCATGATCCTTCTTTACAGTCATTTACTACAGACACAGCCTTTATTGCCCAATCTGCTGCTGCCTGACCAATACCGAGAAATTCTGAAAAGCCACTTGTCTAAAACATTGAAATGCACATGACAAGGATCCCTTGGATCTCTGTATTTAATACCTTCCAGTCGCTGGCACCTCCAATATATTCGGCTGTTAATAAACTGATACAACTCACACTTGGGGTGGACTTTATTTTCTTCTCCCCACCACTCCAGTGAGAAGGCTGTGCCTGAATTTCACCATCCCAGAACCACATACTCTTGTGTGAACAGCAACTAAAGGCCACCAACTCCCAGTGGACCAGAACTGGAAAGGCTAAAGCACAGGCTGACAGGAAAATTAGGTACTCATCTTGCAGCCGGCAACAGTACTAAACCTGCAGCTACAATAAATGGCAGTAGCCAGCATTAGCTGTAGAACCTGGAAAGTTCCAATTTAAACACCAAAGTTAATCAAAACAGAACCATTATTACCATTCAATGAGTATAAATGAATATAAAATTCAGAAAATTAGCCGAGTTAGATAGGTTCTTCTCTATGTACTGAAACTCATACCTTACCACAGTGACAGACAACATGCAGTGTCCATCTCAGAGACCCTAGCTGCCACAGCATGGCAGGGGGAGCAAGAAATAATCATATCTCCAATAGAATTGTACCAGACTACCAGACCTTATGGGATTTAGTCAGCCGGCTCTTCCTCAGCACCAGGAAGTGAATACACTGGTGCTCAGAAGGAGTTCAGAACAAAAACTTACGTAACCCTCGACACTGTGTTTTCTGAATTGACTGGATGGTATTTTAAAGCAGAGTCTTTCAAGATGGTATAGGCTAGAGGTGACAAAGTCACATCAAACAGTAACAAAGTCTGCATGTGAGAGACAGGGAAAAAGTTTGGAAACTCCTTGGCAGGTATGGATAACATGAGGCATTAGCGGCTACTCATGAATCCAAAAATAGAAATAAATTCACTGTGCAAATCTGTGGCTCGCAACGGTTTGTTTCACACTGAAAAAATCTCAGCTGCATTTTCATTCATGGACATGGTACTGCTCATTCTTTGATCCCTCCATTCTGCATCCTTACATTAACATCAAGACATGTTATTCTTTTTAATTTTAATGCAGTCACATGAATTATGAAACAGTACATGGGGCATCTTTTCTCACTGCCTTTTCTTATTTTTGTGATGCTTACTACCTCAAGCAAGCTTTTACAAATATCTGTTGTTTTCTAAAAAGATATAATGTAGAAATCGCTAATCTTCTATTTTCACTTCATCTATAATGCCTCCCACCTTTAAAACCCTCTGTGGAAAACCTCTCTAAATTGTACTTCCATTGGAGTTTGTATGGTGCACCAAAAGGTCTGCAAGAAAACATTCCCCATAAAGTTTTAGGAAAGCATATAGAAGATGGGAATATACCTATTGTTAGCTACTTACATTGCTGCATGACTTAACAAAATACAGTATGGTAAATAATACTTGTAACAGTATTGAGGGAGTCTGAAATGCAAACATGGATTCTGCATAAAAAAAATGTTCTGCTTAAACTTCATTAGCTACTTTGTCTTTAATACTATTAAAAAATATGGGCTAGATAGGCTTATAATGAAGTTTTGATTAAACTGCTTGCCACCCCTTTAAACAACTGTACATATTAGTAATGTCTGAGTAAGTGCAAACTATTTGATTACAGTTCACATTACTGTGAATGAGCACGTGCTAGTTGAACTGGCAATTAATATTTTAGTCCCCCAAAATCCCAGCTTCTTACTGAGGTAGGAATATTTCTTTAATGGATTGAAATATTACCTGACAATGTGTAAGCTGCTGTTTATTAGCCTTCCCTACTTTTTATGCAGACAGATATTTCCTGTAAATGCATTATAACCAACAATACTGTAAGTTCACCCCATAATAACTGGCAGGGAAAATAAACTAAGAATCTTCTGAAATTCATCTCCATGAAATGTGTAACATACACTTGCAAATAACCTCAGTTTCAAGTTCAGCCTGTATTTCTAGCCTCTCAACTGACAAAAATAATTACTCCCTGCCAAAGGGAAATGATCCAGCAGGCCTGTAGTTTTCAACACACTGGGTTTGAACCCTGAGGGAAGAGGGGGCATCTTCAGAAACATTCAAAGAGCTAAGTAAGAAACGTGAGCAACTAAGCAGCCAGTGTAAAAGCAAGCAAGGGACCTCGTGACCACCGAAACATCTTCCAAAATTCACATATCAAAAATGCCTTGACACTGTGACAGGTGGAGATGTCAGGTTGCAGTTGTAGGATGATGCTCCTAAACCAGTCCTATAACAAGGACAGACTTCAGTAAGGAACTGGTTCTTTGCAAGGTGGTTGTCACCATCAGAGTTCAGTTTCTCAGATACACTCAACAGGCAAATAGCAACCAGCAAAGATCCTTACACCCTGCGTTCACCCATAGATTTGACCATTTCTTCAGGACACAAGCACAGAAAATGTGACTGTATTACAACAAAGGGAAAACACTTGTGCTACCTGATGAGCTATTAATAATACTGCTGGGAAATAAATCTGCTACACCAGATTTAAAAAAAAAAAATAAAATAAAAAAAATCAATTCCCAATCACACAGACACACCCACCAAAAAAAGATTTAAAACCCCAACTGACCAATGACCAAGCTGCTAATCTGGTACTTCAGCTGTTTTCAGTCACTGTTTCTAAAGGAAAGAAAAGGCTTGACTGATACCACAGGATGGAATTTCAGCAAATCAGTCCAGATGCATTTGGGTTTACTGCATATTTTAGCTTAAAGAAATCGTGCTTTTTTAATAGCTGTGATAAATTCAAATAGCTTAAAATTAATTAAAAAAACAGCAAAAAGTCTCAAAATCACCAACAGTATCTTGCTCATTTTCATAAGTCACCTAGAACAATAAACTACTTCTACTTGTGTTTCACTGAACAGCCAACTGTTTCACAGTACAGTAGTGATAATAAAGGAGAAAGACTTGTTCTACTGGCCAAGACTTACATGTATTGGTGAAGCAGGATCGGGCTGAACACTCTAGAAAAAACAGAAAAAAAGAGTTTGCTTACAGGATTTTGCCTTTGTAGAAGTTAGAATTCAGCAATTGGATATGAACACGTGTCCCACCTTTAGGAGAGAATACTGGCAGCTGGCCATCACAAGACAGAACAACAGAACCCAAATGTCTTTACAGAAGCCTTGATTCAGAGTCAGGAATCCAAGAAGTGAAACGAGAACTACTAGAAGGACAGCAAATACATTCTCCTTTATATCTTCTGTCCTATGTGAATAAAAGTGTTAAGAGATGTACAAATATTTATATATTCGTTAGAGCAAGGCAGGTCCATTTACAGCTAGTATGAACTGTCATTGCTGAAGCTATCAGAATTCACAGGATCCAAGGTTTTGCTTCCAAAACTACATTTCCATGTTCAATGGTATTTCACCCCCATGCCAAAGACCTTATCCTCTATGATAGCTAAAATTTATAGAAAAAAAGGCATATGTACTGAAGTCCAGCACCCTCCAATTTCACTGGCCAAATACAATTCCACGGTGGAGCTGATTTGAACGTAGGCAAGTGTATGTTTATTAAAAAAAAAAACAAAAAAAACCAAAAAACCCCAAAAAAACAATCCCCCCCAAAACCCAACACCCAAATACTTCTAAATGAGGAAATAAGGCTTTCATTTAATGGAAAATACATGTCTGACAACAAAGAATTCATTAGATGAAACACCAAATTTGACATCTCATGTTTTATTCATTTTTATCTGTTCTATTAAAACACGGAAGCTGAGATAAAAACCAATGCTAACATTCAGCTATAACAAAAGAGTGTATCAGCAGATGCTTTCCATGCAATTCAAACACGGGGATAAGACACCACAGGTAAGTAAGTACCTGATCCGGACCTAAGCTCCCTGACTAAACAACCTGGTTTCTGCAGCACATAAAACTGACATCTGGAATTTCTGCTGTGGAGCTCATACAGGGACAGGAGAGCCAGCAGCCATTGGGTATGTAGGCTAACACGTTTGAAGGTCTTAGTAGTCCAGCAGACTACTACATGAGGTCTAAGGGCAAAGGGTACTGCCTGAAGAGCTGATGCCAAATGAACTGACAGACTAGAAAAAGGAGAGATGCCGAGACAAGCAGTTCTCTCTAAACAAATAAACCTGAACCAGAACAGAAGGAGTAGCTGAAAGATCTCCTCCACAGTATTACTCTATAATTTCTTTTTAAAGATTGGAGTACTTGGTTTACAACACCCTGGGACCCTCCCACTTCTGTATTTTTTGCACAAAACCTGGATTTTCTCACCAGAAAGCTCAGAACCATTTGATCCAACAGCTGAGAATGAAATTAAAGACTATTCCACAAGCCTGGTGCTCACATGAATCAAGGTGTCTGCTTGAAGACGAAGGGTAGCAAGAAACACCAAAACCAACTCCAAAGGAAAGCATTTCCTTCAGCTTAAAGCAAACAAGCATCCATCCATCTACTCAACCTGAATATAAGACACTAATACAACGCTCACTTGTTATTTCTCTAGCGGGCTGCATTGCTCTACGGACACGTGGAGCCACCCATCGTAATATTATATAAAGTTGCATTAAAAAAAAGGCTTACCTGTCTAACAATGCCAACAAGGTAAGACGATCATACCAGACTTTAATCCATTTGCCAGGGAATATAATAAATCTGTAAAACTGCCTGTTCAGTTTCCGCTGTGCTGAGGAACAGGAAGAATCCTCAGGGTCCCGGCTGGGTTGCTTTAAAAACAAACAAACCAGAAATACACAAAACTCTTTTCACATTGGCATATGGCTGCCAGCAAAACAGGTGTTTAAAAGGCCAAATTTACATGAGGTTTCAGATTAATTTTGTTTCCCCTAAAAGGGATAGTAGGAGTGTACTTGTTTTCTTCATTTTAAATTAGAAACAAAAATATCACACCTGCTTAATTATTGCAGATGGACAGAAGCTGTATCAATTGTGAAGCTCAACAGTGATAGTATGCTTTAAACATAAATACTAAATACCCATTTAAAAAAATATTTATTTTTTTAGTCCTGACCCACTGCTTGCCTAAAATTTCCTTTTGAAGATTTTTCCATGCGTCAGGCTAATTACAGCACAAGACAAAACCACACATGATAGGAAAAATCTGTGGTTTTAATCAAAAAAATCAAGTAAAATTTAAGGCCTAGAGGTGTGACTTAGCAACTCTCCTTCCAGAGCACAGCTTTGTTTATCTTTCCTGAGATGCTTCTAATACCACATCAGGCATGCACCCTCCGCCACAGCAAAAGGAGGGGAAAAAAACTGCAAACAGGCACAAAAAGCATAAACATCACTAGTTTAAGAGTCACTAATCTTTAATCTTACCATCACAACCATAAATTCATCCTTTTGAATACTGCTTTTGTCAGGTTCTAAGGCCTTTTTTTCTTGTCTGTTTGAACTACAGCATTTCAGATCTCAGCCAGCTCTACACCTGCACTCCTTCACCAGCACTTGTGGTGAGGGGAGCTTATCTACAGACCATCAGCCAAGCCTGCAGAGCTAGTCAACAGAATAAAAAAAAAAAAACAAAAAAACCTCTGAAAAGTAGCGATTTCTTTCCAAGGTACGCCAATAATTGACTAAGGGGAAGGAATCACTTCTTTTTCTTTCAAGAAGAATTTGAGATTTCTAATTGCTGTCAAGTCTAGTAGTTTTCAACCTCCTTCTAGCCCCCACCCCCCTTGTTAAAGATAATTAATCAACATTAGATAACAAATATACCTATAATGGAACTCTGGGCAATGTTTGCACTAGAATTATTTGTGTTAGATTAACTTCCCTAGGCAGAGAAGGGGATTTCTGTTGAAGTAATTCATCATATTCCTGGATTCTAACTATTAGCAAAATACTTTTTTTTAAAAAAAACAACTGTCCCCCTGCATATAGGAATTGTTAAATTTTCTCTCAGATTATTGGAAAAACTTCTAATCCTCACTTTCCAGGATTTTTACACATAATTTACACGCGAATTAATTTATTGCTGGCACCATCAGCTGGGAACCAACTCACTGATAACCTCAATCTGCTGGCAAACATGAGGTAAAACAGGCTAGCTTAAGCTTCAGAGAAAGAAATTCAATTTTATACATTTTATCTCAACTTTATACATTTTTATCTCATGCCTCCAATTGACTAAAAGCATACAGTCATGTGGTGCCAGGTAGCTCTGAGTGTTCAGACATGCAAAGGGATGCTGGGCTATTCAGCGTTCTTTCACTTAGTAACAATCGCAAGTAACTTAAAAGCTGTGAGACTGATTGCAATCCTTTCACCACGCTGACTTTGAAATCTAAAAGTACTTTAGGTACTCAAAATTTCAATATTTCTATTACCACTTTAAAAAGTCACTTAAGGGAGTTGGGGTATTTTTAAAGAAAAAAAATATATTTTAAAATATTACAGTTGCTAATACTGGCACAGGTTTTTTTCTCTTGGGTCCTATTTCCCAACAGAAAGTTAACACGAAAATCAACCAACCACAATCACTAGCTTCACTCTTGTAATCTAGACTGCTCACTATAACTAAATAAATTAAAAAAAATAAATATCAAAATGATGGCGAAGAGTCCATTAAAAACACCTGAGGATCTGATTGTTTGGTCCTCAGAACAGCTTAACACATATTTAACTGAGTGCATAAGTGAACATTTTGGCTCCTGAGGAACTGTAACATTTGGATGAAGTCCATTACATGAGGTTTGCAGTACGTGGGCTGCAGTCAGATTTTGGAGCTGCATCTTGGAAACTCTCTGACTAGCCCTGAGCAAGTCACTAAGCCTAATTGTGACTCCCGTCAAAAAAGAGCTTATAAATATTCACTTCATAAATTTATACAGTGCCAGAGACAGCCTGAAACCCTAGCTTTACTCACATCAATGACAGAACTTTTCCTGACTTACATGGGCTCAGAATTTCACGTTTAATTTTAAATAAATAAATAAATAAATAAAATCAGAAACCAGGAAGTTCTGAAATTACTGCCTGGCCTTGTTACAAATTATGTGATCTTGAGCAATGCATCTTACTTCTTAATGGTCCAGTTTTCCCAGAAGAGGGGAAAAAAAGAAAAGGACAAAAAAGCATAATTGTTCTCTAATTTACAGACAGTTTATAAGATTATAAATATCTGGAAAATATCTGAGCCTTTATATGAAAGCCTCTTTCCCAATCTAAAATACACAATTCAGGACAATTTCCTGATTTTTAACTTAAAATAGTTCCTTTATACAAGTTGCTTCTAGCTTTAAGTTCCTGTGCAAAATCTAAGGTGAAAGATAATTAACTGGCATTTTAAGGTTATTCATAAATACCAAACCAGAGTTTACCATGGAAGAAAAGAGACGGTTAAAGTTATTATAAAAGGAATTGTAAAACCAGATTACAGACTTAGGCTGTTGGTCACAGACCTGCAAAACTGTAAAGTTCAAGTATGTCCACATATTACCATACAAACTGAACTCTGAGGGCCTTTGTCTTTTACCAGATACAATGAGGAGGTGGCTTTGACATTCTGCGACAGATACCTAGAATTCTGGTTGCCCGATTCAGAAAAGTGAAACCAGACGTGGTTTTATGATAGTAATGACTCTGAAATAAACACTTCATACTAATAAAATCTGGTAGTGTGTCTAAAATCCTACCGGCTGTGCCCTCATTCTTTCAAACGCAGTAAGACTGAAGATAGAAGAGCAACTTTTTAGGTGGTGGAGTCTTTAAGTGCTCCCCTAGGACACTACTCAGTGTCAGCAGACAGCAGCTGAATTGCATCCATCAACATAAAATACAACTTCTCCCGCAAGTAGCACAGAAAAGTAACAGGAACATTCTTGCAGCATTTGTTTATAAAGCAGTTTATCAAAATGCTAGAAACTGAGCTATTACAATATACCCGTGGGCTTTCTGAAAGGGTCCTTCGTGCCACCATCAGTAAGAGCTGCTGCTGAAGCGCACTTGCTGCTTGATCCCCCGAAGATGGTTCCTGGCTCTCTGAAGTGGTGGTACTGGAGGAGCTGAACTGCATTTCACTGTGCAGAGGGGAGAAAGGAAAGAAACTGTTCTAAGCAGCGCTATTTTTCTAGTATTTCTGAAGCATTACAGGAAGAAGCCTGTAATTGCTTTGCTTTTGGCTCACAGGACATGGAGCCTTCCACCTTGACACCTGAAATCTAGTCCAGACCCACAAAGCAGTTCACACCCAAACTTAGATACACATGGTCTACCACATCCACCACAGAGAAACAGATACTTCTGTAGAGTATTTTTTCTCATCTTGAGATGAACACCTACAATGAATCGCACTTCAGAAGCGCCTTGTTCTGTCCACCGAGAACAATTCAGGTCAAGAGCTGCGTATCTACAAAGCAAGACCGCAGGGCAGCTACTGCAGAGATCCTGGATTAGCTTTCAAACAAGCTCACTTAGGTACCAAAGCCAGTCTGGCCTCACCTGCACTGAATTCGGCGGGTACTAATTTCCCCTACCGAGAATTCAGGCTACAAGAACTTCTGCCCTAGCAAGACGACAACGATATCTGAGCTAACTCACATAAGGCCAGCTCAGATATCCGCTGGACTGAGCATAAACTCACCCTGGGAGGGCTCTGAGCAAGATGCTATTTTTATTCCCCTCCCCTCCACGTTTACTGTTTTGATGTTGTAGATACAGCACTTTAAACAGTGTACTTGAGGAAATTTCTGCACTTAGAGCAGTGATACCTGGTGGGCTGCAGAAATGGTGCGCTACCATGACATGACTGACTGGGTCTCAGCAAGAACTATATTGAAATGAAATAATTGTTAATTGGAGAAGAGATCTGTTTTGGATACTTCCGGCTTATTTTCTTCAAATAGGGTTTATACGTCAGGCGCCCTGCTCTGAGCTCATTACCCCCCTGCCTCTGGATGCCTGCCTGGGGCTCTTATTACTTTCATATCTGCATGAGGTGAAAGCACCTCGGTGCTCATGCAAGGTAGTCAATACCTATTGTTCCTGTTTTCCATAAAGGAAAGACAAGCAGGAAAAAACTAGAGCGATCTGTGTACCGTCAGCCAGGAAGCCTGTGGCAGAGCAAAGGATAAACCCCTCATCTTGCATACCCTTACCCTCAAGCCACCCTATTCATTTTAGTTAACTCAACCTTCCTCACCCCTGGGCACCAATTCCTAAAGCTGTTGTGTGACCCTTGTTAAGCCCAACAAAAGGGGCTTTAAAATTGTGGCTGTCCTGCACATAACTGGTTGTTAACTTCAGCTGCAGTGGCTAGCGCTGTGCTGGGATAAGGTTCTGGATTACTTAGAAGTCTGGATTACTTAGAAGCAGGGCTGAAGAGTCACACCAACCGCTTGAAACAAGCCCACTCTCTCCCTCTCCCCTCCAGGACTTGCTAGCTCTGCCTGGACCAACAACCAGCAGCCTCACCATCCCACCTCTGGTCTCCGAGCCAGGCAGGTACTTTTTTTCAAAGCCTTGATTGCTATCAGGCTTGGATGCCAGACCTGACACTCACCATCTGCCATTCCAGAACTATCAGCTGAACAGAAATGAGAGTACCCCGTGTTCTTGACCATCATGGCTTCCCTTGCACTCCCCACTCCTCCTGCTACAGGCAGATGCACCATCTGCCCCACGGAGTCAGGACAGCTGTCATGTTCCCTTCGCACAGCACTAGGAAATGAGGACTTGGGCCAACACAACCCGCTTGTCCCAACGTGTCCCAGCCACAAGGCAACTCTCTGTAAGAACAAATCTCCTTTGCAGGTCTTGTTTAGCACCTCACCAGCAGTCAATAACCAAAGAATACAGAAGAGACGGGAACTGATCCAAAATCCTGGATCTCAACCAAAAAATTTAGGCAGGAAGAAAGGGAAGAAAGCCTAGAGGCATGCCTCCCAGAAAGAAGATGCCCACAGATACAGACTATGGAGGACAGACATGCCTTCTGCATATTTTGGAAGTGCCCTACTCAAAGGTGACCTTGTTCAGCTTGAAGAAAAGCAATGGATTTTTTTGATTTTTTTTTTTTTTCCTCAGGATGAGCTGTCCTATCCCTTGTCATTATGGGTACAGCCCAGGGACTCCCTGTTCACAGCAAGAAAAAAGCAAGCATAGCCCAGGTTATGCAGGACACTACCCTGGGAACTCCTGCCCAACAGGCAACCCAACAAAACAGCAGGGGAATAGAACAGGGACTGCTCATGCCTTCCTAAATGAAGAGTTAATCTCCAGTAACGTTTTGCATCTTTAACTGTCTTTCTACAAAAGTCAAATGGAGTCAAGAGTATTTCTAGATTGGACTGTGTCTTTTATCCCACATTTACCAAGAATGGAAATGGCAGAGGATGGATAGATAGACAAAGATATTCCCCTGGTACTCTACTCTATCAGTTCTCAGAAATCAAAATTCTTCTACTCCTAAGGCTTCTTCCAAGAATAAACTTAAGAGATCAAATCACTTCCCACCAGTCTTGAAGATAACTGAAAAGCCAAGAGAGCCCAGAGCCCCACCTACCAGTGGCCTAACTGGCAGAAGAGTCCGCAAGCAGCTGGGACACTGACTGTGGGAAAAAAATCGGAAACTTCTTAGGCCTGAAAAGGCAATTAGGGCAGAGAAGTTGGGAAGGCAGAGAGCAAAGCAACAACTCCAGAATCAGAAGCGGTCATCTGGCCTTCATCTGCCATCTATACCTTTTATTCATCAGCCTCATCTCTCTGTATCTGCTTACTCTTTCCTCATCTTCCGTTCCCCTCAGCTCCTGTTTGCTGCTTTTTTCCTACTTATCCCTATCTTCCACACAACCTCCTTCTGACATTCACTTGCTACCCCCTGACGCTGGATCGCTTGCACAGCTACTTAGAAGCTGTCTCATCTGATGACAGCGCTATCACATGAACAACAAATACCAGTAAGAAATGTGATGGTGGTGTTGGTGTTTGTGTTTTTGTAAGCTTATAAACTAGATTCCATAAACTTATTACCATATATAAATAGGAGCAAACACTCTGTAATCATAAAATCATTATAACAGAGCTGATCGCAGTATAACATGGAATCTTGATAAACAGAAAATCTGTTCATTTGCAGAATCAAATTAATGTTATCAAGATCTACTACAGCAAACTGCACTGCTAATGTAAGCAAAGGTATAATTGAACTAAATTTTGAATAATAAATTATTAACTAAAAATATCTTTGAAAAACATACAACTTATGCAGATCAAATGCAAAAGCTACATAGCACCCTCTACTGATAACTGGTTATGAAGTCAGGGATTTTTTTTCTGGCTCACAATTCTGTTTTGTAAGAACACTGATGAGTAAACATAAGCTAGTTGAGCAATCATGTAACACTTGAGAATGTTTAGTATAACCACATAGCACTGGAAAAATCTTCCTTCTCCCTGATTAGTCTGTGACAGTTGCCTTGTACCACTGACAATTTGGCCCAAGCCATTCAAACATAACCCAGCCCAAGCTGTCCCCTTTTTTAAGGATTAGCTAGCCTTGAGTCCGAACACCTCTCAAGGTAAGCTCGTTACACAGGCACACCGCAAAGAATTCCCGGTCAATACAGCTGTTTTGCAGGTCATAGCTAAATTACATTTTAACTTGCACACAGGAGAAAGGACAAGGACCCTTGTAACGAGCATCACAACAGTCACAATAACAAAGCATCTTCCTCTTGCTCCTCACCTGCTTAAGGCAGAAAGATCCCACTGGATTGCTTCAGACAGCTGTGTGGGTCACTACAAAGCTTAAGAGCATGTAATAAATGTCTACAATGATAATAATAATACAGCTGATAGCTAGAAGAAGCCAGAGTGAAGCTCAGAGTTGGGAATCTCCCCTTCTGCACATCCGACCAGCAACCACTTCCGAGGTATTGGTCTGGGGTGTATTCAAAGCACTTGCTGAAGCGAGACCTGAGCGATCGAGTTGCACAAGAGCCAGTTAGTGCTAACGACATAGCAGGAACTCCAAACGCCCTTACATCTGTGCCCTTTTAAAACGGTCAGTTTGTGGTATGGATGTAGGTGTCTGAACTGACACTGAAAGTGCTGGATCAACAGCAGCCCACTGCTCACTGATGGCACCTCCATTTTTCAATGTCATTGCTGGTGTCTTACCACCACGACCACCTCATCAGCTTTGCTCCTTCTCACCTGAAATGGCCTCCCTGCCATTTCATGTCCCAATCACTCCTACACTTCATCACACAGGCTTCTTGCTACATCTTTACCCCGTTACTCATTAGGTCTCTGCTACAAAGCTGCCAGCACCAACCTGACCAGAGGATTGCACAATTCAGGACTGAGATTAAAGCCACCAGCTGTGGATATTATTTTTTTTTAAGCAGCAGATGATTTGCAGTTCCCAAGTGTACTTCCAAATAACAAGACTTAAAAAGCAACTTCAGGCACGTAAGACAATTGAAATATGCCAAAGTGACAGCCACATTAAGACTGGATAATTATGTGACAAACCAAATCATAGCAAACATGGAAAAAACATGAAGAAGAAGAAGAAGAAGAGGCAGTCTTCACTTTTTTGGTAAGAAAAAAGAATACAATTGATTCAGAATGCATATTTTAATTTTTCTTAGCGGCTACTTCCGAGGGGAGCTCAAGCTAAAGATGAAATCTCTCTTAAATCTTGTTCATGTTTTGCTAGGATTGGGGAGGATTTTGGCATTTGTTTTAACTAGCAATATTAACACCCCCAATGACAGCAAGATAGCACACCTGTGTTTACAGAATGGGAAAGTTGGATATACTGATTTACTGCCATAACAGACGGGAAAGAATAGAAGATCACTGTTAAAAGTTTTGCAAGAGGCTACAAAATGAGCAGTGGTACATATTAAGTTCATTAAGGCAGATCCTACACATGGACAGAAGTGCCTTGGAAAGTGTGTTACCAGCAGCGCTGTGGGCAATACGGAGGCAGGGAGTTAGGAACGCCGCCTTGCTCGGGTGTAAGAAAGGGATCCACTAGGTACACTCTTCCTTCTCAGTATTCAGATTTTTTTAGTTTGATCACAAGCACCTGAAGTGATAATTCATAAGCCTATTACATTTGAGAGCAAAGATAAAAGTAGTAAGTTTAAAAGCAAACAGTGTGTACTAATAAACTAGAGGATGCATTTCGAGAAGATGCAGCTTTACGGGGATTAATGCATTAACAGCACCCACGGTTCCATTATCTCCAGAGTATTTTAAAACTGCCCTTTTAGCTCTCCTTCTGAAAGCGTGGGAGGAGGGAAGAGAAACCAGTCCCAAAAGCCGAAGGACCCAGGAAGCTCCGAGCCCTGAGCAGGATTTTGCTGCCATCATGTGGCAGCACAGCCCCCTCCGACCTCCCGGCCTCATCCTGCCCCGCGCCCACAGAGAGGGGCTAAAAACCCCCTACAAATACAGGAAAGGACTTGAACCGGCCAAGCTAAGCCAAGCGTTTCCTCCTGTCCCCAGCAAGCCAGCAGGAAAAAGCTACCGAGTTTGCCACGAGTATTTTTCAGAAAAATCAATGGCTTCATTGCAGTTCAAACATTACAATTTTCAGCATGCACACACCACACTCGTCTACCTGTTCAAGCAGCACTAGAGCTCAGGTGACCAGCTCACCTGAAGTCACTGAATCCCAAAAGGAACTATATAATATTTGTCACATCCATCTCAAAACGTGCTCGGCTGCAGAACTGCAGAACCTGCCAAGCAGCTTTAAGAAATATTTAAGACTCAGCAGCCTATTACTAGAGCAGTGGGTGATCTTTGTTATTTGGGTCACCTTGCTGGGAAATAGAAGGATGTTTTAGTGATACACTCTTTTGTCATTCTAAAAGGGCATTTTGAAATGCTAAAAATAATTTAAAAAAATAATAATCTGCTTATAAGTCTACTTTCCCCTATGAGGAATGAACCTCAAAGGTGGGGGCAATTTTCCAACAGTGAACATCCCGAAGCATTAATGAATTCGTACAGGAGACATACAGTATCACCAAGGCATTCAGATAGATAACTTTCATATAGTATAATGCACTCAAGCAGCTTATTCAGGGATGTGAATGCAAATCAACCCCTTGAAGTTCTCTCTTTCGCCCTGATCCAGAAACACTAGCACTCTGCAGCTGTACTGGCAGGTAACTTTAACACTATTTTCTTAGTACTTGCCAGTCACTCTTTTGCTGCAACTACTTCTTTTTGACCTATTGGCCCTGCTGTTGCTGAAAAAAAAATATATATTCTCAAAACAAACAAAAAAAGATTTTTTTTTCTTAATGGAGTTCTCTGCACTGCAAAGGATTTTACACTTAAACTATAACATAGCTTCTTAGAAGCCTAGTTTTAGTGTCAGAGCCTCATCTGAAAAAGTGAGGAGTTTAGAGGACCAAATGCTCGGACAGAAGATGAAAAGGACAACATGAATGCATGAATTGTCCTGGTATGGATGAACCATGCATAATAATGAAACATACATAAATACAATTATATACATACATAACATTAAATATAACTTTAATAATCGCATACATAAATTAAAAAGGTACCTGACCAAGAAAGCAGAAGGCTCAAACTAGAACAATTATTTTTTTAAAGGTGTACAGCAAGTTAGATGTATATATACAATTGATTTCAAGTGAAAGCCCAAGTGTCACTTAGGCAGGCAGGAAAATCTGCAGCTAAGAGGGAAAAATGTTTTTGTTCTCAGGGCTGGGCAATCATTCTTTCATCTGCTGCTGGTTTTGGCTGGGATAGAGTTTGTTTTCTTCATAGCAGCTGGTACAGGACTGCATTTTGGATTTGTGCTGAAAACAGCGTTGATAGCACAGGGATGTTTCGGCTGCCGCTGAGCAGGGCTTACCCAGAGCCGAGGGCTCCTCTGCTCCTCACCCCACCCCACCAGCGAGTGGGCTGGGGGGCACAGGGAGCTGGGAGGGGACACAGCCGGGACAGCTGACCCCAGCTGACCCCAGGGGTATCCCCTACCAAATGATGTCACGCTCAGCATATAAAGCTGGGGGAAGAAGAAGGAAGGGGGGGGGGTTCAGAGCGATGGTGCTTGTCTTCCCAAGTCATCGTTACACATGAGAGAGCCCGGCTGTCCTGGAGATGGCTGAACCTGCCTGCTGGTGGGAAGGGGGGAATGAATTCCTTGTTTTGTTTTGCTCGTGTGCGTGGCTTTTGATTTACTTATTAAACCACCTTTTATCTCAGTCTGTGAGTTTTTTCAATTTTACTCTTCTGACACTCTCCCCCATCCCACCTGGGGGACTGAGCAAGCGGCTTTGTGGGTCTTGGTGGCTGGCTGGGGTTAAACCATGACACTGCTCCAGTTCTCAAATCTTTCTGCTGCATGCCATACATCCATTTCTGTGGCCTATCTTACATATTTATTTTAAAATCCAGCTTCTATTACACATATGCAGCATGGTAGCCTCTTGATGCAATTTATGGCTATTGCTGACTGCTGCCAGACACATGAAGTGATAGACTGCAGCAAGAGGTCCAGCACTTAAACCTATATATGCATTTGAATGAATCAAATGCTTTTGCATCACAAAGTTGAACTGCTCTTGGTAAAAACTTGTATTGTTCTGAAGAGACACCAACTCTACCTCTTTAAAATCAACACATGCGGTTGATGGTACCAATGCCATCCCTGCACATAAGTGGCAGTTTCAATATGGTTTTATTCTCAGGAGTTTAACATACGAGAGAAGGAAACAGGCTCAAGAATACAAACAGTATTCTTGTTAATTCCATTCACTACAACCTCAAGTATTTCTTGAAATAAATGTAAGTGGCCAAATGCTTCAACAGCTTCTGTGGGCACAACTCCAGTTGGCTTTAGAAGATGTAACACTTGGTTTGAGAGACAGAATTGGCCTATCCTCAAAAAGTAGCCCTTAGCTTTTTTTCTACTTAAGAAAAAAACCTCAACAAAACCCATTTTTCCTTGGAGGTACACACACCTCCGTTTTTCAGCTAACACTGAGAACATATGGATATAACCACATCATGATTTTGTGTGGATCTCCTGTATTTTTTGAAACATCATTAACCTTAGCGCACATATGTTTGCACACACACCAAAGAAAGCTTTGTGTTTAAAATCGAAAAAATTGCAAGGATGCAGAGAAAAGTACTCAAACACCCATAAATACTATTGAGTATCTAGCATGACCCTGCACTGACATGCTCTTCAGGGATGCTTATAGATCTTTTCTCATCTCAGATCTGAATACCTCTGAACGTGTCAGAGACAGACTGCAATATACCAGAGCAAAACAGCATGGAAAAAATGCAGAAACTTTTGGGAAATAAATCCAGGTCTTCTTAAAATTAGATTTGTTCACATTACCTAGCAAAATGTGATGCTGAAATAAAAACATGGTGACAGACCAACAGTAAAACTTACGGAGGAAAACACCTGAGTTTCACAGGGCTATCATGCCTCTGAATTGCTTCAGACATACCATGGAAGCTTTGGATAGCTTATTCCTGACTGGCAATATTTACAAAATTGTTTGAATCAGAAAAACAGAAAGAAAAATAATTTGAATGCATAATGATTACAGCATTTCACAGATTATCATGTGAATATAGCCAGTTATTTAACAACTTTATACCTAACAGTATGATTTTTTGATATTGGATGTTGTGTTAGTTTCTCCAAACACTATTCCTTTCATTACTAAGAACAAGATTTTACACACGGCAAAAATTTAGGATATATTTTTGGTAGGAACAAAACTACATCGAAAATATCAAAATAGCAAAGTGTGTTACACTAGTGCCCTCAAGTTTATTGTAAGCTTGTTTTTTCTGTTTTTCGTAACCAAAGTGAAGGAAGCAGAGAAAGACTACGCACGCAGGCAGCACATTATTTTAGTACTCGATATTTGAGTAAAGAAACTGCCATAGTTTACATTAGTTGAAGAGTTTTTCATAGATGTGAAATCAGGAAGGACAATATACCTATAGATCAACCTTATATTCTAAATTCTAAAAGTGATTTATAAAGACAGAACACCATTTCATACACGTTGAGGACAGCTACCTTTCTGAGAGGTGCCAAATAGTGACAGATTTTTCTTCAGTATCTATGTACACACATGCAGAAGGTGCTCAAAGTTCCAAAAAAGAGCCCCAGTATGCAAAGACAGCACACTTAGAAAAACAGTTAAACATTTTAAAACTACTTAGCCTTGTACAGCAAGTATGCACAGAATATATGATTGCTGTTAAATTTATATATTGGCATAGATATATGCTTTACGTCCCTATTAGCCTCTGTACTGTCAATAGATATGCAACTCATGCAAAAAATCATTAATTCTACCGTTATAATTATGGTAATTTTAGGGGCTTACGCTTTCCCTAATATTTATGAGCCACTTTACATGTAATGCCTAGACAATATGATAGCTCACATTTATCTTTTTGACTGCTTATCAGAACTCAGTTACTTAATTACAAGAGGCATCCAAAGTAATTAAACTCCTGGAAAACATCTGCTTTCTGTTACAGAGGGCAAACAAAAAAAGGTATGTCAGAGTGACACCTTATTTGTAAGACATTTATTAACTCCAACTTGTTTTTCCTGACCACTGAAAACAGCTACCCACCTCTAACAATGCTTTAATATATACATTCTTTCAGCTCACTTTAAGGAGTCTTAAGTGTTCTTGTTAAGGATCATGGGGTTTACTTCGTATCACCAATCTAATGGGAAGAATTTTAACTTGAAATTTTCACTGTTCTATACAGGTAAGATGTAAACCTAGTGGCCATTTGGTGAGAAGTCAAACTAACTACGCAAAAAAGGCAGTTCATGCTTATACCAGGCACCTATCTTAGACAAATGTGAACTTCCTCATCCTTATCTGCCTTCCCAGAAGCCAAGAACATACTCAAAACACACAGCATAGAAACATTAAGGATTCACTGTAAGAGAGACAAAGGCTGGTAAAGAACGTAATGCAATGGGGCAGAAGAATGAATGGTTTTCAGGATGAGAAAGCTATTTCCAATTTCTCACTCCAAAACAGATGCAAATGGTCTTTCTGTAACTAGTTTCTAACATAATTCATGAGCTGAGAATACAGTTTATACTTTGTCTTGTCAAAGTCTGTCACAAAGCAATTTATGGCTAGAGGTGAAGTTGGCAAGGTAATGGGAACATCAAATTTAGAGGCAATTAGCTCAGGAGGGAACCCATTCCACAGGGACTGCTGGCAAGAAGTGTGGCTGGCAAGATTACAGACAGAAGTGGGGTCAGGGTAATTACATGGACAGTAACTGCGGAATTGATTAGCTACCTGCAAATGTTGAAACAACTTACCCAAGTCAGGAACAAGAATCACCTGCCAAAGTGAGGGTTAAGATAGAAAAGGAATTATATTTTTTGGTGATTATTACAACATAAAAACCTCATTTAAATTTACCTTAACTAACTTAAGTTTCTAAATATTTTTAACACTGGACTGCTGGACTGGTGACAGACAAATATGGAGACAATTTGGAACAATTCTAATTCTCAGTAACCTTTGGCAGAATTAAAGAGTCATTTTAGAAATTATTAGTAAGAGCCTGTTTACGCCACATTTAAGCAGCTCTGAAAATTTCCAGGATAAGGACTTCAGGTACAAGTAGTGTCTTTCATTAAGACAACTACTACAGTTGAAAATGCAAAAAATAAAGCTAAAAAGAAAAAAAAATCGAATATGGTGGAAAACATATTAACATTGATAAATGGAAGATCATCTCACAACACTGCAGAGCTAAAAAGAGGCGATGGAGTGCTGATACCTGACAAGACAGTGCAATTCCCTCAAATAGCATTGCCTGCAATGTCAAGGGGCCTCTGAAGGAAGAAAGCACAGACTCCTTCAAACTTGGACATCTGCTTTCTCTGGCACATTGTAATCCATTGCTGTCCATCTGCCCTTTACAAGCAAAGGAAGAGCAGGAAACACACAAAAGTGGAGAACAAAAAAACCCACAAAGCCAAACATAATGCAGCATCACTTATGAGACAGAGCAACACTGTTAGGATTTTGCATCACTTGTGAGAAATGGATTTCAGGAGCTGTGCCAAGAAGATAAGATAAAATGTTTACAGGCCACAGAAATACTACTCTAATTTCCATTCCTAGTAATTTGTTGTGAAATGCCAGATCGGTTAAGACTTTACTACTGAAGCAGACAATAGTAGGACTCAATAGACAGAAATAGCAAGTTATAATTTGAATTTAAGATCGTTAAACATTAGTTAGTCTGCCTCAAGGCTTTCTTTAATGGCTTCTTTTGAGTAATATTAAAATACCTTATCCAGTTTGCCTAACTTAGTTAAAAGGTATTTACCTACCACCAATTTCATAAGGCAATTACAGTATTTTTGAGAAACCAGACAGAGTTCATACTCTCCCCAGTCAAAATTCCTTCCTCCTTCCCCAGCAGCAATGTTACCCAGAAGCGTCACAACTCTTAGCACACCTGTGCCTCTGATCTGCTGCTTCTCCCAACAGCACACCCAAAGCAAGAAGCCTCTTGCCCCCAGCCAACCTGGGCCAATTCTCCTCACAGAGGAGCACACCAGGGCACGGTCCGTGCACATCCACCTAGTTACTCCACCAGCTCAACTCCATTTGACATTTTCCCTTTAGAAGCCGCCTAATCTTAACACTATATAGCAAACATGATTGGTGAAAAGTGCTTTAAGAGCTTACACACATCTACTGCAGACCTGTCTATTGTCCTCCATCAGCTTATTCTAGATTCTGAAATGGGGGCTCCCTGAGATCAAAACGCTAGCCCTCCTATTCAAGGAGGATGGCACCTCTTATGTCCAGGCATTAACTTTCTCCTGCATACTTTGACCTCATAAAATCTAATTTGGATGGCTCGTTAATGGATTCAGACCCCAAGCCTAAAGCTGCTGTTTCTGTACCGTCTCAAGTCCTCATGAAGAACTACTGTCAGAGTCATTGTCTTAGTTAACTTTCTGATGGGCTGGGAGATGTACGTCAAGGACATCCCAGAGATGCTTTCCATGTACCTTTTCTAATATCCTTCCATAAGAGCAGCATCTCCTGTTGGTATGGACTACTTGCACAGCGAACATCTCCACCGGAGGAAGGCCCACACTCCAGGGAGTAATTTTTCAGGAGCTCTCCACAGACAGACATACAGAAGAGACTATCTGAAGCGAACGCCTTGTGCTTTATTTTATTCTATTTGCCTTTTTCTTCAGTAATGAAAAGATCATTGGTTATTAGCTGAGATTATTTGGCTTATCTTTAACCACAGATGAGAAACTAACCTAAGTGACACACAAGTCTGCAGCTGAAACTAGAGGAAAAGGGGAAGGAAAGATGCCTCATTAGTGAACTGTCCTTAAAGCAGATTTGCCCCTCTAATTTCTATATGTTGTTAAGTGTTCCACATTCTTTTTTTTTTTTCAGGTGTTCACCATCAGGTAACCTTGTATTTAGACAAAAAAAAAACTTTCCTTCCTGTGCTATCCTATGCACAGATGGTAGGAACTGCCCATTGAACAAAAGCTCTTAGTAATCTCTCCGGCCTAAACATACTACATACTGCCTTTACAAAAACAAACTTGTGCACACTTCACGCTTCCTTGTTCCCTTTCACTGTTTTTCATGTGAACTTCCGCATCACACTTTCCTTGGTGCTGCTCTGTTCTTGGAAAAGCTCTTGTGTCTGTCTTCCCATCGACTGCCATACTGAAACAGTCGTGGGAACCCACTCGTCTTTGCTGATTTGTTCTGTTCCCCCATCTGAACTGTCACTCCAATATTTCCAGCAAAGGTGCTGATCCTCAGGAATTAAATCTTTAGAAATTAAATGTAAATGGCTTCAAAGAATATCTGAACTTCCTTTCGTTAAAAACATTTTAGCAGATCCCTTAAAAACAATTAGCATCCCTAGAGGTCTGCAAAACACAAAGTAAAAAACAGTACTTAATAAAGTACAGGAAGACAGAGATACTACATAAGCATCTAGCAAAGACAGATTCAGAAGGACTTCTTATGTGAGAAGGAAGACTGTTCTTCTTCTGATAAAAAAAACAGATTCACTGATAAATGTCAGGGGACAGTAAACTATTTCTGAATTTAGGACAGATTCAAGTTCTCAGTTGTGATGGGGGAGGAGGGGAGTATTCTGTGCAAGGTGAAACAAGGAGAGTTGCAAGAGTTAAACAGCCCTGAAGTAAAATGTTTGATGTTAGGTCAAAACTGAACCCTGCCGGGTTGGATTTGTTTTATTTTGCTAAAGACAGACAGAACATTTCTACTGTAGATGAACTCTTTTTTTTTAATCTTTGCCCACTGACTATTAAAAAGCATTATTCTCATGTCTCTCGTAATAGCATTGTGTATAAAATGCTAACACTGTCTTTAACACAGTCCCCAGCTTTTCAGAAGTCTCCACTGAAAACCAAACACTTGAAAAAATATTTACTATTAATTATGACCCTCTCACCCCTTCACCCAGCTTTTCCAAATGCTGTATAGCAGTAGGAAAAACATAAATTTATTAAATAAAAATACTTATGAACAGTTAAAATTCTTTTTACTGATATACAAACAACAGATCACATGGGAGAGGCTGTGGAAATTACAGTAACGAATACAGGATTCATGTGGATCACTCCAAAGAGACATTTGTAAAAAGAAATTGTTCATACACCTTTTCAGAGTGGCAACCTATCATGGGACATTTCATGTAAGGTGAAAGGCTCTGCTGCTAGAATCCACAGGGAGCAGTGTCACTGGCCGACACTGACACAGCACTAAAAATCTACAATGGACCCAACAGGGATGGGCAGCGAGAAAGACAAGGTTGAGAGAACAGCTACTAACAGTCCCACATACTTTGTTTTAATTACAATCTTAATTATAATCACCACACTTGACTTTGACTATTCCCAGAAAGTAATGAAAGCACACTGGGTAGTTTTAGGTTTTTTTACTTTTCCTTATCAACACTCTTACAAAGCAGTACTGTATTAGCACAAAACAAACAAACAAAAAAAGCATGCTCTGACACCTCTAGAAGAGGTTAGCACATTTATTTTCCAGTGGTCCTCTTCACATGCACTTTAACAGCTACAATTAGTTTCATAGCTTCTTGCAACGAAAACTTCTAAAGTTTCCAAAAATCAGGGCTTACTTACTGAGCATTTGAAATACAATCACAATTTGATAGCTGATGTCGAAAATTTCCTTCCTTCTGACAGCCGGCCTTTAAATAACAGGATCTAATTTCCCCTTTAGAAAATACAGAGAAAAAAAAAAAAAAAACAGTTCAGTGAAATGATCATTTGTTTTACACACAAAGTGTATAAAAAATACATTTTAGGTCAGGCACATTTACACAGTTTTCAGTCTGCGCACTAGGCTTATTTTAGACTTCAGAAAGCAAATTAACATTTGAACAACTAAAAACCTGAGACAAATGAAAACTCCGAAGTTACAGTGAAAATTTAAAAGGCATGTAAAGTAAATGCAAAACCCATCTACCAATCTAAGTTCCTTGTAAAATGTGAAATCATCAAGTATTTTTTTTTCAGTTCACAAAGTTGAGGTCTGGAGGTACAAAGCAGGGGAAAATTCTGTTCAAAGCGTAGCCGCTGCTACTCCCTCCCTGGATACGCAGCAAAAAGTGAAGGTTCACTGCTCGTTGACCCAGAAACCATGCAGACTGCCTGACCCGCAGCTGCTGCTCTTAGACCTAGAGCAAACCAGGAGCTGCAGGGCTGCACGCAGGGCCAGGAGGAATCGGCAGAAAACCACAGCATCTCTGGGGTCACAAGCCCAGCTACCACGAGCACCCATTCCACACTGGTTTTGAAGGCAGCTTTAAGGGAAAGACAGCTTTTGGGACAGCTGCCTGTCAGAGGTATGGGCCAGCACCTCACAGGGCACTACAGGGAGTTCAACCAAGCCACTATCACGTCTATTTATTACAGCTCTGGCCTCCAGGAACAGCTGCAGAGCAGCGGCACAAGAAGCATAGGCATGGGGTAAGACTCATCAATTCTCTTGAAAGGGGGAGCAGACCACAACTCCGAATGACAGCAACCACCACATTATCAGAGAGTTCAGTCTGAGCCAGCTGAAGAACAAAACAGCAAAAAGCAGGAACATTTTGCCCAGCCAGACCAGTGCAAAACTCCTCACCAGGCAGAAAGCATCAGGGTCCTTCTGCAAAGACAGAAGTAGCTTTCTGGCCTAGCCAGCATTTTTTGAAGGTGACGTTTGGAAGATAAACTTCACATCCTGTGTAAGCTTCAGGTCTCTGATGGTCGCTGGTGGATTTTGAAAACTCTAGTTATTGCTGATCTGACTTTAAATTACTAAGCCCTTTTCTTCCATACACACAATAAAAGATGCAATTGGTAACAGACAAGAGAAATACCCTTCCAGGGCATCTAAAGATTCTACAGAAGTTTCCTCACACATTGTAATTATTCCAAGTACAGAAACTCACCATTTTCATCTATGAACACGTGCATTGCATCCACGGATAGCTCGTCTTGCACAGATGCCTCAGGTCCACTTATTACTTGCAAGACAGAACTGTCTTGCTGAGAAGTTACCCGGTAGATTATCTGCCTTTGCCTGTTGCCCTGGTAACTTGACACAAAAATGTTTCAAAACTACTATGAGGAACTTTTTTCTTGTTCTCAATAAAACAAAAAGAAAGAGAGGTTAATTAAAAGTTTATGTCATTTCTACTCAGTGAAACAAAACAGCTTACATCATATCTTTGAAGTACAAAATTGTAAAGTAAACTGGCCTTACAGTGCTGCAAATTTGGCAGACTCTGGTAGCACCGGACTAGTACTAGCACGATCTTGGCTTTGTACATCTGATCTTTCCTGTTTAGGAAGTTGCTCACAGTGCTTTTCTGTTCCCACCATTTCTTCTTTTCTCTCCGTCATCTGGCTATCTGGAAAACAGGGCAGTGAAGTGGAGCCACTCTCTGCAGATGACTGTCAAGAATTTCATTCATTAACCACGAACACGAGCATCTAAAAGAGAAAAGCTAAAATGCTGCAGTAATTAATGTTTTCCATAAAACTAGTAAAATTACTTAAAACAATGCAATCACAGAAACGTGGACGAGGAGGTACTCTGACTGGAGGAGGCTGTGTGAATGGGTTGTTTCAAGAACAGGCAGTGTGAAGCAAAGGACAAACAAGAGAGAATTTCTGCTTTGCTTCTCTTGTTGTTTCAGAGGGAAGAAATCTGTCCCTAACCTAGAATGGTAAAAGGCTGCTTCCCTGGGGGCCGTAATTTGTTCCCAAGCTGTGTACACTGGCAGCAGAAAAGCAGGAGCACTGGCCCATTCCCCTTTTACAAAAGGGACAGCAGCACCTTCAAAGGAAACAGAGCTCCAGGATGGGAAAGCAGGTAGCTGCCTAATCCCTCTTGCCACCAGCCACACACTTGATGCAGGACAAGACAAACCGGCTAAACAATTTCACAGTAGGTTTTCCTATGCTTGGAAAATACAAAATAGAATTAAAATATACATGATGGACTCATCCAATTTCTACTAGTCTGAATACCAATTTGAATACCAGTTATATTTCTATTATCTCCCTACACCTGTACATCATTTACTTATATACATGCACAACTTTCAAGCAACATTCTTTTTTAGTAACTAAATATTCATGTTGAATAACAAAACATTTTGCAAATGTGCTTTGACTGTAAACTAAAATAAACTGTATGTTAGGATTTTAAAATGCAGCTAAGACAGTGATTTTATCACCACCATGTGCAGTCACACAATTAAATGCTTTAAATAGAAGAAAAAAAAAATTTGTGGTGCTTGTTGGAGATGTTTCAGTGAGTCCTGTAGCTTCTTGCACTAAGCCAGGTGTATTGAAATGTACTTACCCAGACTTCTTGCAGTATTTCCTGTTTAAATGCCTTAAAAATCTAATCATCAAGAAAAAAAAAACCACAACACAGAAATTTGCCCCACAAAGAATACCATTTGTTAAACCACACTTCCTACTAATACAAGTACTATCCTAAACTGCAAGAGTCACCAGTCAAGAACCAGTGGTGTCACAGCTAAGACAGTCTAAGAATAAAACAGATTCAAGGCTTGTAGAGCTGTAATACCTTTTATTAGGCCAACTGATATAATTTGAAAAAAGCAAAGAAGCTTTTGGATATGCAGACCTTTCAGTCTTGTTTTCCTCCAACGGTATCAGTTGATCTAGTTAACACGTCACTTCTGCAAACCAACGTACCTTCAAGAGTTAAGACATATCCACACCAGTTTCAATTCACAGGACACACCTCTCTAATGCCAGAAAGCCTCTCACACATAGCCACTTTTCACTGCAGACATTTCACTGACTTTTTTTTTGAGTGCGGCGGGGGAACATGGGACGGGATGTGGGATCCAGAAGCAGAGGAACAACTTTAATTGTACCACCACATCTTGTCCCAGCAGGTCTCAGCCCTTAATGTGAAGCACAACAAGCAGTACCAAGCCTGAAGAGTCTCACTAGATCCCCAGACACTCAACAGCCAGAATTGGGGTACCAGAAGCGTGTGGGAATGGGCAGTAGAGATAAAGACACCATGTAATTCTCACTTGGAACTTCCTTCAGCTTCCACAAGGAAGAAAAAAAAAAACAATCTCACTACAACACTGCCGACGTTCTGAGCCTGTAGCAGATGATGTCTAATGATCTTGACTTCTTGTGCAATAAATAGAATGAGCATAAGTTTGGTTTAGGGAAATCTTTTGTAACTGTTGTGCATGGAGACAAAATTCAATAGGTTTTCCAGATCTACTTATCTCTACTCAGGAAAAAAAAAATAAAGCAGTGGAGAGGGGAGTGGGCCTTTTTTCCTTTCCTAATTAAAGTTTTAAACTCCATTTTAAGCAGAAATCGTGCCTTATTTAACCGTGGCAATACTGAAGCATCCCCTTAATGATGTAACTGTACCTGAGGGAGGCGACGGAGCCACAGACACCTAATCAAAAGCACCTTCCTAAAGGCTTGGGCTGTTCAAGCTATAAGAATAATTGATAGAGATCAGAAACTGTGGTTTTAATAATCTAATTGGTCCCATATTGCCCAAAACTAGCTCTAGGGCTGGAACAATTAAAAAGATTTTTTAATTTGATTATCTAGTGGTTTTAGAAAATGCCTCTCTTTTCCATTCCAAACCACAAGCCTTGCAGACATCCTGCAGTGGTAAAGAGTCATAATAATAAAAACATAAACATACTGCTTCTTACAGGCTTTATATGCCAATCAGACAACGCCATGGTGCTGAGTACTTCCAGCACTAGAAAGGTGGACCAAGATGGGCTTGTCACTGGTTTTCATGATTATTACTAATTTTCTTCTGAATGACTTACACCTTCAGTATTTACATGGAGATAGAGGTGTCTAGACTAGGAGTGTTCTGCCAGAGTACGTAATCAGCTCTGCGTCACCAAACGCTCCTTGCATGGAAATTGTGCTGGCAAAGCTCGAGTTACTAGGAAAAACCCTCTCCAAGAGCAAAAGAGTAAAAAGCCCAACATGGCAGTGTACCTGCACCCTCCCTGTGACCTCCTGCTAGAGCCATCTACCCCAAGGCACTGCTCCACACCTCTGCGGTGTACATCCGTGGCCGGGCTCACAGAAGCCCCAAACTCAGACCCGGGCTCTGCAAGTAACTTTGTAATTTATCCGGAAATTATATGCCACATGATTCATACGTGAGGCGTTAAGTATCAGGATTCAGGCCCAGTCAGGCTTGGGGAAGGGTGATTCAGAAGTGTCCTGCACAAATAGCCAAGTTTTGATCTGTACACCACTTCTGTGCTTTGGTTGTGCACAAGATACGACCTTTAGTAATCCTGATCAGGATAATCATTTCTTCTATGTCCATATGGGTATAAGATACTGCCTGTAAATGTTTTTATCTGCACTACAGAGTTGTAACAGCATAGCAACATTACTTTAAAATATAACATCCAAATGCTGACAAATGAGTTCCTAATTTAAATGTAGTTACGCTACCAAAATGTCCTTTCCCATATAACTTTTTCACCTGCGGAGCAGATTTTAGGTATCCCACATCCTCTTTGTAGACAAGCCTTTGGTCCACACTGGGAGGTGGCTGAAAACAGTTTACAGCTGAAATGGAGCAGCCTTTGTACGTACAGTAATTGTGATAACCAACTGTCAGTGTATCTCAGCTTTAAAGCTGCCTTATAATTAGGTAATTAGAATGAAATTTCATTGCTCTGGAACTTTTCTCCAGAATAATTTTACTATTTCGTGCCCTCTCTCCAGAGTCTCCCAGATGTTTTCCCACGTTTTACTTGTATATCCCTATCCCAATCTCCACAACTCACCCCTGTAAGCTGAAATGCCACTGTTGTCATAATTTCAAATGCCATCTGGTTTGAAATCTGGTCAGGCAGAATTAAGCTAATTAAGCTTGAGTCTCTTCTGTTCATTAATTGCTCTGCTACAGAATCTACTTCCTTCCACCACACTATGCTCTAAAATAGAAATTTTCACTTTAAAATATTTTTGCTGCCCATCTGGCCGCAGAGATAATTGATTTCAAATGGCTCTATATATCTGCTCTTGTTAATACCAGCACGAAACAAAAGCTCTACGAGTTGTGAACTGTCCCATTCCTATCTCTGGCGAATATACCCTAAGGACATTCCCAACCCTTTCTTCACTGACTGCTTTAGCAGAAACATCTAGTTTATGTACTTTATTCTCAAGCCAAATTTGCCTATTATGCCACTACATTAAAGGAAAAATCTAACGTAAAAGCTGGTCACCTGCCAAACAACAGGAGTGCCCAGGGAACCTGACACAGCCCAAGAGTTGCTATTAAAGTTCAGTATGGGCACTGAAGAAGTGCATGGGATTATCCCTTTATCGGGATTACCACATTAATCCTGAAGTGATGGGAAAAACTAGCAACACTCACTGTACCTGTTACAGGACCGAGAGACTTAAGTGACTTGCTCAAAACAATCTCCTGGGCCCGCAGCACAGCTGGGAATAAAATCAAGGTTTTGAGGTCTCACATAAATAGTCTCATCATTATACCTAACAATTACGACAGAACACAGCCCTCTCAAATAACCTCGCAGTTTCTCTACAGGTATCAGTCTTGTCATCAAACATGGTATTTACCTCTTTGATTAAAGACTGAAATTTTAAAATCTCAACCCGTCAAGCCTTAACACATCAGGTATCAGATTTACAGCACCAAGCTCTGCACCAGATTTCCTCCTCATCCAAAGAGGGCATGAAATGCCACGTGGTTCCCCCTGTGGCGTGAGAGTCAGGGATGGCACACGGCTGCTCCCAGAGAAGAGCCAGCTCCTGGCAGGGCTCTGTGCCCCAGGTGCCACCTGCCTGCTGGCAAACTCCCCTGCTGTTACCTCACACCGTGGCTGTCATTTGGGCTGGTGATTCAATGCACAAGATCCCTCTTCCCCATAATTATATGGCAGGTGATACCCCTCTTTCTCACATGCAGGGGAAAAAAAAAAAAATGAAGAGTCTAAAATTATTCACAGAAGCACACCAGTTTTTTATAGGAGAAGGGTAATTGCTTGGGATCCAGAACAACTCACTTGAGGTTGTGGTCTGTGCACTGCCCAGAATGATGAGTACCTTTTCTAAAAAGAGTCTGCAAAACATCTAAATTCAGGCCACACAGCCCTGGTTTAGGTTCTAGCGCGCCAGTCCCCACCTCCCCCATGGCAGGCTTTGGTCCCCAGCTAGTAACAATGCCTGTCCTAGATTACAAGCCAGCTGTGCCAGAGGGGACATACATGAGTTTTTGCTCTGCATAAGTCTGATGCCCAGCTCCAGACACGTCAGAGGGACCCAAAGCAGCCAATAAACCCGATTTCCCTCAAGCTTCTCCAAGACTGAGGAAAATCTGCAGCTGCCCTTCAACAGGCCTTCATTACGTGGGTGGTGCAAGCTTGATTCAAAACTGAAAGGACACTGGCCTGAAAGTCATTTTTAGCAAGTGTCAGTGGTACTTTCTCACGATCTAGAAGAGGTGTGGTGGCAACAGAACAGCTCTTAGACAGTTTTTTTTACATCCTGTGTTTTAACACATTAAATCTGGCATCCTTGGTAGCGTAAAGCAAGGCTTTAATTTTCTTGTACTGCATTTTACTGAGCTGTCTACTGGCAAAGGCTTACATGGTCAGGATGATATCTCTTCTGTTTCCACAGAATTCACAAGTTCTGTGAGGGAGCACCTATAACAAAGACCCATCCATGACATTCACTCACTCGCAAGACTGCTCTGATGAGCACATTTCCCTGCCTTCTCCAAATTATGCAAAGTGTCAGCTTTCTTACACACAGCTCTGAATATTCAGCTTTCCAGGAATTTGCCAAGTTTCTCACATTGCCTAATAAACACCTTTGTGGGGTGCATTTCATTCGGACCAGGCATCTATTATTAGCTTTTGCCAATTAGGCGGTTTGCAAGGTTAAAAGAACAAAAAACAAACACAACCAACCTCCCTCAAAACAACTGCTGCATAGCTTGACTTGCTCTGTATTCCCCCCACACGCTTTTTTTTTTTTGAACCACTTTAATGTGGGAATAATGTTTATTCAGATCTGTTCTAAGATGCTATTTTGTTAGAGCTTATTTGTAATTGCAAGGCTGTAAACAAATTAGAGGCTTTCTCATTCCTAAAATCCAGCCTTACTGTGGGGAAGCTGCCAGTAATGACAGTAATTTATTTTAGCAAACAGCACGTTCTGACTAGGCTGGAAAACAAAGCCTACTTGCTCTTGAGAACAACTGCCTTTGAACTACCTCTCCCCAGTTTAAAGAGTTCAGATTGAATCTCCTTTTTCCCACAGCACTGGTCTGAGGTGCAGGAGATATCTCACAGCAACAGGAGCCACAGCCACCATCACAGCTCCTGCAGGACACCCCTCCTGCCAGCCTTGCTCCTTTCCTAGGGTGACACTTGCCGGGCCCATGCTGGAGACAAGCAGGGATGCTTAATTATACACGTTTGCAGCTCACCTTCACCGTCTCACAAATGTATGGACTTCAGAAAACTAGGCAATTCAGTCCAGGTCGCTTTAAGTAACAGCTTGGTTTGAAGGAACAGTAGAATCCTTCTGTTTCCTCAGGATCTTGCATTCCAATAAGAAAAATGTCATTTGCCAGATCTAAAGCATAATAACTACATACACATTAATAAAGTTTTGGGGCTTTTTTTTTGGGGGGGGGGGGTCACTGTGGAATCTCAGTCTGATTTATTCTAATCACCCATTGCTTTCTTTTATGTAGCAATCTTCAATCTTCCCCATTCACATTATCTGAGGGTACTTGCCTGAAAGCCCTTTCTAGATTACCAGCGCTCCTCCCTTTATTTAAGCTTACCTCCAAAATTTTTATCATTTCTCTTTTCCAGCTAAGTCACATCACACAGGAGTCAAATTATTTCGTAAATACTCCTTTTAACGGTCAAGGAGTAGCAAAAAATCGCAATCTGCTTGCTGTGACCCTGGTACTGCTGCATGCTGTTGCACTGGGAGGTGACCCCGCACCCCGGGGACCTAGCAGGGCTCTCTGGGCTCAGCTGAGCAGGCTCTGGTCAAAAGCAAGGCTTGTTCAGCACTTGTCTCAGGCAGCCACAGAGCACAGTGTGGAGCCAGCCAGGCAGGCTGATAAACCCGACTGAGCACGACAGAAACTGCTCTTCAGAACAGTCTGAGAAGGCAGGAGAGATGGGTAAGACAGACCAGAAGAGAGGCAGCAAGCCTAGAAGGAGCAACTATAAAATGAAAGAAAAAACAGACACAAACAAAAGATGGAATGAGATAAGGTTCTAATGCATTGGACAGGACAGATAAGAGGAATGACTTAGGAAAGGCAAAGTGAAAGGTAAATGGAATCTACAGCAAAATGACACATTGCGAAGAATTATTTTTTTTTTAACAAGGTGAAAGTACAAATTTCACATTTGTTTTTCAAAAAGCTGACAAACTTTGAAATCAGCTGTGCATTTTTCATGTAATGGAAGGTTCTTGCAGGAAAGAACTGGGGGAGCAGAGACTCCCTAGAGTCTGTCTATGGACAGGCATACCATTGTAAAACAGAAGTGCCAAGCTGTTCTGCTGAGCACCATTAATTTTCTTACCATTCACGCAAAATAGGTATCGAAACTGCATCCTCTTAGGCTGTCTTAGAACAGCTTACTATAGGATCGAAGGTAAACCAAACATTTTGGAGAAGGGGAAGATATGGGTTGTCTTATTTCACTTTGGCCCAGGCCATCTAAACCGATTGCACCCATCACCTGGCAACTGCACTGTGCCTTGCATCCTCATGAAACAGTCCTGCTAGTTTTGCCTAGAGAGCTGCTAAAGGCACTACAAACAATATTTCCAATATTTCTTCCTAACAGAAAGCGGTCATCGAGTTAGGTGACAGCAATGAGAATGCTGATTAAAACCAGGTATTTCTATGTAAGAGCTATAAATTGGATTGCATATAGGTTTTAAAACTAGCTGATTGAGATTTTTTTAAGTAAAAGCCGTTTTGATTAAATGGAAACTTGCATGGGAAAATACCATTTTTCATTAAAATAACGGGGGCTTTCATTGAAAACCACCACCAAACTTTCCTCCTTAAAACCCAAATATTTTAGTTTTAAGCACTATAAATCAAAACTCTTACCTATTGAGAACAAACCCATTATTATTTTTTCTTTTTTTTTAATTATAAACCAACCCACAACTGTGCAGGAAGTTCAGGAATATGAGTGAATGTGCTAAAAGTTGAACCATCACCAATGACAATTCCAATGACAATTTCTATATACTTACGGGCACACACACAGACAACTCTTCAACCTGCACCTGGTAAGATGGGCAAAAGCAGGTGTAACGCTATAGCTATACATATTTGTGGTACTCGAACAATCCAGGCCTGCCACATGCATGCTACTCTAGTACTGAATACTAGATACGTACCAGACGCTTCCTGACATTAGCGTTATTTTCCCAAAATAATATCTTTAAGAAAATAAAAATATTCAAAGAACTGCAGCTGACACTATCACACTTTCACTGAATCACCTTGTCCCACCAAGCGCAGCCCTTCACTGGCCCTATTAGCAAAACCAGTTTTCCTCTAGGAATTTGCCCTACTGCAGATCTCAGGCTAAGCTGCTATAAATAATGTAACTTAGTCACAACTTCTTTAATTCAAAAGAGTTGCAAACCATGCATTATACCTCCAACAATCCCATTTTCCTTTGTTGTCTCCATTTTGACAGTGGACTGATTTGATGACTTCACCTTTGAGGTATTAATGGATTCCAGGAGGGAGACAAACTCTAGAAAGTTAGATTCGTTGGGCACCTGACCTTCTTTAGCTTCTAGATCCGATTTAGAAGTTGGTAAGATCTTTTCTTTGTCAGATACCTCCACGAAATTCTTACTTAAAAGCACATCTGTCCCACTGTCTACACTCAGCACCCGCATGTGCCTCTTTTCATGAGCAGTTCTACAGGACTGCGGGTCTAGGTTCTGCAGGTCTTCCTTAGAAGTTAAATCCACAGTCTGGACATTTTCAGAAGCATTGTCCTGATTTGGATCTGAACAAGTGTTAGTTTCTAAAGGAGTATTTGCTGGGTTGCTGTGCTCTTTTACTGCATCACCCGATTCATAGCCAGAGCATTGATTGGATGACAGCTCTGCCTTTAAAATTTCTGGAGTTCTTTCACTTTCACTGACTTCTGGGAAAGCCTTACCTTTACTGTCATCGGACAGGTCAAAAGTGATAACAGGGATTCTGAGCTGTTCGTTAGTTTGCTGACTTGGCCAGCCTGCTGTAACTATACCAGACTCGTGGGCTGAGCTCACTCCCTCAGTTCCCGGAGCCTTTAGGTGGACAGAACCCGCTAGGTCACTGAGGGTGGTGTTTGGTGTAGTACTCATTGTGATGACAATTTTAATGGGCTCACATAGCTGGTCTCCAGGAAGAGAGTTGTCCACAACTGCAACAGCAGTCTCACTGTCTGAGCAGTCCAGGTCCTCATGGGTATTACCAATGTTGCAAGAACCTTCCATGTGCTTGGAATCTTTGGTTGCAATGGCATTGCACTGTGGACAGTTACTGGTAAAGCCTATCTGTGGTGATCCATCAGGCAATTTCTCTCTTTTGTAGCTTTTAGGGTTACTCAAATGGTCTGAAATAACTGAATTTTCACTGTCCCATGGCTCTGAAGAAACTCCAGTCCTTAGAACATCACCCTGTGATGAAGAAATATTGGAGAAGTTTTTAGCTACATCTCTGTCCGCAAGAATATCTTGGGATCCATGCTGTCCAAACGGCTGTCCGTTTCCTCCTTTTTCATTTATTCCATTACCAGAAAATGTTTCCATAGCAGCTGGTTTTGTCACTATTGCTGATGTGGTGGCACCTGAAGCGGAGGCTGTAGAAACAGGTAATATCTCTTCTTTGATACAGGGTGAGGTAGATGAAACTGGTGGTGCAGCCTGGTCTTCTAATACCATAACACCTAATAAAAAACACATGGGAGTTAGGTCTCACAAACATGAACACTTTGCATTATTCAAGAATGATCTTTAGCAAGCAAAATCTGATCCAGAGCAAAACAAAAGAAGCTCAGATGATGTAGCTGATTAAAACAGTTCCTAAGCAAGGATCTTTTTTGTTAGCTACATCTGAAATACTATAAAAGCAAGCTGGAATCCTTCCAGGTCAGGATACGTGTAGCAGCATGTCTATTTATTTTAAATTATCAAAATAGCTAAAGAAACAACTAATATCCAAACTAAAATGTTTTACAGAATTATCCTCCCTTAGGGAGAGATGAAAAAAAAAAAAAAAGCCAGTGCAGCAGAAGTTTGTTATATCACTTTGTGTAATTCCTAAATAGTTCCATGGGATAAGGTGATCGACCTTAACAAAAAAGGAGATAAACTAAAATATATTGAGACACCTCAAGCACTGGAACTGTACAGAAAGCAAAGCATGCTGCAGTATACACTGCAGAGCTAAAGGTCAACAATCGAAACAGGAGTCTACAGTCAGAAGATATTCAAGAGCTTTAAGATGTGATCTGAGCACCAACTTCCTGGTTTAATGCTTCAGAGGCACAGAGCTGCTCAAGAACGTGGGGGGAAGGCTCCCTCACCTACCCATGTCAAAATGGGAAGAGCTACTTGCACACTCACCAAAATGCCACATCCCAAACAGTTTGGCTTACAGCTAAGAAAGCTTAGTCTGTTAGCTCAAGAGAATAAAATCTCTAGGGAATTCTTTTCCATTCCGCTCCTAACATGAGGCACAACAGAACCTGCCATGGGGTCCTCTGTGCCATTTTTATTTTTGTGTCAAGCAATGACTAAACAAAGGTTTAAAGGGATTTATAAGGTCAAGATACCTCTGAGATCTTCAATAGTTTCCCGTGTTGGCAGCTCCTAAAAATAAAAAGAAACAGACAAAATTAGCATGGGCATTTATTAAATTCTGTTGGAAAAAACATCTATCAATGTAACATCTATCTAATTAAAGGTTAATTACAGCATTGGCAAGTTGCTTAACATCACTGAAATTTGGACATGTACCTTGCACAAAATGCAAGGGGTGGGTGGGGGAGATGGTTATAGAACAGTCATGCTCCAAATTGCATCATTGCAATTGTGTGTGATGTCTGGGGAGGGGAAAAAAGAAACCCCACAGTAAGATTTAAAAAAAAAAAAAAACACATTTTGCAGGGCCTAATCCAGATAATTATTTTTTTTTAATCATTAAGGAATAGAATGTGTTTTTGTCTGTTCCAGTTTTCCAGCTACATGTTTCCAAAGCACTAAAATGAAATGTTTGGTCTCCAGTACTTGGTTACAATTTCTCAATGGAAAACTAGAGGACAGAGCCATTATATCATAGATTTATTTAGTTTGCAAGGAAGCTTTGGAGGTCATTTAGTCCAAATCCCCTCTGCCATACACACACACTCAAAGCAGGTACAGTTTGAGCAGGTTGCTCAGGGCCATGTTCAGCAGAGCTCTGAATATCTCCAAAGATGGAGATTTCACAACCTCTCCAGACAATCTCTTCCAGTATTTGACCACCCTCTTGGTAAGGGAAAAAAACCCCAACCAAACACACAAAAAACCCTTATATCTAATTGATCTAATTGTAGCTTTTAATGCCTGCAAGTTGCAGCCACTGTCTCTTATCCTGTCAGTGGGTACTTCTGAGAAAAGAGGAAGCTTTAGGAAGCTGAAGACAGGAGTAAGTAGTTCCTCTAGTCTTACAAAAGGAGGTTTTTTTAGCCTTACAAAGGCTAACACATCCCATCTGCCTGTCCTCATACATCACATACCTCATTCCTCAACCACCTCGGTAGCCTCTGCTGGATTCTCATAAGCAGGTCAATGTCTGAGGAGCTCAAAACTAAACACAATACTCCAGAAGAATACTTCAGGAGCCTAAATTCAACAGCCTAAATACAAAACTAGAAAAAAAAAAGTTTGGGGAAAAATTAACGTGGCACTCTTCTGTCCAACAGGCACCAAAACCAGAAGGAAAATAATTATTATCTCCTAAAATTTCACGGTGGTATCCTGGCAGAAGGAACAGGAAACTAAGTTTGACAAGACCCGACCCAGATGTTCACAAACAGGAGACTTGGACAAGATCCCAAGAAGAAATGGCTTTGCAGAATGGACAAATACCAGAATACTGGGGGCTAGGACAGAAACAAAGTGAAAAATATTTTACCTCATAAAAGAAAACTATTAATGTCTGTGAATCATACAGATGCTACGAAAAGGTAAAAACACTCCAGGAAATGAGGAAATTGTTCCAATTTGGACCAGGATTTGAATAGTTTGCAATAAATAGGGACACAGGGTGGGAGTGGAGGGATATGAAGACACAATGAAGTATCAAATAGCTACTTATTCAAAGATCACTAACCATCCTCTGCACTGACTGAGGCAGGAGTCCTGTAGAAAAAATAGCATGGGATCACATAATTAAAGATTTTATCACAGTATACATGGGGAGTAGCTTAAGATAACAGACAGCATTATTCTGTTTCTTAATTTTTTTAAATACTTAACTCTTCAATCTTCTCATGGGTGTTTCCTTTTTTTTTTTTCATTAATAACATCTACATACATCCCCTTCATCACTTCATATGCTATTGATTTAGAAAGCATGGCCATTGGCACAGCACACACACGTATTTTTAAGCTCATGTAGGCATTTCCTAGATGTAAATGTTTTTTATGCTTTGTTCAAATACTCAAGATGTGTTGGGTTCACTTTATAAGCATAAGTCTAGTTATGCAAAACCATATTATTAATGCTCCAGTAGCAGATCCCCTTCTGTGGCAATGACAGGCTGCTCTGATTGCATGATTGCACTAGCCTCTTCCTTCTTTCAAAGCAGCCACAAAAACCAGTTGCTCTTGGCGAGATTTAAAAAAGCCATTTGGTATCTATAGAGCAGACAGACCCACTCCTTAGAAGTGCAGAATTATGTACACTAGTTTCAGCTTTGCAACCCAAACCTTTAGGACAAGGCTGACTGATAACATTGGTATACCTAGTAGATCCATGGAACTGACCCTTCCTCCCCAGGGCAGACCTGTGCTTCAAGTGATCAGCACCTGGCAATACAAAACCCTGTGTGGTTGGACCGCACAAACAGAAGACACTACTACAGAAAACCACATACTAACCATTTCTGGTGAGTTCTGCAAGTGCAGAGCCTGTACCCTTGAACTGTCATTAATTGTTTGGGTAGAGTCATCTTGGTTGGACTCAGTGTTGACACCATTGTCCCCAGTGTTATTGCTGAAAAGGAAGCAAATGAAAAATAAAGCAATGCTTCTTACCACAGAGGATCACAGTGAGTTTTGGGAAGCTGAGGAATAATAAACAGAATAGGAAGAAGTAGCACACCACAATGAAATGACAGCAAGTTTTTCCTCTGCAGTGCTGAAGGCAGAGGGCTGAAAAATACTGTAATAACCCCTATTTGTAGCTTCTTCCTCACCAAGACAACTTGCTGAATAAATAAATAAAAATCCCTCGGTATGAAATGGTACTGGTGTCTTTTCAAGTAGAGCATTGCTATAAGAAATATGACATATCTTCAAACTTCCTATGTGTACGTAACGTCATTTAGTCTGCCTGACACACACACTGATTTATTGGCACAAAAGGATGTTGGGGGCTCCTCATTAGACATAACAGTCAAATGCTGCTCCTTTCACAACTTTTGCTTTTTACCTCTTTCTGTACATATTGCTTATCTAACTGCCTGTTTATTTACAAACGTCTCATCAAACAACTGTTTAAAATGCAACACATAATGTGTATTAATATAATCACTAGACTACAAAATAACAGTTGTTCTTTTTGTTTTAGCCAAGGCAAACATACATCCACTATTAATTACACATGCTATAAGACAACTTCTTGATCACTTCCTTTGTAGATGCATCCAACTATCCACCAACTCTTTATGCACCTATTTTCTACCGGCTTTTCCATGGATATAAGCAAGTATTTTCACACAAGGTTTACTAATGAGTGAGAACATGTGTTGGTTTAGCACAACAAAAGTTCAGTTAAAAAAAAAACCACAAAAACAAAACTATAGTGAAATGACAAAAAGTACGGGTTTGGGCTTGTTTGTTTGTGAGGTTTGGGGGTTTTTCCTCCAAAAGCCTTATTTTTAAAACACTAGAGCTGTATACAAGCTATAAAGTTATTTACCTCAGGGTCTCAGTCACTTTTCCATCGATTTTTTTGTAGTTAGCTGGCTTCAAAAACTTGCTCAACGAGCCCATCAGCTACCAGGGCCTGTTTAAAAACTTCTGTCATCCATCTTGTCAAAATACTAAGTTCTTTATTTTCTGATCAAGTCCTAAATAATGGACTGTGGTGCCTAGGACCTCCTACAAGGCACAGTTATGTCATTTAACATGCAAGTTTTAAGTGAATCTACCTCTACTTCTTAGCCAGAACAAAGGCAGAATAATGAAAGTTTGCAGTCATTTCATCAGCCAGTGAACAGGAAGACAATGAGGTTCTGTTTAAATAAGCCAGGCTAGAACAACTGATGAACCTCTTAAATAACTGTATCAGACATCTGTAAACAGGAAGTAGCTTTGTGGGCTGGTGAAAACTAATGAGAAAGAGCCTGAAAGGCATCACCCAACCTAAAATTAAAACCTTGTATGGTCAGTGATACACATAAGACGCATTTCTCAGAAAAGCCTCAACACGAGCAAACCTTGACACTCCCAGCAATCTCACTGCCAGGAGCATAGCACAAATGTGCATGTGCAAAGGCACAGAAGACCAGTAGGATAGAGGTACACAAATGATCTTGACACTACTTAGCTTGCACAGAGCTAGCAGCAGCTACTGCAAATGCACCGAAAAATACCCCAACTTCTTTTATGCAGAGCTCTCTGTTGAAGCTTGACTGGTAGCCGTAACAAACCTACAAAGTTAAAACTTTGTTTGGACATTTTTGTGCAGCCATCACTATTGGATATACCTTATTTCAGCATTTTTCACATCCGTCATAACGCTTGGGAACACTGGAAGCTGCTTGCCAGCTTCATTTGTTGTATGACTTAATCTTGAAAAACCAGCAAGAGAGGTCTCCATTTATTCCAAAAAGTGTACAGTGGAATATTCTACCTATTACATAAATCTGGAAAATGTCAGTACTAGTCTTTATCCCACTACTATTTTTACTTCTAACAGCAGCTCAACCTGGAAGCAGCCTTATTGACTTTGACTGTTTATTTGCAGCAGAGACATAGCACTTGGTTCCTCAGTAGGGAGGCTGTAAATACCTACCAAAAAACCCTGAGAAATACAAGCGGTTCCAGCTTTCCTCATGAATAGGACCACAGAAGCATCATAGGCAGTCACAATAAAACATAAGGGGGAAAAGCAACTTGCACATCTAGGCTGGATTGAGAAGGAGCTTACTACAAACACATAGAGACAACATGAACTCAGGTTTCAAAACTGTGATATTATAGCATTTTCTTCAGCATCGGGTACATACCACTTCCTTTCCTCTTTCCAGCAGGTAAGCACAGCAGGAAAAGGAAATAGCAAACACGTACGGCTTCCCCAGAAAACTTCTCCCAGGTTTTCTCCAGGACCTTGTAGCACCTCCCAGACTGGTCTCTCCCTGCTGCCTTCACTGTGCCCAGCTACTCCCCTGACCTCTGACTCAGGTGCAGCTCTGCCTGCTCCACCACAAGCATGTTGCAGCCACCAAAAAGAAAAGCACTAGGCAGTTTTTTAAAAGTGTAATTCCTCACACAACTAACTGTAAGGGGTTTCTGCTATGTAGGACCATGGTGCAAACTCATCCATTTACAGAACATACCAGCAATGTGCAATGAAAACCTTACCTATGATTTGAGGGCTGAACCGTGTTTCCTTTTGGAACCTCTGTATCTTTACATTGTCTTCCATTTTTTCTTGAGAGCTTTTGTTGAATTACTTCTCCTTTATCAAACATAAGGTGCAGGCGGTAACTGATCACCTTTATTACTGTGAAGAACACTGTCACCGAGCTGCAGTACACAAAAACTGTAACTGCATTTGCTGGAAAAGCCTACAGAAGGAAATAATAAAGACATAATCATAACAGTTTATTTTGAGAAGAAACTACTAAAATCTTTAAAGTAATGTTCAAACTCTTTATTCCTTACTGTCTATTATTTGTACCTCTACTGAGTTTTATAACCACAAGTAATATTTCATCCAGTATACTTGAGTTCTGCTCACAAAAAAGGTCTAAGCATTCCTTCAAATTTCAAACCATTTTACAAGATTTATTCTTCTTTTGATTAGCTGTGGATATTATTTATTTTTTAACAAAATCAGTAAAATCTCCCAGTTGACAAACTTCATAAACCCTCTTCAAATACTGCATTCCCAGGATAATGTAGCTGCAGCCTTTCCTAAACTATGAACTTACAAAAATACAGACACAAAATGAAACATTAGTTATCCACAAACAGGAAACCCCTTCTGAAATATTCTGTCATCTTACTCTGCTTCTCAGTTACAATTTAACAGTAAAATCCTGTAGTTTGATCTCCTTTTTCTAATACTTCACATGTTCCCAAGTATCTTTACCGCTGAAGAATTTTAAATAATTAATCAGGACTAGTCAAAGCAAATGACTAAAATGCATTTGGAGAGGCAGCATCTTTGAGTTCTTTTTCTGAAGTTCATAATTGTTAATTTGCAGCTGTTTGTGATGTGTTTGCTGATCTGTGACAAGCACCGTATTTCTTAGTCATTAAAATTAATTACAGTTCAACTATAGTCTGTAAAGTTCTTCCACAGACATAACATACTAACAACATTTTAATATGTAAATACTTCCTTACAGTAAAGGGCAAATCATAGTGATAGACACTTGCAGTTATAATTGAAGGTACAAAGCTTTTACCATTATAGTCATGGAACACCCTTATGTATTGTCACCCAGTTCCAGTCTCCCAGTGAGTTTAACCTCTTCCCAGTTTTTTTGGTTTTTTTAAACAGAGCATTGTTGTAGCTGCACAATTTGTAGCAGCGAACAAAAAAAAAAACAAAACAAAAAAATCCCAAACAAACAAACAAAAAACCAGGAAGATTGTGAATGCTCAGGATTTGCTAAAAGCCTACCGAAATTTATTTTTAAGAACGGTCTTTACTTTGGCCCTAAAGCTATCATTTTAAGTATCAGCACTGCAGGCCAAGTCTTTTACATTTGGATATGAAAGATCAGAATTCTTTTCAAATTCATAAATAAACGACATTGACCACACAGGTGAAGGGAGAGGAACACAGCATGCTTGCTTCATCTCTAAAACAAGTCACTGCATTTATCTTGGAGTTGAAATGAACATGTTGAATCATTTCTGTGTTTATTACAAGCCAGTGGGTTGCTATTCTGCTGCTGCTTTTGGCTTAGTGAGACTTCATACCTTCAAGATGTACATGTGAAAATTTTCAGGCAAATCCTTTTTTATGACTATTCTGATTCATACACAAAGAATCTCTTGCACAAAAGTGGAGAAGCTATTTATCATGTAGGTACTACTTACTAATGGTCCCTGACAAGAAAGACAGTACTTTCTACAAGTTGAGGCTTAGTCTGTTAAAAGTACTTTGTAATACCATGTATATATTGACACTAAGCATACCCTTCAGGTTTTTAGCAAATCCGGGCCAGACGCAGGATCAGTTTGCAAGGCCACGCTCCCCGGGTATAAGGTTTGATGGATGAGGCTGAAGAATTTGTGGTTTATGACTAATTTATTTGCAAAATACAAGTTAAAAATAGTTTGGTTTCACAAAGAATGATAGCAAATTATCTGTAATGATTTGTTTAATAAAAGATTTGTCCACTTCGCAAGGAATCTCTTCAACTATAAACTAAAAAGCACAGGCTGACCACTTATGAAATAGCAAGTCAGAATGAGTCACTAGAAAAGTGCTCCAGGAGTGATGTTCATAAACCTTAATAAATATTACATGAATAATGTCAAGAGGACACAACAAAAATAGACTTCCACTAGTGCAGTCTATGCGCACAGAGCACGCTACAAGAAAGAATCAAAGGAAGCTCCTAGATTTCTAAGTGGAAAAAGAGGGCCAGTTTTAGCAAGTGCTGAGTGCTGGATGTCCTCATCCCTGCCTTGTGACCAGACCTACCGGAGCTGTGCCCGAGCCTGCCTGTCACCTCCCTGCCCATCTGCCCAAGTTACACAGTGCTTCCCCCTGTATACATGCCATGCATGCTCACAATCCCAAGCCTGCCTATCTATAAGGCGGCCAGTGCATCCTTAATATTCTGAATCTCACGGCAAGCTTAGTACAAGCCAACAGCTTGTTCCCTGCCCACATGAACAGGAATTAAGCGAAAGATAAAGCTGAGAATGGAAAGCAATTGATTTTCTGAATCAGGCTTCTTGTGCGAGGTCATATGACTGTGGTTGGTGTTCCCAGGCACAGACAGGCAAAAGCTATCAAATCTGCTTGAGCTAAGGAGGAATTAAGTTACAGACCACTAAAGAATTATATGACAGATTCACTTTTGATGCACTATAGTTATAATTAGCCTGGTTTCCTATGGAAACAAGGTTTTATAATTACACCATGTGTCTGTGTATTCATCATCTCTCTCCATCCCCTCTGCTGAGTAACTTTTTAATTCTTTGGCTACTTTCAACTCACTTTGAGAGAATACACCCCACTGGGACAAGGTCACAGCAGCACCCCTCCTGCATTAACGAGAGGAACCCATGCAGCTCTCTGACCTTCTGAATGACAGTAAAATGAATGACAGTAAAAGCTTTGATTGTGCTGACATCTTATTAGAAGCTAGAAAACAACCCATCCACAAATACAAATTCATTAGAAAGCAGGTTTCATGACATCCCACAGGTTTCTGTAGAAGCTGTAACTCTAGCTTTCTTTCCTTTTGCCCAATTAAAAACTCTACCATAATGTACTTTTTGTTTTCCAGTAGCTTCCGTTGTTATACCCTGCACCAGAACAGTGTGGGGTCTCAGGCAGAAATACAGGCTGGTGTGCTGGGGCTTCCACCCGTCCAGAGAACGGCCAAATTCTTCTCCACATGTCTACTAATGTTATTCAACTAGCAAAAAGGCAGAGGTGACTAAAGTACATACCTCCTCATATAAAGGTGTGTAACCTCTGAACAAAATACCACACCTTATAAATTGGATTGAATTACTAATGTCAATTAGACCCAGATGTATCCCACCTGATGCATCTAAAGCAAGACAGTGCTGCACCTGGGCCTCACTGTCTTGGGTGCTACAGAACACAAATGAGGAAACCACTAAATAAAACATGCAGCCAGCCACTACCTCAGGGTTGCAGGGGTATGAGTGGGAATTACAATATTAGAGCCAAAGAGAAATATTTTTATGTTAATTTAGGTGCATTAAGAAGAAGGAGTTGTCCATCGCACAGTATAAAACACAGGAAAACAGGCAGCAAACAAAAGTCCAGGTGTACATTCAGTTGTAAGTGTGCATCCTACCACACAATAAATACAGTAAGTACAGTGTAGCTTACCACTCTTTTGTGGAGGTATATCCTTACTTTTACAGAGAGGTTAAGTGTGGCCAAATGGGACAGGAAGCAGTTAACACACTGCAAGTTTTATTACAGTTTACCTCTGAGTAATTTATGTGCCCACACCCTTATACTGCCACATCATACTTCTATCACAGCATAATTTGAAGTTCTAATGCGTAAGAACTAACAACCCTGTAAGTTCAAGGGCTTTCTATCCAACACAAGGCAGAAGAAACACTCAAGAAGCCACTCTGGGGACCCACCAAAACGCGGATGCACATTCCCTTGTGGCTTGTAAAATAAGCTATAGTACAAGCATTCCCAAGGTTGCATCTCTGTGTCACTGGTGTTTCACTGGGGCTGAATTCAGCCCAGTGACTTTGCATAACAATTGCCACTATTTTTGTACACAAAACACCTGGGAACCCTGGACTTTTTGGTGGAATAAGGTAACTTTAATTCTTAACCTACTATGAGAGTTGAAATGGAAAAGTTAGAAGAGATCTCATGAGAATTTTGAAAGTTGATTTTAACACCAGCAATGCTCCAAATAATATCCAATGTATATTTTTAATTGTATATTTACTGTTACACAGGATAAGTGAGAAAGAAAAGGAAGACATGGAAATACAGATCTACATTTTCAGAGGTGGAGAAGCTAATAAAGGAACCATTAGTACCAAAGTAAGCTATGCTGACAAAGCTAGAGTGAAATCCTCGATCCACACGACAGACACAACTTGATACTATAAGCTTCCCGACACTACTGTCAGCATGTCTCTGCTGAGCCAGTGTGAAAAAATCTAAAAACAGCTGGATGAGGTTTGCCATTTCATTCAAATCAAACCATTTCAGAGAGGCTGTCTTTGATAAAAGTCTGATTAAGATATCATCCCAAGCAAAGCAAAATTTTAAGTAGTAGCACTCTGACTTGTTTTGACTTTGCCATTTCAAGAAATGTCACTTAGTGCTTTAGCTGAATCCAAAACTATTGGTGTCAAGTGTAACATAAATATCGCCCCAAACATTACTGAATAAAACTGCCCAAAGAAAACCTCCTGTTAAAAAGCAGGTTCGAGTGTCCGAGTGGCAAGAATGCATGTCTTGCACAAAGTTTACAAACCACAACTACTTATAAGCAAGAAAACAAATACTTAAGGACATCATTACTCTCAAGCAGCCAGCATAATAAATGCATTATTCTTATCAAGGATGAAGCATTCCCATAGCAGTATATAGCTCAATAACACAAGTCCTACATTTAACCAGATGATTCATCATAAAGTTGGCCAGTCTGCAGAAAAAGCAAGTCCACCTAGATAGGCAAAGATGAAGCCTGAGAGAGAAACAGAGTTCAGTAGATAAGTTAGGTTTTCTCCCCTTCCCGTTAAATAATGTCTTTTCTTACTGTAGCTGTGGTATAAAACCTTTGTATCCAGTGCTATTTTGTGCAACCCTGCATGCCTTCTTCCATGCTATTAGTACAGAAGTTTCCCACAAGGAAATAAATATTCTTCTAGATGCATGCATCAACTGAAAAAAAAATTAATCTTTACTTTTTTTTTTCTTTTGAATCACAAAACCCACTTTGACAGTAAATCCTACAATGTAAGACTCTTGGTGCTTTGCATAGGAAACAGGCCTTATCAATCAGTTCATTAACTCCATGTTAAGCCATGCTTATAGGAATCCACTACAGCCCACGCCACAAAATACAGTATACCAACTGGTTTTTAAAAATACAAGATTTGCCTTTCACTGGGATTGCAGAGGGATTCATGAATGCTCCTTTGAAAAATCAGGCCAATGTCTGACCACGAAGGGTGAAGAGACCTATTCAGAAATTTTACAAAAAAAAAAAATCTACAGAACTTAGTTGAGTCACTGTGAGAACCAAAAGGATGGAATCTTTTTCCAGTGGAAGCAATATTCAGTTATAATCACTAAAGAGCACACCAATGAATAGACGTAATGATCCAGCAAACCACGCTTTTAAGCTCTTCTCACAGTAGGAAAACACAAAAAAGGAGCAAAAGTTTCAAGTTTTCAAAGACAATAATCTTAAAGTCTGGCAATGAACTCCAGATATTAAAATTATTTATTTGCAACATTTAACTTTCAGCACAAAGAGAGCTGCATGTCACGAAGAGCCACGTGACTCACCAGTGACATTCAGCAAGGCATATTAATGATGTGCTATTTGGATTTTTCCATCTATTTACCCTTCTCAGCAGGTAAGGCTGGAGCAGACTTAGGAGAATAAATGTCTCTACAAGAGCTTTTTTCGAACTAACGTCCCCACAGCCGTGCAGCACTTGCAGAGGCCGGCGTTGCACCCCTTCCCAAGGCGCCCCACCAGCTGCCTCAGCAGGATTAAGGGGTCCAGCCCCGGACTAACGCACCCACCGTTAACCTTTAGGGACAAAATCCTTCGGGACAGACCTATCTTTTAACACCCCCACCCCCTGCCCTCAGAAGCCAGGTGCCCCCCGTGGCGCTCAGGCCCCCGCCGCCCCCAGGCCGGGCCCGCGCCCCCCCGCCCCCCCGCCGCGCCCCGGGCCGGGTCTCACCAGGTGCAGGGCCATGGGCAGCGTCAGCAGGAACAGCCACAGATAGAGGTGGCAGCTGTTGGTGAAGGCGCCCTGCTCCGGGTCGTGGTACCAGCCCCCGGTCAGCGCCGCCCACACGCCCTGCCCCACCAGCCGCGCCGCCGGCGACACCATGGCCGACCCCCGCCGCCACCGCCGCCCCTCAGCCGCCCGCCGCCGCCGCCGCCATGCCGGGCGCCCGCGGATTCTCCCATGGTGCCCCGCGACGCCGAGCATCCCGCCCGCCCCACCCCGAGCGCCGCCGCCGCCGGGAGGCCGCTGCCAACGGGCCGCCCCCCCCCTCCGCCGGACACAGCGACCCGCGCGTCCCCACCGCGGTGCGGGGGCCGCTGCCCCACCGCCGGGCCGGGGGCCGCGCCCGGTTGCCGGTAGCAGGCGGCAGCGCGGAGAGGGCGCAGGGCGGAGAGGGGCCGGGCCGAGCCGCGCCGCGGCGGGCAGGGGGCGGGGGGGCCGTTCTGGCGCGGAAGCGTCCGTCACCGCGGCGTCCCGCCCCGGGCGGCTCGAGGTGCCTCCGCAGGTGCAAAAAATGCGCGGCCGACGGGCGGCAGCGGCTCTGGCGGCGGAGCTGCGGGCCGCGTCGGTCGGAGCGGCACAGAGTCGTTTAGGTGGGAAAAGCCCTTTAGAGCTCACCAGGTCCGGCCGCTACCCCAGCCCTGCCAAGCCCAGCACTAACCCACGGCCCTCAGCACCGCATCCACGCGGGCTCTAAACACCTCCAGGGATGGTGATTCCACCACCTCCCTGGGCAGCCTGTCCCAACGCTTCACCACCCTTCCCGTGAAGAAATTTTCCCGATACCCAACCTAAACCTCCCCTGGCGCAACGTGAGGCCGTTTCCTCTCGTCCTGTCGCTCGTTATCCGGGAGAAGAGACCGACCCCCGCTGCCTACGGCCCCTGTCAGGTGGCTGCGGAGAGCGATCAGGTCCCCCCTGAGCCCCCTCCTCTCCAGGCCAACCCCCCCAGGTCCCTCAGCCGCCCCTCACAAGGCTGGTGCCCCAGCCCCTGCCCCAGCCCCCTGCCCGGCTCTGGACACGCTCCAGCCCCTCCACGTCCCCCTGCAGTGAGGGGCCCAAAGCTGAACACAGGGGTCCAGGGGCGGCCTCACCGGTGCCCAGCGCAGGGGGACGGGCACTGCCCTGGTCCTGCTGGCCGCGCCGTGTCTGCTACAAGCCAGGATGCTGTTGGCCGCCTTGGCCACCTGGGCACACTGCTGGCTCCTGTTCAGATGTCCATCAACCAGCACCCCCAGGCCCTTTCGCACCAGGCAGCTTCCCAGCCGCTCTGCCCCAGCCTGTAGTGCTGCCTGGGGTTGCTGTGACCCAAGTGCAGGACCCAGCAGTGAGCCTTGTGGAACCTCATACAACTGGCCTCAGCCCATCAGATCCCTCTGCAGGGCCTTCCTGCCCTCAGGCAGACCAACACTCCCACCCAACTCACTGTCATCTGCAAACTTACTGCTGTCACAACCCCCACCATCTTGTTTCATTGCCAGTTACTAATTTTGCTTGATGCATCATGAGTTTCGGATCTTTGCCCAACTTTAGTGTTGACCTTTTTTTGTCATTTTGAGCTGTATGTTGGGCAGGCAGTTGGGCAAATTCCTTAAAAACCATTCGGTTTCTTTTATGAATGAGTTTAAAGTGAAACACAGTCAGTCTGCCTTGCGTTAAAGAATTTCATGGCAGCTGACCTCAAATTAGCAGAGTGAAGAGGTACATCAGGGGCAGGGGAGCCTGGGTGCGGGAAGCAGGGGGAAGTGAAGCTGAATGGGGGATGGAACCAAGTGGAAGCCTTCAGCAGGGGAGGCCAAAGGCAGTGAAGGATGAGACATATGGATAGGGGGCATATCCCTATGGGATACCCCTGAAGGAAGGGGCATCAGGCTAGGCTGTGAACACCAGAGCTGATCATACACAGCACGCACTCCTTACCGTCTACCATCAGAAAATCACTGTGAACTTCAATTGCCTGTCTCTCGTCAACACCTTCCAGGGCCTTTTCCACAAGTATAGACTTTTGTTGCAGTCAGTTTTGTGAAGGATGTGTGTACAAAATGGGGGCAGCCAAGCAGCTTGCACATTACTTCACCAAATTTACCCTACTTTCATTGCTCCTGACTGTGGCTACAGCTTCATGGACGAAACATGCTGTTCTGGTGTACTCTGCACGGACCTTTTAGACAAAGGTAAAAGAGACCAAAGATGCTATTAAACAACCGTAGCTGTGAGCTAATGAACCACATCTCAGCTCGCTTCCTGATGTTGCAGGCAATGTGGCCATGTTGGATGCCTGTGTTGGCTTGATGGGAGCGACAATACAGCAGCAGGAATGAGGAGCAGGGGAGGAACAGCACTGTTCCTTTCAGCAGCACTGGTACCCTTCCGATACCTGTGGATCTACAGCCACAAGGCTCGAGTACTTGCTTGGTGTGTCCTCAGTAAGCAGTGAAGTCTCTTGAGCTCTATGAAGGAGGCACAGTCCCAGCAGCGCCTCGTATGCTACTCCTGTAAACACATCTTACTAAAACTGCTCCCTTGTTGAGTGGAAATTTTTATATTTTTTTACCCTTTGCAGATTCTTTTCCAAGATGACAAAGTTGGTTAACACAAATGTAGTGACTGAATCAACTGTAATAGCCAGCTATGAATAATATTTTTGATGTGTAGTAATCAAAAATGTTAATTTTCAAAAACTATGGAAGTTGTTTTCCACCAGGCGTACTGGCAAATAAAATCAATTACAAGCACAGCTCCAAAAGAGATGAGTAAACAGAGGTGGAAATGGAAAGCTTCTTCAAAACCTCCTCTCTTCTTGAGACTTCTAACTCATGTAGGTTATTATTTGGAAATCCCAGATAATGCAGGCTTCATTGGAGTTGATATAACATTGGGTCTTATTAGGGTGTCTTGTCTGCCTATCGCTCATAGCTTTCAACTCTTCCTTGACTTTGGATAATGTTGACACCAAATGTTTTTTGGTATAATGGTACTCACAGAAATGAAGGGTTCCTGTAATATCCAGCTCAGGACACGCGTTCCAGAGACACGTAGATGCACAGTGCTGTATCTATAGTTGCAAGAGTGCTGAAATGCTACCACTTTTTTCTCAAGAGATGCCAATGACAGACCAAGCCGAAAGCTTTGCCCTGTATGCCACTCTTCTCAGCGGCAACTCCACTAGATGGTGCCACCAGAAAAGCTACAGCTGCGTTAGTGTCCTCTGTAACTTTATTTCCATTATTAGAACTCCTTATACCAAGATCCTAGAGCACTAGGTGCTCAAGAAACACAGCACAAAGAATAACTCAAGTGTAGTAATTGCCAACGGACAGTAGTACTTCAGAGAACAAATTCTGGAGTAATAGCTCTAAATAAACGTTTAAACTTTTCACTGTACTGCAACCAATACCTCGTCTGACCCAAAACATTCCACACTTAATTAGCTCCTGCAGATTCTTTTAGATAACAGATAAAGTTCAAGGTGGAATTTGTGTGGCAGAATGCTTGTATTAGAACATGCTTCATGGCTTTTATAATAAGGCAAATATGCAGATAAGGAAAAGGCTTGTAATTATCTCTCTGAATAGCTTCAAGGCAATCTTATATTAAAGGAAATGGGAAAAGAGTCGATAAGACATGCAGGTTTTGCATTCTTTCTTTTTGGTTAACATGGTTCAGTAAGTCCCTTTCTACGTAATTTTATTTTTGCCTCGTGTGTACAACTATAAACACAGTTTAGACAGTGGGATAAACGTGAATTTCTGATTTCTGGGTACCGTATTTTTTTTTTTTTCTAATTACTGCCTTTATGTTGGAACCTTAGCCCTGCGATATCCAGCCGCAAACTCTGTGTTTGTGTAGGGATGCACAGCGCTCCAGCAGTGGGGGGTTGTGCGAGAAGCATTCATTGTGCCAAGCTATTCTACGTGGCAGCGCGGTGTGACACCTTCCCCAGGCCTTTCCCACCCACCCAGGGCCTGGGCTGGCAGCGGCCTTGTCCAGAACCACAGCTCCCGCCGCACACAGCCATCAGCTCCGAGGATGGCAACACATCTGCTCTGAACCGCAGCGCTGGCGGCCCACACGCTTCCCTCCGTCTGCTGTGGTTTAGGAAGCGATACCATTTTTCCACCTAAAACCAGAAAAATCTTGATCCAGAAGTAGCACGGGCGCAGCAGTTGCTGATTTCCAGGCAACCCCCTAAGGCAGGGGTTGTGCCACTGCGCCAGGCGGAGCCGGGAGCCCCTCGGCCCGTGCGCAGGCGGGTGGAAGAGGAAACACGAGCCGCGGAAGCTCGGTTTCCTCAGGAACTGCCCGGGTTTTATTCCGGGGAAGTCCTCAGCGCGGACATCCACGGAGAGGGGGAGCTGCCGGCGGAGGCGCGAACCCCCGGCCTGCCCCGCCGCCCCCGGGGATACAGCGGGCCGGGGCGGGCGGACGGCGCCGAGACACCGCTTCGCCGGGGCCCACGGGCTCCGCCCGGTGCCGCACCGGGCCTCCCCGTTCGCCGCGGTGCCGTTACGCCGCCCCTGCCCGGACGGGACCGTTGACGACCACCTCAGCCGCGCGCCCCGCCCCCTCCCCGCGGCGGCCGGAGCCTGCCAGTCTGCGCGCGTGGGCGGGCGCGCGCGGGCACCTACCTGCCCGCCCGCTCCCCCGCCCCCAGCCCTCGGCCCCACGTGACGGCCGGCGGCCAATCCCCGGGGGCAGAGCGCGGAGGCGGGAGGGAGGCCGCGGGGCGCCGCCGCTCCCCTTCCCCGCCTTCCCCGCGCGCGCTTGCGCCCTACCTGCCGGAGACCCGCGGCGGCGGCGGCGGCGACCGGGCCGGGCGGCCCCGCCCCTGCCCCAGGCCCCGCCCCTGCCCCTCCCGCGGCTCCCGCTCGGCGGCGGCGGCAGGTGAGGATGCGGCTGGGCGGGCGCCCCCGCGTCGGCGGCGCTGGCGGCCGCCGGGGCTGAGGTCGCTGCCATGGCTCTGCCGGGCGCCGGGGCGGCGGCCGCCGGCGGGGGTTCGTGCCCGCTGTGGACGGCGCTGTACGACTACGAGGCGAGCGGCGAGGACGAGCTGAGCCTGCGGCGGGGGGACGTGGTGGAGGTGCTGTCGCAGGACGCGGCCGTGTCCGGCGACGACGGCTGGTGGGCGGGGAAGATCCGCCACCGTCTCGGCATCTTCCCCGCCAACTACGTGACCCGGCAGCCCCGCGGCGGGGTGGCGGCGGCGGCGGCGAGCGGCGGCGGCGGGCGGGGGGACCCCGCGGGAAGCCTGACGGAGATCGACTTCCAGCACCTGGAGCTGCAGGAGATCATCGGCGTGGGAGGCTTCGGGAAGGTGTACCGGGCCACCTGGCGGGGCCGCGAGGTGGCCGTGAAGGCGGCGCGCCAGGACCCCGACGAGGACATCACGGCCACGGCGGAGAGCGTGCGGCAGGAGGCCAAGCTGTTCTCCATGCTGAGGCACCCCAACATCATCGCCCTGCACGGGGTCTGCCTGCGGGAGCCCAACCTCTGCCTCGTCATGGAGTTCGCCCGCGGCGGCTCCCTCAACCGGGCCCTGGCCGCCGCCGCCGCCCCCGGGGCCGGGGCCGCCCGCGGGGGCCGCCGCATCCCGCCGCACATCCTGGTGAACTGGGCGGTGCAGATCGCCCGCGGCATGCTCTACCTGCACGACCAGGCCATCGTCCCCATCCTGCACCGGGACCTCAAGTCGAGCAACAGTGAGTCCCGGCCGGGGCGGGGGTGGGGGGATGCCGGGGTGAGGAGGGGCCCTCGCACCGCCGCGGGCGGCCGAGGGGACGGCGAGGGGCTCCCCGGGCCACGGCGGCGGCGCCCGCCTCAGGCTGCCCGGCGAGCGGGGCCGTGTGGGCCCGCCGTGGCGGCGCGGGGGCGGCTCGCTCGGCGAACGGGCGGCCGGGCCGCGGCCGGGCACGGGCCGGGAGCCTGGCTTCACCGGGCGGCGGGTGTCGCAACATGGGCGGCTCGGGCAGCCCGTGCCAGCAGCTGGGGCTGGCGGCGGGGTGGTTGCCTGGCGGCGGGCTGGCAGCGGAAGGGCGGGGGAAGAGAGCTCACCTGCGGCGCAGGCAGAGCCCCGTCCCGGCAGCTCCCTTGAAGCGGGACAGAACCCCGTGCGCGACCACAGTGCGCATCCAGAAGACTTCTCTTACTGCGCTGTGCGGCCCTAGCTTTTGAAGGTTACAGCAAACCCAGCGCCTTGGGAAGGAAAGGTTTAATAAGGTTTCGCTGCTGAACGATCATACGTATTTCTGTTTTTCGTTGTGTGCGTTTAGCGTTGCTGAAATTCACCCGCTTGGCAAACACCAAGACAGAAAAGACGGTGGCTTAAAACCAGTAGAAACTCTTGTGCACTTGCCAGATTTGCTTTCAGCCGTTGGCACAGACAAAGGCACCTGAAAAGAGCGAGGTTGCTGTTCAGTTCATGCTGAATGGATCCTTGGTCCGTCTGTCAGTACGAGAGCATCTAGGATTTTGGCAGTTGTGGTGTTGGAAGGCTGTCTTACTAGAACAGATGTTTATGACTTGCTGTTATAGTTGTGTTTTGAATTGGTGACCCAAAAGGGGAAATCTGTATGCTTCCGTAAATGTCTAAAGCCATTTTAACTCGCTTTCCTTTTTGTTCTGAATGTGCCAAATGTGCAGCAACATGTTACTTCCCTCCCACCCCCGTTAGGAGTCCTTAAATAGTCCAGTAGAAATAAAAAAGCTTCATTCAACTTTGAAGCACTTTGTTTTAAAAGCCCTTTGCAGCGTGTCTTGAAGGTCATCATGCATGGGTTGTTAAGACAAGGCTCAGTCATGGGACTGTTCCTGAGAATACTTTCACTATTTGTTTGATAAAGAAAGGACCTAGCTCAGCTACCTTTGTGGTTCTGTCTGTAGCACAAGACAATAAACTCTTGGAACATACCTTTCAGGTCGTGGCCAACATCTTAATTTCTAGCAAGTTGTCTGTAGGCAGCTTGTGCCCTCCTAGTCAGCTGCTGTGTTCACTGAGTTGCTGTACCTTAAGTATTAAGTGGCTTTCCTTAGACAAAAGTGGGTTGCTGTATTTTAGCCTCCTAAGGTGACAATGGCAAAGTCCATATCTGAAATGAATTCATAACCCTGTGGTTTAGCGTAGCACCTAGAGCTGAGTCAGTTACTGCTGTGAACTGATTACCGTTATCACCTCTGTGTATGTGGATAATGGCAGCGCATTTTAAAAAAACATGCTTTGGTTATAACTTTGGTATATGTACCTGTTTTGCTGCTTTCATTACTGCTGTTGCACATGTGCTTAGTTAGCTACTTAGTTTTCTCACCCAGATTTTGTGTTGAAGTTTGAATACAGTATCGAATATGATAAATAAAATGATGTCTCTTGATCAGCCAGCTGAATGACAACATTGGAAGACAATGGTATGCTAGTGGTGCAATATACTATTGTACGCTATTGTAATTAAGTTCAACATGGAATTTAAAATGACTGCCAATCGTGACAGTATCCCCTGTTCTATTAACCCATCCGTTCATCAGAAGTTTCACTTTATACTTTTACTGTAGTCTTTTCCAGTCTCACACAGTGGGAGTGGAAACCTGCCAGGGTTGACTGATGGACTTGTTTGGTGTGGCTAGTAACAGTTCAGCCGTGGCTATAGCTGCAGACAGGGATCCAGCGGCATGCGTTCCTCGGCTGCTCGCTGCTGCTTTTCATAGACTGCTGGTGGTAGTGGTTCAGTTCTCTCCATTAAGCAGTTCTAGGTAGTTTACAAATGTTTGAGTTTTGTGCTAGCTCAGTTATTTTCATTAAGAAGGAGTTTTTCTTCCTTGTCCAACAAATTAGAAAAATGACTGCCCTTAACATGGTGTAGTAAGGAAAGCTACTCGAGCTACTTCCTTAGCAAACAGGCAGGAACTAATTTTTCCAGTCAGGGGAAGGGAGCCCCTTCCACCAGTATATTTGATCCAGAAAGGATATATGTCTGGGCTTGTGGTTGGCAGGCAATAGGCAAAGCCAGCATCTCAAAGACAAGGGTGTTATTTCTCTCCAAGTAGTTTTATGGAATTGGAATCTGTAGGACAGCGTCTCTGGTGTGGTTTCACTGGTGCCAAATTGACGTGACGGGGGAGAAGGTGCCACAAACAGAAGAGCCATGAGAGCCGCAGCAGGGTTTTAATAACAACAATGACCATCTAAGTTTGTATGCACAAGTTTCCTTGGGCTCCTTTTTTGGGAGGTGGGAAAAGGTTTTTGTTTCTGCCAAAGCAAAAAAAAAAAAGGGAAACAAATAGATATGCAAATGTTTCCTATGTTGGGAAGAAAAACTAACAAGCTTGAGGGCTGAACAAGGAAGTAAGGAGCAACTCTTGAGTTCTGTTGGTAGCAGCTTCTTCAATTCTGTAGAATTGTAAAATAAACTTACTATTTAAAGGTCATTCAGAAACAGACAAAGGTGTAAAGAACACTTTTAGCTTTGGGTATGTGTGATAAAATGAAACATAGTATCCATGGCCTCTAATGTTGATTTGCAAACTGTGGGTGCTTTATAAAATCTTGTGCAGGTGGCATGGTGAGAAGTTTCTCTGGAAAAGAACATGGTCTATTTTGAGAATAACGTCCTCATAAGCAGTTCTTATGTTTTTTTATGTTCATAGATACACTTTATAGATTAAGAAGATAACCTAAAATTAAGGATTAGGAGGTGAACTTTACCTATCTAAAGCCTGGAGAAAAAAATTGAAAGAAATTTTTTCAAACCATCGTGGATAGTCAAGGAGTTTTGAGTTAAACGATATTTTGACTGAAAGGCAGGTGTCTTAAAAATTGCAAAAATACTTGAACATTCTTAACTGTCTCCTGGGTTCAAACTTAAACTTGGTTAAGTGTGTCATTCGATTACGATAAAGTTATGTTTTTCTGAAAATAAAAGACAAGCATTCATCTGCAAGACTGGGCACTAATACTTACATGTCTTTTTAGCACATCTCAGCTGTTTTGCTGACTCTTTGAAAGGGTAACTTTTTTTTTCTCTGGTGGAGTCAAAATGCTTTTTTCTGAGCAAGGGCACTCACCCGATTAGTTATGAGACCAGTGTTTTTTTAAGGGCTTGGTGCAGCTTCTCCTGATTCTTTTTTAGTATTCTGAAGAAGGCTAGTAATATGTTTGGGTAGAGTATGCAAGGTTTTTATTTTCTGAAGTCTAGTGTAGAGAAAGCAGAGGTTTGCAGTTCTGGGATTGATTTCAGACTTGTGCACTTAACAGTCACATTTAGACTTTTACCTTAAAAAATAAGCAGTTTATCTCTAGTGCAGCAGCTTTGTGTACTTGTAGGAGAAGTTACAAAAAGTTCAGAATATCTTGCTTACGGCATAGGCCCATCCATGAATGCAAAGTAAAGCACAAAGCTGATTCTGTGCAGATTATGTGTACTAACACAATACTGATAAAGTGGTTTGTTGTAGATGGATATGTGAGTAGGGTTCACTTTGCTATGGCTTTCACCCGCTCTTCTGGCATCCCGGGATCCTTTGCAGCTGTCTGAAGTGTCTTGAGTTTATATTGCTTTTTGAAATGATTAAGGACAGCTTGAGTTTCAAGGATTGTTGAATTTGGACGCGACAGTTCTAATGAGAGCAATACTTGAAATCTGAAGGAATCAAACATACAAGTGAACAGTAAAACTGCAAGAGGACCATCCATTTAAGGTGACATTCTTCAAACTAGTCTCATGAAAAGCAGTCAGAAAATAGAAATCATTTGGTTTTAAAACCTAAAAAGGAGGTGTGATGTGGTTTGACAGAACTGTTGAATCAGTTGCTTTTGGTGTGGGATGGTGTCCTGGAGTTTGAGAAAGGCAAGAACAAATTGTCTTTGGTTCTTTGCTTTTACAGGTTATTTGTAGCAGGGTTGCTCAAGTTATGCCATTAAACACCTTTAAAGTTAAATGGAGATATTTTCAAGAACCTATAAAAACTACTTCCTTTCTAACTTCTCCACCTAGCAACTTATGCTAGCTGGCTGGAGAGAGGAAGAAAAAGAAACTAGAGTTAAGCCTATCTGCCATCTTCTGAACTTTATTCTGAAATCAATAGGGTGCATAATTTGTCTCTTGACTGTGTTTTAAACAGGGAAGACTTGCTCAGAATCATCTAATGTACAGTTACCAAGAAAATTCAAAATTAAATTTTATTAGAATGGTCTTTAGTAGTTCTGAGGAAGAAGAGAGATGGCTTTTCAGCAGATTTGAGCTTCAATCTAACTTTCTTTGGAAAGTTCCAAGAGGTCTCGTAGTGGCAGTGGATCTTGGAGTTGTTTCTGTCAATAACACTGTGCCAGTTACTGCTCGCCTATCATATTGTAACAAAACTAAAAAAACTCATTTTCTGCAGGTATGTATTTTGCGCCTTTTGCGCCTCCCTCTCGTCCTCGTGACATTCTCGTTCACAGAACTTCTACTCTTCTGCTTCCTTCCACATCCTCAGTGTCCCCGATGGGCTAAGCCTGGCAGTCCCAGGGTGCGCACCTCCAGTACTGGGTGGCTCCTGCACCTCCTATAGCAGGCCGCGTGTGCTGTAATTGGTTTGAAACTGCTTGTATTGCCTAGCTAACTGTTAAGCTCCTACTGGCTGGTATCTGTGAGGTCTGGAGGGGAATGAACATTTTTTTCTGGAGGACTAACTGGAGTTCCTCTTCCATAAGGAAACTGACCTTCATAAAACCCATAGGAGCCACATCTCTGAGAAAGTGGTATCGCTTTGACTAACGTCAGATAGATAAGATAGTGGGGCCAGAAGTTATTTACCAGTTTAAAATTCTTATGCTGTAGTTTTCCATGCTGTGCTTGTATAGGAAGTCACAGTCATTAAGTGCTTTGCACTATTCTTAATTATTTGAATTGCGTAAGGCTAGAAATTGTTCCAGGTACACCTGCTTCCTGTCTGATCTCTGAGTGGCAGCAGCCCTGCCTTGTGCTTTGCTGTAAAGATAGTACTGCTGCATTACAATATAAGAACTGGTCATACATCCTGAAGCATCTGGAAGTGTATAGCAGGAAAGAGCTCTAGTTTTAATAACCTTGTCCATTTTGTATTCTTAAAAAAACCCAAACACCAACAAACCCCCTCAAACCACCAAAAAACCAAAATCAAACCACCCTTATGCAAACTGTGGCAGGATTGCAGAATTTAATCAACTTGGGAAACAGCATCCCATGATAACAGAAGGCTGTGGTCTGTTAAAAGTTAGCACGTCACTGAATTCTAGTAAGTTTTTCTTTTGAATATAGTTATGTCATATGAAGGTGGTCCATTTTGCTTCATAAAACATTACTTCCAGTAATTTTGTTTCATTATTTGATGTGTGCTCACACTGTGTAGACAGGGATTTTATTTTTTAGAGACCCCGAAGGCTAGCTGGCTTCTGTGGGAGAAGCAAATGCTTAGCAGCCTTGAGCTATGGTGTATCTTCTTCCAGCTCATCAAAGGAAATGTTTTATGTTATGCCCATTTTATATTCAGTTGATATATTTACTTGCTGTATATAAATATGTTGTATATTTTGTGTTCAGAAAGATGCTGGGATTCAAGAAAGAACAGGTTTGAGTCACTGCTGTGATTGTCTCAATCTGCAGTAGAAATAACTAGCACTACAATGTATGTCATAGAGGCTGATTTCCAGTTGAAGGCTATGTTTCAGCATTTAAAATTAGTATTTAGGAACTTAATGATTTTTATACAGTATCTGTCAAATAAAATTTTGTGAACTACTGCTCTGTAGCACAATATCTATTTGTACGGTCTGTAAGCTTCCAGAGGAGGAGTAACATCCAGCAGTTATGTTACTTGTAGTTGAAGACTTAACCGCAATAGTCATTTATTTCACCTTGATCTGTTATCTTCGAAACTTGCTACCGCTTGGTGGTTTTCTGTATCTCAAGTCTGGACATTAACAGGTGGAAAAAAATGCTCATTAATTTAGAACAAATTCCCTCAAAGTAAACAATGTGCAGGTATATTTATATATAGTCCTTAATGCTGGAAACGAGACTCTAGGCTGTAACACTAGCTAAATGTCATATAATTAAAACACCTATGTAAATAACCCCATTTATAACTCATTTTTAATGCAAACTTTCACTTAATGTTTCTCCAGCTATGTCCATCTGACAACTGTAAAGTTGTGCTGTATTTGGTCTTGAGGCTGTTTGCATCTTTAACAGGTAGTATTATTAATTCAAGAGTAATGATACTTTGATCTTTTTCTGGATCTTACTTGGTTCTTCATGTCTTTATCTTCTCCTTGTCTTTCCTCTCTCTCATTGTAAGACACCTAGTGATCAGTTTACAGCTGCTGGGGAAGGTTTTTTCTCTTTTCCTGCTCCATGTTGGACTCTCTCCTTAGCAGATTTCTGCAAGAGGCTGCTGACCTCTTGATGCCCAACATGGGGGGTCATGTTCTAGTCTGTATGTCACATTTGCTGACTGTATATTTTGAAAAAAAAGAGTTCTGTATGGGGGTAACATTATAAATTGAAGTCTAGGACTTTGGATTAGAGTCTTTGCCATGTTTGGATACTAAAGAAGAATTCAAGCATTACTTGGCTTGGTGGTTTTGTGTTTGGTTTTTGGTTTGTTTTTTTTTTTAAAGCTGGTATCTAAGGCTGTGGTCACATACTTGCCTCTGAAAACTGCAGTGAGTGAGCAACGTGTTTCCATAGAAGTCAATGGAAAAACAGCAGCTAAACACCTCCCATTAGTTGTAAAAATACTTGCACAGTTTTGTTCGTTCCCCTACACAGTGAGAAATAAGTTTAGCTGCTGACCATAACACTTGTGAAATGAGATATTGTACTTAAATAAACAGATTGCAGAATGGGGTTGGGATTTGGGCTTTGATAGTGTAAGCCTAGCATTAGGAAATATTGAAATATAACTGAGTTTTCAGTTACAGATTATTCTCCCCCACCCCGCCCCTTGGGACTGCAAGCACAATGCATGCCTTTGGACCCTCTTAACAAAAATTATTATTCTATTAGAGTGTTGTGTTCTGCAACCTCAAAAGAATAGAGAAGTTATACATCATTGAACTGTATTTGGATGTTGAATGCTATCTTGTGGTTTCTTTGACCTTAGAAGAGAATGGCTTTTTGTTTGCAATCTGTAAGCTTCCTTATCACTGAGTATAAACTTTTTTCTAAGCATGCTTCAGTGTTTCAAGTTCTGAAATGTAATGGCCTTGTACAATGCATGTTTGCAAGGAGGGTTTGCAGCATGGGTGACTTTTGTCCTTGAATTTTATTTCTGATGATTTCTTAAAATGTGAAACAGTGAAAGTCATCTCAGTGACGTTCAGTAATAATGCCTCTAAAAAGTGCAGCAATTTTTTTTTGTTATTGGAGCTTTGGCTTGCTGGTTGTGGTTGGTTTGTTTGTTTGTTTGTTTTTATTAGAGGCAAAACTATGGCATTAAAGTCAACAAAAATATAGACAATATGCATAGATAGAAATAGATAAAATATATTAAATACCGAATGACTTGGCTGTCTATAGTAGCAGAACCGAAATAACAGCTGGTATCATAAATGTGCATTCCTGGATTGACACTATAAAAATAATTTCACCATTTTTATCTTACTTGACCATGTTACTGAGAGCTTACCTCAGGTCAGTAACTGAAAGTAAGAGGATGTTTAAATTTTGTATCTTAAAGTCATGGGTTATATATGGTAAGGTGGAGAAGTTACTTACTTGTATAGTGTCACCACAGAAGTATTCTTCCTTCTTGGAGCTTCCTGCCAAGTTTAACCTTTTTTTTTTTTTTTTTTTTTTTTGGGGGGGGGGGTGTCATAGCTCCAGTTAAATCAGTCCTAGACATGCCAGTGTTGGCTGTATAATCATGCTTTGTTCTCTTCAGAATGACTAAAATCTGTGTTTTGGCAGGTGTACTATTAACTTGGAGCTGATAAGTTGGCCCTCCCTCTCAAAAATGCAGGAGTAACTGCTTCATTGCTGTGGTTCATTATGGGGCAAATTAAACCTTGGAACTGGTTATATTTTAGCTCTAAATGTTGGGGCACTTTTGTGGTTTTCTTTTCCACTAGGATGAAATGCCACTGTTCTTCCTGAAACTAATTGCATTTGTTTCCTCATGTGTTATGCAAAAAGGGAAAAATGGTACTTTTTAACTCATTACTGAATGTTATGCTAATTATTGAGTCAAAAGAGCAGGTTTTCCCTTCCATTTTCTCCTCCCAAGTGAAAGGTAGTGCTGCCAGTTTTGCAGAGCTCCCATTTCAAAGTAGGTGTTTTGCCTGTGCTATTAAAGAAGATGAGAATTCTTGGAAAAGCATGGTCCTGGGGGTGCTTGTTCCTCAGCCACTGAAGAAACTGCAAGGATGGAAAGCAGGAATCCTTCTATCTCACAGAATAAATTTTGATTATTTATTTATTTTCCACCAGTTTTGTGTTTAAAAAAGTGGGCTCAAAAATTCTGGGTTTCTTTCTGCGTTGTTTTGAAGCAGGTTGGTTGGCAAAATTTTTTTAAAGGAATAAAACTCTCTCAAAGAAACTGACAACCTAAGTCAGGATAGTTTATGGACTGTAACCTATTAAAATTCCTCATAGAAAAGATGTTAAAGGAGTTTCATGTTAACTGATGAAGTTCTAGGGGAACTCAATGACTGAAGTTGACTAAGCATCTATAACCAGAGTTTGTTTGGATTCGTAGTGGTAGGCATCTTAAAAGGGACAGAGAAATTTTTTTTTGTCTTCAGTTTATTCAACTGGTTCTTTTCAATAGTGAATTTCATCAAAGATTATTTTATGATGGAAAAAAGTAGTAAAGCTGGATTCAATTGTTACATGTCTGATTAAAACTAGATGTAAAAGGGGTTAGATCTATTAATTCTGAAACGTTGCTCGACTTCTCACTTAGTACAGCAGGTGATGTGCAGCTTGATGTAGCAGCTAGCTGTGGGAGGAGGCTTCACCCATCTCCAGGCACAGGTTCTCCCCCCTCCCACGTGTCAGCAGAATCTGCTCCTCTGTCTGCATGGCCGGTAGGTCTGGGTTAAATCAGCAGAGGGATCCAGCAGAAAACTATTCTAAGCTGTTTTATTTGCAGGCTTAGTTTTCTGCTGAGCTGTCTGGCTAGTTCAGTCTCCCAAGACTACCTAGCTGCTGGGCTCAGGGCAGGGGAAAAAAAAAAAACTTGTGAGGATGAGGGGCTATAACTGGGGAGGAGATTAAGATAAGTATTTTAGTGACAGCAGGCTCTTAAAGTCTTGGCTGTGACATCAGCCTACACCCTTATACTTCAGTTAGTAAGTCACCTTTAAAGGTAGAATGTGTTTTTACTATTTATGTATCTATATATTTATATTCAGCTTTTGTAAATTTGAATTTTGAAGTGACATTTTTTGTGCATTAAATGCTCTAATTTCAACACATCCAATACCCCTTGATATAGACCACAAACTAAAGCAACAAGGAAGTATGTAACTGCTGAGTGTAATACGTTATGATCAGAAAAAGTATGCCAGGTATGTAAATACTTGTGCATATTCAGAAGCTGTGTATTCTCCTGATTAGCTTGAAATATCAAATTGCATTGTCATGTTCTAATTACTTCAAAAAAACCCAACAAACAAAAAACCATATAAATTCAAAACAAATTTGAATGAAATATTCTTGTTTGTTTAAATTAAATCTCGAAAAAGGGATTTGAATAATGATAGGTAAATTAACTTGTTAAGTCTGAAGGAAGGTAATGGCTGTCAGCTCTTGCCCCTGGATGCTGTTTTTGAGATTATAAATGTCAGCTGCACTGCCCTGCTGAATTCTGTATGTTACATGGCATATATGTATTTACTTTGTTTTGAAGGGAATGACAAGATCTTGCATATGGGGTCAGGGAGGCGATTAAGGTGTTTTCTGAATGTTTCTGTTGAAGGAAACTGTACCTGGTGCATTATATTTTGGCTGTGACTCCTTTTGCAGCTTGAATGTAATAGCTTTAGGGTTTTTATGAATAATAAGTTCCTAAAAAAAAAAATTAAAAATCACTGTTTCCTAACTGCTGTGGTGCTCTCTAAGGAATGGATACACAACCACTTTATTCTGTAGAGTTTGAAACCAGAAGGGTATCTTAGTCAGGAATGACTGTTTCACCGCCTAACTGTTATTGCTTGTTCTATGCACGTCTTTCTGAAATCTGCTTGCATTTTGGTCACTGTTTTTATTGCATAGCTGCCTTTCAAAAAGTTATAGCAAGCAAAGAAGAGTGAGCTTATAAGAAAGTAAGTGTTGTTTCAAATCAGTAGGGAAGTTCCTGGCAGATGCCACATAACATGAATTTTTTGAGTTTTAAAGCTGAGTTTCAGTGTTGACTGATTTCCATGTAATTGTAATATTATGGAGGAATTGCTGTAATGAGGTAACTTTTTCTTAAATGTAGTATTTAAATAGGAGAACTAAGCTTAATATTTTAAATATTTTAAATGGGGAATTTGAGGATTTTTAGTGTTCAGTCTGCTTTTGAATTTTGGCTGATGCAATATCCAAATCCTACATTTTTCAGAATTTACTGAAGATTTACTGTTTAAATGATGATTATTTGAATGTCTAATTATAAACGCTTCTTACCTATGGTACTTCCTTCTACGGCACAATAGAAATTTCTGTTTTGCATTACAGAACTATCTGAACAGCAAGTGAAGCACAAATGGCAGGCAGTAAAGTAACTCACAGTATCTACAGCCGGTGCCAATAACTTGTTTAAACTGCTTCATTCTCTCAAGTTTCCATTTGCCCAAAGATACTTTAATAATGGTTATTAAAGAAATGAAGGGGAAGCAAAAAACGGTGGTGCAAGGTGCGTTGAAGCTGTTGAAATCTTACCCCTTTCTGATCCTTACTCCCTGTCATTCTTACACTTCAGAGGTTTTCCTGTGCCACATGTCCCTCTGTGGGATGTGTTTTTCCTACAGGGTCGGTGTGTATTTGTCAATTTTTGCTGTCAAAGACTTTTTATGTCAAGTCTTGTCTTGTTTTGGCTTTCCAATTGGGAACACTTCATTCAGGATTTTTTTTAATGTATGTTGGCTGCTGTGAAGTAGGACTCTTTTTTTTTTTTTTTTTTTTTTTTTCTCTAGATGTTTTTAGACAAATACATTTAAGAATAAACTTGCTTTCCATTTAGTTTGAAAGTTAAGAAATGCTTGTATGCCTGCTGTAAAGGGGTGTAGATGATAGAGGAGCACAGTATCCCTGTAACAAAAAGTAGAGAAGTGCCTCCTGCGTATGTAACTAGTGTTTAAAGGATGAAATTCCCTTGCTGATGGTGAGCTCTAAACTTAATCTAGTGAGATAATCACAGTCTGACAGATACTGGCTACAGTTAACAGTTGTTATCCTGAGAACCCATAGGAGGAAACCAAAGTACTTAAGAAGCAGTGCTGTATAGGCCAGTGTATCATTTGTACGTGTTGGAGATGTTCTGATCAGTTAATGTTTTCACTGTGGTAATTAATTTGCAGCTTAAAAACTGAGCATGGCTTCTATAAGCAGTGTTGAATTTTTAATTTCTAATTACGACTGGGACCAAACAACAGCTCCAGATAATGGAGTTGGTCTCAGTATTGATGAGGTATTGTGTTTCCTTAACTGGATATGCAACATCTAATAAGTTTTTCTTTCTGCCTGTTAGTTCACAGGTAAAGATGCAGGGTTGCCCTGCTGGTTTTGTTGCATGTTGATTTAGTGAATTAACAGGAACCAGATTCACTTGCAAACAGTTGGAGAGGGAGCTGGCCAGGTGCGGGGGAGACTGATGACAGTGGCAGCATTGTCTGTGCAATCTCTGTTTACAAGTAGAGGTGTATAGTGAAACATCTTTCTTTCTGCTATTCTCTAAGAATGATTTTATCAGTGGTGGTAAATGTAGTGGGCATGTAGGCGATCTTACCTGTAATCCTAGTAACTTAAATAGCTATGCTATTAAATAGCTTATATTTGCAAAACCCATGATAGCCAGCTATTTAGCAAACTGTAGATAAGGTAGCAAGAAGCCATTGGTGACAATTAACTCGTGAAAATAAGGTTGCTTAATCTTTTTAGTAGTAACAAAGAGAAAATAAAGAGGATAGAGAAGAAAGTATGAAGAGGGTAGGAAGGACAGAAAGGACTTGAGTATTTCGGGATGATTTTTTTTAAGTTTAAGCATGAAAAGGTAGTTTGAATTCAATACGTTTAAACTATTAAAAAGGTGTTCGATCCTTTGACTTGGCTTATCTCAGAATACATTGTTTACTCAATTGGTTTAAATGGCTGGTAACTGAAAATGATCAAATGAAAGTGCTGGAATGCATTATGGAATAAAATTATTTTAACTGCATGAAGTCTTTGGATTTCAGAAACTTTTCAAATGTAGTGTTGGATTAAGTGGGGGCTTTGAGATAGATAAGGTTGGAGAAATACAATCTATATGTATTTAGTAACAAAAAGAGAACCAAGACTGTAGGCCATAACCTGTGTTAAGAGTAGCATTGAAGAGCTTAGTGCTCGGTGGCCGTTTCTTGAGTGTGCTACCAGCTCAAAGGTCTGTCCAGGCTTCCCTTGGGCTTGTAAATACTGCTTCTTAAGCTACATGAATTTTAAAATAAAAAAGGAGCAGCTGAGGTAAGAATGTAAGCCTTTTATTTAAAATTGTGCTTTAAACAAAATACTTTCAATTTAAACGAATGCTCTTCGTTCCTCTCTAAACTTTCAGCATAGTCCTGAAGGTAGCACTGGAGGTGGAGTTCTGGACCTGTCTGAATTTGGTAGAGCAGGCATGCACCCCAGGAATCTGTTTTGTCTAGATGTGCTTTTTTCTATTATTTCTTGACTCGTTACAGCCTATCTGCCTGTATCCAGGCTCTCACTTATTATTTTTTTTTTCTTTTCCCCAATAAAATTTCAATCCATGCTCACAAGAAAAGATAATGGAGCAGGGTGGGCAGCTCTTACCCAAATCTGGCCAGACCTGGACTGCCACTTGTTGCATCTCTAACCTGAGCTGCTGCACTGGATCTATTACCTTTTGCTGTCAGTAGTTCAAAGCAAGTGTTAATGCCAGAGGGGAGAGTTTGGAGTTGGAAAGGTGGGAAGGGAATGGCACAGGAAAAGGAGGGGGGACTGGGAGCATTGGCTGGGATTTTGCTGGGACTTCTGCCTCCTTTTCTTTTCAAGCCTAAATTCTGTGCCTTTCCTGACTAAGAAAACCGGTCATATGGGAACAGCAGCGGTTCAGCAGAGAGATGTTGTCGGTTCTATTTTAATTAGAGGAACATGGACTTGGGAAGTACTGGCTGGCTCAGCAGGTCCAGTTCCATTGCAGTCTTGAGCATCTGTGTGATAGATTTTAGTTTTTAACAGTGTGCATCTTACCTGCATGCTGTTACACCGTAAAATACTTGGTGGTGTGCCATATGATTAGTAGAAAGACTCCAGCTGTAACTATGATAATGCAGAAAGCATGGCTGATTAATGGCCTTACTACTTAAGGAACCATTACTTTTTTGACAGGAGTCTATGTTGGATCTTCTGAATTATTTGAGAAGTAAACTGTGCTTTACACTGCAGAGGAGGGCCAAAAGGGGGTGGGAGAAAAGAGGCAGTATCTTGAAATCTGGTATGACTCCCCAGCCTGGTAGCTCCAGATCTAGAAGTGAGTTTAATCACAAGTGTGCCTGTAAGATGGATCAGTCAGGGCACCTGGGAGAATATTTTTACTGGTAAGAGCACCAGCGCTCTAGAGTCTGCATCCTGCTTCTATATATGGCTAACATCTGTTCTCATAACTTATTTCAACCTTTGTTTACCCTAGCAAAAAGCACAAGCTCTTCTGATTTTATATAAATTAAAGATGTTACAGTATCCTAACTATTCTACTTCTGTTTTCTGCATCTGCTTCAGTTTAAGTTCCTGTCGTTGAATACATATGTGCTTTTTTAGTTGTTCGGTATTTCATGTGAGGTCTTATGCTTGGTACAGTTTTATTGACACTTCCCTGTTTCTACTAAAAAAAGCATTTTTTGTGTCTTTTAGAATTGCATGAGCTACTTGTGCAACTATGTGTAGCTCTGCTTTTCCTTCTGTTAGCCAGAATAGGCCAGCCATTTCTTCGTCCTTCACCTCTGCTTTATAGCTGTAGATTTTATGATTGATCCCTTCCAACTTTGCATGTTTGCTAGTATGATGGTCTGATCTTTCTCAGAGTGGGCAGTATGTAACTCTGTTATCAGTTCTTGAAATGCACCTTGTATTTTTACTCTGATTGTGAATTGGCATGTGAAACAAATGTGCTTCCTAGTAAACACCTAATTATCCTGATAAATTGTCTCCTAGTATTTTCCTTTATACAACTGCTGTACAGAATTCTTTGATTAATCCTTATTCTGTCTGTATGATTAAACTTCCTGAAAAGTACTCGTATGTGCTCAGGCCTGCTACCGTAACTGCTTTCTAAGAACCATCTGTCAGGACAAAATGGAATTAGTGTGTTGTAAGCTACTTGTAATGTAACTCTGCCATAATTTTGCTGTTTTTTCTGTGTCTTGATGTCCTTAATTACTGTCCTTAATTTTCTTCAAAATTTATTTTAAATAATATTTAAGTTAGATTAATGTCGGTAGTTGAGTGAATAGTTCAGTTTTGAATATAGTTTACTTATTTCTGTCAGAGTGCCATAACTTTAGTTACATAAAAATGTTCGATAGTAGCTTTGCAGTTTTTACAGCATTAGCCCTGCTCCAAGGTGGGGGGGTTGACATCTTGAGGTCTGTTCCAACCTAAATTATTTCATAATCTGTTGAGCTACTTCCTTCAGTGAGCTAGGATGAGCAATACTTGGATTTCCAAGTTCTTGTTAGTTATATTAGACAGCTTAGGAATTTAAGGCTTTTTCCATCTGTGTGGTTAGATAGCAGTATCTTTGTTGCAGATGTTCTTAGAGTGCTCATGTATGCTTGCTGCACTGTTGAAAGTGTCTTGAATTATTAGGACCTTTACAACATCACATCTACCAATTTCCGTACCACTTTTACTGCATGGTATTTGTATGTTTTCATTTTTCTGACTTAAGGGCTTTTTTGGGGGTTTTTATCTTCAACTTGCTGATTTATATTTCAAGGAATTATGGAAAGTAACACGCAATAACATCTCTTTGTTCTCACACTATAAATGGTTCTGGGCATGTGCTGTCTCTTATATTCAAGCAGTGCCTGGCATATGGCACCCTAACCTCTGCTTCTGTGATGTTAATAAATTTACTTTCCCCTTCATCACATTCCAGAAAGGTAGAGTCACAAAGGGAGGTATGCTAAACTCAGAATTGAGTTGAAAATGGTGTTACCAGTGGGAATCATATGCAGACTTAAAAAATATTTGGTCAAATGCTTATTTCTGGCTGTAGTACATACAGTTTTTGGGTAACAGTCCAAGGTGAAGTTTTACATTAGTTTGATGCGAAGTAGTATTCTCACATCCAACTTAGTCATCTCCTGTTAGATTTTGAATCTAACCATCTAACTGAAGAAACAGTCTCTGGCTTTGCTTGTGTCAAAATAAATGAGGTGGACACAGGATTTTTCTGTACTTCTGCATTCCTAATTAATTCAGGGGTTTTGGTAGGTATGATTTTAAATAGGCTTTGTACTTTGTAAATATTTTTGCGCTGTGTTTGCCAGAAGTAAAGCACTAATCTAAGTATGAATTTTACTCTTTGTGGAAAATAAACCATCTGGAAAATGTTAAAAGTAAACCAAAAAGTGCTAAACTGGCTCTTACCCAACTTAACATTGTAGAGGTATTGGAGCCCAAAAAGGCAATTTAAAGGATTTCGAAAAGAAAAAAGGTGGAGGCTGAGTGAACAGGATAAGCACAAGATTGTAAAGTGACTGCTCACAGGTCAGCAGCCAGCAAGGGCCAGGAAGCTGTGGAAGAGGCAGAAGGATGCTGTAGTAAAGGTTGCTAGGCTACTGTGAAGGACGGAGCACTACTCAGCTATGCCGAGCATTTTTACTACCCAGCTGCTAAGTAATCTGTGTATAGTATTGCTGTTTTCCTGGCTACTGTCCGGAAAGGGAAGTTTGAACTGCTAAGAAACGTTGTCCTTTGTAGGACGAAACTTGGTCCCATGCCAGTTATTACCTTTTGCAAGACCAACTCTTTTTGGTTTCGGTCACATTGACTGACAAGGAATGTCAGGAATTCTGCTGAACATGTTTGAAATGGAATAGCAAACAATAGGTCTTTGATTCAAGTATAAAAGTATAAAAACTCTTGCATGAATTTAACTTGTTCTGGTGGTGCTGACTGGTGAGCTCTTGGTTTGTCTGGACCATTTTGGCCTGCATTTCTCCTACTTTGTGTTAAGAAGCTTACTGAAAATGCAGTGTGGGTTCTCTTTCTTTTAATCTGGATTTGATGTAATTTTTTGAAATATTGGTAAGAATGTAATTAATCTGTACCGGTAAAAAAGATTTCTTGTGATTGCAAATACAAGGTCATCAGTTTTTTCTGTGAGGGAAGGTAGTTCATCTGCTTTTCTTGTATTAATGGGTTCCTTGTACTGTATTTTTGCCATACATACAGTTGGAAAACACATACATTTATGATTCTTCTTATTTGTAATTTAACCTTTGATCTTTGTCCCAGGAGATAATTTTAACAGAAAGTTAAGCTAAGTTACTCCCACAGACAGTGACAGAGGGACTGGATATGGAACTAAAATTATGCTGTGTTAATGATTCCTTTGCAGCTGTTGTCTCTCTCCTTGGTAACTGTAACAGAATAACCAATTTCTCTTTTCTTTTAAAACTATTTTCTGAAGGTGTATTACAACTCTGCCAATGCTGTCATGTTGCAAACAAGTCAGACACTGAATGCATGCTGTAGGGTGGCACAGTGATAAAAGATAATTTACTCTTTAGCATCCATAAAGGTGCAGTGGGTATAACGTAACATGCATTTGATCCAAGTCCAGTGTCTTTTTTTGCCAGCTGGGGACTCCCAAGGCAAGTCAACTCCCCTGGTCTATAGTACCCCAACTTGTACTGACTCGTGCCTAGGGATTTCTTGAACTTATTTTGTGATATAAATGCTCTTTATGAAGTTGTCTTCTGTGAATTTGTATAGGCGCTTTTTAAATCTGTGTAAAATAATAGTATTCACATGCTATGCCAACAATTGCAAAGTTCACCTACCTCTGTGTTGTGTGAATGACTGCCACGTGTTTGATTCTTATCTGCTAATTTTGCTCAATGATGTCCTCTTGTGTTGAGAAACCATGAGCAATTGTTACTTACAGCTTTCTTAAATCCATAGGTGTTGTTCTAGATTATGTTCTCAGGTGTTTCTTTTCCTGGGAAAAGACTCCTTGTCTGTTAACCATTCCTTGTAGCTGGGGACATGCTGTTTTAAGCACCCTGCTTGTATTCTTCTCTATGTCTCTTTCAGTTCTGTTACATACTTTTTGAGATGAATAGGAGCCAGGATTGGGTGCAGTATTAAGCATGGATTTTATACAGTGGGATAATGTGTCCTGCTTTGTTTTCTAAGTATTTTATAAGAATTCTTAGTATTTGTTTTTGGTTTACTACAACTGCTATTTCTATTACTTCAGGAAATCATTCCAGAGTGAATACTTTTTTCACAGCTGGTCATCATCTGTGGGATGCTAGGATTCTGGGCTTTTTTAAACTTACATGCATTACTTTACAGTGGGTATCTTGTGCTAGTTCAATATCTACTCGCACAGTTGCATCAAGAACTCATGACACTAGATATTTCTTGCTTTTATAGCTTAGAATAACCAAAACCCTCTTTCATGTTTATAAAAATTGCAATAATATTTTCACGACATTTAAATTATACAATTATATGTGCAGTACGAGTTGAATGTGAAACTAATAACAAGATGACATTTTGATTCCCATTAATTTAAAAACTCAATCTTTTGCAGTTTTGTTGCTAGAGAAGATGGAACATGATGACATTTGTAATAAAACTCTGAAGATTACAGACTTTGGTCTGGCTAGAGAGTGGCACAGAACAACCAAAATGAGCGCAGCAGGGACTTACGCATGGATGGCTCCAGAAGTTATCAAGTCTTCCATGTTTTCTAAAGGAAGTGATATTTGGAGGTAAGAGGTTTGTCTGCTGAAGACTGTGTTCAGTAGAACTATGTCAAGGTTTTTGAATAAATTTTTATTTGAATTTTTTTTGGTGGTTTCCTTGGTTATCATCTCAACGTGGCAAGTATAGCTGCTCTAAGAAATATACTTTCACTTCTCAACATCCACTTAATTTGATCTACCTTTAGTTATTCACTTACCAACTGGAGGGAGCAGGAGAGAAAACAGGAAAAAAATTCTTTTTTTATAAAGAAAGCAAGATCTCATTAAGAGAAGCTTTTAAAATAGCTGTTGGTTAAGATATCTAATTGTTTTATCTTCAGTCTTAATATTAGTAGCCATATGCTCTTAATACATTTATATATGATTGATCTCATACTGGTATGATTACATCAGATGTCTGAAAAGTCTCATTCTGTCTAAAGAAATGGGACCTGCCAGTTATTACATGTCTGATAAATAAAAATAAGCTGCAAACCAGAATTCTGCCAAATGCAAACTTAAATTAGTGCTGGGTTTAGGAATCTAGAATATGATCATGTGTAAAAGTGAACATGAGATCTAAGCTTTTACATTTATAGAGTTTGCTTCCAGCAGCTGGAGTGAGAAAAATATATTCAGCACAAATTTGTTTTAACTTGCTCTCTAATTTTAAAGGTGGGGAACTCCCTATATTAAATTTGTGAATTTCTTGTCAAATACATTGTTGTGGATCATATAAATAACATGGCTCTCAATACTGATGTTATTTTTGAGTGATGTAGCATGGGATATATCTATTGTAGAAAGGTAACTTTAGCTTTTATTTAATTCTGGCTTGTGAGTGTGGAAAAGCAGTGATTGCACAATAGGCTCTAAAAGCTGCTGTGCCGCATCCTGAGAAGTCTACATTTCTTTTCTGTTGGAAATGTTTTCTCTCTGAAGGATCCAAGATAGGTATTTGGGGAAGGAGGGGAGGACCTTAATCTGTTTTCTCATGCCGCCTTATGCATGTTCTGTGTTGTATAATTCTTAAATAGGGTCCTATTTTGCTTAGATGCTTGATATTCTACAGCATGAAGTAATACTTCTGGTATTCTCTGGATGATTCTGTATCTGCACTACTGTTTTGTGACACTTATTTGTCGTGTCTGGAACCAGTTTTCAGCATTTTGTTTACATCAGTCTGAGTTGATGCCCAGTTAAGAAACATCTTTGGCTTCATTCTTTTTTTTTCCATTCTTTTTCTTTTTTCTTTAATTTTTTTTCTTTTGCGGGGTGGAGGTTGGGTGTAGGCGTTTCCCTAATCAGCTGTATTCCATGCTTAATTACAGGTCCTGTCCAGTCTTGTTGCTGTGATTTTAGGTATCTGAGGGGGTATGCTTTGGTGCAATTATTTTATATTCTGCTGCAACATTAGTTTACATTTTTGGAACCTACAGTATTTCTCTTCTTCGCCTTCTCTCCTGCACGCCTCTCTTGTAAAAATGTAAGTATTTAGCTCAATGATGGACATCTAACAGGAGAGGTTTTTTAAGTAGAAAGGCTGTATTGTACAGTATGGTTTAGACCTTCTTGGCTTCTAAAGATTTTCTGCTTACTGCACCTTGATCTGTTCTGTTGCTTATCTTTACTCTTTCTTTAAAAGAAAAGCAAATAAAGAATACCCTGGTTATAGGAGTGTTTTTTGTTTTAAAAAGCATTCAGGTTATAAATTTAAGTATGGGTCTCTCCAAGACAAGAACACAGTATTTTCCGGAAAAGTTCTAAACTTCAGTTACACCTATGGAGTGCTGAGTCTCCAAAAGAAATCTGCAGACCTCTTACTGGGGTGGGGGAGAGCAATTGAGGCTGCTCTTGCAGAATCAGCCCGTGCTCAGAAACGTTGTGGGAGTGTTTTCATGCAGAGCCTTCCAGGCTGCATGTTTGCAGGTGTCATCCTAGATAGCAGAACTGGTACTTTCCAGGCCCTGCGTGTGTATCCTTTTGTTTCCCAAACCAGAGTTGGAACTACTGCTTTTACTACTCTTTGGTATATGCTTCCAAATCCCCAACAAGAATTCCACTCTCTCAGCCCTTTCCATTGATCATCACGCATTTCTCAGCAGTCTGTTAGTCTCGGTTTTGTGTATGGAGTCTGAAAGTGCGAATATGCCCGCAGATTTCCAGGTGCTGATGGTGTGCTTCAGCAGTGGGCTTTACAGGAACGTGTGCCTCCATTGTGCGAGCTCTTGGCAAAGCTAGGAAGCACGTCCTGTACAGCAGAATTAGCAGCTGCTTTTGCTTGGCACATTCTTACAATTTTCAAGTGATTCATGTAGCATGTTCAGTAACCTGCTTTAGAAGATGGATTGTAGAGCAAAATAAGCTTTGAGAACTTTTTAATTACTTTTGTTTTTACTAGCTTTTAAAATACGTAAAACCAGCAGGTTATTGCTGGAATGAGATATAGTAAGGCTTAAATCACATTTGACAGCAGGAGAATAGTTTTTAATAATGAAAATACTTAAAAGGACATATTTTTGAAAGTGTATTCATTTTGGTGTTTTAAAAATGTATAATTCAAGCATATTATTTCTGTGTTTTTGGCCTTTTGCTGAAGACTGAGAAGGACATTAGCTTTTGCTCTTATAAAAAAACACTCTTTCTTAGAAGCCATGACTGTATATATAGGACAACTGTACGTGGCCTGGTGAAATTTAGTACACAAAATAGCTACTTCTGTAGTTAAGAAAGTTAATAAGTAGTTGTTGTCCTAGGTAATGGTACATTAGTATCTCCCGAAAACTCCAGCCTGGCAGGACTAGAATGTCTTTAGGGTTCCTCCTCACAGCTTTGCGCCCGCAGTGCTGACTCTTGGTGCTTGGTATTAGGATTGCTTTCATTAAAAGAGGTGCTTTCAGGCTATTACTGTGTTGGTCTGCTTAACATTTTACAACCACCTTCTTGGCACTGTTGAAAACTATTTAGGATTATGAGCTTGAATTGCAAGTGTAACTAAAGCTAATAGTGTGACACAACTTTTATAAAAATTATTTTTAGTTTAATTTATTGTTCTGCTTAACTTCAGAGTTTATGCTAAAATATATATAGAATACTCGGAACAAGGGAATTCCTTGAATTAAGAACAGTCTATGCTTGCTGAGATGGCAGACATTATTTCTGTGTTCTCTGTAAGCAAGCAAATGTAGTTCAGTAGAATTCCTCCATCATGCGTAAAATGTGCGTCATGCATATCATGCAGGAAGTGTTGTACTCATTATGGTCAGAAGTATATAATATTCATTTTTTATATAAATACAATATGTTCTATTTATATAAAAATATAAATATTTTTCTATTGGAAGAAAATACCACTGATTTAAAACAAAATTGGAATTCATTATTTTATCCTTCTTCAAGTATACAAGCAACTGCAGAGGTTAGACTGGAAAAATCTGGGAGGAAATTAGTAAAAATCCCAAGACTTCCCCTTTTTATTCTGTTTTCTTTTTTTTGGAGGGGGGGAATAGACCGCATTCCTCAGGTTTTGATTAATTGTTAGCACTGTAAATTCATTATTTTTGTAAGATTTTGTGATAGGCAAAGCTTCTTAGATCAACAGAGTGTAGGTAAACAAAACACTGCTGATGTTCATGCTAGTATTGCGTGATTTGCTGTTTTACTATTTATTGAAGTGTTGTTGTAAGGTCTTGTAATAATGCTGAATGACTTTTTCTCATTAAGGGAGGGAGTGATAGAAAAGCTTAACTAGTGTGTGTTCTTCCTGTCACATCTGCTGTGGTTGAGGTGATATTTCTGGTACTAAGGGGTACATATTAAGTGGCGGGGTACATAGCCCTTCCCTTCCCCGTGCTGTATGTATTTCTCCTCATGTAGGAGAGTTCAATCTGTTCCTGCAAAACCTGCAGGTTGTTTCTTTAACCACTGGAGAGGAGGGGCAAGAGTGATACTTTCTATTCTAATATTTTTTTCCCCTTTGCCTTGCTCACTTTACTATTCAAAAGCAGCAATAGGTTGTCCTTTGTATCCTTGTTCTACAGATAGTGGTTCCCTGGCAGGACTAGCTTACGTTTTAAAAGGAGTAATTTCTGCTTCCACAAAAACGGCAGTGAAAGCTATCCATTTCAGTGGTGGTAGGAGCTCTGGAGCGACAGCAGCGAGCCCTTTGTAGTGGCTTGGGTCATTCAAGCATGCGAAACGTTGGGCATACAAACCCAAAGAAGGTCAAAGCAACACCCAGCTGCTCTTCTGGTGGAGAGCATAGTAGAAATTCTTCTGATTAATGCTGTTGCAATAGGAATTCCTACGATTCTTGATTTCTGTACCTGACGCTTCAAAAAGATCTCTTCATGCCACCACTTTTCACTGGAAACAATATTGTTTTGTTTGGCTTTTGTTTTTTTTTTTCTACTATGGAGAAATTAGTAGAGAGTGTGTGTGTGTAAACATTTCTCAATCTTGTTGCATCTTCTGTGGGAAGCAAAATGTTAACAACCCTTTATATAATACACAAGGGATAAGAAACGCAAACTTGCAAACAAAGCTGGGGATTTTCTGATGTTTTTTATTACTGTTAGTTTGTTTTTTTAAAAAACGCATGTGCATCTAGAAAAATTGTGTTATATTTGGAAGAGGGAATGGCCTGAATGCTTTGCTGAGATTTCTTTTTTTGTTTGGTTTTTGGTGGGGAGAAGGTTGCCTGTTTTCCTGTCATTCAGACTTCCAGTTGTGAGTTTTACATGATACTAACATTTCTATAATATGACCTTAGGCTACATTTTGAGTAGGAGTGTGAGCCAGTCTTAGTTGCATGCAGTTTGGTTAATCACTGCTAGTGCAAAGGTGCAAGATGACTAAAATAGAGCTGTCTCTTAAAGGCATTCACCACTGACATGGGAAATCCTCAGGAATTTCTGTACATGGTTGGACAGATACTTGTTTGTTCTTGAGTAAACGATGTGTCAGTATTCAGCAAATAACTGTTAAAAAAATTACCTTTTGTAGTTATGGCGTGTTGCTGTGGGAACTGCTTACAGGAGAAGTTCCTTACCGTGGCATTGATGGCCTTGCTGTGGCTTATGGAGTTGCTGTCAATAAGCTTACTTTGCCCATTCCATCCACCTGCCCTGAACCATTTGCAAAACTAATGAAAGGTATATGTGTTGTTTCTTCCTACGTATTTAAATAGTTATGTTTTGGGGGGGTATGGATCCTTGCCTGTAATAGTTATGGGGTTGCAAAATAAACACGTCATTTTATAATGTGCTGTGTACAGAGTATTTTGTTTTTCTTTACGCAGCAGTCTGGTGTTATAGACAGTTGAATGTGTTTCTGAAGAAGTCATACAGCATTACTGTGTACCACACATGTTCTTCAGTGGTGACAGTATGCTTTTTGCTCTAGTTCTACTGATTTCCTTTTACACTCAAATTAATTTTCGTAAACTAGAGGAAATACTGCTGATCAATAGAAGATCAAGATTAAAATCCCAAGGGGAAGAACCGCAAATGCCATTTTTTTTCCTCATTGTTTCTTCCTGATTGTCAAAAATGTTTTGGAAATCCTTTAGAGAGAAATAAGCATGGCTTGCTAATGGCTATTTCCTTGTATTTAATAAATTTCTTTGGTTTATATGTATCCCTTCTGTGCAGTACTGCTAGTTATGCTATTTCAGATCCTAAAGATAAAGGTAAAAAAAGTGACTATTAATACAAAAACAATCCTCTGAGTACACATAGGAAGATGTCACTTTGGTAAATGGAAAAGGAACTAGAGAAGCCTTACAGGTAAAGGGAACGCATTAGAACTTGAAGTACAGTAGCAAGTAACTTGAAATTCATGTAGTTCTTCAAAATGTTCTATGTACTGTTAAAAACTGATGGGATTTTGATAAATTCTAGAATGCTGGGAGCAGGATCCTCATATCCGACCATCGTTTGCCTTAATTCTTGAACAGCTTACTGCCATTGAAGGGGCAGTTATGACTGAAATGCCTCAAGAGTCTTTTCATTCCATGCAAGACGACTGGAAATTGGAAATTCAGCAGATATTCAATGAATTGAGGACCAAGGAAAAAGTAAGTTGATTTTTCCAGTTGCATAGTGGTGGAGGAAGGTTATGTGTGTAGGTGCATTTATGTGATACAGCAGTTTTGAACTTTTGAATTGTGGCTTACCAGTATACTAGAAACCTGATAGCGGAGATACACTTGGCAGGGTAAACTACTTGGAAGAGAGGATTTACTCTCTCATTAAAACATTGTTAATGTAAGTTGCCTGTTCTTGTTGGTAGATATACTATTCTTAAATTCCATTAGTATGTTTTGGACTGTATTTTAAATAATTCTGTAACTGTTTGGCAGCAAGTTTACTTCAGAAAAAAGGTTTGAGTACTGATTTCTCAAATTTTAGACAGTGTTGCTTTCTCCCTTTCTTCCTTAACAAAACCAATAAACAGTTTGGTCTGCTCAAACTACAGATAGAGGTATTTCGGTTGAAGTGAAGTGTTCGGTTTGACCGGAAGCATAATGTTGTTTTAATGAGGCTTATCATATGAATGGCTCATTCAAGAAGTACAGGCAGTTGAAAAAGAAACATATCCACACCTGTCTCCCCAAAGAAAACAGGCTGTAGGTCTGTAAATGTGGCAGGTTGGCTCTTTTTAAAAACTGTTATTTTTCCTTGGATATTTGCATGCATCACTTAACAAACAAGAGTTTATTTACCTCTTAGCTAATCTTATAATCTGCAGATTTTCAGCTGCTGCTGAACATTCTCAGCTGTGGGAATGAAAAGCTTTTCATCCTGTTATATGACTGTATCACATGGCTTCTTTTCCAAAAACGGAATAGTGCTTTTTATCTCCTCTTCCTGGACAGTCTGATAATATTGATCTCTTTCAGTGTTGCAGTTTTGGAAGTATTCCTGCCAGATATTAATAAAATTAAGTCAAACTTGTACTCACGAATCAGCAAATGTGGTTTCTCTTGTCTGTTATCCAGATGCCTGTCACTGTTTTTCTTTCCTTATTCTTACATCATGATATGTTTGTGCTAAATGAATGCCCACTGTTAGTTCTCTTTGCCCTCTCTTTTAGTTACTTTTAACTAGTTTTTAATCGCTCTGAGGTTTATATTTTTCTTTAGACAGCTTGCTAACAGTTGGAATAGGCCAGGTATCCTCTTGAGTCCCTGTTAGAAATGCTTCTATTAGGAACAGATTTGTTCCTTGGTCTTTCTTGCAGTATAGTTACTGCCGAGTATATATTTGTTGTTTTTTGTGATATGGTAATAGATGAAGAAGAAGAAATCTTTATAAAAAGACGTAGTCACTTTGACAAAAGCAAAAATTGAACTCATCTTGCTACACTGTCAGTAGCTTTATCTCTGGCTTCTCATCAAGCACCACAGATGGCTGTTTGTTGACTGTTGGCTGGGCATGGGTGCGATCTTACCGATCTACTGTAATATTAGCCTATGTGGTATCAGAATTTAAGACTGCGGTATCATCAGTGATAACCTTATGTTGTTCCTGTCTGCCTTTTCTTGTACCCTCTGCTTTTCCCTCTTCCATTTCAGTTCACAGAACTGGGCAGGTGTTGTCTGTGTAGCCTCCGCTCTGCCTGCAGTGAGCCTATAGGATGCTGGAGCTAAGCTGTGTGCCTCTGTAGCTGTCGGATCTCTGCCTTTCTGGATGGGTTATAGCCCCTCTACAGAAAGTCGAGACTTTCCTTTTTACTTGCTGTGGTGTCACAAGCCACTGCATTTAATTGCCACAGCTTGCCATAGGGCATAACTCTTTTCTGCCTCTCCAGCAACTGCTGAACTAACCATTTTCCCCTTTTTACTCTGGGAGCAATTGTAACAGTCATTCCCATACAGGTTTTTGTTTATTTTTTTTATTATTTTCTGGAGGTATTAGTCTGGTATGAGATTTCCTATTGAAGAAAAATCTCAAGTTTAGGATAAAGTAAGATGTTGCATAGCTTTGGGAGAAGAGCCATATTTTTGGTGTAAAAGTGAGTTAAGCTTAAATAGGGAGGGGAATAGATAAAATTAATCTCCCTTCTCATACGCCAAAGTAAATGCATCTGCCCTAATTAGGTAAACTTGTTTAAGAATGAAAGCATGTAACTTTGACTTAGAGAAGGTTTTTGTGTGTGTGGGCTTATTTATTTTGGCACGTTATCAATGTTACTGTTCGGTACTTGGGAGAAAGTAATGTCTATGAAGTGTTTATACAAATAATAATAAACCAAAAAACCGTGCATGGGGTCTCATGCCCTGTAAAAGAACTTCTGTAGCTGGAGGAATTTCCTCAAGGGCTTGCTGTAAAGGAACGATGGTGAAGCCACCCACTCCAAGTGAAGATCACAATCTTCTTTTGACAAACATTCTTGAGCAACTTAAATATAGGGTTTTTTTCCTAGCTTCCTTACAATGGGTGTTTTAATTGTAGAGTGGTGTAGAAACATTGCATAACTAATTGCAGTAAGTCTGTTTTTAATTAGTTTATTTGGAAAAGAGTAAATACTTAATCTCTCAGTGAGGAAACACTTTTTCTAGACTGTCTACCTTTTCAATACGGACTCTTTAATTTTTGCCTAGTTACTGAGCTTTATGGACCTGGATTTTAAGACAATGAGAGATGGATAATCAACAGTGTCTCCTAATACATCTTAATTACTGTATTGATACAGTTACAAAGATCTTTTCTATTTAAACTCTGAAGTACCTTTATTCTAAATTTGAATTCATGAGGCTTCTGCTTCCAACCCTTGTTTTAGGTTGTCCAGTTTTGACTGGATGGGAGGAAGGAAATGAGAATTTACAGCAATCTCTAAGTTAGGTGGTTAAATATCTTTTTAAAAACAAAACCATAAAAGGAAACAAAACCAAAAAAAGCAAACCCCAAAACCTTACTTGCTGATGTGAAGGCAGGCTCCTTTGAATTTCCAAGAGGTACAGTTGCATTTTGCAAAAGTGTGTATGTTAAGCAGAGCGGACTTTTTAAAAAATAAAATATTTTTTCATATATTGTGTTGAAACAAGCTCACTTAGAATTACCAAACTGTATTAAATTTGTCAATAATTCCGATTAAATTTGAAAATGGTGAAAGTGTGTGTATGCCATAGCTGTAAACTAAAAACAAGTATCTTTCTGAGGAACAGATACTTTTCACTGAAGCAGTTTGCTTCAGTGCTTATCTGTCTTTTGACATGCGTAGTCTTTTTGGAAAAAACGGAGAGATTGGGTGTGGGTTTTTTTACCCTTATTTGAAGACACCAAAATAGTATAGTTCAGGAATGAATTAATTCAAGACAAAGTGGTGTTAGTAAGAGCAGAAGACCAGGATTTTGTTTTCACAGTATGCGATAAGGAATTGTGCTGGCATACAACATTGCTGGATACTTATGAGCAGAAGTAGGCAGTCTGCTCTGAAAAAAAAAAAACAAACACCAACAAACCACTACAATTTTAAGATTGTACAGTGACAGAATGAATGAATTTTAAATATGAAGAAATTTCTAGTATATCCAGAACTTTTAGCATAGCATCATTTCAAATGCTGGCTTTCCATTTGAATTGAATTTCAGCTTCTATCCAGGTAGAATTTACACAATCTTAAGTAAAAATGAAAAAAAAATCTGTAGTGAGAAACATACAGTATCAGTCACATTGTAGCTTCTTTTCCTGTAGTCTTTTTTGTTAGCAGTATTGACTATAATACTTCTGGGTAAGTCTGTTTCATGTATAATACGCCCCATACTATGAAGGGACATCTACATAAATTTCAGGTATCTTTCAACAGATATTGGAAGCTGAAGTTTAAGATGTTTTTAAGATGGTGGGTTTACAGCTGTTTAGCCTTGGGGATTCATTTACCCTGAAAAATTACCTAACTTCCTTACTGAAGCTTTTCCTTCTCCAAAATAAAAAAAAAATTAAAAAGAGAGGAACTATTCTATGGGATTGATGGTTGGAGAGTCTACATGGTGTAATTCAGTGGTGAGTAGCTGTTTGATGTTATACAGATAACTGCTAGATTTTAATTAAGAAACAGCTGTCTTCTGTCTTATGACTTGGTTTATCCTGTTACACTAATCCTCATTTGGTGTAATGCTGATTGCTTTTCTAGATTGAAAAGTGCTACTTAATACATGGCTGAAAAACAGGAAAGGTTAGAAAATTTAAGATAAAGGCATTCATTTGTCTATTCGTCAGGTCATTTGCTTTATGTTAGTGCATAGGAGCTATGAAAGAGTCTCTAAGAGTCTCTGATGTGAAGTACTTGGAGCACACTTTCTGCTAGGCTATAAGCTGATAATCTTTGATTGGATGTGTTGTCCCCATTGCCAGTGCTTAAGTAAAGCGACTCGGGTTAAATGGTTAAAAAGAAACTGTGCAATGCTTGGTTTGTGTCTGGGTACAGAATCTTGGTTTATGCAGGATGGAGGACTTACATACAATATGCACACACAACCTTCTGAATCTAGTGCATCGTGAAAATAAATCAGAAAATACAACCTACTGTGTGCTTTATATATCCTTTGATACGACCTTCACGTTATTAGTTTTACTTGTGTGACTCTTCAGGAGCTTCGATCACGAGAAGAGGAGTTGACAAGAGCAGCTCTTCAGCAAAAATCTCAAGAGGAATTACTTAAGCGCCGTGAACAACAGTTAGCAGAACGTGAGATAGATGTACTGGAGCGTGAGCTGAACATCATGATATTCCAGTTAAATCAGGAGAAACCCAATGTGAAGAAGAGGAAGGGCAAATTTAAAAGAAGCCGGTTAAAACTTAAAGATGGACACAGAATTAGTTTGCCTTCAGGTTTGTGATTTTTTTTTTTTTAAAAAAAAGTTCACAATATACGTTACGATCAAGTATGCAGGCTTCAGTTCCATGGGTAATGTTTTCAGAATTGGCTACTATTTTAATTCATCATCCAGTCTTTCTACCCTAATAGTACAAAAGGGTATGGTAAGATTTGTATAGCCCACCCCGCCCCGCCCCCCCCCCCCCCCCCCCCCCCTTTTTTTTCCTTTTCTCCGTCCCCTGTCCCAGCCCCCGTGTCCCCTCCAAAAACCACTTTCCTGTATCATATTCTTGTATGTACTAGTCCTGATTTCAGCTGGAAGACTCTTTTACCTAATTCAGCTAGAAGTCCATTGTATCTGGAGGGAAAGGTTACTAGCATGGGAGCCACATGATTTAAGACTGGTTCAAAGTTCAGATTTTTGCTACCTTTTTTTTTTTTGTACGGATAGAAAAGTACCTTTTTATCACATCCTGGAACATTCTAACATGATCAAATACTAGTGCTGTTTACCTTAAACTTAAAATACCTAGCAGAAAAACAGCACTTTGTAAAGGCCGGAGGTACGTGTGTAGTAAGTCCAAATTACATGCTTATTGCAGCCCCAAATACAACACAGCAGTTACGATCTTTGGTGCTTTACTTCTTGCAAGAAAACGCTGTAATAGCAACAGAAGATATTATTTCAGAATACAAATATGGTATAATTTGAATGTTAGAGCATTTAATTCCACCCGTGAATGTATTAAAACGCCCCCTTTGCAAAGGGGATGTGGTTGTATAGTTGGGGTTTTTTTAGTTTCTGGTTCAGTGGTACCTTTTTAACGTTGCCATGAGATGACGCTATGGAAACTCAAGATTATACCGATGGTTAGAAAGCCTTCAGCAGTGCTGATGGAAGTGTGGAAGATGGAAGCCTTCAGTGGCTTCCAGGTCAAGTCTGTCAGTTTAGTACTCATACAGTAAGAATCTAGTCACACTGACACAGGTCTGACCAAATCATACCTGTCTAGTAGTTGGAAAGAGACAGAGGGTAGTAGTATTTAGAATACTATTTCAGCACTAGTAAAATAAATTTATTTTTCTTTTCTTTAGAAGTAATAATAACAGTAAATATAAATCACACTACAGCCTCCCACATAAGCATGTTAGATTGCTTTATGGTGGATCACGAGCTTAAACTAAATATTTGGTCCTTTGTTTCCAGTTCTGATCATATTTAACTTAGTGTTTTTCAGAATATCGCTTACCACTTAGTTCTTTGTTGTCCAGAATCACCCAGATGAACTTGTCTGTGAAACAGTTCTGTTTTAACAATAGCATACAATGTAATTGCACTGGTGATGGGGATTAGAGGGGCATATTGTCAAATTTTATTTCATAAGGTTTTTCCTTCTTGCCAATACTTGCTGTTCTTTTTTTACTACATTGCTATAAATATTTGAAATTCTGTAGTTTGGTGTCTTATTTTTCTGACATGTTGATAGCTACGGCTTCTTTGTTAACGCTGCTTTTTATGTTGTATATGAATTACGTTGTTAAAAAAATAATTAAGGCAAATCTGATTTCCGTGAATATTGATTGATTGATTTGAGATGAAATACTGAGATTTTTCTTTCCCTCTGTGACAACCAACAAGATTGAATAACAGCTTGTGATGTGGATGTGTCTCAGTTTGGGTCCACTTGGACCTGCCTGCTTTTGGTGATGTTACTGCAAACCTGTCATACAGTGTCTGTGGAGGTGTGAAATCCTGCCTGTTGGACTCAGTGTTTAAATTCTTACATTAAGAGTTAAAGTTTGTCAGCGTTTTTAATAGGAACATCTCCTACACTGGAAAGTCTTAACTCATTATATAGCTTTAATTGTTTTAAGAAGTACAGCATTATAATCACCTGAAGAGTTTTTTATTTAGAACATTAAAACTGATCCGTTTTACTCCCTTATAGATTTCCAGCACAAAATAACAGTGCAGGCATCCCCCAACCTGGATAAGAGGAGGAGTTTGAACAGTAACAGCTCTAGTCCATCAAGTAGCCCCACAATAATTCCTCGACTTCGAGCTATACAGCGTAAGTCTCCACCGTTTCTATTTGTTCATTTGGTCAATAGAGACTGTTTATTCCATATACTCACTGAAATACCCAGAGTGGTATCGGATTCCAGAGAGATTCTGTCTGATTTCTAGGTCCGCTAACTTGTTCTAACATTTGTAACTTGTTCTTTGATGGGAGGGATAATACTGCTAAAATGCTAGCTAATCTTCAGTAATGCAAAATTATTGTGAATGTTTTAAATCATATCTTTCCTTAATCTATTAATCTTCTTGATTAATCACTTTGTAAACTGACAGGGATAAAAGAATGAGGAATCAAAATTTATAGTGTCAATGGGCAAAGCATCACATTTAGAACCCATGCAAGATGGAAAACAAGTTTTTATTAGGTATTGGAATTGATAAAGGAAACCAGTTATGGACTACCAAAGAAAAAAAAAAAGATTCAGAGAATAAGGGTGTCATGTAAGATGGAAAGGCCAGCGAATCAACCAGCAACCCAACTTGCTTATGGCAAGAGAAGCAAGCTTTAAGCAAATATAAACCCAGAAGGAAATGAAGAAGAGAGCTTGCTTTAGTTTTTTTGAGAACAAGAGAAAGACAGAAAAATAAAATTGTCAGTACACGTGTAGATTTACATTATTCTATGTAACCAGATGACAGAAGGAGAGGTGTGTTCATGCTCATGTAGTGGAGGTACCTTGTATGGAAGAGGACTGTGCATATTGTTACAGTGAAGCCTGCATTTATATTTGGGAATGACATATGTAGAGATAAACAGTTCCTACAGGATTCACTGCATATGTACTGTCTGTTCTACTGTGCAAAGCAGATTGTCTAATTATCCATATTCAGCATGGAATGCCTTAAGCTTCTCTATATGAAATCAGTGGAACCTGTTCCAGCTGATTGCTTGTGGATGGTGTCTGTCTTCTCTTGCAAGGGTAGTCGCCTCTGAGGGAAATTACTTCAGAATCTGACTTTATCAGATGTAAATAAGGAGGAGGGGAAACCAAAATGCATGGGGATTTTCTTTTCTGCATGCTGTTCTGTAGCTAGTATATGAAGTTTTATTTATTATTGACCAGCCTGAAACTTTCTTTAGAAGTTTGGATAGAAACCAGATCACTCATCTCCTTTGGAATACCTCTGCCTTATGAAATCCTTTTCATTATTCATGTCTAAAGGAGAAGTGGTCTTTTCTGGCAGTAACTTTATTTTTTGTTTGAGCTGTAACTGACACAGTTCCGTGGGCGAAGACCATTACTATCCATGTGTTACAAATAAAGGAGAGAGGTGGACAAACCCTTTCTTAATGAAAATTTAAGATGGAAGGAAAATTACATAAATTATTTTTCAGAAGTTAGCTGACAAAGTATCTGTGTTGATAATGGTTTCCTGACTTCAAACCATGTGGTGGGTTTTTTGGTTGTTGGGGTCTTTTTACTGCAGAAAGGTAAGAAATGTTTTTCTTAGTAAAATGTCATAATTACATATAAACAGGACTGTCTCATTTTACCTTTGATTCTCCTTGCTCTGTATGGAAATGCTTGGAAATGAAGCAAATTTCAAAATCATGCCAATACATGACAACTTAAGGGTGTTTTTTGGTGGTGGTTTTATTTATTTATTATTTTTTTTTTAAAGCATAGCCATATGTAAGCTATAGCAGTACCACTCCTTGCATATGTGCTAAGTGTCACTTGGGATTTTTCTTTTTTTCTTTTTCTTTTTTTTTCTTTTTTTTTTTTTTTCATTTGAGCAGGCATTTCTGTTTGTAGGACTAGAACATACAAAACAAGATAAAGGCTCTCCTTTAAAAGTACACTTCTGTTTCTGAGTTTGGATCCCTAGACTTTACCTAAAAGCTTATCAGATCTCTCAGGAGTATCTACCTGAAACAATTTAGCTTCCACACCCATCTGCACCTGTGCAAAATAAAGTCTCTTTCCCACAATAATGTTTTATCTTGATTTAACTTCAAAGTGTCTTTGTTTCAAGAAGACTTGCTCAAATACAGGTGATTTGAAGAGGCATATCTAAAAATTGGTTACTTGATTGCTTCACTTTGTTGTGACTCTAGCTTCCAATTCTAGAAGCTTTTTAAAATTAAAATAAATATCTAGTTAATTGTAAATCTTGTTATTAAAACAAATTTCAACTGACTTTGAAAGGTGTTTTAAAGGAAGGAGGAAAACCAGTAAGATACATATTCCATAGGTCCTGGAATGTGGTTGAAAATGGGAGTGTAAAGAAGGTAAGTAGAGTGCCATACTACAGGGAAAGCTGTGCTGGCAAGGTGCTGTACGGTGAGGCAGGAGGAGAATCCTGTGCAGTGCAGGAGCAGCAGAACCACAGGCATGTACATGAAAGTCTACTTGCCCGGGTTTGGTCCTAGAAAGAGGATCCTCTAAACCCTACAGTAAAAACCTGCTATCAAAAGATGCTTAATGCCTTTGTAGGTTTGGGCTTTGTGACCCGAAGATAAGAATATATGGGAAACAGTTCCATTTCTGAAATCAGCTTGACTAAGTTCTCTACTACATTCTCTTAATTTTTCCTCAGTGATTCCCAAAACAGATACACACACAACTAATGGCCGAAGAAACAGTGTATATGTGTACCAGCAGGATGTAGATATCACAAGTGAATATGAACTTCCCAGTGGGGTTATGAAAAAAGGCAAGATTTCATTATGTTTCAAAGGTGCTGGTTCTGTTTAACTTAACAGTTGAGACAGTGACAGACTAAGCATTTAATGAAGGTTAGACACTTTCATAGTATAATTAATTTTGGCTTAGTGAGAAAGAAAACATTCATCATTGTCACAATTGGAATATTCTGTTTCATTTGATACCAGTTGTTCCACAGCATATATTTTCTTCATTGGAATTTAAGTGCTCAGTCTAATTCACTTGTCTGAATTACCTACATATAAGGTTCTCAGTTAAAGAGAGCATGGAAAATATGATTGTTTTGCTGCTTTATCTTTAATTGGGGTCTCTTGTCAGCTCATAAATTATTTTTCTTGCTTGCTCATCTTTTTGCATCAGTGCAGTTTGTGTGGTGGTTTTTGTAAAATAAAATCTCAAATTTTGTCTACACTTCATTGTGTAACTGTGTCAAAATGGTTTTGCAGTGGAGAAAATAATCTGTTCTGTCAAAATATTTTGATTTTAAAAATACTATTTATTTGTGTGGTTTTTTGTTTGTGCTTTTAAATCCAAACTCTAGTAACTTCAGATGAAAGCAACAGAACTTGGGGAAGGAGCACAACTTATCACCAAGAAGAGTTTGAAGATGTGAAGAGAAGTTTCAAAAAGAGAGGTTGTACATGGGGACCAAGTTCAGTTCAAACAAAGGATCGTGCAGATTGTAAGGACAAGTATGTGTACTACATCTTGTTTGTTTGATAATACTAAGCGTTCTTGGTAACTGAATCACTAACATAAGTAGTAAGTGAGAGAAGTTCTGCAGTCTCTAGTTACAGCTAAAGCTCAGTCCTAACTTGCAATTAATTTAGGAGTTATGTTAATGGTGGATGGCTCCCCCACATAGACTTAAGGATAAAAACTTATCTTAAAGTTTTAGTGGCGCTTATCTATTACCCTTTGTCTCTGGTTTTTGAGATTTGGAACGTACTGGGAGGCTGAGCTGCTAATGCACACCAGGCATTTATGGCCTGTCTGTCTGTCTTGCCCCTCCTCACATTTACTTGAGGAGCTGCAGGCATGGCCTCCAGTGGGCACTTCCAGTGCCACTAAATAAAACTGACTCACTTTGCATACGTGAAACACAATTCACACCAGCAACATCATTTACACTGATAAAGGTAGGGTGGAAGGGTTCTGAAAAGCAGCTGGACACATTCACTTTCAGATTATTTTTTCTGATTGCTCAAAACTGGAGGTTATCGTTTTTTCTGGAGCAAGAGATCCTTTTCCTTGTCTCTTCTAGTATATATAATTACTTATAGTGCCTTTTTCTTTTTTCTTGGTGGAGACCTCTACTCATTTACCTGTGGCAGTAGTCGGTTCCAGATCATCTGTTAAAACCGGCTTTAGGATATTTTTGTTTAGTCACAATGCTTAATAAATTTCCAATATTTGCGTCATTCCTTTGACACAGTGAAACTATTTTCAAGGTTTCCACCAACTTTTGTTCTTCAGTAGGTAGTCAAGGCCTATTTTTTTCATTGTCTTTCTTTTGTGGCCTGAAATTTTTATGTTATAAGGAATAGCTGATGTAGCACATGTATCAATTTATAATCATACGACTCTGTGCTATCGCATATATATAACTTTTGCTACCTGTGGAAAGCTTTACTGTTTTCGAGTTCTGTTACTGCATGTTTATAGTTTAAAAAGAAAGATATTTGAGTAATTTTCTGTAAAAGCGTATATAAATATAGTATCCTCTGTAATATCAAAATAACTATTGTTATTTCAGAATAAGACCCCTTTCAGATGGCAGCAACCCTTGGTCAACTGTTTTAATGAAAAATCAGAAGGGTGTTCCCCTAGCTTCCCTATTTGTGGACCAAGGTAAGAGCTATTTTTGAAAAAAATGGAAGTTGCCATATCGTGACATTAGGTCTATCGTGGCATTAGATGTTAAAATGGTATTGCTCGAATTCCTCAAGAATTATGCAGACTATTAGAAGAGTAGTCATGCTACAAAAAAACTACGGTAAAAAAATGCAAGTGTTAACATCTTTACATTTCCATCATTAGCAACTAAGAAATATATATAGTGTGTGAGCAGTACCACATAGGGATTTTTGCCCCTGTACATTTTTTAGTTGCCCGTTGATCTGTATATGAGGTCTGCAGTCATCAGGTTTTAGTTTCATCTAAAACCAAACATCTAAATCAATAATTATCTTGTCATTAACGATCATTTAAATGTCTTTAATTGTTAGTGGGCTCTGCACAGTTATTTAAAAAAAATGCTACTCTCTAAGTTTTCAAGAAAAAAATACGTAGATTTCAAACCTTAGTTGTTTAGACAGGATTCTGGGATTTACAGGTAAATCACAAGTAAAAACATACTTAATCCTCTTAGGATCAGGAACCTAATAGACTATAATTTTCAAATCTACACAGTTTCTACTATGCTACAGATTCTCTTATCTGAGAAAATTAAGTTACCAGTGTCAGGAGAAAAACTGTGATATAACTTGGTGTCATACCAGCAGCTAGATTTATGCCAGCTGGAAGAGGAAATGGTAAGGTGCTTGGGCACTGCTCCCGGCCACACACACACCCCCTGCAGCCCCCCAGGAAAGAGGCATTTTCATCTTTGTATATACTGGCAGGGGTATAAATCAAGGCTACCATTAGCTTACTCTAAACCCCTGTATACAGACATTTGGAGATTATAATATACTTTTACATATTTGCATTTCAAATACTTATTCTGTAGCATTCAGTAGTTTACAGTAGAATAACACATGTAAGTCCAATTATACCTTCCATTTTATTTGTCATGAGGTGTGAGATGTCAAATTCATTTTTACTCCAGACAACCATGGCCTAGTGAATTGGAAAATTTTCTAGTAACTCACTGGATTTTGGAGCACAGCTTAATTGAAAGTGTTGCAAAGAATGTGTTCCAGATCTTACCTGGCAGTTTGTGTATAGTACATTACTTCACTGTGGTCCATACACAGAAATATTTTCTGTGTTATTTGAAAAGCACTACCAAAGTCTTGTAAATCCTCAAATATCACAGACAATGCAAAGACAATACCTGTTCTTGAACTGTGTTGGGTGTGTAAAGACTGGAAGATACGTTATGCCCCTCTTAAAATAAAGGTAAGTCTTTCAGATGTGAAAAACATAGTTTGTTCACAGTTAACTTATGCTCAGGAAGGCAAGCTGCTTCTAATAGTTTGCTTTTGACTTGCTAAAAAGGTGAAATTGTAGCAAATGGTACTTCTGCTACTTTAAAGGCTATCAAGAGAACATGAAGATGTTTAGGCTTAGGATACATTTCTGAATCTTACAGTGTGAGTCTCTGAGCTTCTAACTACTTTCTGAAGGGGACATACAGTATACCTCAAGATTAATACTTGTGCAAGTGAAAGGAAATAACGATGTACATATGCAGACATGCAATAGCAAAATAGCTGAATTGCAATCTTAACATATACTGTAATGTTTTATAGGTGTCTGTACTGATAAGAAACTTCTCCCTGAAGGTTTGGACAGTAAAAGACCAAAGCCAATTAAGTTGCCGAATCAGGCCTATATTAATCTACCTCTTTGGAAAGATGATCAGGGAGAGAATACAGTAGAACATGAGAGCTTTGAAGAAGGAACCTCTGCTAGTTCTACAAGTAGTACTCCTCAAATGACACCTACGAACAGTCTGAGCAGGACGCCCCAGAAAAAGAAGACTGATTCAGTTCTGTATGGGTGTGCTGTCCTCCTCGCATCTGTCGCGCTGGGCTTAGATATCAGAGAGCTGAACAAATCACAGGGTCCAGATGAACTCTTGCCTAAAGATGAGAAGAAGAAGCGTGATGGAATATTTCAGCGTGCTTCAAAATTTCGCAGGAGTGCCAGCCCTACACGACTGCAGTCCAAGAAAGAGGAAGCAAATACTCCATCCCTAAATCCAGCTGCAAATACTGTGAATCTTCTGTCTATGCCCTCCATTTCCACAAAATGCCTACTTCAGTCTGACAGTGAAGATGCGTTTGTAAGCACTGTGCTTGGTGATTGTGGCCCATCTAGTGCCATTGATGACTTTTCATCTGAAACCTCTGAAAGTAAGAGAGAGCAGAGGATACACCTGGCTCCTAAAACAGTTTCTACACGATTAAAAAAACAGCCTTTTAATCTTTGTCTGAAACACGAATCTCAAAATGTGCCAAATGATTCCTTTACAAAGTTAAGTGTGTTGGGTCACAGGCGAACCTTATCAGATGGGAACAATTTTCAGACCACAGGTGAGTAATTAAGAACTTAGTGTAAAGGATTTTTAAACACAGAAACAGAAAATGTAGGGAAACTAACCATTTACTAGTGAGTTGCTAAGATTTTTGTTACAGTTACGCGTTAGCTGAGCCACCGTAACAGCGTGTGGGTAAGCCCTCTGTGTCTGAACCCTGAATAAACTAGTTGCGCTTGGAATAGCGTCCTGTTAGGAGTGTTGGTATGGAGATTTAAGGGAAAGAGATGGTTCATTTCAAGGCGATACCTGTTTTTCTCAGGTGTTGCAAAAATAGGTTTCCCTGGTCTTTTCGTGTTGTCAAGAACCTCCTTTCTGAGAAACGTACAATACCAGCATTGTGGCTGAAATAAACTGAGAGTGTCAGGTGCATGCATTGAGTAGTTGTGGACTTCCTGAGACTGAGAATATGCTTGTTTAATTTTAATATAGTTTCACAGTCCACATAGGTGAGTGATTAAGCATCATTTTAGTACTGCACATTTTATTAACTTCAAGAAAAACAAGTCTGGTAAGTTTTGATTTGCCTGCTTGACCTAGAAGCTATGTCACATGTTCCATAAATCCTTAAGATAAGCTGTTGATAAAAACGGTCTTTAAATCTGGTTTCCATGTAAATGGATAAGTTCATGATTAATGAGGTTTTGAAAAGAAGTTCTAAATTTCAATACTGGCATTCTGTGGTGTCTTAAATGTAATATTCTTCACGGTACTCTATGCATATGTAATTACTTATAATAACTGTACAAAATTATGGGGCTTTATTCCAGTATTAATATTCATCCAGTTACTGGGTGGTTAATGCTTTATCTCTTTCTTTTGTATCAATAAAAAATAAACTATTGTGGCCTCGAGCAGAGAGTATAGATACAAAAATGTTACTTGAGCACTGCCGGTCCTCTCTTAGGAGGTTCCCCATGGATGTACAAGCCCCTTAATTTTTCAGGTGGGGGGGAAGAAGCCACTAGTGATTATGGCAGCTCAGTTTTACAAATAGCAAAGAAGTCACATGGTTTAAATTGGCTCATTTTGTTTGGCCTTTCCTTTCCCCTAGCTAACGGATTTGCTTCAACCGATGATGTCTCCACATTACCAGTTCTGTCAGTTACTGGAACTCTGCACTCTCCGTCTGTTCAACAAAGAAGCAATCACGGTGGTGGTTCAACTGAAAAGCAGAGCGCTGTCAATAGTATAGCAAGGCCTCGACCTTCTTCTCTAAGAAGTAAAATTGATGCATGGCAGATTATTCCACGTATTATTAAATCAAACTCTAAAGACTCTGAATATTTAGAGGGCAATGTAGATCCAGATGTTAACTTGTTGCCAGATACTGAGGAAAGAACTAACTGCCACATGCCCTCATTACTTGATATTGATGTGGAAGGTCAAAACAGAGACTGTACTGTGCCTTTATGTAGAGTGAAGAGCAAAACTTGTCGGCCATCTATATATGAACTGGAGAGAGAGTTTCTGTCATGAGTGCCTTTCATTTTAAAAATGTTTGCTTTTTAAAGGGGAACAAATGCAAAATTCTTGTCCATCTAATGCTTTGTGCTGCTGTTTTCTGATGTACTGTGACAAATAGTACCAAAATTATTAAATTGGGCAGCTAATTAGGAAAATGTAGTGGACGCCTTTTTCGAATGTTCCTTGGAATCCCAGCTAATAACTCTAAAAGCACAATGCTGCAAAATGGTATTCTAGATTAACTTTATAAATATATTTTGAATGACTAAAAGAACATATCCACCTCCTCCTGCAGTGTCACGGAAGTTTTCTTTAGGTTTGAGGGGTTTTGCTAGATATTTAACTTCTGCACATTGAAAAAATGAATGACATAACAGTAAGGTTGAAGAAGAGTTTTGCCGAAGAAGTGGCTGTCTGCACCTTGCCTCTGTGGCCTGTAGAATTAGGGAGTGGGGCAGGGGATTTAAGGTGCTGGTGCGGGAAGCTCTGTTCACTCCTCGTTAAGTAGCTGGTTACTTTTCAGCATTTGATACTGAAATTGGCTAAGGACCAGCAGCTGAGTTTGCAGTCTTTGCCCTTGCTTTTTGTGAGAGCTTTCAACTGTGTGCATTAGTTTCTCCAGAAAGTTACACCACTTGTATAAACACCTAGGTTTCAGCCACCGTACTGATTTGAGAGGGTAAACCAGTATTGCGATTGGATTAAAGGTATTTGACATACTTTATAATGTGAAACAACATTCCTTGTTAGGTAAGGATACACTGGAACATAAATATTTGTACTCTTAAGCTTTTGAAGACTACAGTGTTTGCACTGAAAACAATATTCTTGGTTCGGGATTTTTTGTTTGTGGTGGAGGGGTTTGCCCCCATTCTTGTTTTTTAAACTCTGCTGCACCTTGTATTGAGGAAAGATGATGGGTTTTAAGGATGATTGGGCTTGATTTTAAGTGAGCCAACAGTGCATTTTACTGCACTCAAATTTTAAAACTGCAATAATTTAATATTACATCTTTCAGTATGATTTCTGTAGCTTTTCTTCCTAAAGTTACTACTGAGTGCTCAGTTGTTCATATTTAGGAATTAAAGGACAGAAACAGATATTCTTGACTGGTTTTCAGTGATAGAAGGGTTCCAGAAAATTGCAGATAGTTAATTGGGGGGGGAGGAACATTTAACCCGATGACACTGACAGTTTGGGTTTTTTTACAGTATCACTAAGTGATTAAATAAAACCAACTGTATAGTTTACTTTCCCTGCTGAAAGCATTTCTAGAATTAAAGGAATATCCCTCATATTCCAGTATTTGAAGTCTTTAATTTTACATATCACTTGATATTTAAATAGTCTTCACAAATAAAAATAGGTAATGTTAGAATAAAACTATGATATTGCCACCAGAACACTGTTTTGTTGAGACCTTTGTTTTACACGTTTTCTTCTCCTTTACTCTGGGGTCTGGGAGTTCAGTTGTTCAATAAAATACACAATTGCTTAAAGCTTCGAAACCAAGGGATCAAAAAAGAAAGTGTCTGGCATGCTGTACAGTGGCTACCTTGAGGGTGGCAGATAAATACATACAAAATCATGAAGTCTTAATAGCACAGAGCAGAACGCAGAAAATGCAACTTCCCAGCTCTCAAAGTGAATATAGAAAAGGATTTCCTTAAAGTATTAGTTTACCAAAAGTAAAGACAAAACCACTAGTTGTCTGTAAAACTAAATGCTTGCATAGCAGATTAAGTTATTACATTTTGTTCAAACCTGTTTCTGTTCCAGTATTCTTTGTCAACGTGATTCAAGTTGCGTACTGTTCTTTGCCCTTTCTTTAAACTTTAATTTCATCAGAACACTTTAATAGATGAAGTCTTAATATGAATTGTTTTCATAAAATAAAGTCAGGTAATGCACATGGATCAAATTTTAAGTATAGCTTGATAGCAGATTTATCTTCAAGGCTTAATTAGAATTTTGGAGCATTATGTGTATTTCAACTCTTTCTTTATCAATTATTCCTGTGTAATACTGAGAGAAAAGGAGTTGATTGTATTACATGTTTCTGAAGAAAGTATCTCTGTTTGGCTTTCTACAGGAAAATCTCAGGTGCTGAAATATTTTTACTTGTAAACTTCTGTTAAGTTCTGTACTTGTAAGGCTTATATAATGTTAAATATTAAATTTTTCACCCAGTGTTTTGTAATCAGTAGTATGAGCATAAAAAGCCCTTTGAGTTGTATTGTTTTCAGTTATCAGTGACTTATCTCTCTTTTAATTAAACAAAGATTTCTATTCCTGTTCAGTGGGTAATTTCCCATAGGAGTGGGACATGTGATATGACCAGCCCAGTGCGTTGTAGGTAATTTAGCAGTTTGTATTCCATCTCTTATTCTAAGACTGTTTAGGTAAGCCATCTCAAATATTTCTCTTACGTGATGCAGGGTTTTTTAAAGCTGTAGCTGTAACGCTTTATAATTGTTTTTATAGTTTAAAATTATAGGCCAGTCTTCACTGAAATTAAAAAGAGAAAAAGCAAAAATTACTGCAATCATGGTTTCACAGTCTGTATTTCACTTGTCACCAGAGAAACTTTCTATAAAGGTATGGGATTCTGGTATGCCTTAGGTGATCTGTCTTGGTTAAAAGTATATTTATTTCAATGTAGTTTAATACCCTGACCAAATAATAATTTATGTTGACTGTTTTAGCATAAAACTGAAGGTGCTTACACTACAAAGATTAAGATAAACACTTGACGTGCTGTTTTACAAAACCTGATGATTTAAATGTTTTTATTTAAAAAAATAAATATTTTGTAGCTCCTGTATTGCCAAGTGACCTGAATTTTCTTGAAAAATATATTTTAATGCTTTCTTAACAAGTATAAAGGAGTTCTCTGGTGAATAACCAGGAACTATAGACTATGGGCCACCCAGTTCTTGAAACATTAGAATGTAATTGTTACTTTAATTATCCAGTACAGTAACGTGAACGTTCCTGTAATTTCATGCAATTAATGTGGGCAGAAATATACGGTGTAAGCTTGTTCTTTCTTTCATGTGACTATAGTATGTCTTTTGATGCTTTTACAATGTTGGCTGGGTAGCGATAGAGCAGTGGATAGAAATACATTCTGCGTCTGATTTAGCATCAAGAACACAGGTAAGGAATAACATACTTCTGTTGTGGGGTTTTGGCGGGGAGAGTTTGGTTTTTTTGATTTTGAGGGGGGCATGATACTTTGTTTTATTTGGAGTTGGTTTTAGGCAAACGAAACCAGTATTTTCCTTGGAATATTTTTTTTTTTTAACACCTTCATTTGTGAACTTTCCTCTTCTTTTCCCCCTTTGTGCCACGTAGCCCATCTTTCAGCAAGGAGAAGAGGAAGTATCCATGTGTATGGTGGCAACAGGCGAGGTGCAGCAAAGCCTCTAGCGGTGCAGTGAAATTCAAAGCTCTACACTCAATCTTACAAAGACATGTCTGCCTAGAGCTTTCGGGAAGGCTGGCTAGATAACAAATTACGTGGCCTGTGAGTGTCAGTGTCGAGCCCAAATCATAAGCCAAGCTGCACGGGCAGTTAATTTTATACATAATTTTATAATGGTAATATTAAGATCTGCATACAAGTGCGTGGTAATGGGAAAGAACCCACTCTCCCTAGCCACCTCCCTTTTTAATACAACCAGTCAGATGGCTACAGTGCATGCATTATGAGGAGCTAACAAAACACTGTTATCTGGTACTTCTTTTTTTTTTTTTTTTTAATAAGTTGAGGGCATGTGAGATGGCAGTATCGGGTATTTTAAAGTAAGGCCAGAGTCCTTGCAAATGTGTAATGGATTTCTCCCTGAATGTAAGTGAAAATGAGCAAACCAAATATGAATTGGTCATTCCAGTACTGTTAAAAAATCCAGTATCCACGATGATCTAGCTAGTTTGATAAAATAGGGGGGTTTAACCTAAAGAAAGGCTTTTTGTTATAATAGGTGGAAGAATGGATTTACTTTTCTATTTCACAGAATCATGGGATCATTTATGTTGGAAGAAACCTCTGGAGCTGAAACAGTCCAGCGCGCTCTGCTAGAGCAGGTTGCCCAAGACCATGTCCAGTCAGGTTTTGAGTATCTCCACAGATGGAGACTGCACAGCTGCTCTCCGCAATCTGTTCCGGCGTTTGACCACCCTCACAGGAAAAACACTTTCTTGTGTTCAGATCAAACCTCCTGGTTTTTTAGTTTGTGGCCATTGTCTCTTGTTCTGTCACTGCACAGTGAGTCTGGCTTCCTCTTCATTTCCCCTTTTCAGGTTTATAAACAATAAGAAGATCCTCCTGGAACCTTCTCTTCTCCAGGAAGAGAGAATAACAGTCCCAGCTCTCTCAGCCTTTCCGCATATGAAAGATGCTTCAGTCCATTAATTGTCTTTATGACCCTGCACTGAATTTGTTCGAGCAAGTCCATGTCTATCTTGTACTGGGGAGCCCAGAACTGTACCCAGGACTCTAGGTGTGAGCTCACCAGCACAGAGCAGTGGAGAAGGGTAAGCTCCCTCAACCCGCTGGCAACACTCCTCATGCAGAATGCCATTGGCCACATAGCGAACTTACGTTCAGCTTGTTGTCCACCAGGATCCTTGGGTTGTTTTCTGCAAAGCTGCTTTCCAGGTGGTTGGCCCCCAGTGTGTACTGGTGCGTGGGGTTGTTCTTTCCTAAATTAATTTCCACTTGACGAGATTCCTCTAAGCCAAATTTTCCAGCCTGTCCAGGTCTCTCTGAATGGCAGCGCAGCTATATCTGGTGTATCAGCCACTCCTTACAATTTTACATCATCAGCAAACTTGCTGAGAATACACCCTGTCCCAGCACCCAGGTCGGTAATCAGCAGGACCGGCCCTAGTATCAACCCCTGGGGTACTCCACTGCTGACTTGCTGAGATTTAAGCAAGTTGTAGTTAATACCATCTCATATTTTATTCATGTCATGTAAAATATTTTTCCTAAGTGGTCTAGGTAATTGCTATTTTTCAATTACATTCAGAGGCTTTTTTTTTTTGTATCCGTTTGGAAAATAAAGGCATAGAGACTGTTCTCACGACAAGGCTTTAGTAAATTGCGTCCAATAGTTGAGATCCAACATCAGGGTGGCCAAGGTCAATGCTTCTTAAGGTAACAGCTTGTGTCTCTTCCAAATCTTTACAGTTTGCTTTAAAAGCAGAGTCATCCCTTCAGCCAGGGTGACTTCAGTCAAATGTCAAATTTGGTGGTACTCGCTTGAGTGATCACTGATACGGAGTCTTGTGCGCTGCCGCACTGCTAAATTGCTTAATTTAAGGAAAACATTTGCGTTATATCCGAGAACATCTGTCTTCCCTCCCACTACACCAACGCATGCAGTTACGGGGTCTAACAGCTTGAATCTCTTGTGGCTGCTGAAGACATTGGTGGCTGCCGTGGTCTCCAAAGAGGAGACGGAGAGGGCACAGCAGTGAACCCCTCGGCAGAAAGCTGCTTCTTAGCACTTCTCCGAAGAAAAAAGGTGCCCGATGCAGCCCTGCCTACTGTAGCTGCTGGATTCTTTGCGTGCCAGAGAGCTTAGACAAATGCTACCTCCTGCGCCTCTGCCAAGAGTTCAAATATACCTAGCTGAGATCTTCGTTGCGGTAGTCGCTATGAATAGTCTAGTCATCGGAGGGCTTGCCAATCGTTACGGAAGCAGGTGGGAGTCTGCAGATTTGGGGCCCAGGAGAAAACGGAAAGAATAGGGCTATTCATTCCCCTCACTGTTCTGCAAATCACTTGAATAATTCAGAAGTTTCTGAACTCCCTTTAGTGGCAGGCAGGATTAGGCAATAATATTTTACAAAGCCTTTTACTTTCTGCTGCCTCCCGGACTGAAAGTGATGTTTGTTCCTTGTGTTAGATGCCACTTGCTCTGCCTGATAAATGTTACCAACAGTCAGAGGGATCCAAGATTCCTTTCCAAGCCTGATGGAGGGAGGTAGTTGTGCTAGAAAGCAGGTGGATCAAACATCAGGTGTATCTGCCAGTAGTCTAGGTAAACCCAAGATTTACACTAGGTGATACATCATCCAGTGATTTAAGCTATTTTGCGTGGATGGTTCCTGACAGTGCTGGGTAATCTCTTGCAGGCTGTTTCCAGGGGCAGGGTATTCATCCAAAGGGAATCCACTTCGGCTCCACAGGTGGCCTGCACATGATCAGATGCCTTCTCGACTGTTGTTAGGGAATGGGTACGCATCTCCTCCAGTGCCCGCGCCGCCTGAAATGTGTAAGGCAGAAGTGGTAATGGGATTCTGCCACCCGTTGTATTCTCATCAAAACAGTTCTCTCACTCTAGAACCCCTGAAATTATTCACACGGGTGACTCCACTCTCAGTAGCACAAATTTTCCATCACCAAGGGCCTGATTCCTCTGTGTTCATGATGCAGCTACTTGATGGCTGGATTTGGGGCTAAGAGAGACAGGCCCTGGTTTACCCACAAGAAATACTTACTAGACAGATGTTTGTGGGCAAGGGAATACCCTTGTCTTTATATTTATTTTATTTTTTTTTATTGTACCTTAGCCAATTTAGACCCACTGAAAGCACATCTCTTGGGTGCTTTGTCAGGTTGGTTGGTTTGTGGTTTTTTGTTTGGTTTGGGTTTTTTTGGTTGGTTTTTTTTTTTTTTTTTTTTTACCCTGGCGGTTCTTCTCTGGTTAAGCCAGTTCTGTTGGTTTATAGAACCAGACCATTAAGGAGAAAACCTGTACTGTCATTACCTATAGCTAGAAGATGTAAAGAACAGATACTGTCTATGGTGACACCACATTGGATAACTACGGTAAGGCATTTTAAGAGTGTCAGAGCGTTGGGGTGATCACTTTAGCAGCTTTGGGGAACTCTACAGAATACATTCTTCTCTCAGGCCTGCACAGCTGCCATGGGGTACTGATTCCATAGTTGTACTAAGCATTGCAGAGTATATTTAGAAGAAGAGTGTGCTTGAGGCACCTTTTTGGGGTTTTTTTTAGACAGTTCTGAATTACTTCCAGAAAGTCAGGGGTGCTCTTTGTGTTTGCACATTATGTGGCTGTAGATACTAAAAGCAAAGAGAGATTCTCTTGTAGCTGTAAATATGCTTCTGGAGTATTTTTATCTCCTTTACCTTAAAACTTTTTAACGCTTTCAGAGTTTTGGAAAGGGATGAGCAGTGCTCCCGCTTTTTAGCTGAATATGAGCCAAATAGAGGGGTCTGGCTTATATGGACCCCAACAGATATTGCTGAAGGTAGTTCTCTGATGAAAAGCGCTGTGTAAATGTCTATGTAGTATGTGTATATATAAAGTGAATGCTTTTTTTAAAAAAGATAATTAATTCAACTTTTGTGTGCAATGATTGTAGTGCTTGTTTTGATTTTTTTTTTTTTTTTTGATACCTGATGAGTTTTTCTGAATACCTGTGGTAGTCAGGATAGGATGAGGCTGGGTTACAGTTGAAAAGAAGCCAAAGTAGGAAAGTTTTGTCTCCATTTTCTCCTTTTCTATATAGTCCAATTTATCTTGCTGCAAATTTATCTTGCTGCTAGTGGTGAAAACACCATGAGATCCTGTAATTCACAAAAGCCTTCATTGTAAAAGAAAGTACACTAAAAATAGCAGTTTGAGGCAGAGCGTGAGAAGCAATGAGATTAAAGAGATACACATACTGAATATGGAAATTTATCAATATCTAAATCTTGTAATGCAAGCCAATTAGCTTTTCTCTGTGAAAAGGAACTTAAAGAATAAAAACTGGAAATATTGGTTTACCAGGTATACAGAAGACCAATCATATTATAGTTCAGAGACCGGTTATTTATCACCCTTTTCCATTTGCTGTTACAATATGGTTGAACCTTGATTTTGCATTTGGGCAATACCAAAAGACCTCCTGCAGATTTCTCCTGATGCTGTTCAGGGTGTGTGCACCAGTTGTTACAGAGGCAGGAAAATGCGTTCTGTCCCTGGCCGTTGCTGCAGTGAGCATAGGCAAAGCATCACGCTGCTCGGATCTGTTCTTTCTTGCAAGTGTGGCTGTGCTTCCGGGGTCTTTTTTCTTCACCTGTTTCTGTGAAGCCTGTTTGTTTCTGGAACTGTGCCCAGGGACTTGGTTCAGGACTTTTTAGGATGGATTGGTCCCATAGATCAGTCAGTTTTTCTTTTAACTGCTCTGTTTCGGTGGTAGGAGGCACCACCGAGGTGTTTGCTCATTTTTTCTTTCTAACAGTGACCTCCTAGTGTGAAAACACCCTGATGTGCAGCAGGTCTCCCCTGTTTACAGGTGTGGGTAAGCATCAGGAAAAAAAAAAAATATCACTTTTGTGGTCTGCTGCTCCACCAGTTCTCGTAACAGCAATTCAGTGGCTGGTGCAATGATGTGGTATTTTCCAGTATTAGATGTGCTGGTGGGCTCAGAAAAGAGGTGTAAGTTAATTGTTCTGAGGAAAGTTAAAGAATGATTTCAATAGAGATGGCTATTCTGTATCCCAGGGGCTTCATTTTGTCGATCCTTCTAGAGTAACCAGTGTCTTCTATCAGTAACCAGTAACTTCTAGAGTAACCAGTGTCATTCCCTTACCCCAGTCCACTCACAGGCAGGTTGCTTGACTTGTTGACGCTTGTCTGTTAAGGAATGAAAAGCTGATCCTGTAGAATACACTGCAGGAGAATTTTACAGCTGCCAAACACGGCTAAGTGGAAGTTTTTTGACTATGTTGTAAGCAGAGTTTTTTACAGCACCGGCTTGGCTGATGCTCCAAGAGCACGGCTCATCCATGAGAAAAGCACTGAAGTGCACTGGCAAGGGAACAGATTGTTTCTGTCCTTATTGCTGACAGTTTCTAGATTTATCATGTTCCACCTCATTTTTTTCTTTACCAGGGTAAACCATACAATTCCTTCAATGTTTCCTCCTGAATAACTTCCTAGAAATTGGATCACTCTCTGGGCGCTCTGTTGCATTCACAATTTGGGAGGGAAGCAAAACAGTGTCCAAAAATCTCCAGCTGAGATCATTTGCATATCTGTGACAATGTTAAAAGCCTTGTTGTGGTCAAAATTCACCTGCTACTTCTCCCATTGCCAGAAGGCTTGTTATCCTGTCTTAAAAAGAAATGGGGTTAATTTGTCAAGTCTTGCTGAACACATAGTAGCTGTTACTTGTCATCTTTGAGATGCTTTCAAAGGGTCCTGATTGTCTTTTCAAACATTTGAAGGAAATTTGAAGGTGAGCTGGCTAGTTCAAGATGTACCATTTTCATAGCTCTCCCCTGCCCCCCAAAAATTAAACAAATAAATCACACCACCACCATCTGTTCTTTCCAGTCTTTTGCTTTCCTGTGCTGCTTAGAAATGACTACTCTAATCAGATCGGCTTCAGAACAAAGTTCATCAAGCCCAGCTAATTAGTAATGTTTTGGTTTTCCACTTTCTAAACTTTCTCTAGACTGCTTTTCCTACTTAAGTCTTACTTTTACTTGTTGGTCTTCATTGTGCTAGTAACTGTTTAACAAGTGACCTTTTTGCAAAAGATTGATGCGAATGGGATAATACAATTTCTTGGCATCACCTAATGATGTGATGGCTTTGCCTGCCTGCTGGGAATTGTATCACCACTTGCGGGGCTTTGTTTACTTGGTTTTATTACTATTGTATTTATAATATGACTTATTTTGAGATTTTCCTTCCAATTTTACCTCATTTTGTCTCCATGTACTCTTGCCTTTTTTAAAACTTTTTGGTTTTTTCTACAGACTTTTGCCTTGTCTTCGATATCAATAAATAATTCATAATTCACCCAGGTAATTTGTCTTCTGTATTTTCATTTCTCTCTCGCTGAAATAGTTTGAAGCCATGCCCTTGATCCAAAGTTTCTAACTTATTTTTCCCTTCTATTTTTTCAGCCTATCCTCAAGTCCTTCAGGTATCAAAATTCAGTTTTGTCAGTCTGGGGAAGGGAGAATAAGGAATCTCCCCTTTTGAAATAAGTTCAAAGAGATTTTCTTCAGCACCTGTAGTTCTTCCTATGTTTTGGGCTACTGGGCAAGCATATGAATCTGTGACAAGAAAAGCAACATTTCTGTCCTCCACTTTTTAATAAGCTTTGTCTTTGATGATTTGTATTCTGGTCATGATAACTTCTCATAAATTATATTAATTGACTCATTGTTCATTGTATTAAGACTTTCAGCTCTTCCTGATCCTTCCTGTGGTTTTCTACAACCATCTAAGACTATTTTCATTCACTTCTCTCTCTCCTTGCTTTACTGTGATCATATTTATAAATCAGTGTGCGTTTTCTCATTTTTAGGCCCGTATCCACGTTGCCTTATTTTCCTGTCTGCCTTTGTCAACTGCCCCGTTCGATCCTTATTTAAAACCTTCCTCACTAGGTTAAGAAATCAGTGTGCTGGATGGAGTCTTTGTCTGACAGCTAGTCTAGGTAGGCTTTTCCCCAGAGGTGTCCAATATCAAAGAGTTAAAGCCACTATATCGAAGTGTTATCAGTGCAGTGACCTCTCCCATGCCACTTTCAACAATAATTAACCATGCTGTTTCAAGGAAGATTTAAAAAATGTGCCTGTGTAATTGTACTGGATCGATCCAGCCAGGTTAGTTTGCATTTGCGGTTATAAAATACAAGTACTTGAGGATCTCTGCAATTTTCTTTAAAAGGTCAATTGGACCTAAGCTTCTGAAAACTCACATTTGATTAAAATAAATGCTGTCTTTTTACTTTGGGACATGTTTAATGTTTTTTCTTGGAAATGTGACATTGTATGGTGTCTTCTAAAGTAACTTTTACTTTTATGCCGTTTTCAGTGTCATGAATTCAGCCAAAAAGTTGTAGCTACCGGCGGCACAAACTGGAGGCCTGACCCTGGTTCCCGGGCACGCCTGGCATTTAATCGTGGGCGAGTCACTTCTTTGTAGTTTACCCTGCAGCTCTGGTCTGTAAGATGAGCACAACTGTTTCATCCTTTGCTGTAAGCCACTCGGAGAGCTGCAATCAAAGGCACCACGTTTCGGTGGTAAACAGCAGCTAGAGCAGAGTTAAGGCATTAACTTCACACACAAAGAGGAGCTCTGGCTCTGGGAACAGAGTGCGCTGCAGCTGTGCATACTTCTCTTTCAAAGCACAAGTTCCTTGCAAGTTAAACTTTAACTTTAGTAAGCAATAATTCCAGTAACAACTGGCTGCAACGATTTAGCCAGTGATTGCCACATTAGGGAGATAATTACACAAAGTTTCATGTGGGTGGTGTGGTTTGTTTTTTTTTTTTTCCCCCCAAGGTTCTAATGATTGGTCAAAGCTATTAAAACTTCACATTGATTTCCTGCTTCTTACAACAAATGCTGTTAGGTTTTCTCCCCCCCCCTAAATTTATCAGGATACTAGGTATTTTCTTTTGTCTGAATAAAAGGACTCTATATTTCAGCCACTGCTGCTTAATCCTAGTCTCGTAAAGCTGCGTTACCTGATTGCTCCCCACGTCTGGAGGGGGCAGTGAATAGGCTTTATTTGCATAAAGAATAACGATTTTACAGCTTGTTGAATGTCAGGAAAAATTCTTCATGTTGTTCTTCACAGCAGCATTCTGCCTTGGAACTGTTCCATCTTTACGCTGGAGATAGGATTTAATAAATTAATGTGAAACATCGGGATGAGGGAGAAGAGTTACTCCATCATGCAGATTTAGGCATCTGGCTCTATACAGAAAGAAGTACTTGCTGTAAAACGGAGTAAGAGCGAGCTCTGAATGGGTCTCTGGAGATTCAGTCAATGGTATAGAAAGCCTTGGCTCATAACTGAGCTACAGTAATTGGGTGCCTAAAGCTATACCATAAATCTTATCTCCCTAAAATACAGATTGTGCAGTAGTCCACTGAAGAGCTAGAGGAACGGTTCATTACTACCAGCATTCACCACCACAGTATCTGCATGCTTTAAGGGTATGAATGTAAGACATGAGAAGTAAATAAGGTTGAAAGCACGTGTGGTTTAAAGCCTCCGGCTTCAAATTCCAAGGGAAAGCAGTTGATGGAAGAGCTGCACAGCAGCACCACATGATGCCAAGAGTCAGTTCTTTAAAGAAGCCAAAATGCAGTTCTCTGCCTTTCAAGCTAACCGCCACAGAGAGCTGAGGAGGTGTTTTCTATGAAGTCTCTACTGATTAATAGTTGCCTTTTTGTTATCTTCACTTTTGGGCAGGCAGCCTTCAGGGTCGCTGTGGCTGTAACCTGCCTGCTGTGTCTGTGCACAGACGTGGGATGTTCGCAGGCAGCCAGGGGCCTCTAGCAAACCCCAGTCAGTCCCTTTTGTTTCAACAATACGTTGCTTTTAGTGACTTCTAGAATTGGAGCAAGTTGGGACTCTTCAATAATGCTTCTTTGGACAAAAGGAAAGCAAAACTGTCCAAGCAAAAACTTTTTCAAAAGTGTGGTTTTGATATCCAGTGTATTCTCAGTTTATCTCTGGGATCCCAAAGATTTCCCATCACAGAGAAATTATAAGCCTCTTCATTAATTTAGAGGTGTCGTAACGGGACACCTTGCATTTACTTGAGCTTCGTGTATCACCTTGGATTTCTTACATTACAAATTAATTTCCTATTAATGGACTGTTTTGAAGAGAAGTTTATCACACAAAAGCTTGAAATGGATAGATGCCAAAAGTTCGGAGTCTTTTTCACACAAGACAGAATAATTCCTAGGAGGAAATCTTCTACTTCGGGAGAACATATTTTGGATAAGATGCTAAAAACCAATGTCTTAACCTCTTTTTTCTGAAGGGGAGAAACACAGCAGTCATGCTGGCCAGATTCCAGCATACTTTTAGTTCCCTACTCGTCACAAAAACAGATTCTACTCTTCTTACTCTGAACTACTGCAGAGAGTTGATAGCTGAACAATTGTATTGCAAGGTACAACAGACTGCATTTCAGCAATAACTGTTGCTACTCTGTGCCCTCAGCCTTGTACATTTGTCTTAGGATTTTAAACAATGTTATAAATGCCTTTTGGAAGGTGAACGGAAGTCTAAGGTTTTCTGGATTTAATGATGCTTCAGTTGCTCGCTCACTCGCTGGTATGCCAGATGTGCTCATTTTGATGGACAAGTTTGCTGGTTTTGTTAAGATCTACTATAATCAACTTTCTGATGTAATTTGAGTCATGCAATGAGTGGATGAGAAATAGTAAATGAAAAGTGGTGTCTTGTAAACTCATGGACTTTAAACCAGTTAGCAGAGATTAAGTATTCCCAGTGGCACTTTATGGAGTAGGTTAACTAAAGAAGAAATCAAGATTAATCTGCTTTCCTTGGTGAACCTTGGAGACTGTCAAAATTACAACAGCTGTAGCTGCTGGGATGTAGAAAGGCTGGGGCTTTGCTGTGGGGTGGGGGAAAACCCCAAACCAAACAAACACAGAAACCCCATCCTTCAGCATAGTTTGTGTCTTGTAGGCCTGTGGACAAAGGCGAATGGAAGATGCCTGTATTTCCATAGAGAATAACCAATAAGGGCAGGCACGTTCTCTCTGTGGCAAGTAACTTGCTGACAAAGGAAACATTGACTGCAAAGCATGGATGAGAAGGATTGCCAACCAACCTAAGTGTGTCTCCAGACTCGCTGGGTGGGGAAAACTGGAAGGTGTAGCTTGCCCCCAGCATCACTGGAACCTCCACTGGGACAGGGGCCGAAATCAGTCTCAGAAATCTTGATCACATTCTTACTCTGCTCATCAGCTGTGCCCTTTTGAATAATTGATAGGTCTTTTGAACAACTTAAAGATATAAGAACAGCATGTGCTCTGCTCCTGCAGAGTTAGGGTGTGCATCTGCTTCTCTTAACCGAGAACTGAAGACCAAAAGAAATCCTTTCCCTTCAACAGCTTTTTATGATGGCTTTTCAAAATGCTGTCATCTTTTGGTACCCAAAGCAGCAAATGGGTAAATGCTGCCTCCTCTTCCCCCTGCCCCATACTGGTAGTGAGTACAGCAACAGAACAGAGCTGTTTTCTATTCAAATATAAACATTCAACACCTGATTGTCCCTGCTGATTAGCAGGGAAAACTGAACTTTAACCCATTCAATTAAACTCCTTATTTCCTCCAGTAATCATGAGTATATGCGCAATGCCAAATTCCTCTGCTGCTTACAGTGATGAAGTTGGAAAAAGCGACAAGTCCTGAGGAAAAGGGGTTGCCTTTGCACTTGGAGATTTAAAGATCATCTTGCAGGTTAGTTTGTGTAGAACGTTGAACTTTATGCTCCAGGTAATTAACTCTTCAAGCATTTAATGGGAAGGTAGGAACCCTGATGAGAAAGTAATCTATTAAGAGTTGTGTACAATGATGTAGCAAAACCTAAAGCAGTTAAAGAAAATCAGAATTCCTTTGCCCAAAGTGGTTAACAGGTATGATGATGTGTATGCAGCAATGCAACAGGATTATTAAATAAGCCACCTTTGAAAGTGGGATAATTAAGCAAGCTAGGATTGCATTAGAGGCATAGTAGAATTAATTGTCTTTTAAAAATGTTTTTTTCATGTGTTGTTCAAAGCTCATAGGGGTGTCTTCCTGCTCCTGCAGTGTGGTATCGTGTGGTTATCTGGGGGTAATTACATCTGAGCTTCCTTAATGCTTCCTTCACCGCAATCACAGCTGGCTGAACCGGTGCCCTTGTGGTTCGAGGGGAGGCTGTGGGATGACTGGAGAGGAGAAATTCCACGGCGTTAGTTCAGGCTGTCTTCCCTGGGATTGTACGGAGCGGGAGTGCATGGCAAACATTCGCTGGGCAAGAAATGAAGGTTGACTGGATGCAGTTCCCAGATGAGGGGGTGAAGCCCTAACAATACACGCCAGAAGCTGAAAGAGCACCTGCTGACTATAGAACGGGATGGCTGTAGGGGTGCTGCTGCTGCAGGGGACCCAGGGCCTGGCTCTGGAGCGGTGGGAAACAGGAGCCACACGTGGCTCTGGGTGAAGGCTCCAGCTTCTTTCCCTGGACCGTGGCCAAGGCAAACGGTGCTGTGTCAGCATGGTGGATATACAATACCACTGCCCTTGTTTTGAACAGTGTGTTTGAAGCTACAAAGAAGGAAGAGAGGCCCAGTTTTTCTGTCTTGCTGCTTTAATTCCCTTTTAAAACTTTTTTCAAAGTGCCGCTGTACAAATAATCCTCTGAGAAGTTCACCGAAATGTAAGGCACCAGTCCCCAAACGCATGTTGCATAAATCGTTCTAGGGATAAATTAGTGTGCAAATTCTCGGTTTAAAATAAATTTATGCAATCATCTCAGTGAATTAAAGATTCTTTTTTCTAAAATAATAAAGAATGTCTAGAAGAAGCATAAATCTGCTACAAATGTAGCCTTGCCACTCCAAAAAGTTCCGGAAAGTGCCTTTAAGCACCGTTTGTAGCTGCATAAAGGTCTGGAGCTTCCTTGAAACTTCAGTCCTGTGCTTGAGCTCTGGGAATTCAAGACTAATAATTAAGGTGAAAAGTTTGGCAGTCTTGGTAGCGCTGTGTAGATGTAAAAGAAGCTGGGACTTGAATCCTGAGAAGTGATATAAGCCATTTGCTCTTCCCACCTTTCACCTCTCTTGTCCAAGCTAAGTGAGCCGATTTTCCCTGCAGCATCTGGCTATTCCATTTCAATCTGCCAGTTTGGTTGGAAAGCCCCCTCCTCTCCAAAAGGAGGCAGGAAGGGAGAGGCTGGAAGACAGCAGCCAAAGCTGGGGAGGCAGCCCCCCTGACAGAGAAATTGCCCTGGGTCCTTGCCACCAGGATGGCTCCTCTACAGCTACTTCATCGCTTACACAAAAAATAATGGACTAGCAGAGCAAATAAACTGTGCAGCTTCCTTTGTCAGATGTTAAGTCAAAATACTTGCAAAAACCTGTCCCCTTGGACAAGCACCCAGTCAAATGATGAGCTTAATTGCTTACAGTTATTATTTCTCATCCAAAGAGGCTTGGACCACTTGAATCCACTTCTACGGGCAGAAGGTGAAGGTACCAGCAAGTAGCGTAACTTCACAGCAAAAAAATTAATGCTTTTTGATGATGTGGCAGACTATTTTTCTTCTCAAAAAGCCTGTTATTTTAAAAACACTTTTGATATAGTAGATTGCTTGTACTTTTAAAAGACCACCAGGAGGACTTGCCAGCAACAAGTCCTGGTGTGAAAAAGGAGAGGAAGCAAGGAATAGATGGCCGTCTCTGGAACATTGTCTGATATCTAGAGGAGCTTGACACTGTAAGGTGTTAGGTTTGGGTTCAGATTTGCGATATTTGATGTCATGCCAATGCCAAAATCAAGATCAAGGGACTGAAGGCAAAATTTTATAGAAAAAGCGTTAAGTCAAAAATTATTTTCGTGTGCTTCATCACGCAGAAGCCAGCTTGACTGTTAAGTTTCGTGTGCCCACTAGATGTCACCAATGTATGCAGCTACTCATAAACAACTTCCATCGTTGCTTGAAAGACTGGGATTAGCTGGAAGTTCTGTTAAAATTTGTGGTGGTACAAGGATTTATTAATTAATGGGCAGGTAGTAGATGGAATCATGGCAGGCAGAGGGCAGCTGCATGAAATAAAAGGGAATATGTCTGTTTTGAGTGAAGAAGTGACCCTTCTCCTTTCCACGTGCTTTGTGAAGTCTTCCTCCTCTTCCCTAATTCTTCCCCCTGACATTCAGCAATTAACATAATGCGAAGTGTGATGTCCTGCAAAATCCCGGTCATCTAGAACGGGCTGGGGCAGCATATGGACAGGCTGAAAAAGCATCCACACAGTTCACAGTTAGTGACTTTTGCCGTTGCTATATGCAGGTTTGGGTAACGATGTTAACTAGTTGCAGCAGTGACGGGGAGCAAGCTTCCAAGTTTAAGCAGAGAAGCACGCCATACAGTCTCCCTCCATGCATGGACCTCCTAAAGAGCAAAGCTCTGGTCTTGGGCAAGTTCCTTTACCCTTAGCTGTGTCCTCCAGAGATAAAGAATGGCTTCAGGAGATGCGGTGAGATTTAATTATCTCAATTTTTCCAATTAGTTTCCCTTTGATTTAAAGAGAACCAGTATTATGCCTAAGGGTAGTAAAGGGCTTTTAAATATGGATAGGAATATTAAATACTAAGTATTTTTATTTGAAGAACCAAAAAGAAAGAGGAAAATGGCAGAATTACCCTTTCACATAAATTTCTTTTGATGAAGACATTCTCTTACTTTTTCTTTAGAGATGAAGGAAGAGGTCATCTTGCCGAAGCCCTGGTCTGCAATATGGGAGATGTGAGTTTACCTCAACTTCTTCTATATGACTTTGGGAGCAAGGTTCAAGGAAGAGACTTTAAATAAAGTTTATAGGGGAGAAGAACTTAGCAAGGATCTGTTTGACGATACCGAGTGCTCAGACCACTTCCTTTCTCTCAATGCCTTCGTCTCCTGACCTAACAAGTTCAGACCAGGTCTGTCCACTAATCTTTGGCTCCTCTTGAAGCAACCATACCTATTCTTTACTCTTTTTCCTTTCTACATACAGAAAATCATCTAAAATTAGTGTTGTGTTGCAAAACTCACCCAGCTGTACAGGCTGCTTATTGATGCTCATTGCACTTTGCAGGAGTTCTGGATGTCCTGGCTCCTCTCAAAGAGGCATATTTTTCTCTCTCTTGGTTAATTTTCCTTCTCACTCCATTGAGGGTTTCTACAAGGCTTTCAGGTTTGCTTCCTTTTGTGGAGATATTCAAGAAAATGGATTCTTCTTCCATATCCTTATTTCTAGAAGGAAGAACACGCAGGTACTACTGTTAGACCACGGCCCTACCCCATCATATTTTTTCCTATACTGAAGTTTTACATGGGTTGACAGAGAAAACCGAGTACTGGCCAGGATAGTAGATCACATGATTTCTCTTTTGTTTTGTATACCTCTGTGACCTCCTTGTGTCCTTAGAAGCGGGTCAGGCTGTAGTGCCTCTGGCAGCACTTTTCTCGTGCCCATAAATAGCAAGCCAGCAATTACAGAAAGCCATTGTAAATTGAATTGGTAGTAGGGGCTTGGTATATAATTCCGCAGCCACCCAAGAGAATAAGCTTTAATGACTTTCTGCAACTATCTCATCTCTTGTTATCACTTCTGTAAATACATTCTGCGTTGTTTCTGTGATTAGTTAATTCTTCTGCATGGAAGTTGCATGCCTTGTGTCATTTTTCATATGGTTCTCAAGAGCGGATTGATCAGGTGCTCTTAGAGGCACATCTTCCATCAGCAGCTCACGTTGCACTACAGAGTCCTGACAAGTCATACACTAACGGTTGTCAAAGGCTGGTTTTCTCAAGGTGTAATTCTCCTCTACACACGATGTATAGTCACTGCCAATTTTTGCCAGAACTGTTCTCCACTGCATACACCTCTGTGCAGTAACACCCCCGGTATTCTGGGGGCATATGTCACTCACACCCAAATTCATCATATTCTTGCACACACACTGTGCCTTATGTTGCCTTTTGAAGTGTCTGTAGAAAACTTGCTCTGTCTTTTGGTGTAAAAAGCATACAAGGACGATAGCTTCATTTGAAGCCTTTTTAAAGCAGAGAAGTCCCTTCTGAGGAGGGCATTTCAGCTCCTTGTCTCTGTACAAGGGCATGGAGATGAACAGTATGAATGTTCCTCCAGAGTTCATGATGCCTGCACGCCTCTGCACGAGTTGTATCTTATTTTCAGTCTTTCTCTTAGTGACACTGTGTATGTGACCTTCAAGTTATCTCTCAAATTTCAGTTCTGCTCCTTAAGTCCCACTGAACGCTTTCTGCAGCCTTTCATTCTGACCCGTTCTTGTCCTTTCAGGACACTGTCGATAGATACTTTGCCCTGTATTCCTTCAGGAAACTGTGATACTATCTAATAGGGAAAAAAAGTACTAGGAACAGATTTTAAACCACAGAGCAGTCTGTAACAGTATTTTCTCTCATATGGCATATTAGAAGTGCATATTGAACTCTCCCTATCTAGGGGAATGTGCCAGAACTGTAAAAAAAATGTTTTAAAATATTGAGCTTCAATCATAACAGTAAGAATATCCTGCTAGCTGGATGCAGTTGTGTTTATCAAATGTTTCAAGTTCTAAATATTTACTTCAATGATTTGCTGCTACTCTCTGCTGCAACTGGTAGATTCAGTTAGTTATTAAATGCAATTAGTAAACTTAAAAAAAAAAGTTAACAACAAAGGGTATTCTTGGTAGCACAAATTACTGGGCAGTGGAGCACTAAACATACGACTTTCCATGCCCAGTCTACCTCTCCCATTAAAGATATCCGAGAATGAATTTTGTGTACATTTTTTTTTTGTTCCTTTATCGTATGCATTCTCTAAATCAAATCCAGAACTCAGCCCTTTAAAAAAAAAAATAAATCTCATATTAGCTCTTTGTTTCACAGATGTAACAGACTCTTCCTTTGAGCTGTGATTTTTTGGTTTGTTTTCTCCATTCAAAATCACATAATTCCCATAGTAGGAACTGGATCCTTCATATCCATTCTCAGTTTTTCTGGTTTTTCCTCTAAATTCTATTTTTTTTTTTCAAACTCTAGGTTCATCTGGATGAAATTCGCTGCTTGTGGAAGAGTTAATCTGGGTGATCTTGCAGATGGGGTACCCCCTAGGAGTCTGCCCTGCCCCCTGTGCTGCCTCCTGCTGTAAGGTACCAGTGCATTGGTGGGATGAGCCTCACTGCACTTGGTTCCAAACACGTGCAAAATTATTAATTTTCTTCCAGTGTTTTCCAGATGCTGGAGAAAGTCACCCCCTCATGTTTTCCATGCTTTTTTTTTTTTCTTTGTCAATTCCCAGCAGCTGGCTATGCGAGGTGTCTTCGAAAGCTGTTTGCTCCATGATAACTGTTTTTCGTCCTTGCTCACGGGCGCGAGCTTCTCATTTCATTCTCTGCTGCAGGAGCCAACAGTTTGACAACCTTTTCCATGGAACAGCCTCTCCCTTTAGCCATCGGGTCTCACCGTCAAGCTCTGGTACATGATTAAGGAGTCTGTCACATCTGACTTAATTTAGTCACAAATGCCTAGCTGTAAAACATTAAAGGGGCTTTTTATGTTACTGAACTTCCAGCAGTTTCCTTTCTTTTGGAAGAGAGCGTTTCTGAAACCTGTTTCTGCAGGTGACGTGGTGCTGCTGGCACCGGCTCCCTAAGCCCACTGAGACTGCCACGGGGATGAGTTGCTCCATCCCTGGGAATCCTGCTCCTCCCGCAGCTCGGCTGGCGAGCGGCCACTGCCGCAAAGGGAGGTCCACCCTGCGCCCCCCCAGCCCCCCGTGCCCATGGCCCAAGACCTCCAGCTCACTTTGGAGCTGGGGGTACCATTGTGGGAGGCAGCGTGAGAATCACACGTGGGCTCTTCACTCTGGCAGCGTGCGCATGCTGTTAGCCTGCCCTGACTGGAGACTTACTACATTTGGGAAGTAGCTCGCTGATGAGTGTAAAAATAACACTCGTATTGTTTAGTGAAAGCCAGAGGTTGTACAAAATAGGAGTGCAGCCTGCGTGCACCAGAGGAAGATGTTTTAATTGGTTTCAGAGCTGTACAATGGGGAGAATGAATCCAACAGCATGTGATGAACTGCATAAGATGAAGACCATAAAAAGAAACACAGCTTGTCTACAAGGCTGCTTTGTAAGTCGGAGCACTTTCTGTATTGTAATAGAGAAGTCTTTTTAAAAAGCTAATTAAAAATTTATCTGTAACGATATTTTTTGGAAGGGCTTGGAAATGTTTGAGTGCCAAGATTATTGAAGGTGTGCTGGAAGAAGAAAATCATATTATTTTAAGGAAAAGATTTCTTTCGGGCATTCCTCATGGACTCCTTTTTTGCAAATGTTAAAGCTCTGTAGCCTGGTTTTCCTCAGTACCTTGTAATACACGCAGCATCACAGCAGTCTTAATCTGAGATATTAAAATGCACATTTCCACAATTATTAAATGGAAAATATTTGTTATGTAACTCTTGCATGGTTATACTGATGTAGTACTTTGTTACTTAAACTGTGTTGAGAAGTTTCTAATAAGGTTTCAGAGCTGCTGCAAATGAAGTGGTTTGTTTTTCATAAACCCCTTTTTTTGCTTCCTTTTGCTGTCCCATGCTACCTCCTCCCATTTTACGTAAAATACGCATATAATCAGCATATGATTTAACACATGCAACCTAAGTGTGCAGCAAGTTAAGGACTTCTTGACAAAATGTCCTTACAGAAAAATGGATACAGAATGCAAGAATCGGTTCAGCTTTAGCCCAGCAATCTCTGAGGACATTTTCCTTCCCAGCGAGTGCAGGAACAGCTGGGTGAGGTGGTACCAACAGATGGGCTCAGCCGTGCCCGTGCAGGCTGACGGGGGGGACCTGATGGAGATGGCTGGGGCTGCCCCCGTGCCCCTAGCCACCCTTGCCCAGTGCTGCATGAGGGGGTGTTATCCCTCACCTCCCTTGTGCCATGAAGCCCCTGGTGCTGTGATACCAACTTCTCGCAAAGGAGACGGTGGCATTTCTAAATGGCAGAATTACCATCTCCACTCCAACCGCTACCGCTGTCCTCTGTGAATACGGTGAGATACAGAGCTGGTAGGTGTCGGAGACATGCAGAGGAATAGTGGCGTATCCATTCCCCTGTTTGCAAAGAAATGCACAGCCCCTGATAAGAGCTCGGTGCCGGAGCGAGATAATTAGCTGCAGCAAAGTTGAAGGTTTGATGGAGCAGCTGCTGGGGATTTGCAGAGTTGTCTGGCTCTCCCTGTCCCTGATAAATGACAAAACATTTCTCAAGGAGAGCAAACTAAAGGAAAAGGTTAGCGGACTTGTATCTGCCAGGAGCTTGCCAGTCTCTTTTGCGAGCCCACCTATGCTTTTGGTCCCCAACAACATCGCGGGACAGTCAATTTTAAAACTGAAGCTGAAGTTACATAAATACTTATCCCTTCCTAATAATTTAAACCTGAATTCTGATACCCTCACTAGGCTTTCCATCATCTGGTATTCTGATTATAACAAAGCAGTCCTTCCTTGCTTTCCCTGGCCATTAAGAAGTTCAGGTAGCCCCACAGTCCACCTCCACTACTCATTTTCCAAAATTAAGAGCTTTCTATCAGCTAAAGCAATGCTGTGGAGGCAAGAAGGTGCAGAGTCCAATGCAGCTGGGTAACAGCAAAAGCACAGCTCTTTTTGGTGTTTGTCAAGCTATGTGGCCACAGAAACAGCCGCTGGAGGATGAAGGCTGAGCTGGGCTGGGCTGTATGGCGGCAGCAGCCCCACAGCAGGACCCGCAGTGGCGATTGCCGATGCCGTGCAGGGGCTGCCCAGCTGTCTGCTCCTGCATCTGATGCACAGCGTCAGAGAACTGGAGAGAAACATCCTGGGAACCACTGGCTGTGAGCAGCGTGAGGGTGGCATGCCCGTAACAGGGACATTTGGAGGGCTGCTGGCAGCTAACATGAGGAGGTGTGGAAGGATGAGGTGTCCCCACAGATGTGGCAGAAGAAAGAAATGACATGAAGGAAGAATTACCCAAAGTGCTGAAAGCTGAGAAATGCTCTTGGCTTGTCAAATGAACAAAAACAACGCTGTGAGCTTTCTGTTGTTTGTTTTTACCAAGAACTTTTGTTCAGATGAAAGTGGTACTCCTGCTTTCTGCTTTGCAACAGCATTCATGGCCACTTCAAAAGCCTGCATCTTCTGTCAGATGCACAGAATAAATAGAGGCGGTGCATTTTCACAACAGAGAATCATTAGATCCGTATGGAATTAATTTGCTTAAGGACTACTAGGGCTGGCAGCTGTCACTGTGATCGACATTGTATTGTCATCTCTTTGGGAAAAATGCAGTTTATTCATCCCAGAGGAAGGGAGAAAATTATAGAATTGGATTTTCTTCTGGTGCAAATAAGTAAAAAGATCGAGTTAAACTCCACAGCTGACAGGAGCATTATAGAGGCCTGTAGCACCTTCTTCTGCCTCCCTTTATCTCTGGGGCTGTCAGCGTGATGGGAAACGTCTCACTTAGAAGATCATGAGATTTGGATTCTCTTTCCGGTGATCCTATAATATATTTATCGCTATCTTCTCCAGTGTTCTCCTTTTCCTGTAGAATGATTTCAGACATCGTGCTTTTTGACTGATTACCCCCCCAGCTTTAAAGAATCACCACTTTTCACTAACAGGCTTTAAAGTCAAAGACTCCCAAGCGGCCACCTGTCCTTAACAGCCCCGTGTTCTGCCCCTGTGATAAAAGACCTCAGACTACAGAAACCGAGACTGGTTCTTCCCAAGCCTCCTCTGCCAGAGGCCAGCGGGTGGTCTGCAGGGGGAAGGTGGGTGTTACTGAACAGGAGAGGCTGCCCAGCTGGTGCAAACATCGTGCTTAATGTAATGATGGTTTAATTTTGTTAAGATGGGCATTTTGCTGTCTAGTGATACAACGTGTGCCCTCTGCCACTCAAAGCTAATTGAAATGAAGTCACGAAGCAAAATCAGAGTCTTCCCTGCTCGGAGTAAGACTCTCACCCTAAAAAGGGCACTAAGAAGCAGCAAATATTTCACTGTCTTCCACGGTGCTCAGCAAAGACCGATGTAAGAAACCACCTGTTAGTGTTTTCCTATTGCAAAAAAAAATCAACCAAACCCAAATTTGGACAAATATTACCGTTTTCTAAACCACCTGGTAATATTATTTCAATATGATGAAGCAGAAGAGCATTAAAGGACATCCCTTTATTTGAAGAAAAGTGATGTTAAGGACTCAGCCAGAGGTGAGAGGTATGACCAGAAATGCTGCAATTACCAGAGTCGATGCTGCAATCGAGCTAGAGGAGGGGAAACAGACTCTTTCCCTCTTCTTAACCCCTGGGTAAAACAAACCTCTGGACTCATGGGTTTATGCCACATGGAATCTGCAGGAGCCTGTGCTGGTGACAGGAAGAGGCAGGTGGTGGCCACTCTGCTGACACGGACCACCGTGCTGAGCTCACCATTGACACACCAATACATGGGGAAACTGAAAACGGGGCTGACGACAGGGCTGTCGTTTCAGGCGGCGAGTGGGGGGCTGAGCTGCTTCCAGAGCTGTCCCTGGCAGTTTGCAGAGGAGGGAAAGGAGATGTTGGTGTGGGGTGCCCAGATGCCTGCCCCTGGGTGGGGAGCCCTGGACTCCAGCCTGGCCCCGTTTGCTCCCTGCACACCGAAACCTGCCGCGGAGCCTGGGCAGGTGCCAGGGGTAGCTCAGCCCTGCGCTGACGGAGACCCCTCACCCACTTTGTGCCAAAGCCAGATTACAAAACTGCTGCTGCTGCTACTGCCACACAGCCCACCCAAGCTAATAAAGGTGAGTTTTCCAAGACTCAGATTTCATCACCAGCTAACGCTTGAAAAGTTTTGCTAAATACGGCAGGAACTACAATGAGCATTAACTGTGGAGTAAGTTTGTGGTCCCTGAAACAGGCTGGTGTTTTTCTCCTGTGCTTCCAGCTGAGCCAAACCGTGGCAGAGCACGCCTGCGTAACGCTGGGAAATTCTGCAGCTGCCAGGAAGGTAATTTTTTTGGTTCGCTTTACTATTGCTATTCAGTATAAACACAAATGCTTTCAAGCGGATTTCTTTGCAGCACAAATTTTCTTTCTAGTCAGTGTGAAGTAATCTAGCAACAGCAGGGTCCAGCTGAGGGGAAGGTGCTGCAAAGTAGTAATTAATTAGTCTAATTGAAACAAGGTTGAGATTAATGGCCCGTGGTTCTGGTTCTGGTGGTGGGTAGGGTTGACACAGCTGATGGTTATGTTGTTCAGGGTGTGCTTTGTTCAGCTTGAGAGTCAAGGTACGTGTGTCAGTCTTGCTGGGCTGTGGCTTGGGGTGCTTGTTTCTAGTATCCTGTAAGTGCTTGGGACTGTGGCTATCAAGAGGTCTCTGGGTTTTCTGTGCTTCTTCTGAAGCTGGTGGGATGTCCTGAGCTGCAGGAGGTTGTCTCCCATGCATCCCTGAGGAAGGTATGAGGGAAGTCAGGCAGCTCCCCCAGTGTTCCCCTGCTGAGTGTTTTTTGTGACTTTGTATTTCTGCTGCTTGTTTTAGGCTCTCGAAGCCTGGATTCAGTCCCCTGGGTACAAAAGTTCTCAAAGGGGTGTGTATGTTTTTGTGCACACGCACAGTCATGTGTTTATACGTGGGCACAAAGCTGTGTGTCAGTGTGTGTAAATGCTCGTCGTGTCCACAGCTTTTGTGATCACTTAAAGTTCCAGAAGATCTTCCTGCTACGGCACTGTAATGAATGAAAACTACTGGGTTTGCCTGTGAAGTATCAAGCAATATCCTGTTTTCCTGAGCTGGACATCTTTTCAAAGGATAAGGTAATTCATTTATTATTCTTCTTTTCTAAAAGTAAATTATAACCTCTGATAGGAAATGATAGAACGGTTTGGTGTTTTGCCTCTTTAAAAATGCTATACGCTCAAACGTTAAGAAGGTGAAATTTCGAGAGAGGAAGGTAGGACAGGGGATGGAAGAGTGAAAGAAGCATCAGCAATTGCTGGCTCACGAGTGCAGGGGGAGATGGTTTGCTCCAGAAATAGTAGTGCTTGTACCCTCTCGAGTGGGCTTCAGGCTGGTGCCTGGATCCACACGTGCTTTGTACTGAATGTGCAGGCTTCAGCTGGTCGCTGCGGAGACCTAATTGCGGAGTCTATGCACGAGCACAATAGGAAAACACATGTTAAAACTCTTGCTTCTCTTCGTTTCACCTTTCCTAGTTCAGGACCGTGTGCTAGTGGCAGATGTACAAGCCCTGACAAAAATGTTGTCGTAGACTAAGCCTCTAAGTCACGTGCACTTTAAATCACAAGGTGGGACGGGCAACCATCCAGCCTTTTGGGGGCCATGTCAACACGCTTGTACACTGCGTAGGAGAGTGAATCTCAGTGGGATTGCTTAGGCGTTATTGCAATGCAAATATTGAATTATAATTATGCTAACAAGCACAAAAATGCAATAGATGCTCTTTCACTTGAAATTAGGGCTCAACAGAGCTACTGTCTTCAGCATGCGTGTCACGCAGCCGCTACAGCAGCACCAATCTTTCTGTGGAGAGAAGAGGGGGAATGAATATTCAACAATTGTTTTCGTTAAGCTGACGCTACAGTGGTCTCTGTTCTTTCTCTCTGGCTTACTCTTTGAAATGCAAATTTTCTAAAAGCAGAGAAATCGAGAGATGACAATCAATCTTTTTCTCCAGGGTATAAGGAACTTTAAAAAAATTAATTTTTAAACCTCTCTTCTCTTTAAGATTTTTTTTTTTCCTATGGAAACACTGATAATATTTGTAGGGGAAGGGTGTACAGAATCCTGCATGTATCTGGAAACAAATCTAGTGAACTAGGATCAGGACCACGCTTACTAGCTGTAGGAAGATATCTAGTCTTCTCTATCTCCTCGGTGATTGCTCAAAGTTACTTTTCCTCTGAGAAACTCCAGCCACCTGCCCAAACCCTGTTGTCAGCCTAAATATGTGCACTTGCAGCCTTGAGTTTAGTCCTTCCACTATTCTCTCTCTCCATGTTGCTGACCCTTGTAGGGGGACAAATACATAGTGAAAGCTGGTGGTTTCTGCTCGGCACCACGCTTTGCTGCCTGCAGCAGAGGGGAGCCCTGGCCAAGGGCAGGGAGCCCCACCAGGGCAGCTTCAGGTGGCTGGGCTGTGCGTGGGGCAGCCGCGTTTGGGCACTGCCACTCGTCCTGCCCAGCCAGTGTGGGCAAGCGCTTGGGTGTTTGCTGCTGGAGTGGCTGCACGTGTCCTCTCCGCTTCTGGTGTTGTGCTTGCTTGTGGATGGCATGGGTAGCTAATGATGAGTACGGGCTAGCATTTTTCCAAAGTTGGTTTGTTGTTTTTTTTTTTCTCAGCCCTCCAAATGCATATTTTGGTGGTCTTAAACTAGATTCACGCATACTGCCTCTTCTGTTCCTGGCTGTGTTGTGTTCGTGTGGTTCCCCTGGCCTTGCTCTTTGGTATCCCACAGTGAAGGACCTTGCTCCATCAGAGGAGACGCTCAGTTGTTAGCAGCTTCTCTCAGCTCATTGGTTTCAAAGTGACTTGTGGTCACTCCTAGGAAGGCATTTAAGAAAACTGCATGAATGACATTTTTGGTTCTTTCTCTGGTGAATACAAATCTTTATTGTAGCTAAAAGGGAAAACAGTAGATGTCTGAAAAGGGACATTTGCTGAACCCTTTGTTTGACTTATCTTTCATAATCTTGGGCTGCTTTACTAAGAAGAAATAGGTATGAAAGCTTGGTCCTCTGTCTCTTTCTGTCTGATTAGTTTACCCTTATCAGTGAATGCAGTTTAAAACCGCATGACATTTGTTCTTACCTATAAGCATACACTAAAGAGGATGTAATCTATTTTCTTGTCATCCTAGAGGTGCCAGGAGATGTCCCTAAGATTATATAAAACATAATAATTGCCCTTATTAGTATGGAGCTAATGAGTATTGAACTAATCAATCAGCTGACAGTAATATATTACACAAAGGGATCCCAATCTGTCTTCCTGAAAGACAAAAAACGTGCAAGAATTTTCTTCTACAACATATAGAAAATAAGACCCAAAATGGTGGTTAAAAGGGTCTCTTCGGTCATCATCTGGCATTTGTCGTCAAGCTAGCATTGCCTAGAGTATTTTGATAGAGAATAGAGCTTCATTAGTCACTAATAATGCCTTGCGAACCTCTGTCTCAAAAAGAGATTCTCCGTTTACGGGGAGAAAACGGTCGCGTTGGACATGCAGCATGGAGGCTGCGTTGGTAAGAGTTGCTACTGGTTCTAGATGTTGGGGAACAAGTTACCTTTCTACCCATGGCCAGCCTCATGTAAAGCAAAATGTTTCTTAAAAAGAAGCATTACACAGTAGTTTCTGAGCGCGATAACATTGGTACTGGAAAACTGATATATAGGCTGTTGTGTAGTCTGCTGTCGGTGAAAAGGAGAGAGCAGCAGGGTGAGGGCAGATGGGTATCTTCAGGTATCCTGGCCGGCACTACAGTGATGCTCTCTGAAGTGCTGTAGATCCAAGGGAATGTTGTGAGCAGTGCTGGCAACTTGGGAGAATAAGCTCCTTCAAACAAGACGGCCAAATTTCATTGCAGGACAATACACACCCAACGGGCTTTAAATCTTCACCTCAAAAATGTATTAGTAAGGGGGAAGAAAGGAAGGTAGGGAATGAGGTTGCTATTTTCTAAGTGCATATAGGCCACATACGTGAGCTGAACCATGCTGTTCTGCTACAACATGAAGCACAGCCATAAAACTGGGGTTCCAGTGTGGCCCTGTGCCCTTGGTCAGGTTATAAGCTACTGTTCCTCTAAGCACAGCTTTAGGGAAAGGAGAGGAATTGGAAAGGCAAATGGAGACCTTGCTCTTGTGAAGAAATTTCTGTTTCCAAAATGTCCCTTTCTACAGCATCCAGAAGAAACTCTGAAACAGATGGCTGGAGTGTCCATGCATCTGCTGTGTGTGTGGACACGGTGAGCTGGGGCAAAGTGTAGCTGCCAGTACCATGCTGGGCTTAGTTGCAATCATCCATCCACTCAGCCACCAAAAGGATGTTTCTGCTGCTGGATTTGGCAGAGCCTGTATCTGTTTCTTGCTCTTCAGAAGCAGGAGAATGAAGGCTTTGTCCCTGCCTGTCCTGTGGCTTCCCTCCCACCGTTTCCAGTGGACAGAAGGATCTTATGAACCATCACAAAAGCATGGTGGAAATTTCCTCTCCTCTCTGTGTTTGTGCTGACGTGTTTCTGACTCCTCCACCTTTCTTTCCCTAATTGGAAGGTTCATTTAGACATAGGCATGGCCTAGATATTGTACCACAAAAATCAAACCAAGAGCCATCTCCAATACTTGTAGGCAAAAACCAGCACAGAACTGGTGAACTGATAATGATAGCGAGCAGAATTTTTGTTCTGTCACTAAAACTGTGATTAAGGATTTCAGTCCAAATCTCTTTGGGCAATTATGCAGAAATATGCTTCATTCAGTCTATCACGCAGGACCTCCAGGAACACGAGCAGCCAATTTGTACCCTGTGCCAATAAGCATGCTGAAATTTACCCTGCCAGAGATGCAGCCCACCACCAGAGCAACGCCATGCCGCTTCAAATCTACTTAACAGTAACACAAAAGGAACACGGGTTACTGGGTTCATCCGCCATCCATCACTTGTCCTAAATTGTTTGAGACTTTATTGTATGTTTTATTGCCCATGCTGAGGGGCCTACAGTGATCTAAGCTTCTTAAACATACTTTAAAAAAAACCCAAACCCACTAGGAACTGCTATTGGGAAACAGACGCGAAGACAACTATCTCTGGATAAAAGCAAATAGGTGTAGGATGGAAGTTTAAGCTAGGAGTGTGTGGTTGCAGTCGCTTTTCCATGGATTACAGGTTGTCACAGCCACGGCTGATGCGTTGCCTCTCCCCTGCCTGCGGCTGCCTGTGCTAAATCTGGGGTCTGCAGAAGAAGGGAGCATCTCTTGGGCTCTGGAGCTAATTATTGTAAGCATCAATTTTGTATCTAGGCACAGTGAAATCTAAGAGATAGATGGACTTTTAATTAACCTGCTCATCTAGGTTACTGGAGTTTTGAGATGAGGTCTTTGTTTTGCATATTATTTCGTTACACTGGGGGACCGGGTGCCTTGCCCTACAGCCAGTATCTTCCTAACAGTGTTTGGAGCTGGGGGCAGGTGGGGGCTTCCTTACATAAGAAAACTCTGTCATTCTTTGCATGGTAATGACCTAGGAGAAAGAGGCTTTCCCTAAAAATTAAATTCTGCCTTAACATACACAGAGTAAGTGGACACATTTTTCCTCAGGGAGCTGAGAGTGTTAAGTCTCAAGCACAGCAGGGCTGCGTTCCGACACAATTTAAATGCGTTGATAGTTCTGTGCCACTGTGACTGTACTGAAGGAGCTGCTACAGAGCTGCATTTAATGCCCAATTACATAAGGTATAACTAAACGTCTCAAGCCGTTAGGAAGTTCCTGCAGGGCTTCTAAACTCTCAAAAATATAGAACTGCACCTAAAAATCATCGAGAACTAACATTCTGAGACTTGTGGGGTTTGTGGCATGGTGGTTTTTTGGCTGATGGTTTTTATTGTTTGTTTTATTTTACTTTTTTTTTTTTTTTTTTTGGTACTAGCTGCAACTAGTTTAATGGGAGATAGTCTCCTGTGAATCTCTACTCATATTACAGAAGAGAGGGAACCCAAATTTCTCATTAGTACTTTACAGTGCCATTAGTTCTCCCTTCAGACTTCAGGAGGCATTTAAAAGCCTATGGGCATTCTAGCAGCAGTTGTACAATGCTGATAATAAAAGTCACATAAGCTTTAATTTGAGTATATGGTGAGCAGCATCTAGAAAGGTATTCTTCCTACTTGGGTTGGTAAGCCCGTAATTGTGTCCTAACCTATTTTGTACTTGCTACTTATCATCCATTTGCCATGGTTCTCTCCTTGGTGCAAGTTGGAGGGGCTGCTCCTGAGCCTTTCAAATTCAGCTGCACAGAGAACCAAAGACTTGCCCAGGGTTTGATCCAGAATTCAGGCTCAGCTCAGTGCCCGCCCATGCTTCCAAGGTCTGTCTGGCACTTGGGCCACAAAACCATGATTCAAGAAAAAAAAACCCCAAACTGCACTAGGTGGCTTCTCCTGTAAAATTTGTTTAATTTCCCTGGATGTTTGAGCAACGCTCCAGTTTCTAGAATTCTGTAGCAAAACCGAAATTATGCGGATGCTCAAGAAGTCTTTTTAATAACACTGGAACAAAATTGTTCCCTCTTTTTGTGAAAGTTTCAAAGATATTTGCTTTTCAGTCTGTTTTTGGAATGAAACCACACTTTGAAGTCCAGGATTTTCCTCGGGGAGAGAGGAGCGCCTTTTTCATATTGGCTTTACACACTATGATCATCTTGGAGCCCTGGAACCAATTCTCTCTTGTCACAGATGCAGACATAAAAGCAAAATTGGTAGAGATAAATTCATCGCTTCATGGTTGTCTAATTCTTAAGGAAATCTCTGTCCCCCTCCAGCTGCTTACCCAAAGTTAGTAAAATTAGAGGTCTTTGGAGCTAGGGTCTTAGACATGAAGTCTTCAGCTTGCTGACCTTTTCTCTGTGTCGTGGCTGGAGCAGCGGGGCTGGAGGAGGTGAAGGTACACAGTGTATGGAACCATTTTCAGGCTGCAGCTCCTGACTCCGCTCCCTATTTACTTTCTGGAAAGCTTTTTGCAGGTTTGTAAATGACAGGTTGTGAGCCAAAAGCACAGAGAGAGCGTCTTGAAAGCAGTGTTCTTGAAAAATGATTCATTGTATTTCTAAGACCCATCGTATCCCAAGCAGTAGTGTGCCATCATGACTTTCCCTTCTCAGCACCTATTAAAGAGAATCCCTGGGCTAATCCTTCAGAGATAATGAGCAGAATGATGGTAGTCATAGAAACTGCTGCTTAAATATCTGTTTTGCACAAACTCCAGCGTATGGCTAATTACACAAGTGATGGAAATCTGTTTCAGCCCTGTACGAAGCACTGCCATTTTACTAGCTCCAAGCAAGCTCGCTGTTCAAAATGGGTATAACTACATCTGTTCTTTAGCTGGGCTTGTTGGTAGTGAAATGAAGGGGAATTTCTAAACACAGTGCTTGCTATCTATTGGTAAAGGGCCTCTTGAACAAATGTTAATCAAGGACAAAATAATAATTGAGGTGGCCATAGAAATAGGTGCCTCATACATGTACCCATTGTATCGTAAACAGGCTCTGTTAAGTCCTGAATTCAGTGTATCGTGTTTAAACACACTTTTTCCAGTAAGGCTTCAAATCTGTTGCTCTGAGAGCTGTAGACCTGCTGGTCATGTGTCCTTGTAGCTTCAGGCTGTGAGAGCTGATTGATTTTCACCACAGCAGCTAAACTGTGTGAATATTGGAGGATGCTACTTGGGGCAAACAAATGTGACTGGGCACGTTTAACGAACCCTTTGCCTACAAGGACTTAAGACTTCTTGGGCTCTTGCTAAGTCTGTCCAGTTCAAATCCTCTTGCACAGCCAGTACAGCTGGCAGAGTGCTAAGCACGGTTTTATACCAGTCCCCCCATGCCAGCTCAAAGGAGGGATGAACAAACTGGAAAGAGCCCCAGAACAGCGTGGCTGAAGTGGCCACAGGGCCGGAGCATGGGATGTACTGGGAGAGGCTGAGGGAAAGGGGCGAGTTCAGCCTGGAGAAGAGAAGTTAAGGAAGGGCTAACTGCCGTCCTGCACTGCCTGACAGGGTATGGCAGAGGGGGTGCAGCCAGGCTCTCCTCAAGAGTGCAGAGCAAAAGGACGAGAAGCCATCATCACCAAGTGCAGAAGGGAGAACTTTGTTTGGAGGTAGTTGTAATGAACTACTTAAGCGTTAGAACAAGTGCTCAGAGGGCTCTCCAGCCTGGGAACTTCCAAAAGTCGGCTAAACCAAGCCTTGCACAAGCTGGTCTGACTGAAGCTAGCATTGCTTTGAATAGGAGGTTGAAATACAGGATCTCCAAAGGACCAGCCATGATTCTGTACAAATGAGACGAGGAGCAGGAAGGTTACTTCAGGTCACGCAACAGACTTGCGTCCAAGTCAGGAAAAGAGAATGTGCGTCCCTTAACTTGCAACCATCGTTGCGCTGAGTAGCCTGTATTGTTGTTCTGGCACAGCAATATTTCCCTGCTTAGGAGAATTCGTGATCCAATTTAACAAGCAATTTTTTGTGCCCTTTTAAAAATGAGTAACGAGAGAGGCAGGGGGGGAAATATTAGAACTCTGCTGCTTTGAGGGTATCTTAAAGAAGTGATGCTTTCTAGTCCTGTGCTTTTCCCTATAGCTTTTGTGGTAGAACCATGCCTGTGTTGAGTAGAAGCAACCCTATGCTCTATGAGGCTCTTCCTTGTCTCCAAAGACATTTTTCTTCAGAAACAGTAATGGTTAAGGTGCTGCTGCATTCCTGGAAGTTGTATTTCCAAACAGAAATAGAGAGTATATTCAAATGCTAATATTTACTGGCATGATGCATATCTTGGTTACCTCTAGTAATGCCTTTGAAGTTTTTATTAGCAGATAGGAAATCTTTTTCCTGTGGTTCATGAGGTGTCTGGTGTTATCTCAACTGTTGTTGCTGAATTTCAGTCTGAATGTGATATTTAGCTGTCAGTATAAATTGCAACAAAGGGTTAGGTATGTCTATGAGGGGGTGTTTTTGCTGTGTTATAATATTTCATGAAATACAACCCCATGAATGTGAGTTAGTAATTATGAATATTATTAAAATTTATGAAAACATCTGGTAATAAAGCTGCAACATCTCTAAGTCTTGGGGGGTGGAAAGAACCCAGCAAAATCCCACCTGTATTGACTTTAATAATAACTTCTATTATCAGGTTCCTGCAGATGTTTCTCATAAACTACATTTGCTGAATTCCCCCTTCACCTATAATACAAAATGTGTGTTTACCACTGTCCAACCCCTTTTAGCTGGCATAATCATTCCTACCAACCATCTGTGCTGTGCTGATCAGCCTCAGGAAATATAATACAGGTTTGCTTTCTCCACCTTGGCAGAGCCTTTGGCTGCGCTACTGTGTACCCTAAAATAAGTCATAAATTCTACAGATTAAAAGGAACTAAAGGAAGAAATAAGTAACTTGCTTATTTGCTATGGCAAAGTTTAAAAGCTAGACACAGCTGCACGGTAGCTAAAGCAAGCTTTGTCTTGGTGGCAAGATGGAGTGCAAGGCTTGACTTATATATATATATATATATATATATATGTTCTAAAATCCCCTACAGATGACGTCAATAAAATCAAATCCTGAAGGTGAAAGTGGTTTCTTTGTTCAATTTTTTAAAATATTCATTTTTGTTTTATTTTTTCAAAGGTGTGTGTGGGTGGGGTGTTTTCAGTTATCCCAATTTACTGTGACGGCTGAACTTCACCCATGGCATCTATGAAATCCTAATATTGAGTTGTTTTAATGACATGCATAATCACTTTGACACTTGGATAAATACAAATTAGAGGGAATGGATTTAAGCCATTTTTCAAGGGGAATAACACTTTATTATGGAGCAAACTCCTTCAGGATCAATACAGTCAAACCTAGGAAAGTTACATAGGGGCCGTCACACTGAAAAACAACTTTTTAATGGACCTTTTCAGCTGCTGAGAATTTCTCATTAAACTACAGCCAATTTCATCTGAGAGGGCAGGGAATGGGAGAATAAACAGCAGTGTTGCTCTGCTGAGCATGGAGGCTCCCAGCTCGGTATGGGTACTGACCCTTGCCTCTTCTGGAGGGCTGTGGGCTAAAAAAGCTGTTAAGATCTGGCCCAAAGATGTCTGCAAAGTAAACTCATCTTCTTGGTTGATAACAGTTCTCCATTTACCATAACCTGACTTTGCTGGTGAAAATGCTCAGGTGATCCCTCTCTAATCGCTTCAGTTTGAGACAGCTGAAGAGGGAGGAGGTCTGAGCTGGGGACCCAGCAAACTACAGGGCAGCCAGCTTCATCTCCACCCCTGGAAAGGTGATGGAGCAGCTCATCCTGGAGGTCATCTCAAGGCGTGTGGAGGAAACAACAATCACGTTGAACAGTCAAATTGTGCCTGGCCATCCTAATAGCCTTCTGTGATGGAATGACTGGCTGGGTAGATGAGGAGGGAGCAGTGGATGGTGCCTACCTTGACCTCAGCAAGGCTTTTGACACTGTCTCCCATAACATCCTCGTAGGTAAGCTCAGACAGCGTGGGCTGGATGAGGGGACAGCGAGGTGGACTGAGACCGGGCTGAAGGGCAGAGCCCGGAGGGTTGTGACCAGCGGCGCAGGGTCCAGCTGGAGGCCTGTGGCCCACAGTGTTCCCCAGGGGTCAGTGCTGGGCCCGGTCCTGTTCAACTTGCCCATCGGTGACCGGGACGCGGGGACAGAGCGTGCCCTCAGCACGTGGGCAGGTGACACGAAGCCGGGGGGAGCGGCCGATACACCCGAAGGCTGCGCCGCCCTTCAGCGAGGCCTGGGCAGGCTGGAGAGCTGGCGGAGAGGAACCTCGTGGGGTTCAGCACAGGCAAGAGCAGGGTCCTGCCCCTGGGGAGGAGCAGCCCCACGCACCCGTACGGGCTGGGGCTGACCTGCTGGGGGGCAGCTCTGCGGAGGGGACCTGGGGGTTCTGGTGGGCAGCAAGTTGCCCGTGAGCCAGCAGTGAGCCCTGGTGGCCAAGGGGCCAGCGGGACCCCGGGGTGCGTGAGGGGGAGCGTGGCCAGCAGGGGCAGGGAGGTGACCCTGCCCCTCGGCTCTGCCCTGGGGAGGCCGCACCTGGGGCGCCGTGTCCAGGGCTGGGCTCCCCAGGTCAAGGGAGACTGGGAACTGCTGGGCAGGGTCCGGCGGAGGGCTACGGAGGTGATGAGGGGACTGGAGCGTCTGCCTCATGAGGAGAGGCTGAGGGAGCTGGGCCTGTTCAGCCTGGAGAGGAGAAGGCTGAGGGGGATCTTAACAATGTCTACAAAGATCTCAAGGGCGGGTGTCAGGAGGATGGGGCCAGGCCCTTTTCAGTGATGCGAAGTGATAAGACAAGGGGAGGTAGGCACAAACTGCAACACAAGAAGTTCCATCTGAATATGAGGAAAAGCTTCTTTCCCTTGAGGGTGACAGAGCGCTGGCACAGGCTGCCCAGAGGCTGTGGAGTCTCCTCCGGAGACATTCAAAACTCACCTGGATGTGATCTTGTGTAACCTGCTCTAGGTGAACCTGCTTTAGTAGGGGGTTGGACTAGATGATTTCCAGAGGCCCCTTCCAACCCTGACCACTCTGTGAGGCTGTGGAGAGGTGTCCATCTCTGGAGATACCTATATCCATACCTGTCATGGTTTAACCCCAGCTGGCAGCTCAGCACCACTCAGCCACTTTCTCACTCCCTCCGGTGGGATGGGTGAGAGAATCAGAAGAGTAAGAAAATTCATAGGTTAAGTAAAGCAAAAGCCACACAAAGCAAAACAAGGAATTTATTCCCCCCTTCCCACCAGCAGGCAGGTTCAGCCATCTCCAGGACAGCCGGGCTCTCTCATGTGTAACGATGACTTGGGAAGACAAGCACCATCGCTCTGAACACCCCCCCCTTCCTTCTTCTTCCCCCAGCTTTATATGCTGAGCGTGACATCATTTGGTAGGGGATACCCCTGGGGTCAGCTGGGGTCAGCTGTCCCGGCTGTGTCCCCTCCCAGCTCCCTGTGCCCCCCAGCCCACTCGCTGGTGGGGTGGGGTGAGGAGCAGAGGAGCCCTTGGCTCTGGGTAAGCCCTGCTCAGCGGCAGCCGAAACATCCCTGGGCTATCAACGCTGTTTCCAACACAAACCCAAACACACAGCCCATACTGGCTATTATAAAGGAAACTTAAATCTCTCCCAGCCAGTATAAAACCAGCACAGTACCTTACTCCAAATGCTGACCACTGTGTGTATCTCTGCCTCTCCCCTATGGCTCGAGGTTACCATCCTCTTTGTTCTCCTGGACTGGCTGATAATGTGAACTTTCATGAGGCAAAATCAGCTGGGTCTGGCTAAACTTAGGCTGAGCTCCTCTGTAGTGCTTAATTGCCTTGGATGTTTAACTGGCTCAGTAGGTGTTTGCTCTCCATCAACCAGCTACCCAGCTGTCACCTAATCTGCCGCTGCTGAGCACTGATAGAGCCACCTATGCTGTGGTTATCAACAGTTTTAGCACCAGCATCTCTGAAGACCTCAGCTGGGGTTTTAAACCCACCCTTCTACCACCTGCCAAACCATCACTTTGGTGTCCCCAGAGAAAAAGGTGGTCAGCCAGACCCCAGCTTCTCTTGGGAGGCTTATATGAAGGGTTGTGTCCAAACTACCACGCTGACTAGGATGAGATACTTCTGCTGTTCCTTCCCCCCCCCCCCCCCCCCCCCCCCCCAAAGTGAATGCCCTAACCCATATCCAGCAGTGACCTGCCTTTCCTCCGACTGCACAAAACAACTTCTGACTGGCCCTCAAATGCCTTTCTGTGATCATTAGAGCAATCAAAGTTATGTTTAGGCTGTTGACTTTCCACTGATGTCCCACTGAGAGAAAAAATAAAAATAATGTTGCTGCATTATCTGTAAAGTCTACCTGGAAGCACAATGTGGGACCCACATCCATTGAAAGCCAAAAATTTATTCGTGGTCTAGCTCAGCTGATGAAGGACAAGAGAGGAATTCTGGTACAGAACTTAATGCCTTGAATCCTCATCCTCTCTTCTTAAATGTTTTGATAAGAAAGATAAGGAAGCGGAAAGGAACAAAACAAAGCTGAAATTTTTGAAGTCTTAACTCACTGGTTACTTATCTATTAGTTGATGTACAACCGATGTAACTTTTGAACTGCACTTCATTAGTTGTGGGAAATAACCTGAAACTTAGTAATTTATACCTTGCACCTTTAAGATAACATTTCCCAGTGCTGGAAGGAAAAGCACATTTTTTTTCTCCAGACTTTTTATTATCAGCCTTTCATTGTCTCATGTGTGACAACCTACCTATGGAATAATCCCCAATTACAATACACAGGAGTGTTTTGGAACTAAACTCACTGGCTGGTATTTTTTTGTTGGTGTTTTGTTTATTTTTAGTCAGTACTAGAGGTACAACACCAAATCCTCGTTTACTTACTTTCCTTATTCAAAAAAAAAAAATAAAAGCAGGATATTGGACTGGAGGAATCCACATTAATAATGGTCTTTCCCCTTTAGAAAGGTAATACTGCATTATATATATATAATATTTAGCATCTGCTGTTAATATCAACCTGTCTGATAATGCAGCAGTAGCCTTGCAACTTCCTAGACAGTTGCGGAGCACCCAGTGACAAGTGTCAGACAGTCTGTACTGGGGATTAATCTGAACAAGGGCACAGCTTAGAGGAAATTGGGAAACCCAAATAATGAGCCTTGAGCTAACTTTTGCTGAAGATTGTCTCCCTGTGTAGCTAGGGAGTATTTATGATTTCGGTATGTTTGTAAAATATTGCCCAGTTGTAAGTAGCACTGTCTATATATTTATTTTTTTTTAAATAAAATCCTTTTCTCACAGCTGAACAATGAGGCCAGACCTTTGCAGCAAGGGGTCGGGGGTGCACTGAGTCTGAGATGGTTCAAACATCTCAGCGTTCCCTTTGCAGCTTGGCCTGATTGCAAGATTTACACAGGACTGTAGGTCTTCGCTGTACTTAATGAGTTTTGGCAAAGCAGACTGTGTGCAAGAACAGCCTGGAAAGGTTAGGCAGCTGACATTTCAGGAGGCAGCAAATAACACAAGTTGATAATGTCAAGGAGCTGGTGCGGTCTTTTGAGAGCTACAGGTGGGTCCCAGATAAATGCTGCAATAACTGGCAACTTCGATTTAAAAATTATGTTTTGGGTAGCAGTATTATTTCCTGTTTGCCTGTGAGACTCACCAGAAATGTCAGACGGGGATGGCGGTATTTTACATATGACATTTTTCTTCCTAGCTCTTTTTAGGGGTTGTAAAATTCTTCCTGGAGGACAGCCTGTATTCCCTTCCTTCCTGTGTTTGCGAGCAGGAGTTGCATGCAGAATCCCAGGGGGGTCTTCAGGCTCCTAACCTGCCCTGCAGTACCTGTGCTGACTCCACACAGGTGCCTGCTTTCACTGTGAAATGGAGAAGGCACGATGCTCTCCAAAATACACCATCTCGTGGAATGCTTGTGCTACAGGGTAGAGCAGAGCAGCCAGCACACATGATTAAACGTCGTCAACACCAGTACATAAAGCTTGGAAAGACAGCCCTGGTAAGGATCCGGTGCTATGAAAGTTTGACAGGCACCGGTTTTTTAAGCTATACCATAGATTTATGTGTTCAGCATGCATTTTTGGTCATGAAAAGTGGTAGCTGAAAATTTGCAGCCTTTGATGTAACTGAATTCAAATATTGGGGATAATCCTGTTAGCAAGCAGTGAATTCCTGTCTGCCTACTCATCACATCTAAATGTATTTCCTAGCAGCTGCTAGAGACAAGGTGGGGCAGAAGGCTTGGTCAAGCAACATAATAATGTTAATCAAGAAAAATAATGATGGGTGATGGATGGAGGGTGTGCATTCATAAAAGGTGCTCTCACCATAGTGGATCAGTTAGGCCCCCTCAGAGCCAGATATGTTACCTTCTGAATGCCTGTAGCAAGGAGGGGATACTGCTGCACCTTCCCAGGGTACCCATTGTGGGCTGTGTTTGGTTACAGATGTCCAAAGATCTGCATCCGCATGGTTCTGATGTCAAATGTCCCATGAGTTTCCATCAGAAAAGGCCTCCTGACTTTCAGATCCCAGGGATATTGTTGGTCTCAAAGTTGCAACAGACCCTTGGCTTTCTGGCTAATACTTCAGTTTGTCCTGTGTTAAAAGTTGCTAACAAGTTTTGAAGGTTATGACTCGGTAATTTGAGCCACCGGTTTTTGTAATTGACTTCAAGTGCAGTAGATGATAGAGATCACTTTTTATTATGTATGTCAGTACTTGTAATTGCAAAGCTTGACAGTTACTGTATTCAAATCGCTAAGGCCAAACGCACTCCCATGACAAAGCCAAGCTGCTGTGCTTGCTTTGTAAACCACCTTGTCAGTTGAGCTCTGTCTCAAATGGCTTGCACGCACATATGAATGCCAGAAATGTGGACGTGGCATCTTTTTGTCTTAAAGAAAAAATATGCAAATTTCTTCTTAGTATACTTATAAGCAACATCCCCTCTGATAGGTACATACCTATATAGCTACCATGTAGATGCTGTTATGTGTTGATGGGATGTTAACAGTATTAACAAATTCGAGTGTCTCCTGGCACTTTGCAGGAAGACATTCTGGATTCATAAAAAAGGCTGGACTTTGAGTATGAACTTATAAAAGGAAGAGTTAGATTTCTGCTAGTGCCACAGCATTGCCAGGAAGTTAGTTTTTATTTTAGATTGCTGCAATTATTTTGTTTATTGGGTATTACAGATAAATGTGACTTTTTGAGTATCAGTTAAAAATACAATGAAGAGACTCTCCAAGTGTTGTTTTAACCAGATTCATTACTTCCCTTCTCTTATAAAGAATTGAAATCACTTTCATATGGCATTTGGTTCCCATGGTATTTGTTTTAGCTGCTGTAAGGAAAGAAAGATGAGCAGCAGAACCCCAGAGATACAGGTAAAAGGCAGTGTCATTTCATGATTGAATGATAACACACATCAACAAGTGGGAAAAATGCAAGTTATGTTCCCAACGCTTGCAGATCCATGTATTGGTGTAGGATGTTTGTGTGTTGCATACGTTTGTTAGTTCCTTTGGAAAGCATTTCCTTGATTCTTGATGATGTCTGAAACCCTAATGAGATGTCCTCACAACAAGCAGGCGGACTCAGCAGGAAGCCCCAGATGAGGAGGAGTTCCTTGGCTTGTGCTAGTGGACCTTTATGTCATTAAACCACGTACCAAGACAGCCTTTTTCCAGACTTGTCCTTTTTCCTTTCTTGGTATGTGGTCAGTCCCTTCCTTCTAGGCATGAGTTGACATAAACTCTTGTTCTGCAATCAGTGCTTCATTTAAAGCCTTACAGCATTGGCTCCTTGAGAGTTGTTAATGTTGCTCTGACAAAAACCTACACCACTTGAACCAGTATGGGCATGTTTATGTGTTTTGTTGGATTGTCTCTTGTTTTGACCAGTGTGTGCAAATGTGCTGGTTTGGGCTGGGATAGAGTTAATTTTCTTTAGAGTAGCTAGTACAGGATTATGTTTTAGATTTCCAACACAGCCGGGACAGCTGACCCCAGCTGACCCCAGGGGTATCCCCTACCAAATGATGTCACACTCAGCATATAAAGCTGGGGGAAGAAGAAGGAAGGGGGGGGGGGGGTGTTCAGAGCGATGGTGCTTGTCTTCCCAAGTCATCGTTACACATGAGAGAGCCCGGCTGTCCTGGAGATGGCTGAACCTGCCTGCTGGTGGGAAGGGGGGAATGAATTCCTTGTTTTGCTTTACCTGTCTTTACCTCAGCCCATGAGTTTTTCTCACTTTTATGCTTCTGATTCTGTCCTCCACCCTGTTGTGGGGGGAGTGAGTGAGCGAGCAGCTGTGTGGGGCTTAGTTGCTGGCTGGGTTTAAACCATGACACTGTTTAGGAGTACACAAAAGAAAACAGCTAAAGCAAATGCCAAGTAGCTTTCTCGGTAGGTGTTGTGCACCGCACAGACTGTGCCTCAGGTTCTGCTGGCTTGCACCGTTTGTCACCTGAAGCAGATCTGCCCCTTGGCCAACCTTTGGTGTTAGAGCTCCAGTCTAGTGAGCTTCTCACAATTTTTTTCCCATTCTTGCCCACTAGTGAATATCTTGTGATTTACTGTATGTTCTGGGGGAGGTCCTTAGCCCAGATATTCTGCCCTGTCTGGGCCAAGCAACTGAAGAACCGAGTTTCTACTTTCACGGTGTGTTTTCCTGTTCTGTGGCCTTCCTTTAGCTGAGGGGTTAGGGTAGGCACTTGAAGTTGTTAATTGCAGAACTTCATTGCTGGATGATCACTTAAACCATGGATACTGGCCTAATTTAGCCTTGCTGATGATTTTGAAAATTCCTTCTGTTCTGGCATTACAAGGTTTTAGGTACATAGGCAAGGTATATCAAGCGTATGTATATATGTTAGTTTCCATTTGCTGAAGTTCAAGAACTTTTTCCCAGTAAAGGGATTGTCTGACACGGAAGAATTATGTTACTGCTTTTGAAGGAAAAAACCCTCTTGCTTCTGCTGGTACAACCAGATACTTTGTTGCTCTTGAAAACAACCTTTTTTGCTTTTTATAGGCATTGATAGCAAGCCACGGTGGTGACTCAGCTAGCATATCAGTTGAAATATGGGATAGTAATGAGTTAAATAGATTGTCAAACAAAATAATCTAATTTCTATGACAGGGCAAAGGTGGGTTTTTTTGTTTGCTTGTTTGTTTTTGCTGTCCCAAGTGCCTAGGATACACAGAAATTATGTCTTTCCATCATCTTTTTTCTGCTCTGGGGATGAGGACAGGTTGGTGGCTAGCCCTCTAAATAGGATGCTCTGCAATTCCTCATCCAAGCTAACTGCAATAGCTTCTCTTGAAGATCAGCTGGTCTGGCCTCTCTAGACCCAAGGCTTTCTGAGTCCCTTGGTGCTGCATCACTTTTTGCAGGAGACTTAGAGTGCTCTGATGGCTGAAGTTGTGTAGCAGCCAGAGGCAGGAGAATTTTGAGCTACAGAGGTGGAGATGGTGACCGTGTACAGTCTGGATGTTTATGTATATATTACAGGCTGATAGGGTTAAAGCTGTTCAGCTTGTTACTAAACGGTACTGAGCCTGTGAGGAGAAACTGCTCCTGTTATCCTTGACATCTGTATTTTTATCAGAAGTTACCTGAGCATGTTGCATCCCAGCACAAATTGTAATACTCTTCTGGAAGCACAGATCTGTGCTCGGAAGGATAGAGAATATCTATTGTATTTCCAGTCCTTGCGTCCTGCACAGCCAGCATCTAAGTGTAGAAGAACCCGGTTCATCCTTGTCTGGACACAGCCGGTTGCGCTTTACTGCCCTGAGCTTGGGCTAAACATCCAGGAGTTAGATTGCTCCTTTGTAGACCACTGGTGGTATGCTTTGTTGTCTTGTCTTAGACTGTGGGCTGGCTTGAAGCCCGTGTCCATCCTGGGAAGCACCTGACGCAGCCATGAGATTGCTTTTCAGCAGTAAGACAGGAGGATGCAGGGAAAGAGCACGTGTCTCATCAGGCAGGAGGATCGGAGGCAGCAGGAATTAGAGGTGGAGCAGTCCATGGCAGCTCATGCAGGATGCGGTCTTCTGTTGCCAGCACCGGGATAAGGTGGGTGACGCAGTGCAATGCAGGCTTCTGTGTAGCAGAGTACTTGAGTTGTACCAAGCTAGCAGAAATGGCACACATTTAATGCACACTTGGTTATGGCACCTCAGGATGTCCTGCTGAGCTTGCGCTCTGGCATGTTCCTTCCCATGTTCTTCTGAGACCCTCTCCACTCCTGGTGCTGGCAAAGAAAACTGGCCTCCCTTTCTCCCCGAAGGAGGTAACTTCATGCAGAGGTTCCCTGATGATGTGGCCACCTCCTGCCATTCCTCTAGGTCTTCCCTTATCTAGCTGCAGTGGCTGGTGTCTGAGGTCTCCATTTAACGTCCCCTCCAGTCCTCCTTATTTTAAGTCTCTGATCTGCAGCTTGGTACCTTCATTCTTATGGGGGGGGTGTGCGTGTATGTGTTTGTTTCGTTTCTTTTTCTTCTTTTTGTTGGAGGTAATGTTTCAAGAATCAGATTTGACTCCTCAACTTATAACTCTGTTGAGGAGGCAGGAACCTAGATGTGCTGCTCACTAACTTTTTATCCCGATAACAAATATACTTTCTTTTTTTTTCTTTTTTCTCCCATGTTTGTTTGTAGAGATTCTGCTGTTATAGATTGGAACTGTTTTCAGTCTTAGTATCAGAATAGTTCTCCATGAATGACATGATAAGAACATGGGAAATGCTGCCTCCTCCTAATATAGGGCATTGAATCAGAATTTAAAGTTTGCAGGAACACAGCCAGATGACATTTCAGTGCTTTGCCACATGGAATAATTTCATCATTAGAAATGACACAAGTGGAACTGACCAACTTTTAGCAGGAGATAATTGCACAGATAGGACACCCTACTCAACTCCTCTTTATATTTACTGTAACCAGGCTGCATTAGTCATTTATGTTTGGTTTAAAAGTTCACCAGTTCTGGAACTATTTGTACTTCTGAGTCCTTCTTGAGCATCATGCAGGAAATCTTCAAGGTCCCTTAACATGCCCCTGTTCAAAGGGAACTCCTGCTTGGTGATAGTTTTGTTGTGGAACATGGTGATATCCATTGCTGTTGTGTCTGAAATGACGCTGAAATCCCCTGTGGGCTGGGAACGGCTGGCTGCACATAGGCAGGCGGTGTGGGAGCTGGCTGCCCTGGGACCTGGCAGGTCACGGATGGGGAGCAGGCTGGGCTGCACTGCTTTGCATGGGAAGGTTTGGCAGGATGAATGCCACGGCCAGAGACCATTTTAGTTCCACTGGATCAGCAGTTTCCAAAAGAAAAGTATTCCCTTCTAGTCAGCTTTAGTGAATATTACTTCTGCTCTGTCAGGTAATGTTTTGAATCAGGATGAGGGAATACTAGTTGTGCTCAAAATTCTCTTTTTGCTTAATAAAATCTGATGATAGGAATATTTTTTTTTCTTTAATATGGGGAAAATGAAAAAAATAGCACTCTCTTACAATTTCCCTTTATATGAAGCTCATGATCTTCCGTCCCCCCTTTCCCCTCTCCCATACCTGAAGTTTTGGAGACTTCTATGACAAAATAATTGCAAGAGGTAAAAAAGAAAAACAAATATTTAAAAAGTTCTAAAGTAAATGCAGGAGCCAACATTTTAAATGGTCTGTTGCTGGACTTGTCATGTGTAACTTGGGATATTTGACATCCGACTTTTCAGAGCAGCTCTTGGTAGTTTCCCCCGCTCCAGTCCCCCCCACCCTTAACTGCCTTGCAGAAGAGGCACGTGACACAAACATGAAATTAAGCCTTTTTATTCAATCAATCACATTGTCATTTTCAGCATCAAGCGGAAAAAATAACCTATTAATTCCACAGTCCTGGGATTTGGTAACCTGCCAAATCCACACTATGCAATGAAAGCCACCGTTGTGCATTGTAATAACTCAGGAGAGTCCTGGAAGAAGATGTAACCCCAGCTAAGAAATGACACTGCTCTTTTTTGTGCTTGGAGAAGTCACGTCTGCCTCTGAAGTCAAGGGTATTAGAATGCTCCTGGTAGTCGATCAGTGTCAGCAGCTGTTGCAGGGCTGATCAGGAACTCTTCTGAGAACAGCATCACAAGGTATTTGTTAAGCAGTGATTTCTGGCCGCTGACAGATGCCTCTCTACGCTGACCTTCAGCTCACAAATAACTGTGTCTCTTGATTTTAATCATCTGGGTCAGATTAGGGATGGCAGTGGGATGGGACTAAAGGTCAGTGCTCATTTCTCTATAGCATAGTTGACAGCACAAAATCGGACTCTCTGTCCATGCAGGCTTCATCGTAAATCCACTGTTATGTACTCTTAATGTGAGGTGCCTGGGGAGGTCAGTGAGGTACCCAGCCAGCTCTCTTTCCTACCCCGACGCCTTCACTCTGTCCATCAAGAAAAAGATGATGCTTGTAGGGGGATGAACTGAGACAGTCTGCTACCCATCTGTAATGCCCTCACTATCTGGTACCAGTATACAAGGCGGGGAGTCACTCAGCCCTGCTGACCTACTCTGCTCTCATTTGGCTCAGCATCCTCCTAGTAACTCCCTTCCTCCTTGCAAACCAGCTTTCCCTCTTCAGGAGCTCCTTAACTGAATCCTTTCAGAACCTTTTCCATACCTTTTCCAATTCACTTTGTGCTCAACAATATCCTGAAAGTTTTTGCGGGTTTTTTGATTCAGTATCAAAATATCACTGAGCTTGTTCCTTCCCAGAGCAGAACAGACTTAGGTTTTGCAGTTCCTTACTTCATTCCCACACACGTGAGAAATGTCCCCTTTGGGTTCTTCTCTGCCTGTCTTTCCTTGTACAAAAGATGTTTATCACTAGAGTGTCCCTGTGGAAGATGGCATGCACTGCAGACCAAAGTCTGATTTTCTGATCATAGAAAATCAGATTGTGATCATGCAATGTTCTTGAGGGCCAACAAACTTGTGCTTTATGCAAAAACCCGTGTTAGGTCTAGTGAATGGCTTTGATCAATTAACGAGTGTTGGTTTAAACACATTTGGATCACCACTGGGGGTTGTGTGACATCCTTCCAGAAGACGTTCCCTCCCATTTCAACACTCAGAATGCAGATTGTACTGGTTTAGATACAGATAACACTTTATATAGTTTGCGCTCTTATTCTTCAAGTACTGAGACAAACTAGTCTTTCAGCTGGAAGCATTACGAGGGCTGACAGCCTTGGAAGAAAGGGACAGATTGGGTGTGAATGGCTGAGGAGGGACAGAGGCTGAGATGAGGAGGCATGTGTACTCCTTGGGGACAGGGTGTTGGAGCTGTAGGGAAGGATAGGGTGGAAGCTAGCCCAGTCAATATTGTTCTCAATGAGTGAGCCCAGGTAAAACTTTGTGCAAGGACAAACTGCCAGGGGAATATTCTCTTAGAGAAGCAGAAAATTATCTCTGATGGCATTTGTACGCGATGTAAAACCTGCAGAGAACAGAAGTGGCTGGCCTACATGCCTCTCTCCTGACTTTTCCCAACCTCTTGCCTTATGGGCATTGGGAAGAGATTTACCCTGGGAAAAAAAGAGTCTTTCCCAGCTCTACCTTCACTGAGCAAGGGCAGAGCACTGCTCTAGGTCCTCCTTTAAGGGCAAGAAACTGAGATAACAGGGGCTGATTTGTTCCTTTCTTCATTCCTGAAGCTCAGCAATTGCTGGTTCTACTGCCTCTTGGAAATATATGGTGCCCCTCTTAAATAAATACCTAGGACTTCAGTATCCAATGGTGAATGTGAATGGATTTGGCTGAGAAAGGAGATCTGCCTCCCAGTTGTTCCACAGCTCTCTTGAAAGAGCAGAACTGGAGCATCTCATGGATTGCTTTGCAGCCTTTTGTTGTCAGCAGGGGCTGCCCGGAACACAGCATCCCCCTTCTCCCCAGGCAGATAACCCTTCTCTTCTCACATCTTACTTAACTATTTGGTGCCTTCTGAGTGGTGAGAAGAAGGATGAGTCTATACTAGTTTTGGTGCAGTGGTCATGTTTTGAGGAGAAAAATTGTTGAAACAGTCCTCCAGAGCCGAATACCTCCCATCCAGCTAGGGCTCCTGGCACCTGTCTGATGTCTGAGGGGATAAATCATGAGATATCAGCCCTGATTTTCATCTTTAAATGAAAGGTTTTTCTATTCAATGGAGAAAACTCACAAATTTTTGGAGAGGAGGGCGAGATGTCACGTTTAGACTTGCTGGGAGAGGGTAGAGGAAGTGAAGACAGGTTTGGAGTGGGACTGCAAAAATTGCACAAGAAAGCCAACCAAATCCTGGGCTGCATCAGAAGAAGCATGACCAGCAGGTTAAGGGAGGTGATTCTCCCCCTCTGCTTCGCTCTCATGGGACCCCATCTGGAGCACTGCATCCAGCTCTGGGGACCCCAGCATGAGAAGGACATGGACCTGCTGGAGCAGGTACAGACAAGGGCCACAAAGATGATCAGAGGGCTGGAACGCCTCTCCTATCAAGACAGGTTGAGAGACTTGGGGTTGTTTAGCCTGGAGGAGGCTCCAGGGAGACCTTATAGTGGCCTTTCAATAAAGGGGGCTTATAAGAAAGATGGGGACAGACTTTTTAGTAGGGCCTGGAGTGATAGTACAAGGGCCAATGGTTTTAAACTAAAAGAGAGTAAATATAGATTAGGTATTAGGAAGAAACTCTTCACTGTGAGGGTGGTGAGGCACTGGAACAGGTTGCCCAGAGGAACTGTGGATGCCCCATCCCTGGAAGTGCTCAAGGCCAGGCTGGACGGGGCTTTGAGCAACCTGCTCTAGTGGAAGGTGTCCCTGCCTGTGGCAGGGGAGTCGGAACTAGATCATCTTTAGGGTCCCCTCCAACCCAAACCGTTCTATGATTCTGCGATTCTCTGTGCTGGAAATGATGATGGACTGTTCTGTGTTACATTCACCATAACTTCTTCATCAGGTTAAATGGCTTTGAATACTTTATCATGGGTCCATAAATGCCTCAATTAATAGAGGAATCAAGAGAATGTGACTGTGTATTTAATGTGAAGAAGCTAAAATACTATTAAGTCTGGATAGACAGTGTCATGAATTGCAGTGGAACAGCAACATCTGCCCTGGTGAGCTGCGGTATGTCTCTGCAGCCGTTGTCACTCCGGGTTGCTAAGGAACTTTGGTAACCCACATTTCTGCCTTTAACATTTGCTTTTATCCTCACACTTCATATGGAGCGTTTTCCCTCTGTATCGATGCTGACCTTTTTCTTCCCTCTCGTTAGCAGAAGCAACAACTGTGCTGCATTTATCCACTATAAGTCTGTTGCTTCAATGCTGGGGAACTGAAGTACAGAAAACCTTTAGTCCTTCTGACACTTAATGATACTGTCATTATGCACAGCAATACAGCGGAGAAAAGTGGTTTCAAAGGGAAGGGAGCTCTGCTTTTGTTATTAGCAGTTGCAGTGTGGGCATTTAGAAGAAATAACGTTCTGAGGACTGATAAAATGATGTAATCAAAATTACTGAAATCACAGCAATCCATCTCCAAAAGGGATGTCGAGAGGCCTGCTTCCCTGCTTTGAGATGCCATTAGCTTTATCTGTATAATCTCTGACAGGTGTCCATCATTTGTACAGCTGTAGTGGTGGCTTTTAAGGAGAAATTCAGCTAAATGCCTTCCTTTCCCAGGAGGACAGGGAGTATAATTTATTGATTGCTGTCTCTCTTGATAAAATCCCTTTTTGTTTGGAGGCTGTTGTTCTGTTCCCCTCTTGCTTTTCCTCTGGACATTAACCCAGCTCTTTCATCCTTTCCTTACAAATCACATTTCTGAACCTTTGAACCTATTTCTGTTACTCCACTCCAGACTCTTCTAATTCTCCCCACATTTCATTAAGTATGATTTCTCCAAGACTGGACACGTCGTCTGTGCCCATCCAGTGCTGAGTGGAGGAATGATTACCTCTATCTTGCAAATTATTTTTTCTTCTGATGTACCTAAAATGAATTGACTTTCTTCTTCCAACAACATAATTTTTGGTGACGCCTTTTCAGCTGGTATATACATGCCAGGTATAGCTCCTGTGCCCATTCTCTGTAACACTGCAGCCCAGGGGAGCCCTCCCCTTCCATCTGAGTACAGTTCATCTCCTCTCCTTCCCACTCTGGTGTGGTGTTCTGCACTTCTCGAAATCAGTCCCAGTTCGTTGACCTGAGATTGAGCTTGATAAATAGGAGAAGCACTCTGAATTTTAATCCCACCCTTTAGCAGGAGTAAGCTTTGGTCTGCACTCTTTAGAAGCTTATTTGCTAGTCCATCACTCAAGTCAGTCGCATACTGTAGTTTTAATAGATCTGCACTCGGCCTTTCCCCTGTCACAGTTAAGGTGACTAATGCAGAATTTTACAGGACCTTCTTTTTTTGCATTTATTCACTATAACTTGGCGGGAAAAGCAAGCATCATAATCTTTGCTGTGGAACTTGCCCATTCTCCAGAGTTCTTCAGGACTGTTCCCAGAGCTTGTTAGCTGCCTTCATAGTAACTCCTGGGTGGATGCCATCCAGCACCTCAGGGAATCAGAGGAGGGAACTCAGGCCAGATGGGGAAAGGAGATGTTAAACAAGGTGAAGGTACCCGGCCACTATTCTGCTTTCTTGTGAAGACTCAAGCAGAGAGAATATGAAAAATTCAGCCTTTCTGGACATAATTGCTCCTTTTCTCAAGCTCACAATGTTACTGATTTTTATTTCAGCTCTCTTTTGCTCCATGATACTGTCAGCTTCTCTTGTGACTTTTAATGATTTGTCCCCATGTACTGTGTGAATATTTTAGAGCTGTCATTAATATGCCCTGTGTTTTATATTTTCTGCTTAATTCTGTTTGACTTTAAAAATCTCATGTAAAGGGTTCCTTGTGCATCATTCCTAGATGGCGTGTGTGTTTCTACTTTCCTCTTTATTGGTTAAGTTGTTGTTGAGCTGAGCCTCAGCTTTCCTGAGGGTCAGTGAATAAGAGCAGAACCATCAGCCTTGCTCCCTGGTTTCCGTGAAGCTTGCCAGTTTGGCACTTGCTTTCACTTAAGCAGCTTTTCCAAACCAGTTCACCACAGATCTTTCCTGTCAGTCACAGTCAAATCCAGAATGGTTGCCATTCAGGGAATTTGCTGACACTTGCAGCAGACAGCTTCTGATTTTTGGAAAGGACTTGGCAGTCTGCAAACTGTCAGACAATCTCTCTCTTCTTCCTCCTTCCGCTCACTAACCATGGCAGTAGCCCTTTACAGAAAACCTCTCCATGGGAAAAGATGCCAAAACTTTTCCTACTTTAGCAAAAAGCAGTGATGTTGCACTCCCTAAATTCTCTTTTCTGAATTAGTATAAACAAAACAGAAAGTATTAAAATCTGGAAGAAGGAATACTGGGGTCTAAAGCTGGCTGGAGAAAAGAACTTGTTCTGATACAACCCAAGGCAAAAAAAAAAAAAAAAAAATTCATGCAAGGTGCTTTTTCCTTGAACAGTTGCTGACAACTGCCCTTTGGAATGGACCGATATAGCAGCACAAGAAAATGCCTGGTTCATTGGGCAGTAAGGTGTATGTCTTCTGTCCCTCATCAGCCACACAGGGACACCTGAAAGCCCTCAGAAGAGCCTTCAGATCATCAGTGCTTCACCAGGCTGGAGCTGGACACAGCAGTGCCTGCAGGCCCTGTGGCAGATGTGGGAGATGAACCTGTTGCTGATCTTGTGACTTTTCTTGGTCCCAACTCTACCTTAAGAAGCCTGGGAGCTTTGGCGTAGATTTTTTGCTCCTGAATCACTCACTAATCTAACATTCCCATGCCACGACCCAGACACCTTAAATCCCTGCTGGTGAGCCTATCCCAGCTCTGAAGCATGGGAGCCTGCAGGATTCACAGCCTTTGAGGAGCACTGAAGCACCAGCTGTATGAGCAGACGTCAAAGTACTTTTTAAAGCTGCTGCTTTGCCATGAAAAATAGATCAAGCCATTCAAGCTGTCAAAATGTATTTTGGAAATATGTTATCAGTGCTAACCTGCATCCTTCTGGTATTAGTTCTACTCACTGAAGAGTATTTTTCAGAAAACATGTTCCTGTGGCTCGCAGCGTTTGATACTGTTTAAAGGGCTCCTGAGAAACCTCTTTCCTCAGAGACAGCAAGGAGAACCTGAAAGAGTATATCAAAGTGGGACAGTAACACCTATTTCAAGGAATGTGGCTGGAACACAGCTCAGATGTATAGCATCTTAATCCTTTTAAACTGCTGTGTTTTTCTTGCTCAGCAGAAATCATAATTCATCCTGTGTCTTCAAGCTCAAACCATTCATTCTGAGTTGAATAGGGGAGAGATGGATTTATGGCTTGAAATCTAAATCCTATTGAAATCTATGGGACTTCTCATTGACTTCAAAAGGGGCAGGGTTTGGTATGGAGCTGAAAGTAGAGGTCCTCTTAAACATTGGCAAGTTAATGTGCTCTGAATATGCCTGTGTCCATCTGAGATGCACAGCAGCAGTCAGATGCCCACTGAGAATTTATGGAGCATGAGGCAACCTCCAGGGTGGAGGTAAGAGCCACAGTTCTGCTGCAGGCTCCATCTGATCCTGGGTTTTTCTGTAGCACTGGGCTTTGGGGAGAGAAGCAGACTCGCCTTGGCCCGATTTCTTGTTCTGAGTCAGTCTAAGGGGCACTTGGCTCTGTCACTTCAGTGTTAGTCTTCACACCCTCTTCTCCCAGCTGTTTGGTTACTGTCACCGAGTTGGTCAGGGCTACAACTGCTGTGCATCTCTGCTACCTCTGGCACTTGCACTGTACCGTATCTCTGTCCTTTACTAACTCTGGGTTACAGCTGTCTGCTCGGTCAGGAAGACCCAGTCTGTAACTGGCTACCAGCCATAGATTAGCTGAATTTTTAAAAAAGGACATTTTCAAGATATATTGCATGGAAATTGTTTCCATGGTAGGTTAAAACATTTCCTTCAATGACATAAGAGCTCTTTTCTAAGCAAGCCAAGTAGTTCTTACAGATTTTAACCGTACAGCATTAGTTATAATTAAATTTTACAGATTTTAACCACACCACACCCCCCAGTCTCCTTGTACTTTACACTTAAGCTTCTCTGAATGTATCTGCAATAAATAAACAAACATCCAGACTTGCTTTCTTGCCTCAGAAAGTGGAAGTTTCTGGGAAGTTGGATAAACCAATGAGAAACTGAAATCACAGCGGGATGGAAACAGATTTAGTTTAAACTCCAGGAGCTGCTGTATCTGATGGAAGCTGAATGCTAAGTGAATCATCGTGACTCAGTAAATAGGATAATGGTCTCCCCCTCTGGGATTTCTATTCCTGCCTGAGCAAATAGAAGCCTTGCTAAGCCTGCAGACAAGTGAACCCCAGCCTGCTCAAGCCTGCCCTGCGTGAGGGCTGTACTCAAACCTTTTCACCTGCTGCCATGTACAGTAAGTCTAACCTGATCTCACCCCATCTCAGTTTGACCTGGATGGGTCAAACACATACTGCGCATCTACCCCACAGACAGTATTCTGTGTCTCGTATGTAGATGGAGTCTAAAACCCCCGGTCCTGTAGTAGCAGGAACACCATGTGTTACGTGCACAATGGTAGGGATCCCGCAGTCTTGAGGTTCCCTTAGCACAAACAAGTTTAGTTACTCCTGGTGGAAACTGCAGAAAACAGCAACCCACTTCTGTACAACTTGGAGTTGTATGTTTTTAAAGCATGTGGATTCACAGATTCAGAAGAGGGGGAGAGAGGAGTTAGCAAGGCAGGGGGATTAGCTTAAGAGATGGGGAGAGAGAGAGCACTCATGCAATGGAGAGAAACCAAAAAGCCATTTCAGAGAGCCAAAGCTGCTGAAAAAGCTCACAACGTGCACAGCGCTGCAGACAGAAGAGCAGGGGATGTTCACCTGGAACAGTGGCGGCAGGTCTGCACAGCCTGATAGTGCAGCTCCAGCTCTCCTGAGTCACCTCAGAGGGCTAAGCCTACCCCAGAAACAACCCGACTTGTGTAGCGCTGTGTCTCCTGTGCACGCCTGCTCTGTTCATTGTCGGAAGATGCATCTCCATCCACCCTGCAAAAGGAGGGCTCTGTTAGTCCTTTACATCTAAGAAGTGTCCCCTATCCCTTGCTTTCCCTGGGCACTCAGACAGATAAAGCAGCACCAGGTGCGGGGGTTGTGGTGTGAGAAGCCTCCCTTCAGGTGGGCTTGAAACCCACCTCGAGTGTTGTATTTTGTTGCACTTTCCGATTGCTCTTTGGCAAAGTCCTGCTTGCTGGTCTCTGCCCTCTGGATGTCACTGTTGTGCTCATTTAGATTCCCGTTCTTCACTGGCCTGGCTTATCTTGCCCTAAGTATGTGATTAAAAAAGCTTGTGAGAAGTTAGTTTCCCTTCTTCATTGGCCTCGCAGGGCCTCTTGGCTGGAAAATGGGAGAAAGTATCTGTCCAGACCATATTGTGCAAATCATTTTAAAGGGCGATTGCCCTCTAAGGATCAGCTAAAACATACCGAAGGCAAGCACAGCACCATCTGCTCCAGTCAGAGCATCCTTGGGTTGTCAGAGCCAGAGTCATCTTGCGAATGTTTCCCCAGGGCTTCCTGCTCTGGGGCTTCTCTGCACAACTCCTTGCTCCTCCCAGGCAAAGGGGGTATTATGAGATAGAATGGTGGTTGCAATGTCTCTTTTTTTTTTTTTTTTCCTGTCTGCTCCTCCGAAGCGCCTGAGTTGCACAGATCCTGTGCAGTCCAGGTGTTTGGCACTGCAGCTGCGGGCAGCAGAAAGCTCACCTTGATGCAAGTCTCTAAAAAGTGGGTAGGAAAAGAGGTCAAAATCCTGCTCCTCTAAGAGACTTAAGCTCACCACAGCAGAGCTGTTCACATTTTGCTTTTGTGCTGCAGAAACCAAGCCACAACAACAGGTACGATATTGCAGGTGGGGAGCCCAACTAGAGATCAGACAGAGTGGAAGACAGTGCTGGCTGACACTCCTGTGGGGGCAGCAGTGAAAAATAAAGGGACATTTAGAGTCTAGAGAACTGTGAGCAGTAGGGGAGCAGAAGATACATTTCAGATCTATGATTCAAAGGCAAGACCTGTCTGGGATTTGATTTATTTGATTCCTTTTTTCTTTCTCTCTTCATAATGCACTTAACTGAAATACGTCCCTCAGCCAGATTTTCTGCGCTGAAGGAGGATGCTGTGTTTGGAGGAGCCTTTAGTCTGATTACTTCTTTTCTGCTTGTGATTTGCTATTTTATCCCCAGAGTACTAGTTTCTTTAACATTTTTCTTACTGATCCACATTGGAAGACCTCTTCTCTCTCTCTCTCTCCCTGCTGAACACTATGGGACTTACACTCACGGGAAGAAGCATCCAGCCCTGCCTCTGGTCTTTGCATGTACAAACGGGCAAGCCATTTTGTGCTGGGGAAGCAGGACAGTGAAAGGTTTGGGGAAAGTAGAAGGTTCTCCCAGGACGTGCACGTTCTCACCGCTTCTTTTTGTTGTTGCTTTTAAGTGTATGAAGTGCAATGATACGAACGGAACCTACGGTCAAATGCTCTTGAAGTTCACTTTATGGGAAACCTGGCTGTTTGCCTAGGCAGCTGCTTTGGGTGGCAGCCTGCATCTTGGAGCTGACAGGAAAGATGTCAAAGGGCTTTCCCAAGCTCTGTAGGCTCCTGCCAGGGCAGATGTGCATGATCTGGTGGCTCCACGGGGGCTGTAAAGGACAGTTGTCACAATGCCATAAATAGCAGAAATCATTAACTGTTTTTTTCTAGGGTTCCCCTGTGGCCTTGTCCTGGCTGTGGGTCTCCTTTCACCATGGGATCAAGCCGTGGTTTTGGTTCTGGTGGCAGGAGCAGCCTGGGAGACAGGTAGGGGCAGCTGCTTATAGTGGCTGGATAAATATTGCCATGCAGGGAGAAGAAATAAGAAGGCTCAGTCAACCTCAAAACCCAAAGGTCATTCTTTCAAATGCCAATATTCACTATCAGGCTCTGTAGAACACGATTTCTTATTTTTTTACTTTTGAGTGCCTGGTAGAAGTACTCTGTGAAATGTGTGTTGCTTAACTTCCTAGTGTCCAGCTGCACAACCTCAGCAGTGGCAGCGTGGAAGTGATGCTGTGCCCCCAGGTAGACCCTGCTGGCCTTTCCTGGTGTAGTCTTTCCAGCTGACTCTCAAAATACCTTACTGAAATCCAAGTTACCATGCTAATATGGAAAAAAAAAGTAGTTGGGAAAGTATAAGAGGTAATAACAAGGCTATGTAAGGGCCGTTATAATTTAGAGCAGACACCTATAAATAAATCCATTGTGCTCTTACATTGTCCCATGTGCAGAGATGATTACCTTTGTGAGCACTCTGGGTGAGGTGCTGTTTGTTCTCGCTTGATTATTTAACATACCTGCAATTATCTTGGATTTACAGTATTTCTGCTGCTTGTGTGAAGTAACATTTCCATTGCTCTCTAGTGTATTTTGCTACCTTTTTGCTTTACTGGGCTTAAACATCTGTATTCCTCAGAGCTTATATCTCAAGATTCTTCTACTTTGCTGCATTGTCCTTGACATGTTATCTTGTTTTTCTAAATATATATGAAATGTTTTCATTTTGCATTCTCCAAATCTTCCCTGTTATGCTGAAAGGGAGGATCCGCCCATTAGCTCTTTTCACCATCTAACTCCTCCATCCATAAACATATGGGATACTTTCTTCCAGTAAAGTCCTTTAACATTGAGACCAACAGGCCTTTTTGTTGGTTTTTTTTCAGATTGGCATCCTCCTCCTCTCCCGGTTTTGCTCTCTTGCTTGACTCAGTGTCAGTGTGACATGTACTTACTCTTTTGTGCTTTCAGGGCGATGCGCAAACAGATTATTTAAAGGCTCCAGATAAGACAGGCAACAGAGCAAGAATGTGTTTCAGATAAAGGCCATAATACAGGAAATTCTCCCCCTTTGCAAATACACGTTCATTGAATGCAGGGGGTGGGATCTCCCAGTTTCACTGACTGTGGTTGCACACAGAAATAATGATGGATTAATGATGCTTCTGGGATGATTTTTCATTTTGTATCCAAATGGGTTCTCATTAAAAGTTTTCTGAGCCCTTGGAACTTGGCTTTCTTCGTCCAGCTTCTAACATAGATAGTTTCTGAATGGACTAGAAATCCTTTAAAGGTCAGGGAAGTTCTCTTTTTCAAATGGCTAGCTGGTGCTGGTACAATTATTAATTAAACTGTATCATATTCTGGTCATTAGCCACAATGATCAATGATTTCCTCATTGTGTAATGATGTAAAAATACATCAGTAATAGATGACCTTCTCTGAGGTTCCTGTTCTAACATGTACCTAGCAGCTCTGAAAAGTAGCATTTTAATAACAGATGTGAGTCGTTGCAGTTCAAGCTTGAGACCAGGACTTTACCCCCCATGAGTACCCAGGCTGCCGATGGGCCGTTGTCACAGAGTTTGAGGGTGGCTGATATACTCGAAGGCTGCACTTCAGCGAGGCCTGGGCAGGCTGGAAAGTTGGTGGAGAGGAACCTCGTGGAGTTCAACAAAGGCAAGTGCACGGTCCTGTGGAGTCTCCTTCTCTGGTGACATTCAAAACCCACCTGGACGTGACTGTGCAACCTGCTCTAGGAGAACCTGCTTTAGTAGGGGGTTGGACTAGATGATCTCCAGAGGTCACTTCCAACCTCGACCATTCTCTGTGTGATTCTGTGTGTGTACTTTGAGTCCTGTGCTCTGCTCCAGGACCACCACCCTTTTACAAGCAAATCCTTCCATGACAAAGACCAATTGCTGTTCTCCATCCCTGTGAATCTCCTCCCTGGAGTCCAAGTATAATCCAAGCAGGATACGCAGATCCTGCACTCAGGTGGCCAGTGTGCAAGATGGGTGAGGGAAACAATCCTTCCTACACCCAGAAAGTCTGTACTTTCAATCTGCCTCTCCAGAAATAATAATGTGATACCGGGGTTTTGACTAGCATGAAATACCACTGTCTGCAGCATCATTCAGCACTTTCCTTCCCTCCTCTCTCAGTAATAACTTATTCTTGACAGGCTTTGCCCACCAAGGGAAAAAGGAGGCTATGTGGCTGGATGATACATAGGTTTTAAAAGTATTGACCATTTTGCCACTCTTCGGTTTCTTTCCCATTCTTCAATCACTCTGATAGGCAGCCAATTGTACAAACATTTCCAAAGTTATTAGCTTTAAAAAAAAAAAGGTCTGGAAGACTTTTTTGCTGATTTGGTTTTTTTTTTTTTTCAAATATTTGGTCATTGCTTAAAAGGCCCCAGCAGGGAGAGGGGTGAAAAAGTTGGGATAAATGAACCTCCAGTGCATAATATTTTCAAAATAAGGCTATCCTCTACTGAGCAGTATAAGATTCTCATCATCCTTTCACTCCCGAGACTTCAATACAACGGAAAAATGGACTTTTAAAAAGTATTTCTTGCATAAGAGAAATTACAGGCAAAAAAACGATAAATATTTTCATCTGTTGGTACATACACAGAGAGAAGGACAGTGAAGAGGATAATTGTACTTTAAGATACTTGAGGTTTTTTAATTCTAATTTAGTAGGAGATGTAGTTCTCTATGATTAATCAGCTCTTAGAACTAAAAATTAATGAATAGCACACAGAAAACACAGAAAGCTAGTGGTCAAAGATGGTGCCTTCATAAACATAGCAAAGCAGGGGGAGATGCTTCAAGGTTGTCATATGATTGAAGTGCTTTCTTCAGCAGGAAAATGCCTACATGATGAGGTTACTGGCTTAAGAATGCAAGAGAGAGCTTTCACAATATTGCAATCATTACATTTCATTGCTCTCCCTTGGTGCACTAAAAAATGTATACCAATCCATACATGTAGAAAATATCTTGAACTTGCAGCTTTTTCCAGCAGTTTCGGAAAAGTGACTTTTCTAGAGGCATGGCTGGCAGAAAGATGCCATCTCGATCCATTTGTGCCTGTACCCATTTAATTCCTGTTCTAGTTATTTGGGAAGGTGAAGCATATTCTATAAAAATCCCAGTCTAATTTTCTAAGTAATAGTTGATTCGTCCCAGCGGGGTGAATGTGGAAAGGAAATGCAGATTTCCTTGGCAGAACACTCACCTGTGTTGCATTACAATGCCCATGATGGGTGGGAAAAGAGAGGATTGTGCATTGAAATCCTGGGTTATATTTTTTACTGGGAAAAAAAGGAAGAGTTTGAACTAAAATAATGATATCTGGGGAGTAAGGGACAAGAGCTCTTAGACAGATAGTAGGTTTCTTATTCGTATATTCACCCACTAAAATGCCGTCAGCAATCAAAGCTGTTTCTCAAAAAAGCACTCCAGTACAGTTGTTGCAACATAAAATTTTGTTCATTTATTCCAAAAGTTATTGAAGAAGCAATCAGTTATGGTTAAACCTGAATAAAGCAGTTCTTCAAGATGAGAGTTTATTTATTTATTGCTGACTCTTTCATAATTAATGGAGTTTCATTTAGTTAAGCCAGTGACTCAGTCACTCAGGAGAGTGAGAGCCATTGTTCCTGCTGTGTTCTCAGCCTCTGGAAAGCATAAAGCCGAGAGGAGAAAACTCACGCTGGCTAATGCTGAGACCAGTCCAGCACCATAGATGAGAATGTTTAAATATATGAATATTTGTGAGCGGAGCAACCTCTGTGAGGAAGAAGGAAAATCTATTTAAAATCCGAAATGGAAAAACCCAGTGGCAATTAATCAGAATAAGTAATCAGAAGCAGAGACTTTATGTCCATGTCCAAATGAGGAAAAAGGAGGTGTAATTCCCTCACCCAATTAAACCTCAGGACATACTTGTTCAGAAAACAAGTGCCACTGCACTAGGTTTAGTAAAGTGTCACACCTTTCCCTTGAAATGAGCTAATGATTCATCTGTCATGCGGACAGGAAAAGGTTATTACATGTAATCCATTGCTTCAGCAATTAATGTGGGGCAGCTGATACTGTTGTAAAGGCTAATCTGGACATTCATCCTCAATGTTCCAAGCTACAAATATTAATCATGGAATAATGTAGTCTGAAAGGGACATCTGGAGGTCATCTGGTCCCATCGCCTGCTCAAAGCAGGGCTTTGTCGTTACAGCAGGCTGCTCAGAGTTTTGTCCAGTCAAATTCTTATTTTCTCCAGGGATGGAGATCCCACCATCCCTATAACGATATAGCTCAGTGAACACAAAGCTCAGGAGGGTAAGGGAAGAAGCAGAAAAACAAAGGGGAGTAAGATCCTAAGGTAAGGACAGGATGAAATTATGATTGACATGCTAAAGAGAGGGAGAGGGGATAGAAAGTTCTTTCTCTATCCCATAACAGCACAGCAGTCAGAATGTGTCTTGGACCAGTAAGAGGTACATGGGGTGTGTGGAAGTGGTTGTCAAACACTTAGAAGATAACTGGAAAGAAGAGAGGAACAGACTTTTCTCTGTGTTCACTATGGGTGTAGCAGATCAGCATGAGAGGAGTGTGTCGATCATTAGGGAAAAGCTTTCTAACAGTACAGACCATGAAACTGGAGTTCTGCCTCAGTGTGGGCTCTCCATCACTGCAAATTTCAAATAAAATGCCAGTCTGTCAGGAATGTCTTATGCACAGCTAATCTGACCTTGCAGTAAGGTGATAGACAAAGTGATTTCTCCTTTCAGCTTCATTTCCCCTGAATCTGTGGTGGAAGAATGAGGACACTGAAACTCTTACAAGGCCATGACTCAAGGATTAGGAAGCAGCATGCCAGTCCAGCACTATAGATGCCAGTCCAGTGCTGCAGATGTAAATGCTTATGCTGAGTACTTGTAAACCACACCCTACAGACCTGATCTACATGTGTCAAATTGACTATTGTAAGAGTAGAGCAAGCTCCATTTACATACTTAGCCGTAACAAAAAAGGTGATGTTTTGAAATGAAGTTCCCTTAAAGAAGGGTCTACTCAATGATAAAACATAATTTTTGAGGGTTAGAAAGCTCTTACCATTAGCCTTCCTTTGAAAAACTTTGTCTTTGATCTTATTTATAAAGCTAATATTCTTCATTGAATGATAAAACATAACTGTCTCTGCATAGTAGTGACTGGGTGAAAAGACTGGTAAAGCAATATAGAACATCATTACGCAAGTCACTGCACCAAACCCTGCCTTTCTAGTGAGTTAAAGTTTGGGGGGTTTCGTGGTGGTTTGGTTTTGGTTTTTTTTTGGTCTCTGAATACAGGCAATGATGGTATTTGCACTCCTAGTGACCAAGCACACAGATTACAAAATAAAACCGGCAGCAGTGAGTGCCTTTGGCAGTCGTAAGAGAGAGACCCAGGACTGAATGGGCATGTAGACCGAAATATGTGCTGCAGTCTCCGTACGGCTACATCTGGTGCAGCTGCAGTCTCTTGCTACCAGAGGACCCGGTGTACAGTATTCTGCAGAAAGCGGATCGAGAGAGTTCATAAATGTGCTGTGGGTTCCCTTGAGATCTACTCAAATGCTCAGGTCTTTAACAACTCTTTTTCTTAAACTAACATTGTAATTAAAACAAATCTACTGTGATGGTAATATTATGCATGTGTCAGCAATGACTGTGGAGAAGAGAAGTGCAAATTGTAGTTCAAAGTCTTAACCCTCTAATTAATGAAGCAGGTTCTTGAAAACTGTGATATTCACCGCAGGTGCAAAAGTTCACTTGAGTATGTTCACTGGCTGAGTAAAGATTAAAGAGCACTTTGATATATCTGAGAGTGAATATGTGTGAAAATCACATTTGTACCCTGCTCTCAAGAAAAAGCTGGCATTTTAGTAGAGACAAATCCATACCAAAACCTGCTTATTATTGAGCAATGTTTCTGTCCTACATCCTTGCTTACAAATCAAATGTTGTCCATAGGTCCAAGTATTCACAGAGCAGCATAACACAGACTTCTCTACATTACCATGTTTCTAGGGAATAATATGTGGCTTTGGGACATCAGTGTTTTGAGCTGCAGTTACAAAAAGATGAACAAGAGCAAGCATTTACTTTTCGGTTAGAAAGCAATGTAAATTGTGCATTCTGTTTCACCAGAGTTCAAATGTGCATAAGTGACATTTGTAAAGATTAGAAGGGTGTTGATGAGTATATGAATAAATTAAATAAGTTAGTTTTGAAATAAAACTTAGGTATTCAGAGGTAGAATTGTCTTCATGATTTTTTGTATTGGCTAGGTTTGCACTAAACCCCATCTTGTGATGATGTGTAGAACACGGAGAAGGTGTTGTGAAGGTAGGTCAGAACTGTATGAACTGTTTGCTTGATAGGTTGTGGGTTTTGGGTTTTTTTTATTGAAGTGCTTACAATGAAATGTTCTAGAACATCACTAAGTGTTAGGAAATCCATTGCAACCAGCCAGACTGGATACTGCAGAATCACACTTGTGTTTCTACCATATTTTTTTGTCCCAGGAACAAAATCTCTGGCAAGTGCTATAAATATACAAGACGTACTGTATTTCTTATATTTGAAAAATCAGAGGCAGGGAACTGCTAGTTCTAACAACATTTGTAGTATTTATAACTTGTAACAACAGAGTGTGTTTTATGATGGAAGTGGGATTTGCAGTGGCACCCTGCAAGAGAGAATGCGCTAAACATGTTTCTGTTGGTTTTCCTGGTCTTTGCCACTTGTCTTACCACCCAGGATAAAACCTTTCCCCTGAGTAGAGGGTTCTTTATTTTGTTAGGTTTGACAAATTTCACTCATTTTATGGAAATAGGAGAATGGGGGAGGTGAAGAGGGGTTTATGTTTCTTTTGGGAGAAAACTTGAATAAAAACATTCTTTATGGTTTTTATTCATATTGATATTCATATCAAATGCATATTGGAACTAAAATTACAGACTGACAATGTTGCCCCATCAGCAGATAAAGCACAAAAGGCATTTCCGTTGCCGCTGAGTCTCCCATCTCAAAGGGGAAGGGTGGATGGAAGTTTTCCTGCTTTTCTATTTTTGCCTAATCTTTGCTCCTGGAAATGCTTTAACTGTTGTTGTTGTGCTGCGGCGTGGTGGCAGCTCAGTCAGAGTTTGCAGCACAGTCTATAAAGCAGAAAGACAGAAAAAGTGATTCCTCTCCCAAAGGCAGACAAGAGACAGCAGATGGATGCGAGTCAGATGAGGGGCTAAAACAAAACAGTAAGACAATGTTGGCTGCTGTGACAGCCAGCAATTCCCAGCAGACCTGCATCTTAATTGCTGTTAAACTTCTTAGTTGTTGCTGTTAAACTGGAAAAATAGCAAAGGAAGGATTTAAAGGTGGCACAATCAGTGCCAGCACGGGGGGCACACAAGGGCTTTAGAATGTGATTCCTTCAAAATGTTACAAGGGGATGGATGTGTTATGGGTTGAGCTGGGGTGGAGATCAGTATTTTCTAGCACTGTTTATCAACAAGTCTGCGTGTCTGCTACAAATGGTGCTCCCTTTTAGCTTTCCCTTTCATTCTCCTGGTTCATGCTACCCAGCACCTCTGCTCCTGTGCCTGGGAAAAGGTTTGGAACCAGTTGTAGGATATTTTGTCAGCTCTAAGCTGCACGTTACCCCAGCTGTTTTTAAAAAGTAAATCATGGTGTTATGTATGTTTGGAGACTGCTATAGTTTTCTTCTGAGAGTTAGAGAAGCTTGTTTTAAGTGATTAACGTCAAAGTCTTTCTTTGTAAATTCACGTAGATCTGCAAATTCTTTCCCACTGGCATTTCTAGAGAACGTGGAAGGTTTCTACCACACAATTCTCCAACCATTTCTGCAACTTTACTGCTAATAGTTTCCTGAGGGGATTTGATTGGTTTGTTTATTTTGAATGAATCCTATTTTTCTAGCATCCCTTATACCTCCAGCAACCTTCAGAATTTCTTATCTACCTTTGCAGTTTTCCCTCTGCTGGTGACAGTAATCTTATTATAATCTATTCTAGCCTGTAGAGAATTCTAATGAAATCTCTTTAATGTGCCTCAGCACACTTGTTAGGAAGGCAGGGTGACTCACACGCTGAAGTTTTTAAGCAGTATCTGAGGAAGGAGAGAACTGGGTAATTCAGAGAATCGGCAAGGTTATAATGACAACTGCGTCAGTTTGGAATCTGCAGAGAAGGAATCGAGCTGCTGCGGGTTGCGGACTATTTCGCTGGGCTATGTGAGATACAATATCTGCCTTTGCTGTTTATTTTTCATCTGAGACTTTAAAACCGTTGCACAGGTATTCAGCCACAGGGAACAGAAGGAAACATGCAGAACTAAGAGGAAAACGTACAGAGAAGACCTCTATAATAAACTGAAATCAAGGACCCTGATGCAGTACTGTTGAAAACTACTGCAAGAAATTTGCTTGCATTTTTGATCTTACACTGCTGACTAATTAGGCTTAATGTGTTCAGTGTGCTCTGAACGAGGTATTAAATGCACGGAATAATATGTTTCAGCACTTAAACCCAATGGAAATAATCCTGTTAAGGTGATTTGGCCAAGTCCCTGGGTGGCATGCATAACGCTGGCAGAAAGTCCAGTGAGCTAAATTACGTTTCCTGCACAGACAGGCATGGCAATATTTTTTTATAAACCTAACGTGTAACAAAATGAGCAAAGCATCACCTAGAAAAGGATCCTACTTCCTTGCTTCATAGTATTACTGGTTTTTCATAATTGAAATCCCACCTACTAAACTATGTTAATAAATTGAATTAAGCTTAGCAACATTCCTAAGGGGAAAAACATTTAGATATTATTCACCAGACATTTATTTAGCAAAGTGTCTCCATTTTATTGGCTTCTATCCATGTGGTTTTTAACATTCAGAGAGTTAGTAATTTCTTTTGCTGTTTAAATTTGGTTAGATCATGCTATTTAAAATGTCTATAATCAAATAAAATACCTGTAGCTCAAAACTCTCAGGCTTATTACTTTCTCAAGGCTCTTCAGTGCTGAATGAGGAGCATTTGTCCTAATCAATTAAGTGGTCAGCAATTTAAAGATAGTGATTATATTTTCTAAGAGAGAAATAAAATCAGATCTATCTGTCTTCTCTTATTTCACGTAAAGCTTCATTCACAGATCTGTAGAGGTCTTCTGTATAGAAGGTCCTTCTAAACAGAAGCAACCACACTCCCCACTGCCCGACCCAGTTAGGACAGTGCAGTATACAAAGCAGAAAGGAGGTCTTCCAATAGACACGACACCGAGCAGGTTCTTACTAAGCTAATGAAAATAGCTCCATGAAATGTTGGAGAGGAATGGGCCTATTTATCTTCAATAACACATACAGTTTAACATCATTTTCCCATTTCCCATTCCCATTACTGCTTCAATGATACTTACTCCATGCCAAGACATTCCTGACCATCTCCTGGTCTCAATCACGCTCCTTTCACTGGCATACAGGTAACTTTAAAATCACTGTTGTGACTGTTCTTCCAAATCACCCAGTGACCTGGGATTCTCTCTAAGTCATTTTACATTCTCCCAGAAACAACAAGGTTGCATAAATCAAGATATGGACAATACAAGATGATTTTTTTTGCCATGCTAGCGGAAATGAGAGGTAGCCTTTCGTTTTTCTAAAGGGAAGAATCAGCTTGGATGAGCCTGAAAGCAAGTACAGTCCCAATGTTTCAGGATGCTTATAATGGCTAATCCAGACTCAGAGAACTTTTAAAAGTATAAATAAAGCGGTAGGTATTTCTTCTTCCAGGACTCCACTCCCTCTGTTTAAATCTGTGTGGCATCAGTTTAGCATTTAAAAAGACTCTTAATCCTGTTGCCCAGTGGCAATCAGTTAAAAACTTCAGGAATGACTGGGGCGCGTTCTTGCCCTAAGTTGCCATCAAATATTGTTAAACCAGAGTTTTTCAAGCCAGATCTTCTGTCCTCCCACCATGTCCTATGTCATCCCAGGATGAGCAAGTTACCGAATCAATGTCCCTAGTAGAGACTTCTGGCGCTTTTCTCATTTTCTCTTCATTTACATTTGTTTCTTTCTGCCAAGGGTAATTTCTAGTTTTAGTCATTACTCATGTATAAAAAATGTCTCACCTTTCTCCTACTCTGATTTCATACTTGTGAAATGAAGACTGCTTCATCACCCGAAGAGTGGAACAACCTTAGCAGGAGATATTAAGATCAGTCTTAGGGGACTAATTTCAAGCTTGCTTAGATCTAGAACTAGTGTGAATTGCTCCAGCGCTGCAAAACATTTTTTTGTCCTAACATACACATTGTGTTGATGGAGCTTATGTATGCATAAAATCCTCTGCTTCAGTCTTTTGCCGGTGACATGTGGGCAAGAGTGGATCCACTTCCAGAGACAAATCTCCATAATCTGTAGACTGAACTCCATAATACTTTCAGCTCTAAAGAGCTTGAGGTCTCACCCTCAAACTACAAACAATTCAGAGTACAGGGCAGCTATTCCCAGTTTAAGAAAATACTAAAAGCTGCCATGTACAAATAATTCAGGCCGAACCAGATGTTTGGCATGAAAAATATGAACATGAAGCTAGATGGAGGGACCAGGCAATCCTTCCTGGTGTCAGGACTTGCCTTTGTGGTAAATGGCAGTTATAATAGAGTTACAATATAAAGAGATAGCACTGGATTCACATTTTCAGTGCAGAGAAGGGGCTCCAAAACCTTGTTGGTAGCTCAATGAGAGACCTCGGTTTGCTTGCAGTTGTGCTCTACATTCAACCATCCTTGCAGATAAGTGTATTTTGCCCTTTAAATCTGGATTGTGATGTGGTTAAGATTTATTGTCCTGTATAAAGCAGGGACTTTATTGAACCTGGCAGTATTTTTCATTCCAGTCAATTTACTAGAAGACCTTATGTTCTTTCAAGAAAGGCTCCTGCTGCTGGTGACCAGCATTTGAAATTCAGCAGCTAACTTTGCTTTGATTTTTCAGTGGTTTTTTTACAATGGTTTAATCTCATTATAAAGTCAGTGGTGAAATTCTCTGGTCAGCATTAAGCACCAAACCCTATAGTTCAGTTGAGCTGAGAGAAACAGGCTATGTTCCCCATTTTTGCAAGTGGAAGGGATGGAATTTTGATAATCCTCACAGATTTTTCTGTTCTGTTCTGTTGGTGCTATCATAAATCTCTTTAGAAGTGTTTCACTACTTACTGTGACAGCACTGTGCTTTTGGAAATGTTTTCAGTCATCTTTGCAACCATCCTTAAAGGCAGACTGCAAATAAATTGTTCCCCTTAGCTTTTGTTACACCTTTTCTTCTACCTCCTCGTGAAATTATAAATGTTTTCTTGCTGTTGTTCATTTGGAGATCTCTGGTTACTGACTTGTTTATTTGATAAAACCTTTCTTGTTCCCTGCCCTATTTTTAGTTTAGTTTAGTTAGTCCTATTTTTAGCTGGCCTTCATAAAACAAGGATCAGCCTCTTTATTTTTACTATTATTTTGAGACTTAACTTGTCTGGTTATATTTAAAAATTAAATAGCTCTTCTTTTGACCATTCAGATTTTACTTCTGCTGCCATCATCATCTGTTATTTTTATTACATTCTTTTAGATTGTAGAAGGCTTCCTTTCAGGGTCCGAAACATCTTTCCCCTTCAGAGTGATGCACTTTTTTGAAGCTAATGGCACCACACAGGAGTGTTCGGGGTTTAATGTAGTACAACCATGTTTCCTTCCTTTCCCTCTTCATTAATGTTTCAAATGTGGTAATTTTAACTTTATGCCAAGATTCTGATGGGAGAAGGAATGGAAGATAAGTACTTTCTACCCTGATCTGCTCCTTGAAATCTTTTAAATGCAACATACCTAAGCCTTGAATAGCAGAAGTGGCATCATCGTGCATCAGGATTTTAGTCTCGCTGACCATGCAAGGTTCCTTAATGAAAAAAGAGTAACATTTCAACATCATATGTTTCCTTTAAGTGGTATCTCTGGCAATGTCTGCATCATGAATACTCCAAATTCATATGGATACTGTGTTTTCCCACCTGTTGTATTAGAAGTAACGTTGCAGCCATACAAACATACCAGCTGTTCAGTGTGATTTTTTTCACCATATTATTCTGGTCGTCTGTTTTAATTTTTTTGTAATGAATCCCTGGCAGGGGATGGCAGCATTTTCATAGCCTTTCAGACCTAAAGTTCATAACAAAGTTAGGTGTGGTTATACGTTATTTTACAGACTAAATTCTGCCTGACGTTCTTTGAAACAAGAAGAGGAACAGATAACACATTTTCTCAAGCTCTATGAAATTGTTTTTATCTCTCGGTGGATTTCATTATTTCTGTACAAAAATTAGAAGCAGAAGAGGTTCTTGAGGTCTTAGTTGCTGTAGGCTCTATTATACAGAACATGTCAGATCTACATTTGGTTTAATCTTAAAGAAAAAGATGGGGAAAATTTAAAGTGCTACAAATGGTAGAAAATATTATAATACATAGCATTAACTGGGAAGATGTCTGTGAATATCACTGGTAATCATCTTCCATTAATGCTGTTTCTCAAACTGTATGATATATTTTCTGAAGTATTTCTACTAACTCAAGCGCACATGAATGACATTTTGTGTTATTTCTTCCTCCATACTTGTGCTATTTAATCGTTTACCCAACAACCAAGCATCATCAGTCATTTCAATCATGTAGCCCTACCAACCTTTCTGCAATAGCTTTCAAAGGAATAAAGAAGTCACAGTCACAGACTTCTTCAAGTGCACTTTAACTAATGTGCTGCAGGTACCGATGAAACTACGCTCATAAATGTAAATATGATGTTGCTATGCCAGCAGACAGACTGTTATTTTAGCTCGAGTAAGCACCACTGGGCTTCATGCTTTGCCCATGAGTGCCAGAGGTTTCTATATGTTTATCTAAAGTTTTAAAGAAAAGGTATTGGAGGTATGCTTATGTAAAGTCTATTCTAAAACATGAGCACTGAGAATTAGTTCCAGTTCGAAATGCACCCATGGCGCCAGTAAAAACTTTCCGCTTATGGAAAGTCTTCTTTTTCTTTGTTTCCTTCCTTTCTTTTTATGTCTCCTTGCTTTTCAAGGTCTTGATATGCTTACTGGTTAGCAATAAAAACTGGCGTTAGCTGAAGTAAATTTTATTCTTTCAAAGCGTTTGGCCAGAAAGCACTAGACTGTGCTGCCCATGAACTTCTGGTCCCCCTCTGCTTCTCCAACAGTAGACAGATGCTGCCAGGGCTGAATCAGGGCATTGATCAAGTTTTCAGTGTTTGAGATGAAGGCTGAGAGGAATGGGCATCCTCCCAAATATCAAATCATTGCTGCGTTCAACGGCACTATTTTGTGCCATTGAGTAAGATCATGGTGTTCAAGACGATTGTCTCCTAGTGTGTAACTGTGCCACCGAGGTGCTGTTCAGCAGTGCTACTGTTCTGACTGAAACTGAAAGATGAGAGGAAGAAGCTTTAGGAGGATGTTTCAGGGATGCTCCAAAATAAGAAGACTTCTCGACAGTAATCTGAGGGTCTTCATTTATTCAGCTCACAAAGAGAAGTAAAGCCCAGCAATTTTAGTTCCCTTGAAACTAGCCTGCAGTGGAGGAAATAAGTAAGAAAAGTATAACCGCATATACTTTAGGTATATAATAATATACATAATATACTTTATTATATGGATATATATATGGTTTATATCCACACGCTCACACTCCTGTGTGGTTTACAGCACCGTAAGTACACAGCTATCAACCTCACCCTTCTGATGGGTGCTGTAAGGTTTGTTTTCTACTCAGCTGAAAGGCGAAGCTCTGAAATGCAGCCCTGTGTGGGTTGAGCCAGGCTAGCAGTGACAGCACATCGTAGGACCTCCGACGGGGTGGGTCACACTACTGCACCTTTCCAGAGCACCCCCAGAAAGCCAGGCTGTGTGAGGCTTTTTTCCACCATCAGTGTCATGTCTGGGACTGACTTGTTTGCCGGGGCTGGGAAAGGGTGGACATGACAATTTCAGACCTTCTGGTTGGGGTTTCAGAAGGAAATGCAAAAAAAATTGTTCTCTCCTGTGTCACCCACTCTTGTCAAGGGGCAAACCCACTGAGCTGGTCGTGGGCTGACTCCCTGTTCCTCATTTCAGCAAGGAACTGATTAAAGAAAGCTAAATGTTTCCTTGGCTTGTAAAGGTTTGATCTTCAATGCACTGAACCTTGTGATAGGAAACGGCACCATTTCCTTCACTAACTCAGTAGGGAGTATGCAGGGAGGCATGAACCAGCCTCTGCAACATCTGCCTGAGTGACACTGCTCTGAGGCAGTGCTGGCTTGCTTTCTTCAAGCTGATCCTTCCAATGCTCCAAGTTTTCCCAAGGGAAGGGACTTCAGACCCTCCGCTAGAGTCAGAGACAGGTCCCATTCCTTCCATAGACCTTAAACCTCCCCCTTGACTGACTGTGAAGGAGCCAAGAGAGCCTTCTGCTGAGCTTTGACTGTCAGCTGTGGGCTCCATGCAGAGTGGTGATGAGTGTTGTCTTTTGGGAGAGACCAGTTCATGATGGCTACCACCCCCTTACCCCTGCCTTGCTCTCTGACAAGCTGGTAAGTGGGAGGCAGTGGTGTATGCCATACCCTGAGCCCCTCCGGCAGCTTCTCATGAGGGTTGAGATGTGGAGGGGTCATCCATCCCGCCTGATTTCAGCACCAGCAAAGAGCCAGGGCTTGTCCTGATCACAGGGGAGGGTGTGATGAGTCTGTGTTTTGTGACTCCTGCTACAGTCCCGTCAGCAGGAACCCCTTCGCCTGTCACAAAAAAGGATTTTTTCCTTGGTGAAGCAGTAGCTCCAGGCCTGCAGTTCCTTCTGAGCTTGCTGTTCAAGTGACTCTTCAGTGCTCCTCCTCTAGAGTTCAATAGTATATCGAGAACTGTATAAGAAAATGCCTTTTTATGAGAAAAAGCCTTTTTTCTTTGTTCAAGATGCAATCCATGTTGAAAGTATTCAACTAACTTCTTATTTCTTAGGTGATTTATTTAACTGCAACAAAAAGATTTAATATAGGATGACTCATTACAGGTCTTACAGCTATATCCAGAGCTCATTCAGCCTTCACTCTTGAATGTCCTTCAGTGTAAGGTGCATCAATCATTTTAATCCTGGAGCTGCCTGTGCTTCTCAGAATTTATTTTTCTGTTCATCTCTGCTCTTCAAAATTACTTAGATGAAAACTGAGTGGATAGCAACAGTCATGTACTGTAGTCCATGAATTCCTTTTCAGACAGGAAGCTTTCTCCTTGCAAGATCTTTTCTGGCAAAAGATCTGTTGATTGTGACCTTGGTGTCTGACCTGTACTAGAGAAATGAACTTCTTTCTATATCATGTGCTCTGCATCCTTTGGGACTTTTTTTTGTATACTGTGTACTGTGTACCATACCATGCACCTTGGGGTCCCTCTCAAATCTCCTTTTGGAGATCTTCAGAAATTTCATTTCAGTTTGAAAATACACAATAATTTGCATTTTAAAATGGAAATATGAAGCATTTCTAGAGCGTCAAATGAAATCTCAGGGGAACTCCCTCCTTTGATGCTGAGATTCAAAAAGAGGCTACTGCCATGTGGTCCCACAAGCGTATCAGTTCATAAAAGCTGATTTCTGATTTCTAAAGGGCTTGAGTTCCCAAGTGCATGTATGTGTATACTAAAAACAGAATTTCAGACTAGCAGATGCAGAAAGGCAAGCAGGGATTATTACAGATTCAAGGCATGAGAAAGAAGGTGCAGCAGTAAAGAAGGACAGGGATGCTTTCAATTCAAATGAATGCAAATAATACGTGCTGATTTTCTAGTGGGAGATGAACACGTAGTGCCAGGTGTTTCCTGGAGGAGGGCATGGGATGGAACCAGCCTGTTCTCCTCATCACTGTGTCCCTGGTCCATACTTGCATCCAGACCAAAGAGTAGTAAAGGATGCTACTGTGGGGTAGCATGGGGCTGGGAGAGTGATAGGTCTGTAACAAGAACTGTAGTATTGCTATGTCTGTCCTTTGAGCCTCCTAGGTGCCACCGTAGGAACATCTGAGTGACCCAGACTCCTACAGCCACCACTAAACTTTTTGTGTTCTGAGAAACCTGATCAAAGGCTACAGAAATCTCGTCACCAGGGGTTGCACACAAGACACAGCATGCCTGCTCTCCCATTTTGGAGCAAGAAAGACAAGAATTGAATTCAAAAAGTAGACCTGAAGTTGTATCTTGCCAGTCAGAATTTATTCTTCTGACCTTGTTTGCTGTAGATCTCTATTCCCTAACAGGTACGTGGAAATAAAGGGGAAAATATGCCAACAATGTGCCCATTGAAATTTTTCCATTAAAGCACAGTTTCATTAGAAATGTATCAGTTCATTGAGCTGCCCAGCTTTGTTCGAAACCTCTCAGGCTCTTGATGACTCATGACCAAGGTTGATTACGTTTGCACTTCAAAGGCATGAAGGAGAAGCAGATCCAGTGTACGGAGCAACCTTCACCCCACGCCGTGGCGCTAGGACATCGCTTTGCTAACTTGCAGCACTTCTTAATGAGTACAAGTGGGCAGATGTCAGACAACCGAGATACATTTTTTTATGGGCTAATAGCTAGGAAGGGACATAGATGAAAAGAAAAGGGAAGGGCGAAGAGGGCAGGTGATCAAGAAAGACTCTAATTTCTCCTTCCCCCCATCCGTTTTCCCCCCACCTGTGCCACCATGTGGCTCAGGGGAGGTGACTTGTGTTTGCATCCTGATGATACGGGGCCAATTAGACACACGCTTCTGCGATTGGAAAAGTATCACCAACAAAACAGTCTTGCCCAAGCATGAACATAAATTTAAAATGGCAGTGTCCCACTGTCCCACCGCCTGCCTCTAGTGTAGTGGAGGTTCAAACAGACCTGCTCTCTCACTGCTTGCTCTTTGCAGATGCCCTCATGCAGGAGAACTCTGGATTTTGGCTCCCAGCTGGTTCCCGGCCAGGGCACGTGCAGCTTGTACAGCAGAGAGGCTCCAAAGGTCACCAGCTGTCTTTAATATATGAACACATTAATTCAGTAAATCCCCATCAAAGCTACACAGGAGGTGTCTCTTGACTTTACATTATTTGATTGTATTTAATATTCTGTTAATTTGCCAGATGCTTTTGTAGAGTTTTAACAGTGCTTCTGCTGCAGTAAAAATCAACACTGCTCCTGGATTAGATTACCTGTTTCAGTGCTGTCTGTGAAAAACTCTCACATCATTTAACAGTTTAATTTGCTGAAGACCTTCAAACCAATTCATTTAACAAGCACTTTTGGGCACTGAATATATATATCTCTTAAAAAGATTTCCAATAAAAATGCCTGAGAGATAGGCCAGGGAAACTGAGGCACTAAGACCTAGGAGTGAATGAGCAGTAAGGGAAAATATTTAGGGTTTGGGAGCTGGAAAGATGAGTGAGACCTTAGTAGAGAACAGGAAGGTCAGGGAAGAGAGAGAAGGAGGTTCAGCTGGGAAGCTGTAGCTTTCGAGAGAAAGCTGATCCTGATCCTGGTGTGATTTAGGTCCCAGCTGAGTTATGTGGCTCCAGACCACATGGTTTCTTTCTCACTTGCTCAGGGCCCCAGCTAAGGGCTGGTTTGCCCAATATGTAATTCATCGTGCCACCTGGATACCCTGTGGCCTTTTAAGCTTATCTCCCTTTAGCTTTTCATATCCATTTTGACATCAGCTACTCTGGTAAAATTGCAACCTCACTGAAGCAGGAACTCTTTGGACTACTGTGGAAATCCAAAAAAATCAATCAAAAAATCTTATACAAACATAAAAAGAACCAATTTATGTTCAGTGAGATCTGGCACTGGAATTCAGTAATACTGTAATAAAGTCTGCACTCGCTGCTTCTGTTCTTCACTTCCTCTTTCTATTCTTTTTCTATTGCCCTTCCTCCATCCCTCAAGTGCATTTTCTCTCTGATTGATTTCTCAGTCTCTTTATTTCTGTTCCTCCCTTTTCCATATGTAAGAACCCTTCCTTCTGCTGTTTCTCTTATGCCTTACACTGTCTTTCCTTTTTCCCCTACCCTTTCTCTCTGTTTTATCATTTTTGCCAATACCTTTTCTTTCCCTTCCCTCCCTCCTTCCTGCTCTCACCACTCCTGAGGCTCAGCTGTAGCCATCGCTGACTCTACAAGCAGATCCACAAGTGGCTTACAGCCTCGCAGTGAGGGGATCTGTCCCCATGCTCGCCCCAGCTCAGCCTGAGGGCAGAAACCCTTCCTCATGTTCCCATCTCTCCCTGTGGCTTATCCTCCAGGAAAGATGAGCAGATGCCAGCTGGGCTAGGTTCCCCTGGAGCCACTGTCCAGCCTGGGCAACACTCATGTTGAAGAAACCCTCCTTGTTTTGTCCTTGGATGTAGGGCACTGCAGTAGCTTGCTGGATGTGAAGGCGCAACAAGGGCACGTGGGCAGCCCGAGCTCCATTGATGCTCAGCCCTCTGGTGAACTGATTCCAGTGCTGCGGGGTGCTGCAACTGTTCCCAGGTGCTGTGGTGTCTCTGGGGAGAGGATCTGTACTGGATGGGCTGATTTAAAACTTTTCTTCTCCGGCAGTCAAGATCAAATATCTTGTAACAGGGAACATTTCTTGCCTAAGGGGCTTGACTGCGTCCTGCTAATAACAATATTCCCTGAATAGATTTTAACGTATTTTTTTTGTTGTTCATTTAAAATTGGTATTTGAAAGTTTCCTTTAAATGCATTTAGACATTTCCCTGGATGATCAATTATCTCAATTCATGTAACATTCTCATGCGTAAGCATTGCCTATGATGGCAATAAATGAAATTCAGTAATAAACTCTCATAAATTTATTAAGGTCCCACAGCCACATATCACCATTGTCAGTTCATATAATGCTTCCCTAGTTACTTAAAAGCTATATTATATGCCATTACATTTATAATCCCACTTAATATTAGTCCACTTAACAACCTCTCAAACATTTGGAGCTGAATTTACAGTCTCTCATCAGTGCCTCTCCAAGGTTTATTGCAACATTTCCTCTCTAAATGTTTTTGTGGTCTGAGAAAGGATTATTCTCATTGAAGTGTTATAAGCTTTGCTCAGCAACTCACTTATTTCTCCCCTCTTTATGTCTCTTTTTTTTTCCTCTCAGCTCAGACCCTCCTCATTTCTCCTGTATTCCACTCTAAGCTAACCCCTCTCTATGCAGACAACAGCCTTAGGTGCTGGTTGTAAATCTTCAATGCAAATAGCCCTAGATACTGCACACTGCTTGCAGCAGCAGGAAAAAATAACCTGGGAATGACATTGCCTTGGTAGTATTAGCTGCTGTTATCTTGTACTATAAACTTGACATCCTTGCTTTCCACTGACTGTTCCTAAAAATACACAGCCGTCTGGATCTGTGCCATCAAGTCCCTCCTCTTTTATGAGACCGTATCCCTCTGTTTATTCTCAGCATCTCTTTCTGACTAAACCCCATGTTCAGGTGGGTCAGGCGTGTTGGCAGACCAGGGCACGAGTTTCCAGACTGAAATATATGAGCAGTTCTCATCTAGTGTTGCTGGCTAAGTAAAGTTCAGATATACTTTGCTATTAGAAAAAACCCTGGAGCATGCAAACCACAGTGAACTAGAACTACTGGTTTGTGCTGTCACCCTCGGACATGGATCAGAGGGCTTCTGAATTTGCCAGGTGAGGCGTGACATGGGTTTTACCCTTTTGTCATGCTTTCTGCAGCCAACTTCTGCAGGAAATGTCTGACAAAGTTCCCCCTGTCTGAACAGTTTCCTGGGCAAGTACATAACGTTTCACGTTCATGATGATTTTTCTCTCTGTAATGCAGTATATCAGTATTACATCGTCACAGTAGCAATCCATTAGCGTTCCAACCTGGTGCTTTTGCAAGGACTTTTGCAGAAAATCCTAATGAACCTTGCGTTTGCCAAGACACTCAATGCAGGTTGAGGATCTGCTTGCCGGGGGGCCAAGAAAGATGGATCGAGGTAACTGTTGAACTAGTCTATGATTTTCCCTCCATCCTGCCCTTAGCTTTTCCCCCGGTGACCCCGCACGGGGCTCCAGGGGTAACAGTTCCACCTTCCACGGACCTCGCTGCTGGGTCAGCCCCACGGCTGGGTAGGGCTCAGCCCCTCCTGGGCTGCTGCCATCCAAGACCTGACTTCTCTTACCACGTAGCTGAGTTCATTATGAAATAAGACTTTACTGACGAAACGCTCCAGCTTTCGTGGAAATGCAGGAGCACATTGTACGTGATGTACGGATTGCAAAACAACTCCTGCCCGGCAGGCTGGCGGAGAACACGAGCACTGCTGTGTGATTGATACCGGCCTGAGCTTTCTGCAGCTCTGCTCAGCAAGGGGCAGCCAGAAAGCTTCAAAAATCACCAGGATAAAGCCTTTTCCGCTAACACTATTAAGATCAAAACACAGCTTTCTTATTCCTATAGCTGTGTAGAGTTTTAATTAGGGCTTTGTGGCTGGCAGGGGGATTTTTTCTCCCTCACTTCATGCCGAAGGCGCCAAGATAGTTTTTTCATATTCCTTGACAAAATGAAATGGTGCCTTGACAAGACAAAACAAAAGGGAAAGAACATCTTTTCCAGCAGAAGAAAACCAGCCTGATGATTAATCTCTGCCACCAGCACGGTTGCGCAGGCACAGACCGGTGCCGCCAGGCGCTGGGACGTGGCCATCCCGCAGGCCGCTGCCGTGCCTCCGGCCGGTGCTGCCCTTGCTTTGTCCCGCTACAGGGGAGCAGGCCAAGGGGAAATAAATGCCTTTGCCTCTCAGTTGCTACCATAAAAAATCTGCCTGTTTAGCTAAAAACGATGACAAAGGAGTGCTCGTGTAAGACTTCAAGGAGGCTGGGGGACGTGTCTCTGTCTCCCAGCCCCGCTGCACGGGCAGTACCCTCCAGCAGAGATGCCAAACACGCAGCTGAGGCTGGGATCCGCAGCCTGCTCCAGAGAGCGGTCCTGTGGCCTCACCTGCCGTGTTTGCCCCTGTGGATATGCTCCTGTTCCCATCCAGCTTGGGCCAGCTCCGCAGACAGCAAGCTGGGCTGGAGCTTCTCCCGGGAAGCAAATGGCAGAAGGAGTGCACAGTCAGCACAGCCTGGCTCTCCGATCTCCATTTTTGGGGGGGAAGGGAGGGGGGTAATCTGGATTGCCACGCAGAAGGTTGTATCACCTGTGATCCATCTATTGACAGAATTACACTGGCTCAAAAGGTAAACCTTTTCTGTACAGATAAGCCTTAGCACCAGTAATTTTGCCATTTCCTGAAACCCCCTTGCACACTTTCCTCACATAATTTAAGTGGATGATAATATAATTGTGATCTCTTTATTTTGTCTTTGTGGATGCTACAGAAGGGATTATTTTCTTTTTCAAATTTTTTTTTTTTTTTTGGCCTTGATATTATGATGCTGAGGCTTCGAACAGCTGAGTCGCCTGGAAATTCATATTTTCCCAGAAGAACCATTTGGCTTGCCTGCCGATGGCAGAGAGTGAAAGCTGGCACACTTACAAAAGAGAAAGCTTATTTTACCAGCAGCAACTGTGTCTTTCATTCAACCTGGAACAGCAGACAGGAAACCAAGGGATTGTTCAAGAAGCAATTTCAGACAAATTACAATCTGAAATCAGCTTCGAAAGAACTGTGAAGGAAAGCAACTATATTATTTCTTTGAGTTTTTCTGTTGCCATTCCCCCCTTTTTTCTTTAAAAAAAAAAGCAATAGTAGAAAGAAATCAACCTTCATTCGGGAGGAAAGTATATTCATTCAATTTCATTCGTATCTTTTAGCTTTTTCTCCTCTCTGATTTGTGAGTTCCCAAAAGGGCGCTTTCCATCACCTTGATGAGGTTGTATGTTCCATATTTGAAGTCTGCGCCATTTTGGTTCCTCAGCGATTTCCATGGCTTAGAAGAAATCATTTTTTTCTTAAAGTAGTACATCTGAAATAGGTTTTTGTTTTGTCTAGAGAGAATCTTTCGTTCCTTTGATGAAACAAATCTTGTTTTAATGTGAGATCATATTGATTCTCTAACAGTTTTATTTCTACTGAATGCAGGACTGTGTCCCATGGGTACAGTTCTGGGGAGGGAAAGTCGCAGGCAGCAGAAGGTACGAAGCAGTAACACTGGTTAAACTGTCCCTGTTTCCTCCCAGCTGGTGATATTTGAGAAGAAAGCAAATGTGTTACATGTGATGAATGTTGTGCCTTTGTGTGTGTATATGTGCCTCTTCCAGTTTATTATATGCCACAATTTGGAGGAGCAGAATACTCTGCAAGAGTTTGAAAAGTAAGGACTGAGACAGTAACTGCAGTGCACCCAATGTCTAGGTGGTATTATTCTCCATCAAGAGATCAATTCTATAGTTTGCCTTTACGGTCTTTTATTATAATAAAAGTCCTGAGGAGGTTGAGCAGGGATGTGGTTCTCCCCACGACAGTGCTGGCTGAGGCCACAGAGCCCATCCTGCTCGTGGCAGGAGAATGCTGTTGTGGTGACCCTCCTGTCATTGTGAATGTTGGAATGCATGTCCTGGTACAGTGGCTTTGTTGTGCAGAAGTATCAGGCCCCAGATGGACTGTTGCAGGAACACAGACTGGGCACCCTGCTACCCAGCTCAAGGTAGCCACACTGCTGGGGCCATGATGGACTCATCTGGTTGCTCCTCAGCATCTCTCACAGCTTGTCTGTTACTGTATTGTCACGATACCAATGCCTGAAATCATCCTGTGGCAGCATAGTGAAGACCGTAATAAAATAAAAAAGCAGCTATATTGGGTGAGCTCAAAGGTCCACCCAGCATCCTGCTTCCAGCTGTGGCCAGCAGCAGGTCCTTATGAAAAAGCCTAAAAAGCAGGGCAAACGCAAAGCGGAACCTTCCCAGCTACTGATTTTTTAGGGGCTTTCTGAGTCAGAGGTTCCATCGAGACAGTCACGTTCCCTCACCACTGGTGGACATTCATGGTTACGTGAATTTGTCTGATCCCTTTTATAATTCATTTGTACGTTTAGCCTCTGCAACTTCTATGAGCAGTTAGTTTCACAGTTTAATTACGTGTTATGAGAAAAGGTATTTCTTTCTCTTTGTTTTAAACCTGCTGCCTGATAATTGGGGTGCCTTCTAATTCTTATAGTGGGTGGAAGATTGAGTAATTGTTCCCTGTTTACTTCAGTTATGATTACAAACCTCTATTATCTCCCCTCTCAGCTGTCGCTTCTTTTCAGCTGAAGAGTCCAAGCCTAATTAGTCTGTCCTCATTTCAGCAAGGCTGAAATCCAGCTCAAAATAATTGCCAAGTGCAATCTTAGCACACTTGTCCAAATCATACCTATAAACCTTTGGAGGTTATTTATATCTTTATAAGACCTGTTATGTATGCAAAGGGCATGTATGGGCTACTCAAAGCAGAAGGATATGTAAATAAATATGTAACACTTTTTCACAAAATGTCACTTTTGATCAGCTATAATGGGAAAATGAATGTTCTGGTAAAGATCGGGTGCTTTTGTGTATCCAGGAAACTTATATCTGGCACAGAAATGCCTGAGAAGATGCCAAATAAAATATGCTTCAATTCTGATTTCTGCAGAAGAGGAAAAATTAGGAGAGACAGACTTTTAATTGGTGAAGTTCAACAGTGGGAGCCCTGTGGTGGTCTGTTTTTTTCTGACATGGTTGAATCCATCTGCCAAGGAACAGATTGGGTCATCTTACATCAAGCGCTAAGGTGTTTTAAAAGGCATTTATAAGTACCTGAACATAATTTAAAGCTGTCAAGATTGTACAAAACCATGTTGGTAAATGAACCACAGATAACACAATGAATGGCTTAGATATGCTTCATTAGAACTAGATGAAAATCAAAATCCAACTCGGCTTTGGCTAAATCATAAGGAAGAGTGTTCTGTCCTTTCGTTATATTCTTCTCCATGTTACAGTATGTATTCTTGGCAAACTAATCTTTTAATGTTCACATCCATTGCGGTATGTAAAAAAGTGGCAGGCATATCTTAGAGCATGTATGTATATGCCCTTTAAAATCAATTTATGGTTTCATAAACCAAATTAAGAATGAGGCTGTGCTGAGTACAAATGGGCACTGCAGTCATGAAGCTCCAAATCTGCCGAAATAGTCTGTATAGATGTCAAGTGAAGTGGACTTTTTTAGATTTCACATGTAACCATCACACTGCAAAGTACTACATATCCAAAACAATGTCAGCAGTACAAAATTCCATGCAAAACCTGATCAGTGTCTGAACTTCTGTTCAGAAGCCACTTTTCCACCTGATAGTAGCTGTCTCCCACCTCCCATAGGCACAAACTGTGTTTTTACTTCCCTGGTGGCTGTCGGGGAGCCAGGGGTCTGGGTTGCTCCGGGCATCACAGGGCAGCAGCAATTTGGTCTCCCGGCCTCCTGGTCCACCTCAGTGTAGGTTGCTCCCTTCCAGTTGGTAGAAGCTTTAGAAATACTACGGGACTGTTTGGAACTAGAGGAAAACCAGATTTTGAAACATTTAAATCTTCTGTGAAATAAAACTGATTTGATGTTTTAACAGCTCTAATTATGCAGCAGATTTCAACTGAGCATTTTATGACATGCAGAAATTTAATAACCTTTATAAACCAGAGATTTAAGTTTTGTGATGAGTACCAAAGTTTCAGAAGAGTTTTTAACTTTGAATATGAGTGTTTTCTGGGCTGCCTAAAGGAGGATGGAAGGAAGCTCCTGGATGGACTTGTGGTATCTTAAAAGAAAATACAAGCTGAACACTCAGCTGTGTAAAGAAAAAAACCCCAGGCACAGATAGTCAAAATAAGCAAAAATCGAAGGTGTGCTATTTGTAAACCCTGACAACTAATGAACGTTCAGATCTTGCAGCTTTACATGGGGAAATACAGGATGTGAAAATGCAAACAGGCAGCCGAAGAGTGATGCTCTACTGGCTTTGTACTTGCTCCTCATGGGCCTCCCACGCATAGGCAGAAAGTAGGCAGCGAGGAGTGGGGTGGCCCCTGTGTGAGTGCCCTGTCTTTGTTCCCAGAGGTGGTTAGTCCTGGCCACCTGGGGCAGGTTAGGCGTCTTTCAGGCAGTTTCTCCACTCTGAAGACAACACTCGATGGACTAACCTTGGTGCTTTTGGTTTAAAAAAACAAAACAAAACAAAACAAACAGGTCCTACTGCTTTGCCTGATTTCCCCCTCATTGTCTTGCAGAAATCAAGTGCAGCTTCATCCAACCGAGTGTGAGTTATCTCCTACCTAGTCAGCAGCACTTGAAAAAATCTTGCTACAGCCAGCATCTTTTAAACTGCTTAGTATTTTCCACATTATGAAGGTTATTTGTCCAGTCACTGCCATCTGCCTCCTCCTTATCCTTCCTCTAAACTAATAAAATATGTGGCTATTAATACCTTCAAGGAACCTGGTATAGTCGTTCTTAGATCTTTAAAAGATATCATGCTACTTGGTTATGGAAAATCGATTCTCAAACTCCTGAAACTGAAAGAAAACTCCTAAGCGCAGCAAAAACAACCATCCAAATGTTCATCCAGAAACAAATTAAAAATTAATTCAGACTTTGGAATAGAATCCCACATCAATCTTTTCTTCTTTGCTTTTCTAAAAGCAATGTAATGTCCTCATTTATCTTAAAGTAAGTATAGTAACCTTCCTGTTCTGGAATTGGGATATATTTCAAGGCACACATTTAAGGAAATTTAAATCCTGATAGATGATTGCTGGTGGGCTTTTCAGTCATCTTTGGGATTCAAAAGGCTGGCACAAGGGGCACCAGTTCTCCATGAGGCCAATCACTTGAGTAACGTACAGCTGAACACAACAACTACCTCTTGCAGGTAGCTTAAAATAACAATCCTGAGGTTTCTGAAGTGTGATGACACATGAAGGCAGACATAAATTGGTCTTGAGCTTTCATCTGCTTGTTCCTTATGAGTGCAGAATGCATTTGCAAGTGTGGCTCAGGACAAACAAGTTTTACATGCACGGAACATGGGTGAAGCGATGACTCGGGCTGGGCGTTTGCAGGAAACAAATACTGACGTGGCAGCAATTTCTTAACTCCTCCCTTCCTTTCTGCTCACCTGGATACCCAAGGATATACCCCAAGGAAAAAAATGGGATATATCTCTGGCTCACCCCAAGCCCCATGGAGACATCTTCCATCTTGTACATGTGATGCTGCATTATGGAGCTGGTGACCTGTCCTCTCAACCTCTTTTTTTTTTTTCTTTTTCTTCCCCCTCCCATGTTTGTAGCATTAAAGATGTGTTGCATGGTATAATTACTGAAAAAAAAACAAGAAGGGAGGAAAGAATCAAAGCCAACATGTAGAATTAGGAAATGCATCTGTTGGGAAGTACGGTCTTAATCTCCAGCAGGTTGTGCCTGCATTGATGTTTGTTACCACAAAGTGTATGTTCTTCCATGCACCTGCGTGATTTCTGGTTGTTTTTATGTTATGTGTCTGTACAAAGACTGTTTTCCCTTCAGCAGTGTGCCCTGGGTAGGTCTGATCCTCTGACAAGGAGCAGAATTAGAGACAGTGGGGCTGCGTCAATACGGCAGCGGACGTGCTGAGGTGTAGGATTGTTATCAGCAGCTGCTCGTAATGCAGCAGGGCAGCTCATGGAAACACCTGCCGAGTGTCAGGCCCTGAGAAAGCTGCTTCTAATATAACCTGAAGCAAGCAACAACGTTTATTTTGGTCAGCCTGTGATTCTTGTAATGATAATGTAACAGATGATTCTCTAATTTTGGAAATCAGACATCCTCTTTATTAAAAAAAAAACAACACCCACAACTGTTCACCAAATACACATAAAGGTGTAGAAACAGTGATGTGGAACAAAGTGTTGGAACATACAGCATCTCTATAGCCACCATTCCATCTGTTAACGATCACAAACTTCCATGTACTGAGAGGCAGGATTTCCTTGCTGTGCTTATTGCAGATCCAGCAGAAGGAGAAAAATAACATCTAGTGATTCACTGATCTGGTAAAAGTAGTACATTTTTTAGAAGAGAAAAAGAAGAAAAGAATGCCATTTATTGCATGCTAGAGCTGCAATGCAGAGACAGTAGATCCAGCACACATTATTTTATGTCTCTGTTTCTCATTTCCAACAGCTACACACGTATTAATAGTTTAACATTTGAGCTTTAATGAATTGCATCTGCAGTATCTCACCTTTAACAATTACCCACTAATTAGACCTTCCATTAAAATATGATCAAAACCTCAAGAACTCATATAAATTTAAAAAAAAACACAAAAAAACCCCCAACAAAAAACAAAACAGTAAAACAGATTTCACTTTCTGTTTATATTATTTCAAGCAAGTGTCAAAGGATAACTCAGTCACTGGATAGAGTCAGTTGCATCTCAATACAAAACGCCAAAAACCTGCTGTGATTTACCTACAGATGTGAGAGGGTAAACTGGGAAATCAGCCTCCCGTCTATTTTAAAGGCCCTGTGTAAAGATTCCCCCCGTCTGGTCCACGTCACAGTCACTGCACACTGGCATTCCTCCACAGAGCTGCTCCCACAGCACGGGCTTTTCTGACTTGTGTAGATTACACTAGTGAGTGGGTCAGTCCTATAAGCCATCGCTTAAGTGAACTAAGGCATCCCTTCCACTGCAGCTGAACCTCATGGTATGCTGGGAGGCTAAAGATCCTCCGTGAGTAGGTGGGACACCTCTATAGGCAGAGAGCATCTATACATCAGCCCTAAACCAGGCAGGGCAGAAGCTTTGAGGACTGCAGCCTTTCTTGCTGCCAGTTTTTGCAGCAGCGGCCACGGCACAGCACGCTGCAGGGGGGCACCGTGCAACTGCCTGGCCTCTCCCTCCCTGCCTTCCCACCCCAGTTCACCTCTCCCTATGTCCAGCTCAGCAAAGACCCCTCTTCTGGGGAGGTCACTGGGGCTGGTCCACTCAAGTAAGTGAAAGCAGAATCGAATCACCAGTTTTTCTAGGGGCTTCCCTACAAAAATGGCTTTCTTTATATCCAGCTGCTGCTTATGCTGAAAATGTATGCGCTGAAGAAGAGCCTTTCTCTGCAGCAAGCTCTGGCTGAGAATTTACTTTCTTCCTTTGCAGATCCCCCTGGATCTACTCCATTTCCTCCTGCTCATTGTGCAATTAAGAACTGAAATGGGAATGTGATCGTTCACCCCAACACCGAGGCCTCTGTGGACTGGCACTTCATTTCTCTCATATCTTTGTAATGGCAAGTCCCCACATCCATTCCCCCAGTGCTCCGCCGTACCGCACTGGTGAGACAGTCATTACCCTGCTCTGGGAATAGCTCGGTGGCATGCAGCTGTCAAAGGCCTGAAAAGACAAAGAGCTGTTACTTTTGAAACAAGAAAAAAAGAAATGGGAAAGCAATTTTTGGAAGCTGCAGCCGTTTTCTCAAGGACGGCTGTAAATGGCACTTACTGCATACAAATAGAAGCTGGCGATGATGACAAGAAAGCAACAAATAAACAAGTCAACAACAATGCCAACGAAAAAGTATTCTGCTGCCAAGAAAATACTTTATTTCTCATTAGCATAATTATTGCTTAGAGTTTCAACTCCAAATGCCACAAACAATTAAAAAGTTATGCTATGCTTAAATATTTTGTCATTTTTTGGCAAGAAGGCAGGTTTAGGCAGAGCAGAGCACAAATGCCATGGCTGCCTTGTTCTATCGTTATCTCCCTCATTTGAGGAATTACCCTCTTGCATAGACAGGCTGATGGCAGCTCCAGCCCTGACGGAAACCAACATGACCCCCCTGAAGCAGGAGCTGTGCCAAGTTGCAGAAGCAGCAGAAGCTTTTAGATTTTTAAGGTGCTGAAAATAGAACCAAGGATTTTCATCAAAGAGAATTTCATACTAAACTTTTCACTCCCAGGGAAATGCTGAGAGAGGCACAGAGCTAAGATCTGTCAAGGAAAATTCCTTAGACTGTTTTTCATGGATATTGCCTCATTTACTTCTTTCCTCCTTTCCACCTGACAGTGTACATACACACAACCTCGGGACTCGGATGGGTTGTGAGCTGAAGTTTGGTGTCGGCTTGGAAGGCAGCAAAAGGGCAAGGAGTTGGGCCTCCCTCAAGCCAGAGAAAAGAGAAAGGATGGCATTTCCCAGACTTCCCAGTCCTCCTCGAGGCACTGCTTAGAAGTGTTAAAAATATCACATATCCCTTGAGATGTAACCTCAGATTTAGGCAGTGAAAAATCTACATGAAGGCACTAATTTTTACCGAGTCTGATCCATTCCCTTTAGCTAAGAAGATAGGCACTGGTGTTTTGAGAATCAACGACGTTCTTGAGACTCTTACTGAATAGCATGTTTCTGCCTAAATACTGCACTTGCTGCTCTTAAGGAAGGTCTACATCATTTCTAACATAAATTTCATGGAGCTTTGCTGGTAGCTTCCCTGGGATTAAAGCCCTGAAGTTGAGCAGGTCATGTATAATGGATCCACCTTCTGAGAAGTCCCATCAATTAAAAACAAGGTACGCTGGGAGGAAAGTGCTCTGGCAGCGACTCATCATCTGAAGGGCCTTTCGGAGTCAAGTCCACCCTTGTTTTACTGCAGGGGGCTGCTGGGGCATTACCTTTGAAAATCAATTCTTAGGCATGACAAATGCTTTCAGCTCGAAGAGCTGTGGAGTATGGCAGGCACTGAATTGCTGCAATGCTGCTGTGGCTTTTGTTGAGTCTGTTGATCGCTGGTGGCTATAATTAGCAGAGCCCTTTTTGCAGCTACCATGTCCCGGAGAGAAATCAATGCTGCAGCATTGTTTTAGTTTCCTTCCCTTCCCTAGTCTTCTGTAAATTGAAATGCAAACGCAGCCACTAACAGCAGGCTTTGAATCATATTTTATAGAGCTTCACTAATGTATTACAGTGTTTCAGCTGTTGTACAAGATGGTGGAGAATAAAGATGTACGCTCATATAATTGCCTGGGGAGACTTCAGGATTGGAAATCTTTAACGTATTAGACAGATGCTTATCAGGTATGAGACTGTATCATTTATCCAGTTGCTTGGTCTAGGAGCCCTCCAGAGGTCCCTGTTTTCCTTATTTTGCAATGATTCTGACCATGTGGGATGATCACGTTACCTATGAATAGTTTGGTAAACGGGAGCACCAATAAAGCTTAATTGGGCTCTTGAGTGGATTCCCTTACATCTAATAAAGGGGATGGTGCTTACAATTCTTTCAGAAGAAACATGTACAGAAAATTCTCCCTCCACATAGTTTTCTGTTGTCGTAAATCTTATAGGACCGGAATACTTCTGAGACCTCCAAAGATTTGATTGAAATTGGCTGTTTAGTACAATAGTTAGTTTAGTACAATAGAGCTGACCCACCTACATGCAGGCAAGCACAGGGAGTGCTTGTGCGAGCCTTATTACACTATGAAATTAGGTTGAAATGCAAAGCTGATGCAGCAACCTTATCTGGCAATTTAACAAATGACCACTCTGCAGGGGAAACAGGAAGATGTACATAAGGTTTTAATTATACTAATTATGGAGTGGATTTTTTAGTGCATTGCAGCCATGATTTTGTGATAATCAGGCAATGCAAAGCCATCAGAAGCTCTTCTTAACATTTTCTCATTTATTTTATGTCACAGGATTAGGGTAAAGGAACCTGAGGGTATACCAGTGTATCTGGTTCCTTTATAGTAGGCATCACTGGTAAAACAACTAAGGATTGTAATATGCACTAAGCAGGATTAAAATAAAGCGTGGATTAGTAGCATGAATTTTATGTGAATTTTATTTTCATATGCATTAACACCACCTACACCTTAAGGCAGGATGAGCACTGCAGGTGATAAACTCACGCATGAGTTCAGTGTTGATGATTTCTACTTATAGACGGTAAAAGCCTTGGGCTTGTATTTGCCCTTCTGTGTAACAGTGCAAGAGTGTATCGACACTAATCTCCTGTCAGAAGATCACAGGAGAATGTACCAAGTAATGTTAGTTACCTGTGGCTTTTCATAAGATTCTTCTCAGTAGCAACAAGTAAATGGGGGAATTTGAGTGGGGAGGTTCTCTGAATCTCAGAGGTTGTTGCAGATGGTCATTATAAAGTGGGTCTGATCCCTGAGAATGCGGAAGAGGGACCACATCAGGGAGTAGCATCCTCGCTAGGGCAGAGCGCGATGCATTCCATGTCCTGGGGAGGAAGAAGCTGTGCCTCTTTTCCTGTATCTTCTGCTGAAACAAGAGGAAAAGCCAGTAAAGTCACAGGAATTACACTGAGACCAAGTTAGAGGAGTTAACGGAACACTGTGTGTACCTAAGTACAAGGTATTAAACCAAAACTGACCGAGACGTTCCAGTTTGTCTTTCTGCTGTGGTCCTTGCTTTTCCCAGCTGGTGCACTGCTTGCTTTCTCAGTGCACATTTGTACAGTTTGTGCAAATTTATCCCAAGGTTTCTGAACAAGAAACATGTAGATGAGCAGCCGGTGTTCATGGCAGAATTAGATGGAAATATTTTGTTCCACTATCTTTCATTTGCCTGCAGTAGGTCTTCCCTTCTGACCAAATACCAAAATACTGCCTGTAAAATAACAAGTGGGATGTACACAGGAGTTCAAGGCTGCAAACAGGCTAAGGAAAAAATGTGCTACTGATGGCTGCCACGGATTTTTTAGAGGGGCTAAAGCTGTTAAAACTGCCACTCAAGCTTCTCCTGCCTTCCTCTGCATGCATGCATTAGGAGGAACCCACCAGGGGAAGCCACTGGGATTTGATGTTCCTAGCCTGATTCCAGCTGATTTAATGGGTGGGGTGGAGGCCAGTGGGAGCAGGCCTCAGAAGCAGACATTTATAAAGATCATTTTCCCATTCAGTGGCCTGGGGTCTTCTGTTGTCCCATCTTGCCCACTGACAGCTTTTGCTGATCTCTGAGAAGGAAGGTGATGAGGCTCTACGCCTGTTGCTAGACCGAACTGGGAACTTGAGATCTCTACCCGTATTCCAGTTCTAAATGGTGAAGGGAACGTGCTGCCAGCATGCTGCCCACTCCTCTGCCCTCCTCTGGGACGTTTCTGGGAAGCTGGAAGGGTGGACACTGGGTGCCGCTGGGAACAGCAGCCCACAGCCAGCTCAGTCCCAGCTAGCCTGCTTAGGAGGGGCAGGGCAGCGAAGAAAAGACTTTCTCCTGTGGTTTTGGTATGCTTGTTTTCAACTAGCAGTCTGTAGGAAAAAAACTGTATGCAAAATACTTTCCCCCTTGCTTTCTTAAACTCCCTGGTGCCACCCGTTGATAGTGCATGATGTACTCACGCTGGATACGAGCCCACAGTAGCCAGGGTGGGCAGTGTTTTAATATTTCATACTCAGTCTGCTTGTCAGAGCTGTTTCCTCTCTTTTCACACCAGTACATGAGGGCTTTCCTTATGCGACGACTGGAACGCTGGAACGCTCCCTCCATGCTACCCTGTGTACAGTCACTCTGCGCTGCTTTCAGAGCCCAGGCAGCAGATGCAGATGATGAAGGATGCAGAAATCTTCAGCAGTGAGTGAAGAAGGCAAGGCTCGTACGCAATGGAAGGGTGAACCACTGGTCTCTCGACATATTATTGTCTCGTCCTCCCACAGGCTGCTTCAGCAGATTAATTCTGTCTCAGGGGCTCTTTGAAGTACACCAACTCTACAGTTCTCTGCTCGTTCCTGTTAACAGAACAGATTCTTGCCAGGGATCATTTCTGATTAAAAGATTAAGGCACAAGAATGAAACTGAGAGGGAATCACTTTTGATTTCCTAGTCTTTAGATGTATGACAGATGTTTTCTGAGCTCCGGAGTCAGGAAAACCATATCTGTGCTGATATGTGTTATGTTTGCTTCATCCAGCTGCTGAAGAAAAGAGGCTTCACTCTCTTTGAAGTTTACTCTTCTGAGCTTAGTGCTGGTACAAGCAACTGAAGTGGCAGCTTTGCCCTTTGAAGATGCCTCATTTCTGTCTCAGAGTTTCCTTCATTTTTTCCTTTGGAAGCTGATGGAGTCAAGGGAATACAGAGCCAGTGTGAACTCAGCATCAGTAAGGCTCTAATGTCCTGGTAATAACAACGCTGTAATAACCTGAGTCAAGCAGTAGCAGCAGCAGCAGCAGGTTTCATCACATCCATCTCTGATGGAAAACACTTTATTTCCCCTGGTCTCTCCACAGAGTGTTGCAGTGTGAAACTAAGGGGGGAATTTCACATCACCTGAATTGAGGCACCAGTTCAGATGCCCAGGTGAATGGGTTGGCTCCCCTCAGAGACTCCTGGATCTTCATTTATACTGTTGTCTTTTGAGGGTGACTTCCTCACTGTGACTACAGAGGGCTGAGTCTTGTAACTTAGCACTGCCATTAAGCACATAAAGCCAGATGTTGCAAACACCCTATAGCACCCCGTCACATCCATTCAGACTCCACAACTCTTCTAGATCCTTTGAGATATGTATTGCTGGAGCCATTACATCATATATTTCACATTTTCCAATTACTCTTTCTGTGTTCCTGATCAGCAATTAATTTTACAGCATCATTCTGACTTCCTGATTATTCAAAGTTCTTTTCTTTATTTAATACATTATAAAAAGATGTTAAAAAAAATAATTAAAAAATCAACCTCTCCCAGCCACTTTGACTCATCATTAATTTTATCCATTTCATATTTTTAATTGCCCTGTTATCTCTCTAGCTCCATTCTAACTCCAATATATTAAGGCGAAAAAGAAACAAACCAACATTCTGGTTTCTCCTAGCCCCTTTGGCTAACAGTAACTCATGCTGGGGTTTTAATTGCACTTTTAATTAAGGCTGCTACAACCCTATTGGCTCCGAGCCTTTCATCATGCACAGTATTTTTTAGCATGCGACGCAGTGCACACTGGTCGGCAGGGAGAGCCTCTCACAGAGGCTGTAGGGACGGAGCGGAGCACGTAACACCATCTGCTTTAAGAACCTGGGCAGGGAATAAGGAGATGTTAGTTAATTTCTCAGCTGTCTCACACGTTTAGGTTTAATTTAGTCACTTCATCGCGGTCTCAGTTCTCTGCCTGTAAAACAGCCTCTCTTTCTTCTCAGCTAGTTGCCTGTTTTACCAAAAATACTCAGCCTCCTCATGCCCCGGTTTGACCAGCCTACCATTTATCAGCGGGTTCGCTGGCATGTGCCCTCACGCCGGCACCAAACCACCCTCCCCTGCCCCAGCATTAGAACCGGCATTTGCTGGATGCCAGCATGGCTCGCTTCTCTGGCAACATGCCACCAACCCACGCCAGCCTCTACCTGAGCCCTTATCTGCTGCACGGAGCCTGAGAGCGGGTGCAGTGATGCAGCTGCCTGGCTGCACCCAAACCTTCCCCTTCCTCTACACGTGTTTGCACATCCTTCGTGTGGCCCAGGACAGGAGTGCATGCTCTGTGCTGTGAACAGAGAGAAACCCCATCCTGTCTTCACGGAGCACTGCACTTGTACCAGCTTAAGCAGAGCAGTCGTACCCCATTAATGTCTAGCAAGTCTAGAGGCCCCCTATTATGGGTAGGTTCGGTGATTCACTATTACTTCACTGTATATAACTCATCTCTCTGACCCTGTGTTAACATGAAGTCCAGATATATGTTAACAGGAGTTGTGCTTAAACAGTTGTAAGCGAACACCCTTGACACTGCAGTCATTAAAAATGGCATAATTTAATTTCCAAGAGAGTGCAGGTTTTAGCTTTCATATCCTAGCCAAATTCTAACTTCAGTATTTATTTTTTGCATCTCAGAATGGTTTCTGTCATTTTCACTGGCAGCTACAGTTTCACTTCCTACCCTAAAGCCTACTGGGTTGCTGTATATAGTGCCACATCGAATGGAGCTTGCAGTGTATTTGTATATTTGGAAAACATTTTGAGAAGAAAAGACAGTGTATAATGTTCAAATGTAAGAATAGGTCTTATTAGTAATTTATACACTCATCCAACTCTTCTGAGAGGTACCGGTGTTTATAAAATGCTCTTTCTCTGATGAAATGTGAGCTGTAAAAGCAGTCCCTGCTTTTAAACACAAATGAACCTGAGGTGTCATAATTACCCTGGTTCCCAATTCGACAGATTTCACAATGCATTAGAAAAGCATAACCAGCTATATGACTGCAGGGTAATTAGTTCAGTGAAAGCAAGATGGACTTCTTGTAAAACAAGCTAATATACTTCATTTATTTCAGCTGGTTCAGGAAAGTCTCTTCAGGAGGAAATTCATTACTTAAGTTTCTCGCTGGCAGCCAGGAGCTTCTGACAACCACTGAGCCAGGAGCTGGCAAGCGCAGTGCTCAGGGCACTGGTACCGGATCAGCCCTTCCCAAAGGGAACCCCCTGGCCGGGCTCTCAGGAAGAGCTGGTCAATAGCTGGAGCCCATAGGTTCCCGCTGCCTGATGGGGACAAACCCCGTGACAAGAAACAGAGCAGCTGCACAGAATGACTCTAGGAATAATTCATAAAATAGCTTTCAAAAATTATTAGCATTTCAAAGTTGTTTTCTAGAGAAGACCTACCCACTCTGATATGGCACCCAGCAAGGTTTATTCCCGTGAGTCTAGCTCTCAGAAGATGTTTACCCAACGAAAGTGTCAGGAATTCGACAAGCCCAAATACCAACTTTTTAGTGGCTGTTATTATCCCCTGGAGCCATTCATTTTCACAGGTGTTCCCATGAATAAAGGGACATTTTTCTCCAAGAAAAAAATAATTGCAGGCTAATGTTGTACAAATAACTGTAGTATCAGTTCTTTTTCCCTTAAGTGTATACAGGATCATATAGACAGAGTTTCAAAGCCCAAACAGACTTACTTCCAGGCAGCAAAATACCAGCACACAAAATGTGAGGCTTATCCATTCATCACAGCTAGTTTTTCTCAGATTGTGTAGACAGCAAGCATTTTATCATACCTTAAACAATCATGCTTTGTAAGAACTTACTGAAGCTACCACCAAGCTGCCCAGGTTCCTCACTGGGAATCACTACCGAAGTACAACGCTTAAACTTTTCTTACCAAGAAGAAAACCAAAAAGATGCTCTGGGAAAGGATAAAGAATACATAATTATAGGCAAGCTGCCATCTTACCAGAAAGTAAGTTTAGTTCTACGCTGAACCATGAGTAAAGCTCAGTGATTATAAAGCAACAGATGTTCACAGTGTTTTGGCTCATCAGACTTGGTGCTGCAGAGCAGAAACACACACGTTGAGCTGGTTTCACAGGGAGACTTAATATCTAACAGTGCACTTGCAGGTCTTACCAGCTCCGGCACAAAGCCATCTCAAAGTTACGACGTGGCTTCTACACGCAAGCTTAACATTTGCATACATGCTGTTCAGCAGGAATCACAAATCAGCAGGAATCACAAAACAATCCTTGTGATATTGTCCAAGATGGAAAATCCAGAAGACATACAAAGAGCTTTAGTTCTGGTTGTAAAGAATATTTCTGCCTTCTGAGCTGCTGGGACAGATAGACAACAGCAGTATTTGTAAATACAGGTTTTGGTTTCCGTAGTTTTGGGAGGTAATTGAGACAGCAAGGTTTAGCGATATCTCTTAGAACTTCAGCAAGCCACTTTTAAAAGCTTTTAATGTGTAGTTATTTGTAGACCTCTGTTGGCAATTCATTAATGTTATTTATTTGTTTCTTTGTCAATTCTTGAGTTTCACAATATTCACACTTATGGATACATGCATACTAAATTTTTTCTTCTGTCTCCTTTCTACTTTTTCTTGATAGTGAAAACTTTGCTTTCCAAATTTTTTTTCTTTTTTTTCTTTTCACTATTTTTTTTCTTTTAAAGAGCATTTTAAAAGAACCGCTCAATACAACAATATTTGTTAGAAAATGATAACCCTTGCAGGCTTTCAAAGCACACTGTGGAATTTAAAGGAGAGTTGCATCTTCTCCTTTAGAATGTTACAGGAAGTCCCACAACTCTCACCACAGGATATCCGTAACAGTTCAGAGGTTTCAGTCGTGATTTTCTGTAGAACCTTTTGCATGTGTCTCTAATTCTATCATAGATTTATTAAGGCCTCTTGGGAAAATCTTAGCTCACCCTATTTGTTGACAGATCTGTTGTGCTCCATTTCCTTCAGAGTTTGTGGTCTGAAGGCTAGATTGCTACATGTCCCAGTCCCTTCCCTTTACCTTCTTTGGGCAATATTAATGGGTCTTGGCATGAGCACATAGGTAAAAAGGGAAATTAGATACTGTCTGTGTTTGCAAAGACACACAGAAGAGATACAAAGTCAAGGGAAGGAACCACTTCTTTGGTTTCAGTGAGTATTAAGCCAGGCTGTTTCTGGAAGGAGAAGTATGTTTTCAGTTTTTCCACCTTTGAGCCATCTCTGTAAACCTCTCCTGGCTGCTTCCTGTCCTTTGCGTTTTCTGTGTTATCTATTTTTAAATAACCAGACAGACACACTATTATAGTTCAATTTGTTCTTCAATATTGATTTTTTAGGCTGACACATGATTTGTTCCCATGGCTCTTTGCAGTGACAGATCTTTGGAGCCAGGAGTTCTCAATAAAAGGAATTGCATTGTTTCATCCAGCCACATTGTCTGGAAGCCAGGAGGGCCAGGCAGGCCGGGTCACCTGAGCTGCTCACACTGGAAACGATGGCTTTACTCATGTGAAAATTTAGTGAAGGTCCACTCTATATGTCCTAATTAGATTTGAAATATCTGAACCCACCATTGCATGGTACAAAATGTGCTACAATGGGAGATGCTGCCTTGCCTATCTAATGTAAAACATGTTCTTTTTTCCTTGCTATGCCACAGTTTGAAGTTAACAGTTTAATTAGGTGAAAGTTTCACGGACAGTCAGAACTCATTTGAGCTAAGGTATGATTTTTAGAGTTTATTCCTGGATAACAAAGACAACTGTTTCTTCTGGAAATTGGAGGTTCTGAAGGGAAAATATTTCTGCTGCATTACATTTTGATTGGTTTAAACACAAATCCAGCAGTGGCTGAACAGCTAAGAATGAGCAGTACGTGGTGTTGGGGTGGGGTGGGTGTGCAGCTCTGCTCTCAGATATGCAGGCACCCACATCTAACCTGCAGGTGGGATAAGCCACCTATGCCGGTGTTGTTTACTCTGATCAATGCTGGCTCATGATCTGATCTTACACGTCTGTACTCCCCATTCACTCCACTCCCTGTCACCGCTCACAGGCTGATTTGAGGGCCATACCTGAGCTGATCAAGTGTTAGAAGCGGACTGGAAGATGAGGAGGAAAGGATCACGGAGGCTTCCCAGCACTGCAGCTGCTGCTACAGGAGTGCACATCACCAGGACACATGGCAGAGAGCCGAGGTGGTCGGGGATACAACAGTTCCCCCCCGTCCCTCCCCAGCTATCCACCCTGTTCACAGACTATGCACTGTAGGTGTACCCAGAAGGCATTAAAGCACAGCAATGTCTTGATAACTAGATGAAATCCCAATATCATGTCAACCGTTTCTTTATAAGTCAGCTTTTACTCTTCAGTTTCTTTTCCAAAAAACAAGCCTTAATTTGGAAAAAGCCATCACAAGTGGACAAGTAAAACCCTAACTTTGTAAGTGATGGCATTATTGTGGTATTACAGACAATGAAAAAACCCAACAACACCTGGTCTGCTAGCATCTTTTCTACAAAAGCACAGCCATATAAATCTCTCTCATACTAATAACATTTTTTCATTTATTTATGCAGTAAGACCACAGAATGAAAGAAAATATTAAACCTGCTGAAATTCCACTATTGTTTGTATTGAGTAAATAGCACTTCATATATGCAAACATCACTTGTAAAATATGAAATAGAGACATTTATAGTAAAATTATGTACTATCCTTAGCTACAGGTGAAATATTTTCCTCCCTAACATACAGCACTCAACAATACATAAAGAAAAGAAAATGATAACACATTATGCTACAGGAATGAGAGGAAACTAGTCAACAACTGCATCAACTATTAGATTATCTTTTATAGCTAGTATAAAGACATACTCTCCTGAAAGCATGCCACAGGGTCATAATTTTCATAAAAGGAAGGCTATACTCTGAAACTATATACTTCATAAGGACTACAGTCTGCAGAAATGCTAAAATGCACTGAAAAGAGTGATATTTAAGTCTAATTACAGACAGATTTTCAAACTCAGCAGACAATCTAATTTCCTCTGTAGTTTAGTGAGGCTATTTAAAATAGTTTTCTTGATTATTCTACTTTCATAACCAAAACCACTTCAATACAAAATGATGAGGTGAAAATTTGGTTTTCTGCTTTAACATGAAGCAGAAGAAATACGTCTTAGGGAGTTCATTTGGGGGGCTGGAGGGGAGATCTTTTCCTGCTGCAAAGCATCGTGCCATTTGTCAACAACTTAAACATATAAAAGAAGTGCCTTGGGAGCAAAGTCACAAAAGTATATTGCACAACTGCACGTAAAATGCTGTGATAAATATTTTTCATAAATATTTAATGCTTTAGGATAGTTACATCCAGCTTTTCTTTCAATCTGAACTTCCCAGAAGACAGGCAGGATTTATAGAATCCTGTGGTAATAGGACATTTTGTTCTCCCTAAATAATGTCTGTCTATCTATCACAGAATATGAATGGGAATGTCTAAGCAGACAGAAGCCTGTGGCTAAAAGCTCTGGAGTGCCTACCTTCAAGTTTCTAAATTGGTGTTTAGGGAACTAACCACAAGCCACTTGGCTTTCCTAAGCTGTTACAGGTCCTTTTGTGTCATTCTCCTTTGGGTCTGTCGTCCCCTTGCTTGTGGAAAGTGATACACAGGCCACATATAGCCGTACGGGAGGAGGCAGCGTGCCAGCAGCCTGGGTGTCCCCAGCGGATATCGCACGCTTCCACCACAGCCAGGACACCACGGTAAGCCACTAAGGCCAGCTCTGCCAGAAGTGTTATGTGGGAGGGTAAGAACTGCACGCCAAAAGGAGTTTTCATTCGTTGATATTTAAACTGAAAACAACTGCTGTTTCTTAGCGGGGGATGATGGTGGGAGACACTGCAGCATTAGCAGGGCAGGGTGTCATGTAGAAAGGGCCAACGGTGACTGGCAATAGAGCAGCTGGGACATGGATGGGGTTTGGACACGCCTGCATGCATACAAACATCCAGAAAAGTCTGCAAGTAGTACTGACAGACAGAGAATGGCCCAGAAAAGGGGCAAGGTAAGACCCCACCAGACAAGACTTGCTGGCAGAGGCCAACTTGGGAATTGGACAGCCCATCCACATGCTGTAGAAAAATACACTTTGCCTGTGCTTTGTACACAGACTTATTTGCTGGCAGCAAACACCTGATTCCATCATCATTCTCTCCTCCAAGCAGTGATTTCTGTTACTGGGGATTAGAGGTTTCGGAGGCAGACAAGTCCTTAATGAGATTGCAAAAAAGTACTGCTAGGAACTGTATGTGTCAACTTCCTAATGATTTCAGTAGGGGTTTGCTGGCACTCTTGACTATGTTATTAAATGCCTGTGCACATCTCATGGTGACCAGGGTTCAAAAAGCGATCTTCCATTTCTATGACTCCATTTTGCAGGTATAAAATGAGGAAAACAGAACTTTCTCACTCAAAGGATGTTGGCAGATTAAAAGTGCTGAAACTTTCTTTCTTCAGTGCTCAAAATCATTAAGCTGCTCAGTAAATATGGCATGATATCATATAACAACTTAGACAAATTTGGTGGCTGAATAGGTTTGATAATAGGATGAGGATATAATTACGCAATAACATACTGAGCATAAAGTTCTTTGCAACCCTGGACCTAATTGCTATGGTTTTGTGTGGTGGGAACAACCACCATCATTTTCATCATCACAATCCCTTCCAGTCTCACCTATTCTGCGATTCTCATCATTATTATCAGGTGACAAGTAGCACTGCTCTTCTAGGCGCCTTGAACAGTTGAAGGCAACTCCACAAGATCCTTTCTCTGGTTTTGGCTAGGGGAGACTTGTCTTTACCGGTACCCTGACGGGAGAGCATTCAGCCTCTAGCTGCTGGATGTATGTATTTCCTGTCTTCTCGTGCTTCTTTCCTTTGTGCGAGTGGACTGAGAATCCTTTGAGGACTGAGGACTCAGCACTAACCTAAATGCTTAATATTGGTGAAGCTTAATGTTTAACATATGTCATCATGCGTCATTCTAAAAATCTTGCTGAAACTTTCTCTTATTGCAGTCTGATTCTTCCCTATTTTGGCTAGTTGAAACATACTGTGCCTTGTTTCATTATTGAAATCAAACCTCAAATTAACTGAAGAAGAGTATACAGCCCATGAGCTACTTCTATACACAATACTTTCCCTTTCAATTCAGTAATGGATTTTGAATGTACTGAATTTCATCAGCAGGTTCACTTTTGCTCACTGATGCTGGTTTGCAGTGCTGCAGGTAAATTGTACTCTTTTAATTTCATGTGGTGTAGCAGCTGCGCAGCATATGAAAGCCTTTGTATTTCATAGTCAAACTAGGCATGGTAGTGAAATAGAAGACATCAATACAATGTGCAAACAATTTATTTGTCCCTATTGACTAGTAATATTACAAGTTATTCTAATACCCAATAATACTGGGGAGTTCTCCCTCCTCTTTCCTTCTCTGCACCGCCTAGAAAAATATCACCCTTTACTTAGTAAACACAAATTGTGGCAATATATCTGACTACTATTAATTATAACTTTTAATATTATTAATATTTTGATTGTTTTATGTTGATGAGGGATCTGATGTTGACTTGAGGAGAAAATAGAGGTCCATCTAAAGCATAGATCTAAAGCATCTCTCAGGAAGATTGCTCCAAACACTAAGTTGTATATGTACTTTCCCAAAATTAATTCTGCATCAATTCAGTTTCATTGAAAAATCTATGCTAATGGTCAGTTCTGCAGCCTGGTTTAACATTTTAGCATTAGTTATTTGTACTGAGGTTATGCTTAAGGCTTCATTAATGAAAGGACAGCTTGAAATATATATATAGTGTAAATTTTATTTGATTTCATTTCCCTGTTTATGAAAACATAGTCCTAAATTCACTTTATGGGGTGTGTAGAAGAGGACTTTTGCTAGGAGCAAGAACAGGTACAAGTATTATTAGTTTAAACAAAGAAGTGGGGGAGGTAGAGGAAATAATAACGCATCATAAAATCAAAATCCATACTTGGCAATGTTCAAGAGGGTTGCAAATGTTTGCAACCTCATCTTCTCAAAGAATCTGTCTTAAAATTAGGTGTGAGAGATCAGGGGAGAAATGGTCACACTGTGAGAAATGTTTTTTCCCTGGAATGTGGGGTTTTCAATCTTTATTCTTTATTCCTGGCAAGGTTAAAGACTTGTTTGAAGGATGGCAGGCTGGATTCTGGGAAAAAGGTTTCAAGAAGAAGGAAGAAATTATTTTCTACTAGCTTATGTTGTAATTGTTTCCCATGTATGTCTCATGAGCCAGACAGTATAGGATCGGGTGACTGATATTTGTTTTACCATAACAGTAAGAAAAGCAGATTTTGGTGGTGAGAGGTGTTGTTGTTTTTTAATTGCTTCATGCATTACTTTAGTACAGGGGAAAAAACCTGTCATGTTTTTAACTGAGGTTCTTCTGGATAGACCTACATTTTAAGCCATTTCTTTAACAGACTGTAGGCCAGACAGTTTTTCTATTTCTTTCTCAGCACACATTCCCTCATGAACATCTGGTAAGTGTTACAAGAGTGTACAGTGCGCTCTGACACAAGTGGATAAAAAAATCATACTATTGTACTATATTAAAAATTAATCAACCCAATAGCATAAAATATCATATTAAAGTTGTCTTACTTCACAGAACTTTTAACCTTGTCCTGTGATGTTCTTTCTATCTAAGTGTATATTTTCAGGGGAAAGTGTAGAATTATTGAAACTGTAATTTTCTTATACCTTATAATATCTCACATGACTCAAGATTTGCAAAGGTATCTTGGGCTGAGTGACAGAATTGTCCTTTTGTACTTCTGATAGGTTTGTTAGGTTGATTGAAAGTCAGTGGGTGATAATAGGATTCAAATTCAATTTTGATTGATGAGTCAGATGACACAGTTGAGAAAAAGTAGGACACTGCAGCTTGTGTTCCCTCTAAGTGGATAAAAATAAAGGACTAAATTTTCAAAAGATTCAGGTCACTTGAAGTAGGCTTTGGTATTCATTATAGCAGGTGCATGTGGCAATAGTACCCATGGGCTGTTCCAGACATTGGTTCAGCGAGGCTGAATTGCACTTATTAAAATTTAACTCTGCTGAGGCAGAAGGGTTGCCTGGAAAATGAACCCGTACAAATAGCGTGGCTAGGCGGGAGTATCGCAAATCAGTTGGTTTTGCTTGCGTTTCCTCGACTGTGAATAGGATCTCCCACTTGCTTCTCTGCGGTAACGTGGGCCTTCGACGATAAGGAATAAATGCTACAGCTGGGGGTTTCTCATACAGCTGGTTGGTTTGTGCTATTGTTTGTGCTTCACCTCCCAGTGAAGAGGTATTGGGCCTCGGAGCTGTCGGGGATGTCCACAGAAAGTGATGGATTTGCTCTGCAGGAATGACGAAGGAAGGGTGCCTGCTTCAACGCTCACCCCCACCCTGTGCTGGCTGTACAGCGTGTGCCCAAAGAAGAGGGTTGCCTGGGTTCTCCATCCCGCTAGGGCAGTTGTAGGAAAGTATTGGAGCTTGTGCCAGCCTACAGATAAACATTAAGCTCCTTCAAACTGTAGGATCCATCCAGCACAGGAAACATCCGAGGTCAGGCACACAGGTTGTTTTCAGGTATGGCTGAGGATCTGGGTTAGAGTGTCTGAAATATTAGAGATTGGCAATGATCTGTAAGATGGATCTCTCTTTAGAATTTAAATTCTCTAGGAGTCTAGGGTCCTGAAAAGCCAAGTCACTGTTCATCCTAGCTATTAGCTATGACTGTAGGGGGAAAGAGAGATCCTTCTCTAGAGCTGCAACCCTACTTCTTCCAGAGTACCTTACTTCTTGGACTGCATCTAGGCAGCATCTGAAAGTCATCCTCAGCACCTGCCTTGTGGTCTTTGTATGATCTACACACAGGCAGCCACATCCAGCACTGGACTTCCCTACTTCAGCAATGTAACTTGGCCTGGAGGTGATATGATATGTAGTTACCACAAGGTATCCTATGGGCCAGGACGGCTGCAGGCGTCCAAATGACAACACCTTCAAAAACATCTCTAGCCACCTGAGCCCAACTGCCCAAGGCAGAGTCACAAAGCAGTCGGTGTCAGGACCAGGTGTCAACGCACTGACTTGAGTGCATGAAGTCCAAGTGCGCACGCTGTTCAGCCTGCACTAATTACCCAGGTCAGGGAGGCCTCGGAGAGCAGCGCTGTGCTGCATGCACACACCGGGGCCCAGGGAGGCAGAGTCAAACAGAGCTGAAGCTGAAAGGTTAATGTGACCTTTCCACGAATGGGCGAGAGGGTGTGTTAGCTGTCAGCGAAAACGTCACCACTGCTGGGTCCGGGTTTACTTCTACGTATCTCACTGTGTAATGCAAGTGCAACTCAGCCTGTTGCATAAAATTGATTATAGGAGTACACAGATTCTAATGCAATGCAGACTGAATTAAAACAGCCACACTCCCCAATGGCAGCACTAAACTGAGAAACTGGGACTGGGCCTCAATTAACCAAAACCAGAAATAATGTAAATATGGCCTAAGTACCAAAAAAAGTAATTACAGACAGGCCATTTAGTGTGTGTCCCTTTCTGGGGTTGTGTGTTTTGGAAGTGACCCAGAGAAAGCTGGTAGGCTTCACTGGCACCATCGTTTCCTGGGTGCCCAAGAACCAGCGCAATGCCTGTGAGACAAACCCAAGATCGGTTCGAGAAGTGGTAAGATCAGGAGGGAAGCTTGGACACCCACAGCTATTTGAGTCCACATCAGCTACTGCATTCTTTTATTTCCCTCTATAACCATGTTTAAGGCCAGGCTGCCAAGAAGGGGGATGAAATACTAAAAATTCTACAGAGTAGAGGGAAGAGCTAGAAAGTATTTTGTGAACTCTTATTTTCAGTACAAAGTATTAAGTATCTTAACTGGTTTTCCTCTTTTCAGCATCTTGAACAAGAGGTTAAAAAGACTGATTCTGCTGGCTGACTGCCACAGGACTTATGAGGGCAAGGTCACTTTATTTAAAACACTGAATTTTATTTAATGTAATGCTGTAATAAGGTCATGTTGACATCCTGAATTCTCTGAGCTATTACATTCCTTCAGTGTTAACACAATCCTACAAATCACGGGTAATTACCTTTCTACCAAGATATGGCACAACTTAAGAATATAACAGTGAAAAGTTTGAGGAACACACACACTATATACAATTATATAAAACATGTAGGTATATATATATATGAATGCATGTATTTATGTATGTTTATGCAGCCCTTATACCAAATGGACCTATACCCTCTTGGAATGACCAAGCTCCTTTTTGGATAATACCATTAGGTAAACCTAACAGCAAGTATACATGAAATTACTTTTTCCATGACATAAAATGCTTATCTTATTAAACCAGTTATCTATCAGTTATTCCACTCAGACATGGAGATCGTTGGTTAAATACGAATATATTGCAACTCTAAGGAAAATTACATTTACGCTGAACAAGGCATGACTCACTTGAGAAAGAAATTGTGCCTGACCATGCATATAAATTTCTTGATTCCAAATACTGCTACTCCGTGACGTAAACCTTCCCCTAAATATAGCCCCCAAACCAGGCACATTCATTCTTTTGCTACCACAGATCAGTGGTCTTAACCTTTGTGGATGGTGTTGCACCATTAAGTTAACGACATGAAATGATTTTTTTTGAGGAAGCCACTAAATCTCAGCTTTTCTCCTCTCACTCTCAAGTAGAAGGCAGCCAGGCAGGCTACTGGAAATGGCATGGACAGAGACTTGACTGACTCTTGTTCTTCCACGGCAATATTTCTACTGTCACCAGCTTGCTTGGTGATAAATTTTAGAGACCTAAATATGTCTGTACTCTCCTACCGTGAGTCCGTCTTCCTGCCACATTAAGATGGGAATGAATCCCCTCTTCAAAGGTTACTTTTTTTCCATAAATTCAGGCTGTGTTGTTACAATTTTTGTAAGATTCACATTATTTGACCCAAATCTAGATTATTTCCTTTAGCCAAAATAGAACACCTTACCCATCGGAAACAGAACACACGGCAACCCATCTGACTGCTTCTCAGCTTACCTGTGTTTCTGTTGGTGCTGTGAGGATGTGATTCTTTTAACTCCACATCCTGCCTGCCCACGAGGGCATGACATTCAGTCAGAGCCACTAGACAACTTCATATCAACTTCCGCAAAAGCCCACAAATTGAGTGTTCAGAAACAATCATTCGGATACATTTTCTTCTAAAACAGGAAATGTATTATGTTCCAGCCTTCATTTAACAGATACAGCAAATTATGAAGGATTCTACTTCTCAGTTTCATTAAAATAAATAAATAAAATTCATGGGAATGGTTAAATGTGGCAGAACCCTTAATGCAAGTGAATTCAGAGAACCTCACTTTTATGACTATCTTACTTCATGTACACATAATTTAGGACAGACCAATCAGACTTTGGACTTGCTATAACCACTGAATTTATACTCATGCCAAATCTGAAGAAAAATCCTGAAGGACAAACCAGTTCCCTATGCTATTCAGCTGTCAGGGTGACACAGCTTTGAGACTATTTCATGTTCTCCACACGTAACTGTTTACTGGCTCCCACACAGTCCTGGTTCATCCCACTCCCACCACCTCCTCTGTTCATGGTACTGTGAACTCATGCTATAGGTATGCCAGGGCAGAACAGGTTTGTCAGGACAAGTATTGCCTAGTAACTGGTTTTATTTACCCTGCTTCTCAGGACTTAAGGTTCTTCTGTGTAACTATTTATACTTTTTTTGAGAGGATCTAGGACAAATGTTTGTGATTTTGCCATGCGACTACTCTTCTGGAAAAAAAAAAACCAAAAACCCAACCCTTCCAGTCAGCTTGAAACTTTCGGTGTAGTTGAGTCATTTTCAGTTATTTCTTTTTGGTGATGAAAATACTTTAGTTTTGACATTAGTAACAGTGCCACACGTGGGTGTTCCCCTTTCCCCAGACTCATTCCCCGCTCAAGGTCTAGATTATGCTCATGATTAGAGCAGCAGAGCCCCAGCGTAAAATCTCCTCTTTGCCATATGCCGTTCAGCACAGGGCAGTCTCTGGGCACTGGAGCACCGCTGTGAGCTATTCTTGCATTTCACTGAAGCTACTATTTTTGTCTAATGTAATTTACATTCACTGGACAAAAGATAGAGTACAGTGGTCCCCCTCTCTGGTCACTGTCTGCCACCAGGCTGTCATCTCCAGGCTGCTACCACCTCCTTGTCTTCCAGTGTTGGAGCATTTTGCATTTCATTGGAAATGTGTCAGTAATAAAAGATTTTAGTTAACCAGAAAGCTCAGAGAAAAATGGACTGCTATTCACACAAAACCTCTTTCTTTCAATTTCACCTCTCCTAACAGAAAATATCAACGATTCACACAGCTCTGAGAGGGCTTTCCATTTCTTATATACGAGAGAGGATTTTCTCAGCCTCTAGACTACACGAGAGAAGCTGCCAGCCCTGTGATGTGATAGGGGAGCCGTCCTGTCCCCCCAGACAGCAGCGTTAGAGACTGCTGACTTTCTCTATGGTTTTCTAGCACCCCAGGACACAAACATGGTTTCTGTCTCAGTTCTACGGGTGAATTAGTATCTGTCTTCTCTTTGACCCTTGCACACAGGCAGCTTGTACTTGCATTTTCTGTAGCTCAGGGGGGAGTTTGGTGCAATAGAGCACCAGTATCTACCAATAGTGGGTTTCTTCACTTTACTAGCAGCTGGGCTTCTCCAGCAGTAGGGAAGTCAGTCATCACTCAGCGTAGCTAGTGGATGAACGATGTGATGATGTGGTATGCTTTATTAACCAGATTCATGTTTTATTAAGAGGGATGATCACAGCAGAATGAAACTTCTGCTGGAAAAAGACTGTTCTGTAACAGCCTGCTCCAGAATTTCAGTCACTCCTCGCTGAAGCATGTTGTGACTTTCTGTTACACAGTACATAATACTGGATTCAGTACACCGAATCCTTGACTAGCTTGATCCTTGATGAGCAAAACAATGTGAAAATGGACATAGCATACTCTGGAATGAAAGTGGAATAACATAATTGCATTCACGTATAATATTATCATGGTAAATACAACTATCTGAAGTCAGAAAACTGAACATTATGACACCTTTCTGTACATCTATCCCAATGGAATCTGTAACTAAATTATCAAGTATGTTAAATTCTTTGAGTTAAAACATGAACATAAACAGTGGTGGCTAAAACTCAAGACTGTCCAGACATTTGCATTGGAAGCAAGAACGTGAAAGCTTCAGTGACACACTGGTGCTGCTCTGCCATAGTTCCCCCCGGCCCATGCTTCCAAAAACCTGTGTGTGTGTGTGTGTGAAATTGAGTTACAAAAGCAGTGCAGGTTCTGTTCAGCAGACAGTCCTCCTTTTCTTTCTATTTCAGCAAGCCTCCAAGTGTGAGAGACTGCTAAAAATGGAGAACGAATGATTCATAAAAATGGAAAACTGAAGGAGGCCAGTAAATAAAACTGTTCAGCTACCCAGCCACAGTTTCCTATCACCACTGAAGAGAGGTGTGTTCTTAGGCAAACATTTCTAACCATTAAATAAATATTTGGCTTGAAAGCTGGGAAAATACTGTTTTATAGCGAAGACATTTCCTATCACGAATGGAACTGTACCTACCAGATGTTGCCATAAATTACGTATTATGAAACCTACTGTATCTGGCAAACTGAGGACATTTGATCAAAATGGAGCCCAGTATGTCACATAAACTGTTTTAAATGGCTTTTCTATTATACATGGAGGTACTCCGTCATTTGGAATTTGAGGGAAAAAGTGATTAAGTAACTGGATGGAGTTAGCCAAGCATACCAAATTGGTCAATGAGGTTACTTGACCTCTTGTTCTGTAATCATGCCTAAATGCATGCTTAGTGCAATGCAATGAAATATTTGTTTGGAATACTCCCTTCAAAAGCCTGTCTGCATTACATTCTTGCAAACAGTATCCATTATTAATTGTCATTGCTAATGATTTAGATCGCCTTTTTCCTACACATCACTGTTTTACAGCAAAAAAATACATTTTAAAGAAACATTGATACTGGCGAAAGGTGCTGAAGTGGTGGTGTAGGGACATGACATCTCTGCCTTTGTCTGTCCTTCTGTCAATTAACTTCTGGATATACAGCATAGATTTTCTTCCGTTGCTTATTTCAAGCCCCTCCCCTCATTTAATTGTTCCGTACCTCTGTTAGGTGCTACAATTTATACATACGAATACTTTGGAACCATGTACCTTGCAACACTTCAGGAGTTCAGCCATGGGGGAAAGTTTATCTTCCTACCAAAACCCAAGTGCCCACAGTGACCACTCCCTGGTTGTATGACTGAATGTGCATGCAAAAGCTGCACGTGCACACACATGACAGACGCACATTTGTAGGCCAGAACATGTGTGCACTCCTGGGACGGCATCGAGAGTCTATGTGTGCAGCCTGTCTCACATGCACCTACCACATCCCCCAAGCATTCAAGCAGCTGCTTTTTGCACACATGAACACATTTACATTTTGATCATGAAACAAGAGGGAGGGTTTAAGCCTCTGGAACAACTCGGCTGTAGCTGGCAGTGTGGAAATGGGCCAGGAACTGGGTGAGCTGTTCCGCCGGGACGGATTCATCCCACAGCCTAGTGTAGCTATCATATAAAAGGAAACATTGACACAGTGTTTTAAGTTTCTAGCATGAAAAATTGTTTTGCGCCTTTCATTTTTCTATTCTTTTCCCATTTTAGTCCTTACAGCTTAAAGGGGTATACCTCACGTCTTAAGATAGGTTGCTGGATTTGATTTCCTCTGTCTGAACTCACTGTCCCTGCCCCAGTAAGTTTCTAACTTAGAGGCTACTACTTCCCCTCTCTGTGACTGTACAAGTTGCCATCGGCTGAGACATGGAAGTGGCAGAGTCCTGCAGGATGCAACCAGCAAATTGCCTCTCTCACCTTTACAGGAATCTGCCTTTAGTCACCTTAAGGGACACTTTGGGAAGCTACAATTTTCACTGCTCCTCTTCATGTGGTGTGAAACTCCTTTGCAGGTTAACTGTAGGACTGCTGGCCAGAGTTAGAGATGGATGAAGAAAGACGCATTTGAAGTTAAACCTGAGATTGCTGGTTTGGACCAGACAGAGGGCTGCCTGGACAGTGCATTTATATTCATCGTGGACGCTGCTCAGAGCACTAGGCGGGTACGTCTTGGCATTAAAAAGTAAGTCTCTCCAGGAGCTCAGCACAGTAGCAAAAACTCTGTTTAGCTTGGATGGGGTTTCTGGAGGTCGCCTGGTTCAAATGCGCCCCCAGACAGGCCCCATTTTGAAGCTGTGTCCTAGTGGGCCTGAGGGAGGGCAGCTCGGATGGGGTTTCTGGAGATCGCCTGGTTCAAATGCGCCCCCAGACAGGCCCCATTTTGAAGCTGTGTCCTAGTGGGCCTGAGGGAGGACACTGATGCTTGCTGTCAGGGTCCCTCCTCACATCCCCGAAACGAAAACTGGGCCTCCTGCTTCACACCGCCACAGACCTGCCATGACCTGCTGCCGCCTGGCCCGGTGAATGTGGAAAAACAAACAAACAAACAAAACAAAACAAACACCCCGACCCCAAAACCCGTGGAAGGAAGTGCAGTTCTGGGGGGGGTCCTCACTGTATGGGAGAGGGGGGAGCAGCGAGGCAAGGAAATCTCCAGACACTTTTGTGCGAAAAGGGGGAGGAACCTCGGCGAGGCGCCCGGCCCGCAGGCCACCCCGCCGGGCGGGCTGTCGGCTTCACAGACCGCCGGCTGGGGCCCCTCGCGTTACTCGGTGACGAGAAAAGAGAAAGAAAAAGAGGGAAGGCGCCGTTCAGCACCGGCGGCGGGGCCGAGGCGGGAGGCGGCGGGGCCGAGGCGGGAGGCGGCGGGGCCGGGCCGGGCCGGGCGGGCGGCAGCAGGCCGTCCCTCAGCCGCGGTACCTGCGCCGCGCGGCCACGTGAGTGCCACATCAGCGCCGCTCCGCGCCTTCAAAGTCAGCGGCCACAGGGAGGGCAGCGCCGGCCCCACCGGCCGCCTCCCCCCCCTTCCCCATCCTCCCTGCCCCGCCGCTCCTCGGCCCTCGCTCCCCCCCTCCGCGGCCCGGGGTGCAGCCGACCCCGGTTCGGGAAGATGCTGCAGTCGTTGGCGGGTAGTTCCTGCGTGCGGCTGGTGGAGCAGCACCGCTCGGCTTGGTGCTTCGCCTTGCTGGTGCTGGGTTACCTGCTGTACCTGGTGTTCGGCGCTGTGGTTTTCTCCTCGGTGGAGCTGCCCTACGAGGACCTGCTGCGCCAGGAGCTGGGCAAGCTGAAGCAGCGCTTCCTGGAGGAGCACGCCTGCCTCTCGGAGCAGCAGCTGGAGCAGTTCTTGATGCGGGTGCTGGAGGCCAGCAACTACGGCGTCTCGGTGCTCAGCAACGCCTCGGGGAACTGGAACTGGGACTTCACCTCTTCCCTCTTTTTCGCCAGTACCGTTCTCTCCACCACGGGTAAGGAGAACACAGGATCGACCCGGCCCCGGAGGCCTTCCGGGGAGGCCTGGACCCCCTCAGGGACGCTGAGGGGCTGGCCTGGGGGAAGCCGGGCCTGCGGGCGGGGGGCCGGGGCCTGCCGCCCCCCCTCACCCCCAGGGCCACGGGGCTGCTGCGGGGCGGCCCCGCAGCAGCCCCGTGGCCCTGGGGGTGAGGGGGGCGGTGGTGGTTGGGCTCCGGAGGAATCGTTACTTCCCAAACTCTCTCGTGTGAGAGGAATACTTGATGTGAGGTGCATCGCCCAGATTTTAAAACCACCCGATTCAGCATTAAAGAGCCAGAGATCCAACTACACATCCCGCCCCCAGCCCCCCTCCCTTAAAAACGTTGGTGCTATTGAGAAACCGGCGAGGTGCCCGTCTCTTTGAAGTTTTAAATGCTTTTTAGGGGTGTTCTCCTTAAGCTCCCCGTCTCCTTTGCGTTTCTTCCAGTCTGATTTGGGGAGGAGGGGGGGAGCTGCTAACCTGGGTGCCAGAATTAAGTTAAATTTCGGTTTCGTGTTTTACCGCCCATTTCGGTTTAATGTTTGCATGTCAGAGACTGAAAGGTTATGCTTAGCTCGCTTCCAAATAGCAGTTTTCCATTGGTATTTCGAAAAGCTTGAGGAAACGTTCCTTTGGCCGTAGTTTTTTATAAGCACTTATTTTTACAGCAGCCGCGTTTCACATAGGCTTGTAGCGGGCAGCCCTCTCGTAAAGGAGTGCAGGCATTTGTGCTGGGCTGTGGGGATTTGAATGTGGCTCACCGAAATAAATAACAAAGGCTTGTCGAATAAGAAAAGCTTTAAAAGAATCACCCTAAAATTAGGCCAAACAGAGGGCTTTGAGTCTTGGCGGTTACATTGATACTGCTATAAAAGGTGCAGTGCTTTTTTTTTCTTTTTTTTTTTTTTTTGCCTCCCCCCCCAACCCCTTTTGCCCCCAGGTGAGCACTCCTTCCATTATGGGAAATACAGTCAGCTGATATCAATAATGACTTTTAATAATTTACTTACTTGATCTTATTTTGGTGCTTCCTGACTGATTTCAAACAGGCAATGCTTGTCCTAAAAATAGTTGTCATTGAGTATACAGATCAGGTTGTCTGCTTGTTATAAGGAGGTTGGTTTTGTTTTGTTTTTTTTTTTAAGTAGTAAAAAAAGGTTATGGGTGTCCTCTTAACACCTTCTCCCCCATCTTAATAACTAGAGTTCAAGTTTGTAAGAAGAAAGTGGCGTGCTTGTGACAGGTAAATGCTTTCAGTGAACAAATTTCTAAGCATTAATAATGTATAGTAATACTATTGGTGAGAAAAGCATGGAATTGTGATAGTACTGAACCATTTAATATTTTTTTTTTTAGTAAAACTATAGAGGACTTTAAACTTAAGGTGTCAAATTGACCTTATGATGCCTGTTCCTATTCCTAATCAACTACACTGTCTACTATTACAAAACATAAATTATTTTGTCCAAGAGCTATTTTTGTATTCAAATTATTTTTTCTGTAAAATAATAATGTTTAAAAAGAAAAAAGATACTTTTAAAAGTGCTGATTTTCTGTTTGTTCTTACACAGTATAGTATATGTAGCTTTTTTTTTAATGAGACAAAAATCTAATCCACTGTCCCTGAAATTTATTATTTTTAAATCTGGCATTGTTTATTTCAGAGATGAATCAATCAAAAAATGTCCAAAACCAGGACAGTGGGCATGGGATTGAGTTGGTAACACTTCAATACTGCCTGTTAAGGCACAGCTACAGGATGTTTGGATTCAGTAGTACAGTTGAGGCAGAGTTCTCTCTTTCCCGTTGCACATCTGCTTAAGGGCAAGGCACAGCCTGGCCCTGCATGTTTAGCTGGTTTGATCATAGAGGACCAACAAGGAACATATTGAAAACACAAGGTACCGTTGTCCAAATTGAAAACCTTTTAGAACACTGTACTTAAATGTACACTGTACATGTTATTGTTGTTTCTGTGAAGTTCATCTAGTCATCATTTATGTAATAGTCCAGGCATCAATAATTCATTCTACGTCCAATAGTCCTTTGGGTTGGGCCCCTTTTAACAAAATCCATCTGTTTCTTGTTTTATGGAGTGGCTTTGCTTCTTTCCTATTTAACATAAATAAGAACTTTTGCAAGTAGACAAGTATAAATCCAGAAAAATATAGTATGTCCAACACTTGCTCAAATTCTTCCCAGAGCATACGGATTTCTGGTGAGGTGCATCCCTGCACAGCACACACCACCACCACCCCCACCCCCCCTGCAATTTACTCTGCAACTGTGCAAGGAATCTTTCAAGTCTTTTGAAATTGTCACTAAAATGAAAGACAAGAAAGAAGCAGAACCTGCCTGGTCATCGCAAACAGCTGTTCTTCTGGAAATGTTTAAACATTCAAAAAATGATGTATTATTACAAACTGTGCACCAGGAATGCCCTTGCTTTGCTGAGTACAGTAAGGACAAATGCAGGAAAAGAGAATCCTGGTTCTGATGGTACCAACTGATGGTTGCTTCTGTGCATAAGTGAAATTGCAGGCAGCACTGGGATATTCCTTATATTCAGCTGACTGAATTTGTCATTCATCTTGTAAATAAATGCGTACCTACCCCTTGTAGGTGGGACAAGGCTTATTTCATAGCCTTTTGGTATTCTAGGAAAAGCATTTAATTTTAGCAGCCCCAACTCCACTTCTTGTTCCCTCCCATCTTTATTACATTCTTTGACTTCTTACTCACTAGAGAAAATAGTTGAAGAAAATGATAAAGGCAGTTAAGAATTTGGAAAAAATTCTTAAATGGAGGGAATTTGCAGAATAAACACAGCGAGGCAAATTGTTATGTGAAAGCAATTTATATTGCTGCACATACAGACTGTCACAAGCTGCCTGAAGGACGGGCAAACAAAGGGCAGTGAAATGGACTGGGGGTGAGTCTCCAGCAGATTATAGCAGTGACTGGCAGCAGGTTTCTAACAACTTTATTCCTCCCTGTGCAACTTAAGCAGTCATGCAGAGTGCCATATGAGCAGTGTGCAAGAGGAAGTAATTTGGTCATTAATCATTGACAACATAGCACTAAGAATATACGATCATGTGCATTTAAATAGCATCTGTCTTGGAAACTCTCTGTAATTACGACCTTATGCACATCTATGGTCATCACTTGTCTCAGTGCTAGATATTATGAATGATCTTGCTGAAGCAGTTGTTTCTGGCCGGCTTTGTTGTAGGACCATCTGTACGCATACATGTTTTATTTCTCACAATAAAAGTGAAGTAATGCTTTGCGCTTACCCTCCCGGGTAGTGTGTTTTCACTGTTCTTGGCATGCTGTTAAGCTCTAAGATCTTATCCCATATTGGTACAATATGGGAATACTGCACTGCATGAATTGTAGGCAGAATGGAGTAAAGAAAGAAATTGGTATTGACTGTTGCAAGATACAGAGAGTAAAGTGGCTTCTGTTTGTTGATGGAAAACGGGGAAGGAAAGGAAATTTAGGAACTTAAGGCCTGTATTTTTACATCTGTTTTTGGAAAGCATCTTTGCAGTGTAAGGATATCCCACAGTATTTTATGCAAAAGGACCATAAATCTTACTCTGGGGGTCCAGCTTTGAGTAATTTTACCTGTCACAAACATGACTGTAGATTTCATTTAAAATTTGAATACCAGAGGGATGCTGAGAAAGAGCTGCTTTGGATCCTTCTCTGCTGTGATAGGGTTGGTGAGATACACATTACAAGGAAGCTAGGATAGCCTTGTCCTCACGTAGGGATTTGCAGAGGAAGGGTGAGGAGAAGTTGTATGTATATTCCATGATGGCAATGCACGTTTTTCATATTTTGGTTAAGATCGGGCTGGACTCTCATCTGAGCCACAGGAGTCAAGACAGTGACAGAAGGTAGGAGAGGGCTGTTGGTATTCAACCGCTCCTGAAGGCTGCAATATGGCTGTCTGCAAGGTTGTTAGTACATATCAGCATCTTCTCCAGAATTTATCCTGTGCCAGTTTCAGTGCTGGCACTGAGGATGGCCGTCTTACACTGCATTGCAAGGAATGCCACCCAGGGTCCATGATGTACTGAACTCACGTTTCCGCTTGCATATATGCATATAACATTTGATGTTCTCTGTTAGGTCTGATTCTCATAAGCATTGCTACTGATGACTTGCAAAAGAAACAGAACTATACCTATATTTAGGAAAGGTGACAGGCTGGGAGATTGTGCTGGGGCCAGTGGATATACTGCAAAAGAAGGTACAGTATGTATGAAGAGACCAGGGAGAGAGAAACCTCAGTCTCCATTTTCTCCATGTTCTTCTGTCAAAAAGTGGCCTTCCTTGCTTTCTTCCCTCTCAGGGGAACAGATGCCACATCCAGTGCATATTTAGTGTCCGTTACAGTTCTTAAGAAATCCTTGGAAGATTAGGGAATGCCATGAAAACACAGTGATGTCTTTGTAATGCTCCATCGTAAGATTCCTATGCTCATACAGTAGAGTCCTCGGGTGGGAGAGGCTACTTGGGTCTTTCATACCTTGTGGAAGAATGTGACTTTAACTTAATTAGAAAGAGGGTAGTTCACAGAGGCTTTAGGGAAAGCAGAATTTTTTGTCCCATACTTGAATTCAATGTAAAAATGCGTATTTTATCTTGCTGGCATCAGGACATGTGGCCTGTGTCCCTGAGGATGCCTGTATTAGCTCATTAGTATACACCAAATAAATACATTTTATAATTCATACCAAATGTATGCCTAGAGACCTGTCATAAGATTCCCTGTTGCCTCTTGTATGAAAATGTACAAACTTTGTGATGGTTTTACACTCGGATCTGTCTCACTAGTAGTCACCTCTGACTCCAGCAGAAAACTGAAGCTTCATTGTCCTACTGCTCTGACTGGAGCACTCGGCCCATTTAAATACGTGTGATGAATTGCAGCTATTCACCAGGGTGGGGATGCCAAACTTTGAGAAGGAACTCGTTTCTCTTTTAAGAGTTGTTTGTTGCCTAGCAACGACATCTACAGGAAAAGGTAATTTGCTGGGGATGATCTAGGAGACAAAGCGAGACTGTGTGGTGCTCTGCAACAGAGACCACTCTGGAGTGCTTCTAAGGGAAGCAAAGGAACTGATGAGGTAGGTTGAGAGAGCCGCCAGAGGAGAGGGATTGCTTTCAATAGGCCAGCTGTCTGGGCACAGATTTAGGATGTGAGAAACCACATTCTTTGCCTTCCTTTGCCTGGAGGGATTTGAAGCCTCACCCCAGCAGAGTGGTTGAATGCTGCAGGGTGTTCTGGTAGTCATAGTTACTTTCCCTGAGGTTGTCCCCTTCCTGATAGATCAGTAGACTCTCCTGTAACCAGGTGTCTCGCCTCTCAGATTAAGTGGTATAAACACAAAGCGAAAGAGTCATTCTGTCTGCTTTCCTCTCAGGGAAAGTTCTTGTATTTTATACATCATTGAGCAGCTCCAGACTTGCTGCTGTCATATTCTAGTCTGGTCCCAGGGTTAAGATGCTGTCTCCTGGGATGTGGGAGGTTTCAGTTGAGTTCTGATTAATGCCATTCTCAGGACAAGGACTTGAACTAAGATTTTCTAGCTGTCTTTAGGAACAAGAGACAAAAAGAACACCATCTAGGGAAGCTGTAAGAGGATGTGAGATCAAAATTTATAGACTAATACTGGGAAAGTAGATTGGGTGCTTCTGGTTTCCCTGTCTCACAACACAAAAACATGGGAACATTCAACAAAATTTTAAAAAATAATAAAATTTAAAAGAATTTGCAAGAAAAGAAGGGTCTTAAGTTAAAAAAGCAAACAAACCACCAGCCCCCCCCCCCCCCAATAAAACACAAAACCAAATCCTAAGCAAACCCACCAAAAACCCCACAGGCCAAAACCCTCTTGTGTGAATATCTCTAAAATACCTGTATTTGTCAAAATTATTAATGATAAACTTCTTACAAAGTGTATTAGACTCTGGGCTTCAGGACACAAGCCACTCTTCTGTTACCAGAGATGACAGTCACAGCCAACAGACGGTCACATTATCTCTTGTGTGTCCAGGACAAAGGGACAAAGTTCTTGTTTTCTCTACTGAAGTAGGCGGTAGTGGAGGGGAAATACGGGTCTGTCCTCTCTTGTCTTCCAGGCAGGGTGACAGTTCCTGGTTTCTCATGAGAGTACAGCAATCAGCTGTGCCAAACTCCTGCTTGTACTTGCTGAAACACAGGGTGGCAAGAGTAGCTCTAATCCAATGTTTATGCTTTACAGGCCAATGAGTAGTAAAACCCATCTCCTGGCAGAAATCTGAGAAGCCATGGAGCTGCATGACTGTATTATTGTTTGGAGAAGTGCTGGCTGCAGATGGATATAATCTCTCTCTTAGAAGCTCTGTCCTGTCTTCTGTGTCCTGCTATTCCACCTGCCTTGCTAAATTCCGTGATGAGGAGCCAGCCCAGCACTCTCCACAGGTGAAGGACTGCAATTTCTGCCCCTGTAGTCCTTTCATGTCAGGTCTAGGGTCATTCCTCCTCTGCAGAAATAATAAGAATAAAAAAACCAAACCATAAAACAAGTCCATTGAACTTAGTATGATACACAGAGTGTAACGGGTCAGGACTGGGTTACTGGTGTTCTGCCCCAGGCTTATTAATTGACTCATTTTTTTGTAAATGTTTCCTTTGCTATTTCTCTGGTTTTACCTAATTTAGCCATCTTAAAATTGTTTGCCGGTTTTCATAGACAGATTACATGGCCTCCTGTTGCTCTATTATTATTTCTAATTATTACTCTGGCTTTATTTTGTTCTGTGATATTTACATCTTTATTGAAAGGAAGAGCGTAATCTCCTCCAAAATTGCCTTCCATTAAAAAGTTTCTATTTGTAATCCTTTTGCAAAGCTGGATTTTTTTTTTTTTACCTTTCTACAGACATCTCCAAATCAAATTCTAAGCTAAAGTTATGTACACTTTCAGAGCAAGACTTCTAAAATTTAACAATAAAATCCTGCAGTTCCTTACTGTTGCAGAGTAAGGCATTCACATAGAAGTGAAAATAATTTAAAATAAGTCTTCTCAAATCTGTAGTTTCTTCTGTTTTTATTTGTTGGCTGGGTTTTGTTCTTTATTTGTTTCACTTCGGCCCACTGCATCATCATTTTAATAATCATGGGGGTTTTTGATAGAAGAACATCATAATCTATGGAGAAATGTCTACTTTAGCCACTGCCCCAGGTTAATTATGAAGTAGGCCACAAGCTGCTAAACCATATGAAGACCAGGATATTTCCTGGTACGTGCAGAAGTGAAATTTTAGCAATTTACCTATGAGTTTTGATGCCTTCAGGATTAAAGAATAGCAATAAAAAGTTTCTCAGGAATTGGCTACTTGAATTCTTACTGTCTTTCTGTATCTGACTTCAGCTGCTTAAAAGTTATGACATTTGTATAAAATTCAGCTGAAGTCCTAGAGTAGTTATTGTTGGTGACCCAGAAGACCGTAGGAGAAATGTCTTGATTTGCTTTTTCCCTTAAGAGCTTCGCTGAAACCTTGAAGAGATTGTGTTTCTTATGAGGACAAAAGAGTGATGTGGTCCTGGTTAAGACCAGGACTGAGAGGAATGAATGGAGCAAAGCTTTTCGAGATGCTGTGCTTCAGAAAAGTGTCATAGTGGGTTTTGCAAGAACATATGGATTTTTCTCTCCCCTGGAAAGAAAAAGGTACACATTCATCTCTGAAAACAGAGTATGAAAACTTCCTTGTTGGAAAAGCACACATGAATCTAAGTGATACACCAGCTGTCACCAGACCCCAAACTTTTACTAACTGATGCTTCCTAGGTATTACCATAATCTGTACTCTACACTGAGTCTGTGCCAGTAGCTTAAGCAGCTTCAGAAGGTATCACAGCATCTTTGAGGAACTGAGGGAATGCAGATGTGGTAGCAAGGAGATCACTTAGGCTTGGTGACAGCTGAGGGAGGAGGTGGGGCTGGGAAACAGGTTTTGCCAGCGGAACAAGCCAGCTGAGTAGTCTTCTGAGTACAGCTCTGCTTGTGTGAGAGAAAGTGAGGCTGTGCCCTCTGACAAAATTCCATACTATTTAGCAGTAGAAACTTCAACAGCAGTTTTCCATCTTTCTCCTGAAAACCTTGAGTTCAGACTGTTATGCTACCAGGGAGTAGAGGCTTTCTGCATCTTTTTACTGTCCTCTACTACAAAGAAAAAACTTCTGGAGTAACCAGAACTTCTATACAGAATGTCTTCAAGCATAATTTAATACCGTTGCAAATGCAGCTTTTGAGAGAACTGGTACCATAAGAACGGGGTTTTCTCATCTCTTTTGCTCCTCGTGCATTTCGTGTCCCACACGCTGTGAATGTATTTTCTGAAGACTTTAAAAATAACTCCAGAAGCTAAACTGAAAAGGTTAAAATGTAACTCTGAAGTTCATCCTACATGTGATACCTGAGTACCACCTTCTGTGTCTTTCAATTATTTAAAGAATTTTTAAATCGAATCTGCTAAATAACCTTAAATTCTTTAACAGTAGCTACTTCACAAATGGTTTCTAAGAGTAGATATACAAGTTGGCTTGAGAAGGGGAAAGGGGGAACCAACCAGGATTCGATACTGAATTGGTAGGGTTAACACATACATTGTACCATTATTACATATTTTATATATATATAAGCAGAAGCTTAATTCTAATGATAGGTGAATTTAGCTTCAAAATTCTGCCTTTCACAAAAGAAAAAGCAGACAGCACTTAGATTTTTTGGGGACTTGGTTTCTTTGTACTGACTATATGATATTGCTAGTACTATGCCAAAGCGACTGTAAAAGGAATCCTTTTCCCAACTTGACTGAAAATATTTTATTTAGAGGTTAAATATTCTTCATTCAGTGTTTACAGTAAAGACACTGCATTTAGTTGATATGACTATATGCCGTTAAAATAGTAAATAAGTTACACATTTGTTTCAATGTGTTCCCTGTAATGCTGGTAAAAGCTGTGTACCAGGCTTTTCATATAGAAGTACACAAACATGTGGTCTGTTGGGTGAAAGAAAAATAGTCTGCCCTACAGAAAATTATGCAACTACAAAACCTGCTGGGAATTCTGCCATGAGTGCGCATCTGCTTTGGCATCCTCTTTTCTGTAGTTAAGTGCCTAAAGGCAACACATGAGTGTCCTGAAGCTAAGCTGAACACAGAATTGCAGGGAGAAGGTCTCCTGCATCAAGGAAAAAAAAAAAAGAGACAGCCAGCTCAACAAGGATGGTAAAACTGACTATAATTTCAGAAAGTTTTTCTTCCTTTTTGTTGCGTGTAATGGTTAAATACATACTAAAACTACATTATTTCAAAATGTGAGATTTCTCAGCATTAAGAGGCAAAAGTAAATGCTTCAGAAGATCTCAAATGATGGCAGCACTGGTTGGAATGGACCTTAAGCATGTTTTTATTTTAAAGCTTGTACTGAAATGTCTCTAGCATGACACTTGGCCTTTTACTTTGTTATCTTAAACCTACCTGCTACACTGAACACATACTTTGCTTGGTTGAGCTTGTAAAATGTGATTGGCAGGCTTAGACATTGCAACATGGAGCGTTAGTGCCAGTGTCCAGAGACAAGCCAGAATAGGTATCCTCCTTTGTCTATAATACAGTTTGAAAAGGGGTGGGTTACTTCAGAGTCACTAAATGCAGAGGCAGGGCAAAGATTCTGATTTCACCTCCTCCGCAATAGGTTGGGATCATATATACATGGCTTTAAAGAAAGCTGTAGTGAAAAACAAATCCCAAAACCCTTGTCTTCAGAAAGTAGCAAGGTGTTCAGCGGTCTGCTAAAAAATCAAGTAGCTTGAATGTTTAACTCTTGGGGAGTTCATTGTACAATCCTATACATCTCACTTAATGAAAGGGGGAAAAGAGCTCTAAAATTTGCTTGTTATATTTAAGATCAATGTGAGAAGGCCATGAAATCACTGTATATTATTTAAGCAGCTATTTACTCAACTGTGTGCTGTACAAGAATGGCATAGACCTTTCCCTTTGAAGCCTACAGCCTAAAGTAAATGAGAAAACTCTAAAGCAAACCAGGGAACTTGCATCTCTTGTAGAGTTTTGGAAGCTGTAGGTGGTATGATTTACTAATGGGCAATTAAATTTTAAACACTTCACATCATGACTTGTGACTTATTTTCATGGCTGTATTTTTATTTAGCATTGGAATGCTGACTCAGCAGTATAGCAAAAATTAGTAAGGCTCAAAGACATATTGTGGTGTTTCTGTTTGAAAGTCCTAGCTACTATAAACTATGAGTGATGCACAGAAATGAATGTAAAACACTGTAAATCATTTGAATGGTTAATAGCAATGAAGCTCTCTTATTTGAGGGCAGGAGATTGTTTAATTTACCTGTGTGCATTTGCACATCTGTTGAGAAGTCCTGGCCCCCAACGTAGCTTCTGGTGCACTGCTGCAGCTCCAGGTGGGCAAGCAAAGAACCGTGAATGCTACGTGGTGTTGCGTTGCATGAATCAACAATTCATGTTGGTAAGAAAAGAGTAAATCTTTTCTAAGGGCAAACTCCTGCCTTAGTTAATTATTGGAGTTGTTATGCATTTACGTCCTGCCTATCTATAGTGCAAAGAAAAATCTTTTATCTTTCAGTCATATCTTCTAGTGCAGCTATTTGTATAAAGTGAAGCCAGCTTAATGTTCAGCTTATACTGTCTGGGGGTAATTGCCACCTGACAGAATTTTGTATGCTGCTTCAAGGAAAATGTCATCGACACTTGAAGTTATTACTAGCCATGAATCTCAAACAAACAAAAGATAGAAACTCTCTCAACATCTCAAACAGAAGTTTGAGTTCCAGATTTTAGCTTGGCATTGCATCATTTCCTTAGATGCCATGAGGGAGATGGCGATAATCTTTCACATTTGTGAACCACCCTTTATCCGTAGATCTTGAAGCATGCACGTAGCAGGAACTGCTGTACTAATTAGAGCACTTTTATTATATTCTGTATCTTGTGAAATTAAAGTGATATTTCTGTATGTATTTCACAAAAGGATGAACTAAGAAAAGGGGGGAAAACAGCTGTGAAAGATCGTGTAAGAGCCATTAGTATGGTCAAGAATAGGAGCCTGTGAATTTTGTCTTGCAGTTCTCTGTTCCTCCTGCTAAGCAGTGTTCCCATATGGTATGCTGATTTCCCATCCTGTGGATGCACTTCACCGTTTTCTTGTATTGGATATCCTTTTTTTTTTGCTTTAGTAATATTTTTTTCTGCTCAGTAATCTTAGAGGAAATTGCAGTACTTGAATAGGGGCTTACAGAAGCCTTACCGAAGTGTGCAGTACACATTTCTGTATCTTTCCTTCAGTGGAGACTCCAGAAATATTGCCACTCCCTTCTAGGAAATTGTTTGGTTGTGTACAGGAGTTAATACAGCCCACATAACTTGCCAAATGTGTGAATAGCCTTTGTGGGAAGGCAGCAGTGTTAGCTCTGTTTTAGCATGCTGGTTGTCTGTCCTTATGCCTAGTAAAATGTTTGCTTACAGTGGTTTAAAACAAAATGGGCTGAGCCCATAGAGAGAAGTATCTTCTTTCTTAGCAATAACTCTGGGATTAGGTTAGGCATTTCATGTAACAACTTGGTGAAAGAGTGGAAAGAATCAAAAATGCACAGCCAAATTAACAACAGATGTAAGAAGGGAGCTGGCAACCTAAGAACATGTTTCTTGTAATGACAATGTATCTGACAGTCATCTGACAGTCGCTGCCTGGCCCTTGTAAAGTAACATTATTTCAAGCAGTATTAAAATGACAGCAAAGCTGAACGAACTTAACAGGATTCCTCATTGTTAATACAGATGCCACCACTGAAATATTTCTGTCTGGTACACCTTAGGTACATGCATCTCAAGGGGGACTTTTATCTTTTCCCCCTGGGGTAACTAGTGTTCTGTGATAAATTGCATCATTTTTGAAACTAGTAAGGAACTAATGCAGTCAAACCGGTGTGTTTAGTTACTGTAACTAGTTTACAAATTCTGATCGTTGACAATTACAAGAAACTGGATGTGTTCATAGGGCCAGACACTTGCAAAGAAATTCCTCCCTTGAAAAGATGAGTTAAGTATTAATTTACACATTGCTGCCCAGGCTCTTCAATACTAGGCCTTAATTTTGGAATTACCAACAATTTTGCAATCCCCCTCCCTTTGTATTGAGGTCTGAGAGATGCCACTTGACAGGGTCCCACTTTCCTTAGAAGCACAGGTTGCATCAATCCAGCCCTTCACATGCTGGCCATGGTTTGAAAATGCAAGCACTGGCAAGAGGGTGCTTACCATGCGAAGCCTTGCTATGATTCAGTCTTCAGCCTGGATAGTTGTTTAGCATTTCTGATGTGTGTGCTGCCTTAATGTAATGAGAATTAAGGAAATGGGACTCAGAGTCATTGGTCAGTGTTGACTGACATGGTGGGTCCAGGATTGTGATGGGGCAGATGGAGCATTTTTGGTAAATTGTCTTACTGATTTATGTTTCCTGTTTCATTATATATACAGGGCTATCTTATTCTGTCCCTGTGAGGTTAGAATGATCTGTTTTCACTAGGAAAATCATCCTATGGTGTAAGAATTTCCAGAAACATCAAATATCCCACCCAGAGACATTTCTCTAACAAACTGAAGAGAGGTTCACTGGTTAAAAATAAATTGCCATTAATCTAAGCAGACAGCAAAGCGTTTGAAAACCACACAGTATTTAAGTGACTCTGTGTGTATCTTTACACTGCTGGCTAAATGTCTTGTATCTGTAGCTTGCCTTTATAAATGTTACGTCACTGTTTCTGAATAACTTATTCTAGGTAAGCAAAACCATCTACATTTCATCCTCTTATGAACATCAATAGTATGTGCAACTACAATGCTGGTTTTTTCCCTCTATTTATTGGTAGGACATACAGTTGTGACTATCCTGATTCCAGTGTAACTACTCAAATTTATGGTTCCCACAATTAGTGTTTGCTGTGCAAGATGTCCTAAACATGTGAATGATTTGATAGGACTAGTGTATCTATAAAATTTGCTTATGGTTCAGTAAGCTAGTTCTCACAATAGCTGAAATATTTCCCCATTGGGCCTTGCAAATTAATGTTCTGTTTTGAGCATGAAATGGTATATTCAACTAGGTTATATTCAGATGGCAAAGTACTACCAAGCGTCATATTTAGGACTGTGATTTAGAGTTTTAGAATAAGCCATCTGATCTGAAAAAGTATCTCACTTTGGCCCTTATTTAAATATTGTTTTTTAATTTCTCTTAATTATTATTTAACAATAACTTGAAAGTTAGAAATGAATATTTCAGATGCAATATGCAGCATGTAAAAGTGGAGACTAAAGCACCCTGATCTGTGAGGTTTTGTTAGTTGTTTTAGTGATATTTTTTTTTTTTGCTATTTGTGTTGAATTGATTTGCTTCTCTTTTGCTTTATGTGCTGTTGAATCCTTCATATTTCTGAGAAATAGCTATTAAAACAGAAGACAGAAATAAGATTTATATTTATGCAAATGTATTATGTCTGGTTGATTTACGTATGAAAACTGAAATATCTTGCAAAGATAGGTAAGGACTATGTGTCTTCCTCTGCCAAACAAGGGAGCTGATGATAGTAATTTCCCTGAGTTCCACATGTTAAATCAATAACAGGATTAGAAGCATAAATTCCTATTCCCCTGCTGTATCTAGTAGATAACACTTTCTTCCATGTGAGGTTGCATTTTAATGCAAAGATGCTGCTTACAGATTTGATTTTTAACTCCACAGCATGAAATGGCCTAATTTTTTAATGTTGTGTGATAATTCCTTACTACCCACAATACAAGTTTCATTCAGTGCTTTCATGTTGTGTTTTTTCTGATGGTGCAATAAAGCAATTTTTGTTTCAGAAGTGAAGGTGGGAAGCATACTAATTTGCAGCTGGTTGTTCCTTTTTATTCCCGGATGGTAGAAAGAACAACTGTGGCTCGTTTCAGTGAAAGAAATGATAAACCTAGCAAGATGAGATAGGTATTCTTCACTAATTGGATATGTGATTAAACACTGCAGTTAATGCCACTGCAACACATTCAAAGCTCCTGACGCATCCCAGGGTGCGTTTGGGATGGTAACAGGTGCCAAATTATCAATTTTTAGAAACCTCTTCCCAGTGAACTGCACCAGGCTTCAAGCGGAGTACCATACTGCACAGGTGCAGGGCTCAGCAGCTGCAGCTGGCACATCCCTGTGGTACACCATGCATAAACAAGGTCTTTCAAGTGGTGGAAGGCTGAAGTAATTGATAGAATTTTAAAACCTGTTACAGGAAAACCGGAGGGGATGGGGAAAGGGAAAGTTGCAGTATGAAATGAAACCATGGTTCCAGACCTTTTCTGGAAAGAAGCAGCTACATTTTCTGCCAGTCTGTTCAGAAAGTGTGTATCCTCTCAGCTTCACTGCCAGTTAGATGCTAAATGTGTCTTAGCTGCTAAAATGAGTTTTTCTGTAGGTGCAGGCTGCCATATCTAAAGACAAAATATGGAAGTATTACTGTTGTGTAAGACATACCAACTTTATGCTGTAGTCAAGGTGAGAGTCTCATCAGGCTTTTTACAAAATTACTGTGAGAAATGAGAAGATCGCTATCATGGACAAGCTGCTGGCTAAATCTAGTTGATAATGTTGTTTTCTCTTCCGTGGTGTCTCTGCCAAAACATTGTCCATTTTAAGATTATTTTTTTCCTACTTTGAATATTTCTCCTATGAAGAGCTGCAGAAAGACTTTTACCCCTTTCAGTACCATGAAGTTGGTGTTGAAGTTCTTATAGAAAAAAATTTAATGAACTTGTTTCTTTGATTGTGTGTTAATCTTGGTGATTTAAAAAATCATAATTGTGGAAATGCTGCTGCACACATGTTGCCAAACGGAACAGGGCAAAAACACTTAACAAAAGACCAGCACAAAACCTTGTCTTGTTTTCTAACATTTCTGCGGGCTACAAGTAAAGCTTTCCTAATAAAGCTCATTTGTATTTCTTATTTATCAAATTTAAGTTTCTCAGGTTTAGAGTTTGTTCTATCGGGAAGCATTCATAATAAAGTAGTTTGTTGGTGGCGCCCCTACTTCGATACAGATTTTTGACCATCTGTTGCCTAGCGGGCAAGTAAACCAATAAAGGAATAATTGGAATTTTCCTGGCTGAATTCTCAGAGGAGCCCTCAGGAAGTCTCACCTTGCTATTGGCCTGTTGGTTGGGTTCTATTCAGCAGACTTTTTGTAATTTTATTTTTTTTGTTCCTTCATTGAGAAATGACTCTGAGATAACAGGGAAAAGAACTGTTGAAACAAGATAGAGGTTTCTTTACTTATGCTAAATCTTTGCTAGAGGCAGATCTAAAGATGTGATGTTCATGTTTTGGATAAATATTTCTAGAAATGTGCTGTTATTGAGAGGTCTGTGGGGGGAAAAATGTCCCCAACACCAGATGGATCCTGGTTTTATTGCAGTTTAACCCTTAGAGGGTCTTAAATCCAGGGTAACACTAAAAGGAACCAATTTCTAGTATAAAGACTAATGTTTTAAAAAAAAAATGTGCTGTTAACTTTAAGAAAGCAACAAAACAAACCCGAACAGCAAACCCAGAAATGCTTGTATATCTCTTGGCTATCATCTGTGATAGAAGTAAAGCCTGAATGCTTTGCCACAGAGGTTTAGCAGACCTCTGTCTGCTGAAGGCACTCATATTTAGTCTTTGCTGTTGCCTTCAGCACTGTGTGGAGCACATGGAGGGCACAAAGTCTTCAATGGCATGTCACTTCAAAAAAACATGACTGAAGTTGCCAGGGCTTTGTGGGAGCAGAGGTCCAGCCCACACAAACCTCACGTCGGGCTGAACATTTAGCACGTAAGGAGTTTGTCAGCGAACAGTTTGATAGGAGCTGTGTGGCTTACAGCTAGGGTATGAAAAACCTGCTCTTGCAGGGTAAGTGAGAAAAGCTTTGCCGGCTGGGTGTCTGGAGAACGCAAGCTCCTCCTGCAGAGAGCATGTCCTTTCTAAAGGCATGTATACTAGCCCTGGAATGGAGAATGTTCCTCACCTGGAGTCCTGCCACCCTTGTCTCACATATAGTAGGTCCCTCTTTGGTAGTGAGCAATGTGTGCTTTGATGTAGACTTGTTGCTGGAAGGATCTAACAGTTCCCTTGGTTTGATAATGTCTGCTTTACTCACACATAATGAATCTAGGCAGGATTAGCAATATCCAGTGTCAAGCAGTGGCATGAAAGGATGCTATCGTTTTCCACTTAAAGTTATTATCTTTTGAGTTGTGTTTCTGTATGATACTCTTGTTGAGAAGAGATAGTATTGCACCAAACACTTGCTAGTAATTACCTCCGATGCGGGAGGGGCATACTAATTTCTATACTTACTCTTTGGTTCCTGTGCAGTAGATTCCATCTACTGTAGTGCTGCTCTACTACAACACATCCTTCTACCCTGCAGTATCTATACGGAGCACTTCCTTATAACCTCCACCATATGGATTTTAACTGCTGGTATGGGAATGACTTCGTCATTAGCATCACTGCTAAACAGTTGTAATGTTTTTCACTTCATTAAACAGTAACTACGGGCAACTCCTGTGTAGAATGGCAGTCCCTGTAAATGGTCAGAATGTTAGTGTTTGCTAGCCATCCAGTATGTCCCATTAGACTGTAGTCTTTGCATCTGGCATGCATTGCCTTGCGTGGTGGTGTGAGCAAGACACGGATTAACTTTCTGATGAAAGGAAGCACAGAATATCTGGGTCAGAATCAGAAAGTATTAGCATTTGTTTGGTTTGGCCCAGAGTTATATTGTTTCCCTTCAGTTCATGGAGTATCCTGGTATGTTCTCAGGTGATCTGTGGTTCCGGTAGACTCACAGACTATTAATGCTGTCATCGTTCATCTTATTAAGTTGAGGTATTTAAAAGACATGTAGATGTGGCACTTAGGGACATGGTTTATTGGTGGGCTTGGCAGTGCTAGGATAATGGTTGGGCTTGATGATCCTAAAGGTCTTTTCCAACCTGTATGATTCTATGATGGCAATTCAGAAACTATAAATGAAAGTCTCTCCTACAGAAAATCTGGAGCCTGTTGGAGAAGTGGAAACACTTCAGGCATGGGGAACTGTGCTTTTAAGGCACCCTGGCACAGCCCTGCTGAACATGAGTGCAGGAGTTGATGCTAGAGAAGAACTATTAGCTTCAATTTGAAACTGAAGACAGCTGAAGTCTGCCAGATTTCTCGGCCCTGCCGTAGTGTCTTGGTTCAGATCAAGTGCACTGCTGAAACAAATCTCCAGATCATTCCCACTTTTACTTGACACTTGTGGAGCAGTTCTGGAGTGTGCAGCCTGGAGTTCTTTTCAATTGAGCAACCTGAAACAGGCGCTCTTGGAGAGCAGTGACACACACCTCTGCTATTGCTGGGCATCTAGTCTTTACAAATGGAGCAGAGGAAATCTGAAGTAAACCCTGGCTTCCCTAAATATGATGATGAATTTAGGTCCATGCTACAAAATATTCCACTCTATGGATACTCATTTACTGTGCTTTAATACTAATGTAAACAAGGTGGCTAAGCAAGTCTTTTTTTTTTTTTTCTCCCCATTTATTTTTTCAGTTGCTATACCTTACATTCCGATAGTCAAAATAATTGTTCTAGGCAGGAATTGGCACATACTTGAGCCTTTAAGTAATATGATCAAATGTTGCCTTTTTTGCTTTTTTCATTACATTCAGATGAGATTTTTAGAATAAGGTCTCAGCTCCTGTTGCAACCAAACTGTTTTCATGTTTTAAAGAACTAGTTTTGCTGACAAGCCTAACGAAACAAAAATATTTTCTTCATTGTGACATTTTGTAATTTCCCCTACTGTCTCTGTGGGACATGAAGAGTATCAAAAATGATCATGGTTTTTTATATGGAAAATTACCATCTATAAATATATAATTTCCAGGGGTCCCCTTGCACCGACTGCATCTTTTCTCTTGCTTATTGAAATGACAACAGGGTACTTGTTCTGCGTTATGTTTTGTCACTTGAATTTGGTTGAAAAATATTTTCACATGCATTTTTATATTGGTGTTTGTGGATCATGAGAGCAGCTAACTCACAGGTGGAGCAGAGGAAAGTTACATTTCATCAGTCTTCAAGAATGTGGGTTTTTTCCTAGTTTGAAAAGACATGTCTATATTTTAATCTCTGCATGAGAGAAAATATTTATAATAATTCATATGAAAGTATGTCAGAATTTTAAGAAAGAAATAAAAGGTTGTTTGTGCTTTACTGTCATTTGCCCTGAATATTTAAGGTGACAACAGTTCTTCCTGCTGCGTAATTGGTGCAGAAGGAAAATGGAATTGGAAAGATGTGCCCAGGCCACAACATCAATATTCCCACCTTCTATATCTCATGTGAACAGCAACCTTAATAGATTTCTCCTTGAACTGACAGCTCTCCAGCACCAGCAGCGAGATTGGAACAAAGACAACAACCATCTTAACACATTTCCTAGCTGGAAAGAGAAAGGATATTCCTTGGAGATCATAGAAATGGGTTAATGGTAGACTTGAATGACGTAAGGATTTCCGTGCCATAATTTCGGATTTATAAAATGTTTTTTGGAACTTGGGAGTTCCCAGGTCTGCTAAGCTGTAGAAGGGGACAGCATATATCGCTGGAGAAAATCGTAAGTGCACTTGTAATAGCAAAAAAGATACAGGAGTTCTTGTTATAAACAAATGGTACTGTAATTTTTCAATAGTTAAGAAAATAAATAGGTACACAACGTATGGTTTTATTCTGGTTCTGATTGTTAAACTCCTCTCAAAAGACCTAATGCACTTTCAATTTTCCTTGCACAATTAATGACTGAAGAAGAGCCAACAAAGTGCCCAGGTGACAAAGAGGGCTAATGGTATCTTGGGCTGCAATTAGAAGTGTAGCTAGCAGGTCAAGGGAGGTGATCCTTCCCATCCACTTAGCACTGGTGAGGCCACACCTGGAGTGCTGGGTCCAGTTCTGAGCTCCCCAGTACAGAAAAGATATGGAGCTACTGGAGAGGGTCTAGCAAAGGGCCACTAAGATGATGAAGGGACTGGAGCATCTCTCCTGTGAGGAGCGGGACGGTTCAGCCTGGAGAAGAGAGGGCTCAGCGGGGAGCTCATCAATGTGTATAAATACTGGAAAGGGCAGGTTAAGTACTGGTGGTGCATGGATGCTGTTGTGCTGCACACTGCCCAGTATCATCTCATTCTTTTTCACCTTTCCATTTGTGTTCACTGACTGCCTTATATTTTATACTGAAGCTGTTACATTTTGAGGGCAAGGAAATATTTTATTCTGTTTTGTTAGCACAATAAGTATGCAGTAACTGAAAAGAATATAAACAGGAGTAATATTTATTGTGGGATATATGAAATACTTTCATATGAGTCTAGTTTTAAATACTTACGCAGTAAGTTCTAAATGCTTATTACATTGATTTTAAAAGAATATATACACAAGTTATTTCTTAAATACCGAATTTTTATTTTTTAGGAGTAATTATTTATTTTATTTCTGTAGAAGTGACTTTACTGCCAGAGTGCCACCCTGTGCATAGGTCCAGGTCAACAAGAGCTTTTGCTGTCTCTTCATGTGGGACTCCCAGAAAAGGCGTGGAGTTTGGGTTTGGCTTATTGCAGGAAAGGGGATGACTTTTCGGAGGATTAAGAGCATACTCAGTAGGAAATTGGAATCATTACTCCCTCTGCTCCTGGTGTGAGGCATTTGGTTATTTTATTTATTATTTTTATTTATTTTTAATTAACAGTTGCCATGCTTTCTGAATGCAGATGTCTTGCATGTCGATTTGTAGCTATATCCACTGGCACACCAGTTATTTAGGCTGACCCAGATCATGTTAGTGTGAACAGGAATTAAGCATCTGTGTTTTGCCAGCACTGGTAAAAATCCTTGAGCAGTTTAAACAATACCAAATATAAGACCATAAAACAAGCTGTTTATATCAATGTATGCACAGAAATAGTATCCCTTGTCCTGATAAATTTCCCCCTGTTTCATTCATCAGCATCCCCTTTTTCCAGCATCTGGGGGTGCCACTTCTAGGTTGGTTTCTTTGGGCAGGTGAATGTTGCTTCCTGTGCAGGAGCAGATGCAGCAGACTTTTTATGCTTTGCAATATATAAATGTTCTGACACACAGATGTTCTGGTAGAAATTGGTTTTGAAACTGGCTTTGAACATAGAAGCCAATATATCCATGCTATTGGCTTTGTTCTTGGGTTCAGATGTTGGTGCCAGCCAGCCAAATTATTTCTATAACCTTATTACCCAACTGATAAAGTTCAAAGTCATTTCAGCCTTTCTTGGTGCAGCAGGTGACACTTCTGAGCTGATTATATGAACCTGGTCCTAGCTGGCAGGACAGTGATGCTGAGGAAGTGGCAGTCTTCTAATGGTAGCAAAGGACAATCTCAGAAGGAATTGAAACAATTATGTACCATAGTAGGTATGTAGTGAACCAGCTTGCAGATACATGATCAGTAGGAAGGTTAGTCTGTTATTACCTTGAAATGCAGACAAAATATGTGAATATCTGTAGTGAAGAAGAGGAGAGAGTCTGAAAGACGGAGGATGTGTTACAGTTGGTGGAACATGGCCTGGGGAGAAGGGACAGTCAAGTTGGGGCATAGCAGATAAGCTCAAGGAGAACCAAGTGGGTAGTGAGACCAAACAGAAAATTACTTTAACTATGTGTGGGCTGCTCTAATTAGCATACTTGAGCAGAGAGAGCCCCTTAATCACAAAGCCCCCTCCCAACAGAACATGGGTGATGACAAAAAAGAACACTACCTTTAAATGGAGTTGAGGCTCATAAGGACTAGTGAGGATGAAGTAGGACTAAATGTAATTGTAAACAATTGCTCAAGGTGTATAAAGGGGTTTACCATCTGTTAAGAGGGGTGCTAGCTTTGTGGATAACTGCCTAGCACCCATCTCTGCACAAACATGCAATAAATGATATCTCAGTTTTGTGTGTGAGATTGGCGCTTTCCACAGCAGGTGAAGAACTCCATTTGTGAGACAACAGGCGCACGCAAATCAGTGTGGTGGAATCTTGGTGGGTGTTTTGTTTGTTGTGAGTTTGTGTTTTGGGGGGGTGGTTTGTTTTTGGTTTTGGTTGTTGTTTTTTTTTAAGGGGTCCCTTGACTCTAGAAATTGGCAAAAGAAAACAATTCTATTCAGAGAAGTGATTAGGCAAGAAATCATTATGGAGAAGATCTAATGCTCATGCTTAATTTGGTTGTTTAAATATATTTTTACCACTTTCATTTTAGTGAGCTATTATTATTGAAGGGAGCTGGAATAGCACCATACTAAATCACCTCAGCTGGAAGCTTAAGTCACCCTTGCTGGTGCTGTGTGAGGATGAGCCTGATGAATATTTTCTTTAGTGGCAGAACTGGTTTAAGAGGTTTCTGCCACACCCTTTGTCACCTCCCTAATTACGCCAGTGCAAGTCTTTGATGGCTGCTCCATAAGCTTTTATTAGTGAAATGAACTGGGTTTCAAACAAATCTCCTCCTCCTCCTCCCTTTCTCTCCCTTTTTTTTTTTTTTTTTTTTTCTCCAAACCCAGGCAATTTCATCAATTCGGTTTACAGCACCTTTTTCTTCTCCATTGCGCACAAAATCAGTTCCATTAGCTCAACAGAGGAGGTAGCAAAATTAACATCCAAAAGGATTTCCACTGTGCAAAAAATGCCTATGATAGTGGAATTTTTCCTCCTTTCTACCATACCGGGTAGCTTATCTCAGCCTGGCGGGAAATCAAGGTGCTCAGGTTTGTTTAACAAAACTGTGTTGGCTAACTCTTGATTTGTATCCCCTTTTAACATACAACTGTTTTAATGGTATTGCTGTGTCTCAACCCCCTGACTAGGAGTTCTTAAAAAGTCTTTTCTAGCAGTTTTGCTACTGTTTCACACATTTTTAGCTATGAACCAGTTTTCCTCTCTGTTCAGTGCTTTACATTCTTTTTTCTGTCTGTATTGCAGGGAAGTGTGATGGTGTGCTAAAAGGCTGGTGAGCTACCTGCCTTATCAGCCACCTTTAAAGCTGGTCCCTCCCAGTGCACATCCTATAGAAAAAGCAAAATACCTTTTCTGAAATAATTTCATTCTGAGCAGATGCTTTAGCAGGTGTAGATAAGCTCTGTAATATAACAGCTTTTTCTGATTTCTTTCATTCTGTACGGTAGATGACCTTTTGCTGGCAAATGCATGGCCCACTCAGTTGCTGTGCTGTATGTGAATTTCCTAATCAATTATTTCAATCGTAATATTGTGGGTTTGAACTCTGTGCAAGTTTCTGATCACTTTCATTGCTGCTGTGCTCTTCCTTGCAATAGGAAAAAATACTGAAGATTTACTTGTGATCTCTTCCATCACATGGATCTACCATCACCTGACACTTCCTTTTTATCTTAGAAGATAATAGACCAGTTATGAAGAAGGATGTGGAAACACAGTGGAAAATGTCAAAGGCTTACAAAAATAAGTGTAGAAATCATGCAATATTATTGACCTTCATCATCATCATATTCCAGTGAGTCATGTTGCGCTTGGAACGAATGAAAGATCCTTGCATAACTTTAATACATAGCTCGAGATTTACTTCATTTATGGGGGCATTTTGAGATTATGAGCAGATGTTAAGAGCTGACCTCTCTTCAGGGACAGTGACTCAAACCAGCAAAGGGATAAGCACATTTATTGTGTTGTGCTGCCCTGTTGGGTTTGCACATTATGACTCTGCCATCTGAATGGGTGTGTTGCAGGGACACTGGATGTGCAGAAGAAAACCCCTTCCCTGCCCTGAGAAGCTCGGTGGTGCCGAGTAGGGCTGGTGGTGTTGCAACAGGGTCAGGGGCTAAGGGGACCTGAGGGAGCAGTGCTTAACAAAACCTGTGGTAGGAAAGAGGGAGAGGAGCACCTGGTGGGAGAAAACAGACAACACAAAAGCGTTGACTGTTTAATTTGTGAAGGGGGAGGAATGAGCTTTAATGCTGTGGATGGTGGTCCCCATCCATAGGACCAGCCCATGAAAGCAATCGTGGACAGCTGGTGTCTTGGGGAGTGCGTACCAGAGGGGCAAGAGATAGAGCCAGTGCTGCAGCCTGCATACACACCTTCCAGGCTTGTCACCATAGCCTGGGAGAGGCTGTCTGGGGAACCTTTCCAAGGGCTGTGGCACTTCTGTTTGCCTATTGCTTGCCTCACCTGATATCAGATCAATTTACAACATGCAAACATCCAACCTTTGGGGCAGCCTCTGGAGACTTCCTTCCAGGCTGAGTTACCACAACACAATTGCAGCACCTCTGCACTCTGGCACTAAATGCTCAGTTCGACGTCCTGAAAGACCTGTAAGGTGGCCACAGTTTCTGACCAGAGAGAAAACCAGTTAATGAACAGGAAGGACTGAACTATGAAGAGAACTGCTTAGATTGGTTAAAGCAGCATCTGAAAAGGAGAAAACACCCAGTGCCAGCAAGTGCCAGGCTAACACAGGGTGGAAGAGCAATATGAAATGCTTGTATGCAGTGCTGGGTTTGACATAGGCTGTTATGAGCTGGACGTTGTTCTAAGGTACCTAGAGACTCTGGAAAACAGAGTGTGATGGTATATAAAAGTGGAGGGAGAAAATATCTTACCTGGAATACAATGACTAATTCTGTGTATTTCTCTACAAAGTGATCTGGCAGGAACAATTAGACACAGATAAGATAGAAGAGTGAATAACTAAAAGAAGAAATTACACAAGAGGGATACAAACCACTGAAAAGCATAGAAAGGTGATGATCAAGCTTTTTTAGAAAGGTATGAGAGCAAAAGACTAACTTGAAAGCAAATTGAAGAGTAAATGTTTTATTGAACGCATAATTGGCCTATATAACTCACAGCACTGAGATCAATGTAAAAAGATTTGAGCATTTAAAATGATTTTTAAAAATAAGCACTTTTGTAGACTACGATGACATTCGAAATTACATCAGAAGATAAAGACATTTTATGTATTTATGTAAGCGTCTAACAGTAGAAGTCCTCCAAGTCATAAGAGTGAATGACATTTAAAGAAAAAAGAAACCCTTATCTGAACAGAACTGAGACACAACTGTCTACATCTTGTGGGGTTTTGTTCTTTGTATGATCAATCAAATATGGTCTGTCTCAAAACACTGAGCTAGATGGAGCATTGATCTTACATAATTTGGTAAATCCTGATTACCTTGCACACATATTTTTTTTTTCCTGTGAGCTTTTTTTGAAGGAATGGTCCCTCCAAGGTATGAATAGACAATAGAAGGGATTATACATGAGTAATATTTTTTTTCTCTCTTGTGTTACTTCATCTCTGAGTTTGGGTGGATTATCTGAGGGTTTGGTTTTTCAAAGGTCAGTGCTTTTAAATGGGTGATTGTTGTCTGATATTTGCATTAGACATATGAAAATACGGCATTTGAGAAATCTTGTCTGTCTTCATAATCACTAAGAGAGTTATCAGATACGCTACATGGACAAGTTAATTCTAGTCACCCATAGCAATTCTCCTTGATAAAGAGATGTCTTCATAAGTAGCCCCCTTTTTGTGAGCATCCTTTTCTCATAACAAAAAGAATATCTTAGGATTGAAATTGTAACTTATGAACATGGCAGTTTCCACTGAAGAAGGCAAATCAACATACATTTTATTATCCATTATTTATGTAGAACTAGCGTGTGCTAGTCCCACACACAGAGGGATTATAGGAGGGAATTTCCCTGAAGAGGTTACAGCACAAAGAAGCTACAAACAGGTGCAAGCGCAGAGATGGGAGGCAATAGAGCACAAGTGTCTGAAAGCAGACATGGAGTATCTTCTACCTCAGATCTGTAATTTCCTGTCTCTTAATGTATGGCTGTTGGGGTGGGGTTTTTAATGACTTTTGTACAGTGATAACTAGGATTGTATGCATTGTTAGGAAAAGTCACATAAAAGCAATTTCATACTGAGGAAAAACACAAATCCTTTTCTTTCCCACTTGCCGTAGCCTCATAAATTGTGAGTGTTTTAGCTCAAGTTTCTCAATATAATGATTCCCAGGCAGCGACTGTATCCTGAGTAGCAAGCAAACGCTGATCACCCATCCATTGCTTTTGGAAGACATCATCCTCTTACTGCTGCTGGTTGAGTGGAATGTATATTCTAACCTCAGTCTGAAACTGCTCTTTAGGGTTATAATTCCTGTAATTGTTAGCAGTTGAGGAGCAGATACACAAATCCCCTCGGCTATACCTTAAAGGATGTGACAATCTCACCAGAATGGCAGAGCAGACCTTAGAAGGTAGCATCTGCTTCAGGCACCTCAACTAATTTGTGAAATGGGGAAAGAACTTTCCTGTAGTAAAGTCTTTCTCATTCTACACTTTACTTTGAGTCTGGGTGCATATTATGTAGCACCTGGAAGGATAATGTCTGTCCTTCAGAAGGAATTATGAGAGAAGTATTGGAGAGGTAACAGAACCCTTCCTTACCAAGAAATGAGATGATTGCTGTCTGGGTCAGCACAGAGACTGGAATTAAATCACCATCAACCTGCTCTGTGCGTGATGAACTGACAAATGTGTTGGAGGTTTAGGGGTTTTTTTGTATGCAAGATACAGATGTTTGGAATTCAAATTAATGAAAGCTTGGATTAATTGTACAGTGCAAACACATATTAATTTAGGAACCTGGAGCTTGCAAGGGACTTTCTATGTCTGCAAGCTCAATTTCTACTTGTAATGTGTAGCCTCATGATATTGCACCAAAAATAAAGTTACCAAGCTTCACTAGGCTCCATTTTAAACGTAACTGGGTTCTTTCCCCAGTACTAAAAGTGGATGGCTGCTCCAAAAATATTCTCTAAAGTTTAAAAACCTTTTTCTAATTTCTAGACTAAATTTATTCATGTTACATCAAAGCTATTTGTTTGTGTGGCGATATTATTCTTCATCTAAAGCATTTCTTTTCCCTTGATAGTACTTGTATGCTGATGTATTAACAGGGAGATGCTGTATCACTTTTCAGCCTCCATTGAGCAGTGCTGAGGAAGCCAACCACTTTTATCTTCCTCTCATAAAATAGTCTCTGTTCCCCTGATGGTTTCAGTAACGTTTCTCTGCTTTTCTTCTAGCATGAATTCATTTTTTAAGTGTAGATATACAGAATGAGGTAATTAGTCCAAATGAGGTCTGATCTGTGTCTTACTCAAGTAACACACCTCTAGTTCTGCTTTACTGAAGGCACCTTGATGTGATGGAACGACGCAATTGCCTTTTTTGTGTTTGTGTCACATGGGTCAGTTCTGGATGCCCTATGATCTTCTCCAAACACACATCTTTCTTCTCTTCCAAACTTTGAGTTGATTGTCACAAAGTGCTTTCAGAAAAACTAAGCAGCTGGGGCTGGTCATCATATGATGTGAGATAGGGAAAGATAACAGAGTAGGAGAAAATGGGTAGTTGTTGAAGCAGGAGAATATCACAAGGGTTGTTCCTTGAAGGCCTCTGTTGGAGCTTGTAGTGTTCAACATGTTCATAAATGACCTGGAAGAGGGAGGTAAAAAAGTTTAGCAAAGACACAAAATTATTTAAGGCAGTAAGGAGGATGCAAGAGCCACAGAGCAGCTGCACAATAAAATGGCATGTTGAAATGAGTGTGGATAAAATGTGAAGTCATGCTCACTGCAAAACCAGTCATAGTTTTACATATGAAGTGATGGGATCTGCATTGGTGGCTCTCTGGATACCTCTGAGGGGCAAGATTCTGGGGTTTTGATAGACAGGGCCAAGAAAGCGTCAGTTCAGTGGTAGTCAGAAATGCCAGTCAAATGTCCAGCTTTTTTAGGAATGAAGTAGGACACAAGGTGAGAAACCTCTGCAAGCTTCATAAATCTGATTCAGCTGTGTCTGCTGTGCAGTTATGATCGGTTATCTTAGAGCAGATAAAGCAAACAGAAGGTGAGCAAGAAAAAAAGCCATTAATTAATACCATTTTCTGGAGTTCAAAAGACTGAGCTTTGGTAAATTATTCATAGTGCCATTAAAATTCAAAAACAACTGAAGTTTCCTATTGGGTTAGCTAACATAGAGAAACTACACCTCGTGTTTCTTCTCTAAGACATTGTACGTTGTAATGGTAAGATGTTTTGCCTGCCTTTCATTGTCTGGAGGTGTCTCTATGCATCTTAAATAAAAGAAAAATTTCCTTTTCTTACTCTGCTGGAAAACTTAAGAGCAATGTTTTTACTGTTAAATTCATTATGGCAGAGGGGAGATCTCTGGTGTTCATATAAAACCTGCAGGGGCTGGTAGAGCAGGGGACCAGGCAGGGGGTTCCCAGGAGCCCTCAGGGTATGTCTGCCCAGCCCAGTGTTGCACCGGGCAAGCTGGGCAAGTGCAGAGTGAGCCCAGTGCAGAGACCAGAACCAGCATAACCCTGTATGCACTGGGCTCTGCCTGGGCTCCTCAAGATAGCTAGCTGCAGCAGCTCTGGAAAATGCCTTGTGCAGCACTAACGTAACCTGAATGAGCTGGCAGATTTGGGGCTGCAGAATTACTAGGGTCTGTCTGCACTTGCTTGGCTTGGTATCGCCTTAGATTGCCCGAACCAAATTTCAAGAGATTTCCTCTTCCTTGCAGCAGTGAAAACAAAATGCTCATTTTTTGGTTGGCAAACAGAAGAAAGCATTCCTGGTTTATGCTGGATTTACTGTTCTGTGCCTGTGATTTACGTTTGGAACCAGGCTGTCTGGCGGAGTGTGCTTTGGCAGCATAGCTGCTTGCGCTGGGTACCAGTGTAATTGCACACGTTTGTGGAATTTAGATTGCTGGCCGTGATCAGCCTTACACCAGCGGGTGCATTCCTGCACTCCGCGCTTATCGTTGTTGATAACTTCTAGCGTTATCTGCCTAGGCAAAAATCCAGCCACGGTGGTTAGATTCCAGGACTTTTGCTGTGAAATTGTTTGATCTGCTTTTAGATATCCTCTGATGGATTATCGTCTAAACAACTTGCGGAAGCATGGAAGTATATGGCATGGAATGCTGATGATAATTACAATACTTCTGTGTAATTAAAATGATTTTCACAGAAGGTCTTGGAGTGTGTTACAAGTAGATATAGGAGCATTTTTCTGTAGTGTGGATTATTGCACTTGACAAGGCAGGTAAAGGAAGTTACCTCACTTTTTAAATCTGAACAAATAATTCAGCAGGAAAACCCAGCATAAAACAGAGATCTCCTGGCATAGGTTTCCCACTCCTGACTAGGCATTACTTCCTTCTCCAAAAAAAGCATTTATACAGTTACATTCACAATTTTGAAATACAAAATATTTTTTCAGAATATTTACTTGCTTATTGCTAGTACTTAGGCTTTGTTTGCCTGCTTAAAACAGACCTTTCAACAGCATTTTTCAAGAATAGCAGAATTCAGAATTAGCAATAGCGAAGCATTTACTTTTTTTTTTTTCTTCATACAACATAGCCAATATCAAATTGGTACATGGGCTCTCAGCTTTAGCTCAACCTATGCCTCCTCTGCTTTATTCCAGGTTATGGACACACAGTGCCTTTATCTGATGGAGGAAAGGCCTTCTGCATCATCTACTCAGTCATCGGGATCCCATTTACACTGCTTTTCCTGACAGCAGTGGTACAGCGCATCATTGTATATGTCACCAGGCGGCCTGTGCTGTATTTCCACATTCGCTGGGGCTTCTCCAAGCAGGTTGTTGCAATCATCCATGCTATAGCCCTTGGGTTCATCACTGTCTCATGCTTCTTCTTAATCCCAGCAGCAATATTCTCTGTTTTGGAAGATGACTGGAATTTTTTGGAATCTTTTTACTTTTGTTTCATTTCGCTGAGCACCATTGGCCTCGGAGACTATGTGCCAGGAGAAGGCTACAATCAAAAATTCAGAGAGCTGTATAAAATTGGGATTACATGTAAGTTTCAAACTAACCAGCTAAATAAAAGACATTTTATAAAAAAAATAAGAAAAAAGAACCACAGCAAAAGAAAACCCAAAAAACCAGACTTTCCCTCTCCATTTTGTGGATGGTGATTGTTTTGGGAGGTGTTGGCTAGCAAACTGAGCATTGTAGGTAGCTGTACAAAGAGGAAACCTTTAAATAAAGTCAGTTTTCTCAGTTAAGAAAGAAAAACCTAAAACCAAAATTCCATTGTGCTAGTACATAGCTACTTACTCTTATTAATAGTAGAAAAAAATGCTCACATTACTGTTCTGGAAATGGTTATGAGCATCTTGGGCTAAGATTTCAGTGCATCAAAGAGCCAGGAGGATGGTTCTTGTAACCTAAGGTCACCTCATAAGGGGAGATGACTGGCGGGCAAAGGCGAATCAAGGAGCAATGGGAAACGAGACAGAACAGTGAAGTTTCTGACTTCACCGTTGTAACAGATGGGAGCTGAAGCTGGCAGTGGTACATACCGGCTGTCAAAGAGACAAGTAGACTGAGATGATAGCAAAGCAAGACCACGAATGTTTAAATTTAATTGTTTCATTATGTTTGACACAGAAGAGGCGATCAAACTTTGTGTTGGCATTCTGAATGAATGTATGCCGAGGGCAATATTCTCCAGTGACACTGTTTTGAAGCATCCTGGTTTCTGATAGGGCTTTAGTCTGCACAGTCCTAGGTCATCAGACACACCAGTTAAACGATCTAAATGGCCAAAACAAACCTTTCCTGTCAGGTCCATTTTTTTAGGCTGGTATGTGTTTATCTGTACTCCTGTGCATGATCCAGCAATCTTAATGTAGGCAAAGGGTCCACTAACTTGCTTTTGTGTTTCACCTGAAGAAAGACTGGGCCTTACATTTTCATTCCTTGAAGCAGGGCATGAACTAGCCAGCAGAACACTTAATTTTATTCTCCTGCCAGGCCTGTTGTCATTGCAGACTTTACCACTCTACCCGTCGTGTTTATTTTACCAGCAGTAGCTTTTAATTATTACTCTGCTGATCTGCAGAGTTGACTTGGGGATGCTAAATGGTGAAGTGAATGGAGAAAGTGATGCCTCGTAAAGGCCTTGTAAAAATTCTAGCTGTTCTGAAAACTCAAAATCAGAAGAAAACATTATGGCTCAGATTATCCTTTTTCAAACTTTAGAACACTTAGAAAGCTGCTGAAAATACTAAAAGGAAAAAGTAGCTTTTAGGCAAAGTTATGACTCTAGAATATTTAATTTCAGCAGTTTTTAAGGTCATAACTTTTAAAATATTCTTTTTATTCTTCATGTGAACAATTCAAGGAACCAAACAGGGTGTATAAAATGCTTTCTCTTGCTGAACCTAAATTTTCTTCAACAAAAGTTTTGGAGTTCTACATCAGAAAATACAGGAGTGCTACAGGCTTTTCAAGGATTTCTAGGAGAACACAAGTCCTTTTCTAAATCAAGCGCTGATCAGCTGACTGAGTTTGAGATAATTACAAAATTCGCACTGCAGATTTATAGATGTCTTTTAGTTGGCATAGCTTTGTCACTTCTTCCTTGTGTTAATGCATAGCTCCCATTTGATGTCATGAGGTGAAGCTTAAAAACAATTCATAAATTTTAGCTGTAGTGCTGTTTTAGATCAGTACATGATATTGCAAGATTGATTTAATGGTACTCCTGGAAGGAGGAGGAGTGTGTTATTGTCAGTGAATGATCTGTAACTACAGGTGAAATATTTATGCCTTTAGGTAACAGAACAGTGACCATATGTAGATTATAATAATTAATCTGTGCTGATCTTTCAGCACATTTAATGTTCAGCCTTTGGATAAGCATGTTGTACTAATAATTACATGCTTAGCTTGTGCTTGATTTACTCATTGAAATCATAAAACATTCAAGTAGTCATGCTCTTCATTAAATTGTAATGATCAGTAGAAGGGGTCTGATGAAACATTGTGATTAAGAAATGCTCACTTTTAACACCTTCCCTCAAATTCTAGATGCATATGTTTGGATAGGGGGAAGAAAAAAAAAAAAGCAGTAGGCTGTTAAACATGCAAAACTCCATTTCCAAAAGTCTCAGTCTATAAGAGCTGACTAATACCTTTAAAAAAGTCAGTATACCACCAAAGTCATCAGTAATATCATTTAAGTAATGTTTCCAGGTTTGGATAGTTTATGTATGTTAGTAAAGCATTGCAAATAATCTTCAGGGTGTCATCAGACAACTTTGTCAGGTTTTTAAAATACCAGCAGTAATTTTACAGTAATTTTTTATTTTTATTTTGTTGGGTTTGTACATATTTCTAGCTGCTTTGTTTTCCACTCATTGCAGGGTGTCAGATATCTTGTTATAACTTTAAAGGAAAATAATTCAAAAGTTTTCATGAAATCTTAAGTGGTGTCCTGCTAAACTGGCACAAACAACAAATAACCATAATTAGCAGCCATATTTTTACTTCTATTTGTAACATGTAGGAATATTAAGGGGGAAAAAAAAACCTTTTGAAGAGCACTTAATCAGGAAGGTTGTAAGTAAGTGGGGGAGCATGGATATAGTAAATTTTAGTAGTCCGTTTCATTAAGACCTTTACATATTTTTCTCTTATACATTTGTAACAATTAAAGCCCCTAGAGGGTCTTGTTGATTGTAGAACGTAAAAGGAAGAAAAGGACTGGACAGTCCGAAGTGGGTTACAGAGCTCTGAAACTGCGTCATAAAGAAAATTAACATACAGTTCAGAGGTGTTGGGTGGGAAAAGTTACAGAGTTAAAATTGTTCCAACTACACTTAATTTGCTAATAATTAAAATACTTTGGTTTTGGTGTTTTGTTTTGGTTTTTTTTTGCACCTAGGTTATCTGTTGCTGGGCCTTATCGCAATGTTGGTGGTTCTGGAGACTTTCTGTGAACTCCATGAGCTCAAAAAGTTTAGGAAGTTGTTTTATGTGAAGAAGGACAAGGAAGAGGACCAAGTGCATATTATGGAACATGACCAGCTCTCCTTCTCTTCCATCTCAGACCAAGCAGCTTCCATGAAGGACGATCAGAAGGCAAACGAACCTTTTGTGACTTCCCAGTCCCCAACTTCCAATGACAGCTCTCTAAACAATTAATACAGGCGTATCCATACCGTTGTTTTGGTGCATTTATGCTACTTACCATAAGAAGTAGAATGCCCCCCTCCCCCTTTTTTTTTTTTTTTTCCTAAAAATATAAAAGCTGGAAGACTGTGCTACTTTGACAAAGATTCATGGCTTCTGATATAGAAAAGACTTCTGGGGAAAAATGTGGGAGCCACCCTGGGATCAGGGAAAAAACAATGTAGGATGTGGCTGGGAACATGAAGCCCTTTTGCTCGAGGGATAAGGAGTTAGGTGTACCACTTTCAGAGGTGCCAGAGGGAAAGGCTTGCACAAGCAGCTTCATCCAACATGGTTAGGTAGGCCTTCGCTGACATCCAACTCGTTTAGTTGCACACCGAATCTTATGGCTGGGTGACACAGCAGATTGTGGGATGTGCACTTTTGATTGTCAGAAATGTAGTCACATATTTAATCCAAACACACCAAATATCTTAATCTGGAAAACATTTCCAGAGCAATATCTATAGGTATGCTGGAGGAGAGAGTATCTAAATCATCCCTAAATTACCCAGTAACTTGTAAGTGCAAATAATGATTCTAGGAATTAAAAAGCAAGGCTCCAGTCACTCCTTTGCCCATGCCATTTACATTTGTATTTCCTATTTCCTTAAAAGGTCCCCTAATAACAAGAAAAATGTTGTCCTGAAGAGAGTGTGCCTTGAGTCTTCCATGCTGTTTGTATGAAATACTTTTGTAACCTCGAGAGATAGCAAGACCAATTCAAAGTGCTGAGTGAGATGGGATTGTAGGCAAGGGAGACAGCTGCATTTCAGTCCTCTGCCCTCTGGAATGGGCAGCAGGGTTTTTTGGCTATGTGGAATGGAAGGAAAAAGAGTAAGCATACGGCACAATTGGCATAGTCATGTGCTTATGGCATTCTCCTAGTAGATGGCTGAAGTCTGTTCAGTAGAAGGACTCGATGCTGTTCCTTCCACAGTCCAACCCTGTGTATGCTCTCTGCTGAGCAGGTATGTGAGCGGAGGAATGGAAATAGTGTCACGTTTGACCATAGCCCCTTTTTTTTTTGCTTTTCTAACTAGTACTCAGAGCACTTTGGAGGAGAAGGGAATGTTTCAGGGCAAAACAATTTTTCAGTTTTTCATACGGCAGGAAAAAAGGAAAAATGTCACATTTGGTTCAGATGGAACCGAAATTTTTTCCCCTTGGGAAAAGTCACTACAAAGTCAAGATCTTGCTCAACTTCTGAAGCTGGAACCTCTTTGGCTCTAACAGGAGAGGTGTTTTAGTCCAGCTACCAGTCACTGTGCTGAATGCAGGGACCTTAGAGTGAATTTCAGTGAGCAGGAGATGAGACTTAAGTGGTTGTAGTACTCTCTCTTCTGGCCTTAAGAATCTACGATATGGGAATCATGATAATGCTTTGCAATGAATAAAAGATCTGGAGCACAAATAGCCATATTAGGACAGCCTCCCACATAGGACTAGTGTAGAGGAGAGCCTTTTCCCTGCAGTGCAAGCATGCCAGATTGCCTGTAATTTGGCTTTTAGTGTATAGAGCTGAATAATATTTTACTGTAAAAGAAAAAAGATGCAGTGTGTCTAGATTTAGCGCACATGGGAAAAATACTTGAAAGTAAATAACCCAAAATATACTGTGTTTGAGCTTAATTATAGCTAGCTTCAAACAGGTTTTATATCTTTACTGGAAAAACTTACTTTAGGGTTAAATCAGCTGAAAATCTTCAATTAAAATTTATATTTATAGAAAACCAGAGCTAAAGGTTTTGGTTCTTTTGGGTTTTATAGATCAGGTGAGAGCATACTGCGTTTGCATGTTCCCAGGAAAGTGGCTATTTTTATACTGCTTAAGTTAACACAGTTCTATTTATAATTAATGTTAACCAATATATATGTACATATATACATAAATATATTTATATACTGTACATATACCATAAATCACCAGAGTTTAACAGATTTAAGAATGGCATTTTAGATAATTTTTTCCCTATGCTTCTCTTTATACACTCAGTTATCGAAAACTATCGCATTAAAATGACGCTGACATAAAACAATGAGTACTGTACTACAAGAAACATTTATACTGTTTTTTTGAGTGGAATTTTATTGATTGTTTTCAGTACCTTAAAATTCAAGATTTCTTTTAATTTCAGTGTAACATTAAGCTCTAAAGGACATGCACAGATGCTAAATGATTTACAAAGTTAACTTTGCAGCGTGTACACAATTGCAAAATGTAGACACGTGAAATGAAAGCACAGAATTCAAAGCAGAAGCGATAAACTAAGCAGTATGCTGTGATGTGGGTGAGTATTTGTTATTTTAAACTTAAATAAAAAGTCTGGCTTTTGCCTGCCTGCACTACGAAGTGGGGAGTATTTTCTTTAGCAGTGTGTGTGCATGCCCATACTGTGTAAAACTCTTGTCTGCGCTTGTCAAGATCATACACCCTTTAATTAACCTTCCTCAACTCAAGAAGGGACCGTTAATGCCAGAGTATGTGAGTGTGGTACCTAACTTTGATATTAATTGTAGCTTAGTAATGTTTTGATTATTCCTATAGAAAAAAAAGCATTCCAAAATGTGTGTGTTCCAGGTGCTGACTGATTATGGCGAGTAACAAATAGTGGCAGAACATTTATCTTGTCTTGATAATCTAACTACAATATTTGAGGAAATCCAAAAAACTGTCATGGCAGATTATCCATACCACTGATGCAAATAATGGCTTTAATTTGCTACAGCTTTTACATCTTCATGTGAAGCCAATGCACAAGATAAGAGTAGTTAAAACTGGAATCCAAATTAGAAGGAGAAAGATTATTGTGCAAGAACGTTAGTATAAAGTGCCTATCTTTCCTAGAGGCAAACTGCGAAGTGGGTGCATGCAAACCCAGATGGAGAGCATGGGTCATAAAAAAATAGTGCTGAAACAAAAGTTACAAGAGGGAGTTAGAAATGTGAGCAAATTACTTGTACACAGAAGAGAATCGCTTGGGTCCTCTCCTCACTCTCTGTCTTCAATTGATCGAGGCATATATCCCATTATTAGCTTTATTCCCGTGCTACAGCTGACATTTGCCATCTTCTCTTTGTCTTTCAGTCATTAAATATAAATGTGGTTTACTATTATTTCAAAGGAAAGAATTGGTGGGCTATTCAGTTGTGTTGGGGGAAAGAAAATCGAAGAACCCACTTGAGTTTTGATCTTGGAGTTGAATGTCAGCCACATTTGTCCCTTTGAGAGCATCTCCTCTTCCCTAAGAGCTTGTTCCCAAGGTTCACCAATGGCACCTGGTATGGCTGAACATAAGAGTTGCTGAAGGTTGAAATGAGTAATTTTCAAAGTAGGCAACTTCAGAGACTTGAGTGGTTTGCAGCTTTAATGCCAGCACTACAAAAGCTGTTTAGGGTGTTTATCTCAGAGTAATTGCATAAGAGCAGCAGTTCTGGATTATATCAAGCGTGTCCAGTCCGGTATTTTATTTCTGGCGATGGCCAAGAGCAGACATGTGAGCTTATGTAAGGAGAGGGCTAGCATGTAGCAACAGTTCTGCAGAATATTCTTCCAGCTCCCAGCGATGTGCAGCTCTGTATCGATAATGTCTAGGAGGTATGGGAAGTCAGCGTAGGTGTGACACGTAGATGATGTGCTACTCTGATGCACCTGCTTTCTGTGTCGGTTGGTATGAGACTGTCCCTCACAGAATCAAATGAAGATTACCTGTTTCCCACAAAGCAGTTTCAAGTGCTTTGCAGTGACCAGGTGGGGTAGCACTAACACTGCATGAGATGATCTCTTGAAAAAGGGAAGAAAGGAAGGGGAAGGCTTTTTACGTGCCGTTACTTGGACATTGCTGTCTTCTTGGTAGGTAGAAATGTACACAGAACCTCTTTGCCAATGCTAGATCTTGCAGCTCCGCCTTACCATTTGCTTTCTAAATAGTAGTCAGAAATGTACAAGATGAGCCATGAGCTGCTGAAAACATCACTGCCCTAATGTTACTACATTATTACTCATTTTCTAGATTCTGCTTTCTACCAAAGCAAAATAAACTGGAAGCAGTGCTCTTCTACCTACGCACTGGTACAAAAGAATAGGGTTTCTCTTCTCTGCGCTGCTAATTGTCATTATTGTAGTGTGTATCAAGGCAGCCAAAACAAGTGTGTATCTTCATGTTGCTTGTTTCAAACAGAAATGGTAACTTTTGAAATCATGGTGACTAGCTCTGCAAATTCACATGCTCACTAATGCGTATTAGGCACTTGATGTGTGTCATTTTTAATGCCTACAGAGTTAGTCTCATCACTTCCTAAGTTACCATTCTACTTGCTTTTTATCATGGATTTCTCGTCCCAATTATCTTCGAAGATCATCATGTTGCCACTGATTATGAGTGCTGGGATGCAGTTATTTTGCTGGTGATGATGCACGTTTGTCAGAGCTGTTGCCTCAGCTGACAACAGGACTACCTCATGTGTGGCAGTTGAGGCCAAATGATAGATTTAGATAATGAGGAGGGACAGTGTGGCTGGGAGCAGGTGCACGGGCTGACAGCCAATGTCAGGACAAAATCATCCTGGCAGACTGCTAAGTGACCACATAGTTTTCACCAGGCTTCATTGCCTGTCGCTAGGAATAAGAGGAAAATGCTTCCAGAGGAAGGAAGGAGGAAAGGACATTGCCAAAAGTTATCTGAAACAAAGTTCAGCAGAATTAGCTTTTTCACCATTTGTCTATAGTCTGCAGCTCTCTGTTACTTCAGTTGCACTGTATGTGTTACAAATCAGGAAAACGGTTTGGCATTTTCCCAGTGTAGATGGTCCCTGTGCTCCCTGAATAACATAACAAGTCATGCTTGTTATCTTAACAAGTTTTCCTGTATGAAATTCACTGAGTGCTCAGACCCGTGAGCAGGAGTGTAAGTCAGTGTCACTGCTGAAACGTTCCAGGGGCAAATGTGGCTCAGGGTGCTGCCTGGCCGTGGGGCTGCCTCCCTTTTTAGAGTCCAGGCTGTCTGGAACGAGAAAAGTGAACCCTCTGCCTTCAAAAGTGAGAAACCCACCCTCCTGGGAGGCTCAAAGCTCCCCCAACCTGTTCTGTGCTGATCCCAGAGGTCTTGTAGTTTTGAGCATATAGTATATATGTGCAAGTACCTGGAGTAGCACATAGAATTGCGACTCGGTTTCTCTATGCCTAATTTTTTTGAGACTGTTCAACCCACTCAGCCTTCTGAATTTATCTTCCCCGTTTAAGAATGTGACTCACAATAGCTGCTGGCTGTCCCTCAGGGCTCACCAGTGCCTAACTGGGCCACTTCAGCAAGCAGTGAGGTGAGATTAGAGGCGAGACCAGAAGGGACTCGTATGTCATCTGTCCTAAGGAGTGGTGATGGGAAAAGGTGAGGGGTAGTCACTGGGAAAGCCCCATCCTTGCCCGTAAGTATGTGTTAACTTTAGCTGCAGCCACCAGTAAATGTACTAGTTTATTTCTAAAACTAGTTCCAATGTCTTGCATGTAAAGACTTTATGATTCACCCGGCTGCACTCTACATCAGCCAGAGTTCATGCTGCTAGTAACGTAGGGACTATAAAAACCAATAGCTCATCTAGAAGAATTAAATTATTTTTCTTTTGAAGTACATTGTTTCTGTCCTTCTGGGCATTATTTAGACTTTGATTTTATTCTGACCTGCAATTCCAAGTTATCCTACAACTGTAAAGCATCTGTCTCAGCTGTGCATGGGCAGAAATCAGCACGCTTGCATAAACAGAAGACAGCAAACTGTAGTATCAGTTTAAATAGGAATTAGTGGATTCTAATTCTGCATTCCGGGGCTGGTTTCCTGCATATGGACAAAGATCTGTTAAATTTGTTTAGCAATTGGCAGCTGTGATTTGATGCATGCTTTCTGAACAGAGATGCAAAAAGTATTGATGTCCAGTAATAAAGTACAATTACCACCTTTGGGATTAAGTCTCCCAAATGTTTAGTTGGCTGCTTTTGGAGATTAATCCTATTTGCAGGAGGTAATAAGGCCTTGTTTGAAATTTAGTATGCAAAAATTAAAATCCATAATCCATTTAACTCAAATTCCTTCTGCATGTTCAGAGAAAAGAAACAATCAATACAGAACAGATGACCTTATTTCATACTCTACCTCCCAGGGAGCATGACCTGGTACTGCTGACCCATGCTCAGAGAAAAAAGAACTGGCTTTCCAGGGTCGTACGGAACATGGAGGCAGGCAGTCTTTGCCCCAGGAAGGCTTGCAAGCAACATCCCCGGCCCCAAAAAGATGGGGCTTCCCGGGGGAGAGCAGCCTTCATGGGATACAAGAGGAGAGACCACAGCTGCTCTCAGGCCAAAGGTAAATAGCAAAGACTGCCAAGAAAGGAGGGGACACGGTGGGATTTGGAGGGAGCAAGGGCGTACAGCCTGCCCCAGCCCCTGGGGAAGGATCTGCACCTGCTGCAATGTGAAGAAAGGAAGGAAATAATTTGATATCAGGGTTATCAAATTGGGGCGTGGGAGTGTTGTTTTTTGAAGTTACTTTTAATCTTCCACGCTGAGTTGGGGGAGGGGGCTTTGAAGTTTACTGCAAAGAGAAGTAGGAACTAATGAATCTGTAAAAATTAGATGTTCAGAGAAAAGATGCATTTCTGTGTTTTTAAAGGCAGAAGCAACCCTTGTGATGCTCGTCCCTGACCTCTTGCAGGACCCAAGACTTCGGCAGTAGCTGTGTTAGAACAGATGGGATTTCCAAGTCTGACAGAGACCCTGCCTCAGCTCTCATCCCCTGTCCCAGATGCTAATTACCTTCTCTGTTAACAATTTCCTGTTTCCTTTGTCTGGCTGCACGATTTTTAATGAATTGTTTCAAAAGCAGCATTTCTATAGGGCTTTGTTATGTTTTTGTCTGCTAAGTGACAGACCACATTAGCTATCAGCTTGCTCTGAGAAGATGAGCATCCCTCAATGTCCTCTTTAATAGGTGAGGCGGGCTGAGCTCCTCTGGGCGCTGAACACAAGCGTCTTGTCAAAAGCTCAGCTTGTTCCTGGGTCAGTTTTTTAACATCCATTTTTCAGTGCAGTGCTGAAGCCAGGGTGCCACGCTCCCGCCAGCACCCAGGGTGGTACCTCTGCGGAGGGGCTGGCCTGTGGCCATGGAGCAGAAAGGGGAGATGGCGTTAGCCACCATGCCACTGCCACCGTGCTTTCCATCTCCCTGGGGACCCCCAGGCTTGCCTTCATCCCTCTCCTCGCGCAGCCCTGAGGGGCCTGCCTGGTGCCACACCTGGGCCTGAGGCACAGGAGGTACTCATCCCTACCCCAGCTAACCCTGGGGAGATGCCCCGTGCCAGGGGAAGAGGCTGTGGCAGCACCAAGTCCTCTCTGCCCCAGATGGACCAAAGTGTCTGAAACAGAGACCTTGATTTTAAACACAATCTGCTGTGCCCTATGAGAACCAGGAGCTCTGTAACCCCCTTCCAGCCCACCTGCCCAGCCTGCTGGCCAGGAGCTTTTTGCATCTTCTGTTGACCTTCAGGATGTGAGAGGTTGTCAGAGCTCAGAGAAACACAAGTTGACCTGCCAGAAGGAACAATTGCTCCTTTACTTCAGGCAGTCTCAGAGCACTGGTTTTAAGCTATAGGGATAACTCAGCAATCCTGCCCTCCTGGCTGCACCTCAGATATCAACAAGGTGCTGAGCACGCGTCTGAGAGCACAAATGTGCCCTTGGTTGGGAGTGAAGCACCTTGCAGGGAGGGCGTTGCGGGGAGGAGAGATGTATTTTTATTAATGTCAGAATACAGCTCAAAACAAGAAAAAAATCTCTTGCATTCACTGGAGCTGCTGTGGGGCTGTAACATGTCCCTGTGATGTGCACTGGGGACACTCATGCTGCGACCCCCTTAGTGAGGTCTGGCTTGTATTAAAATGCTCCTGAGGCTGGAATTTCCTTTTACAGATGAGGCAAGAGACCTAACTCCAGGATACCAGTGTGGGTGAGGCAATGTCCTGAGTCGAGCCAGGTACTGAGAACCTCCATATAAACAATCCAAAAACCTGTGAATATCTGCCAAGTTACTGATAATCTTGATGGTGCAGGTGTTGCTATCTCATCTTCTCACAAAGGAGACTAATAAGGTTCAAGGGTTTTTTTCTTCGCAAGTTACGCATTTGTGGTTGTGCATCTCGCCCCTTCCCTGGACCACTCAGTGATCTCAGGGATCCCCATTAGGCCGTGGCCTCTGTGTAACCAGTCGGGCAGTTAAGCGCCCCTTGACCGCACCAGCAGCTCTCGCCTGGCTGAGGTGGAGCACGGCACTGACTGTACCAGAAACATTCCTTATCAGAACCACACCACCACCTGGCAGCCTTGGAGCGCTCCTTATCTGGAACCATAACATCCCTTAACAAGCCTAGCAACACTATCTGAATGCAAGTGGTACGATACCACCATATTTTTAAAAAATTCCAGTAATGAGTGACTTAGGTTGTGGCCAGGATGGAAATTTACCACTGGCTAAACCAAATCATCTCCAACCCTACAACAGTGGTCCTAAGTGAGACCTTTGGAGCTCTCCGGGGCTGCAGCGGGTGTGACCTGCATCTGTCTCTGAGGGGGATGCTGCTCAGAGCTCGCCAACTCCCAGGTCAGTGAAATCAGTGGTACCACTGCCGAAAGCTGGTGGGCCTGGGCTGATACCGCTGCTCCTTGAGGCTCAACCCTTCCCCCGCTGAGAAATGCAAAGACATTTGAGGTGAGTATTTTGCTGAATTCAAGGGGAACTTTTAACAGGTATACTTTGGCACATTTATATCTATATCTGTATATACATCTCTTCCTTTTTGTCTGTGTGCATGTGTGTTTGAATTGATTTAGGTATCTCATAGTAAGTATAGTATAAGTATTACCATCTTGGATCTGTAATTAAGGTACTGTTGTGATTGTAGTAAATCCTATTTTATTCACTTTGTAGAAGTTAAATTAGTCAATGATTAAGTGCTGCTAAAATCCTGTGGTCAACCTTAAACTGTGAAGAAACCTTAATCATCCTTTAGACATAAACTGTTGTCCAAGTCTGAGACTAAGATTGACTCTAGCTGCAGCTGAGCTCTGTTAAGAGTTTAGACAGCAAGGGGGTCCACTCTGAACCTCATGACTCAACGGGAGGGTCTCCCTTACCCTTTCACCTCTTTAGTCACTTTAAGCACATCCAGCTTAATTTTAAATTTGATTCTTCTTTGTGTGATTTATCTATGTGATAGGTAATAAAGTGAATATCGCCATCGAGCTTTGTGAAGCAGCACTCCCACAAATGCCTGTTAAAACTATTTCGCTCATACCTTTGATGGTGATTCTTTAAATGACTTAACCTAAACCACTTATTCATGACAACACTGAAAGAAAAACTTATCTCAACATGTCGATAGTTTTTTTTCGAAAGGTTTTAGTTCTGAATGCCCTCAAATGTGAGTTTGGTGGCTAAACAGAATGATGGAAGGCTGACACCGAATGCTTCAACAAAAATAGATTCACTGGGCAAATAGTCACGCAGGACTCTCTTCCCCAGCTGCAAAATGTAAGCCGGGGTGAAACTCCCAGAGATGATAGCCAGAGCAGAGAAGCAGGAATAAATGGGAAGTACACAAAATCCAGTTCAGCGAGACCACAGGAAGGTCAGTTTGCTGCATGCCAAGAAACAAGAGGATGTGTCTGCACCAAACTGACCCAGCAAGACAGCTAACAACCGCTTGCTATTTTTCTACCTTTTAATCATGGTTACGATTTGCAGTCATCCTGTAATCCAGGAGGTACCACCCTTCTTGAATGCAATCCAAGCTTATTTTTAAATGATTTTTAGAGGCATTGCATCAGCAAATTACGGTGTTCTAATGCCATCATGTTGGCAGCTCCTTGAGGCATTCCCTGAGGCCACGTGGTCAATCTGGCATTTTAATAACCCCTAGCATCTCATGAGGTGTGAGATACAAAATCGGTAGAAAACCCATGTGTTGAATAATACAGGAATTACAGCTCCAAGTTCACCCAGTAGTTCTGCACTTCTCTCAAAAGGAACCAAGTTTATCTTGTTTACTGACTTTATAATCCCTGCTGTTGAGAGATTACAGCTCTATTACTCTCTAGAAATGCAGCCAGATCCTGTCCCCTTCCTCTTTCTGCTACTATTTTACCAGAGATGAAAGTATCAACACACAGAGTTTATCCGAGTCTCAGAAGTGTGTACGAGACCTGGACCTTCTCCTTCAACCCCAAGAGCCCAAATTCAGCTCCTCAATGACAAACTGGTCTCTGAAGGACTATGAAGAAGCAAAAACAGGCAGTGAGCTGGGATGTGAGTTTCTGTTCCTCTCTTGCCAGATTTAATTTATAATCTTGCCCCCATGCAGCAGCCATGGTACACTCCTGTGGGGGCTTAGCAATTGTAATGTAAATTTGACCTAGTTTGCATCCAAACTTTAATGTTGCGCACAAGCCATAGCATTAACAGCTCTTCATTTATATGATACTGTTTAATCTGAAGCCCAGCTAAATGGATTACAGGAAAATATTCGTGACAGCCTGGGAGGTGCTGGATAAATATTTGCCATCTAAAGGGGCAAACTCAAAACAAATAGGGACTGAGGGTTCATGTTGGCTGTAGGTGTGTTTTACAGCCACAGCAGAGCTGTATATGTTTTGAACAGGCTTAAGTCTTACTCAGTTATCAGTCCTGTGAGAGGTGCTGCAGTCAAATGGCTCGGTGTAAATACATCCAGTGTTTGTTTAATGGCTGGGCAAGGCTGGTGCTGAGGGAGGTTTTAGGCAACAGTACTCCCGTTGAGGAAAAAGACTTCATGCCCATTTACACTGCAGATTAATGGCTGGGAAATATTCCTGAGTAAAAAAAAAAAAAATGCACTTTAAGTAAGAGGTCCTTTAGTTATGTTTAAATGGGTTGTTACCTCTTGGGGTATTTATATGCAATGTTTTCTCTTTGTTGTCAATAGGATTTGGTTCTTCTGTTCTGATAAAACAAGAAAGCCTGGATGAGCATTCAGCTTGGGAAATGTACAGGCTAAAAGCCCCACTTTAGAAATTCACGTGGTTTCTGTAGGTAAATTTCCCCCAAAATGAGGAGGTCTCTCCCAGGCCAGGTGTACTGGCTGTGTGGAAATGTTTGCAGGACTGGACTCAGTCCAGGTCAAAGGAAAAGTCCATCAGTTGCAAGGTCTTGGCAATTGCAGATGGCAATGCTTTGCTTCATCGTATTCCTTCCATCAGTTTCATGCTCTGTCAGCTGTCAAACATGAAAGCCATCAAATGCAACTTAAATTGTCATAGAATGGAGCAAGCAAAGTTGTCTTAGCTGACCTGGACCACGATGCGGTCAGGAGGGACACGCACTGGTGGGGTGCCTGAAAGTGATCTCTGTGCCACTGAGGCACTCATGCACTTGGACTAACACCTTGTTCTGCCTGCGACAGCTGTAGTGCCCTAAAGAATAAAAACGAAAATCAAAATTAACAGCAACAAGCAAGAAAGACAAAATCTGTCCTGGAGCCTGGGGCTAACCAGGGAATTGGCTTAGCATGGAATTGAACGGTTAAATCCAGTGTCACAAACACATGTGACTGAGTCTCCTTTCAACTGGAACTCTGAATAATACTAAAGGAATTGAAACTCCATATCTCACACCATCATTTTCAAAACTAAGAACCAGCCCTGTGCTCACACAATTTCTTCTGTAACCTAACCTGATGTTATCTTGCAACAGTCAAGATACCTTCTCCCAGTATCTGTATTCAAAGGTGGCTCCAGCACTTTATTTCTTAAAGTTAAATATCTTCTTCTTTCCCACCCGAATTCTTCCAGGGTCAGTGTACACCTGGCTGATCTTGTAGCAGGTTTTATCTGAACAGAAATAATTCCTCTCCTTTCCTGTATTTATTGCTGAAATGAAATCCAACCCTCTCTCAGTCTTCTGTTAGCACAGCTGCACAAGACAGGCTATTTAATCTACCCTTAAGAAATGTAGAAAACAATCTCTGGTTTCTGAGTAGCCCTTTTCCCATTTGTATGTTTAAAATCATCCTTTTGAAAGGTAGGTGATAAGTGCACACTGACAGCTTAATGAGGCTGCTGCAGCGCCTTAGCCAGCACCAGCTCCTTCCCTGCCACTGTGGAAAACACCTCACCCGGTACCTCCTGGATCTGCTGCCGCGTCTCCCCGGCCGTCAAGCATCGAGTCCCAGAGGCTAAGCAGCAGCGTTGCGTTTTGCAGTCACACCCAGATCACCCTCCTCCCCAGCATCCCTTGGTAACATCTCAGCATGTGGCAACAGACCTTCTTCTGTGACCCCAGGTGAATTATGCCACGCTTTTTTCCCCATAGCATTTCATACTTTTACTAGCCCCAGGGCTACCTAATTCTTCTTGTGAAATAATGCGGTCACCCGCTATAAACACAGGCCTTGTCTTGCACCATAGGCATGGAGGGAAAAGGGCTAATTTACGATCTATGTGCTAGTAACACCCCTGCCAATTAATCTTCTTACGCCGTCGTCTTCACCCGAGTCATTACGCCGTTTATAATTCTTGCAGTACATCCCAGCTTTACAAGCAAATCCTTGTGAGTCACTGTACTAAATTCTTCTGTAGAGATGAGGCCAACAAATCTATGCTATCGACTGGCATAGCCTTTTTTGCAGCACTCTCCATCTGTTTGCATTTGTACATAATAACCAGCTATTTCTAGGATCACATTTTCTAATTCCTCTCAGCAAACACGATGGGGTTTGTTTTCTGCCTAACTTTACCCCTGCTCGTTGATAAAATGTAACAAAGGAGGTGAAAAATACTTCCCATGTGTGCTTGAAAGAAAAAGAAACGGCTTGATGGATACAGAAACACTGGCTTTAAGTGTCGTGGAATACAGGATCTGACATGGTTTAACCTACTGGGCATTCCTTCTTGTCATCCTCCCCTTTCTCGCAGTAAGAGGTGGCCATGCAGAGCCTGGACATGCCACTCCCAGGCAAATGGTGCTTTCGGTTCACATACGGCTTCCAGCAGGTCCCCAAATCCAAATGCCAGTGCTCGAGAGCTAAATGAGCCCCCCTGTGTAAGAGAAGTGCAGATGAGCAGGTCTCACCTTCCCTTGCCTTTGAGGAGGGATGCTGTCCTGGGCCAGGGCTGGCTGGTGGCCGCGTGCCTCACCATCGCTTGGCAGGCGGCATCGCAGATGGTCCGGAAATCAAACCTCCTTCCACGCCAACCCATCTCCCTGCCATGATCATTAATAAAAGCACTTGTGCCAGTTTTCTCAGAAAGGTCAAGCATATGCTGGCTAACGGCTAACACGGATCCATTTTCCCCCAGTAATTTAGAGTTGCCACTTGCTGGCTTGCCGAGTCTGCTGGCTCACCGCGGGATTTGCTTCCCACAGAAGAAGGCTGCAGCTCCCTGTTCGTGCTGCTTTAAGCATTTCCTCCTTGGGGTGGGGGGTTGCTTGCTTGTTTGTTTGTTTGTTTGTTTGTTTAATCATCTCCTGCTCTGTTGTGCTGAGCTCTTTCTCAGTGCCTTGCACTCCCCCACTCTGTTCCAGTGCCTGCTGTTATTCTTGGCATCTGAATCAATGTTAACTGGTATATAATCAGCCTGTGTTTTACCGACCGACGTTTGTTCCACTGTCAGCTTTCATTTCAGCTTCTGCTCTGATGCCAGTTACTGTTCTGCTCTCCGGGGTGGAGCTCTGATTGCTTTGCTGGGTGCTGTACAGCACTTTCTGGACGTCTTCTAATTATTTCCATGTCCGTATCAGTGCAGCTTGTTGCCCCATGTCTCATCCTCGCTCCTTACCAACCTGTATACTCAGTCCACTTCAACTCTGTATCTGCATGTCCTGGCTTTTACCTACCTGGCTTTTTACCTCTTGTCTTTGAGGTTCATGTGATTGTAATTTTGTACAGCTTACTTCTTAATTTTAAGCCTAATATGATAAAATACTAAATAAATGGCTCCCGACAGGCTCATGCATTATAAGATATGGGTTTGAGTGTTTTGGCGTAGAGCTGCTTCGTTACATTCTGTCTCTGATTATCAAAATGCTAAAAACGTATTTCACTTAATCCACGCTTTTCCAAGTTGTATTTTATAGATCACTAGAAGCATGTGGTGTGCTGAACAAATAGAAATGTAGATACCTAGGCGTTTATTGACGTATTGCCCATGCTATGGCGGGACTAGATTGTGTAGATCAGGCTTTGATTTTTGCAAATAAGAGTCCACGATGAAAATAATCTTAAAGAAAAGCTGCTTTCTAAGTGTCACAATTCCTCCTCTCTCCCATTCAGAGCTCTGTCAGTCACCTTTTTCGACCACTTGCCTGTTTTCTAAAGTAGTGCCTACACGCCACAGCCACCTTTGGAAAATGCCCCTCAAGTGCCCAGCATCTCCACGGGGTGCAGCAGCTTCCTTCTCTCCCAGACCACAACTGCGATGAGCAAGGGGCTGCTGGTGCTGGTGGCAGTAACACAGCACCCCATGGGACCCATCCTGTCACGGATGGGGATAGCAGGCGAAAGCTCTGGAGATCTGGGAACATTCAGGTGCCAAGGGGCTAGGAAGGGTCGTATGGACATTTCACAAACACTTTAAACATCTACAAAAGGTCCTCAGTCCCTTCATGACACTCACAGGAAGAGTTCTTAAAATTTTATCCTAAACGCCAGTCCTTTTGGTGTTTGTCCCGACATCCCACACAATATCCAAGCCCTGTGACAGTGACGTACACTGCTGGGTGTACTGATGTACACTGATGGGCACATTCACTCCTTGCAGAGAAGGGTGCAACTGTGAAATACTGGATGGTTTTTTTTGGTATGAAGTATAGCTTGGAGTCTGCAGACTCCATGCACAAATTTATTATGCCTAGACAGATAGCAGTTATTAGCAAAAACTGTGTCAGGGTGGAAAGGGCCATGGTGCTTGGGCTGGTGGGGAGGGGCACAGTGGTCATGATGTCAGAGCTGTGGTTAATGCAGCAGGAGGAGTGGGGCAATGCAGCAGAGCAGGGCGGGGTCGTATATCACCTGGTCTGGTCTCTCGGAGGCCTTCTCCAGTGTCATGTAGCTGATACGTTCCAGGCAAACTGTAGGATGTGGCATCTCATCATCCAGCATACGAGAAAAGTCTGCTGGAGAGAGCTGAGCAGCTAGGAAGGACACTCACACCAGAGAACCAGAATAAGAAAGCTGAATAAAAATTGGGTTTTTAAAAGTTTCCCCAATTTAAGAAGTGAGAGCTAAACCACTAATAATCAAAGAAGAAAAATCAGTTCTTTCCTTTTAGTATTGTGGATGAGGAAGAAATACAAGAATGTACAGAGGATAAAATATTCTAAAAGAGATGAGATGTGGCAGTTCATTTTAAAATAATTAAAGATGACAGCCTGGATGCCCAGATAAGGAAAAGGAGGACACAAAAGGAATCATGAGTTCAGTAAAAATCTGGCAGCTCTTTTGTGTGGCCAGATAAGTTTTGAGATCTAGACGATATTGACCTTTGGGCAAATACCAACGGAGAGTAAACAGAGCTGTATATTTTTGCAACAGATAAAGTCGATATTACCTTAAAGGAGGAGTTATTATTCCTCAGCGGAGCAAATCTTGCCCCCAAATCACACTCATTTCTATCTTTAAGATGTTGTCATTTTCTTTCAGCCAAACACATTTGCTAACTTGGCTGGGTTAAATGCGAGTGAACAGGCACAGAAAGACCTGCTGAGCTCCTTAAAGAAAGAAGTGTATCCTCTGGGGCTGAGGCAGCTCTCCCTTTAACCAGGGCCAGGCAGCTGGGGTAGGTACCAGCAACCAGTGCCTGGGTGGCGAAAGGTCTGTGGTCTTGTTTGAAGGGCAGGAGCTTCTCCCCTGCAGAGGGACAGGTTGGCTAAAAAGGAATATTGCAAAAATCTAAGCAATGTGCACAGGGAAAACACTTGGTAAAACAAATCCTGGCAGCTTTAGCTATGGAGTGAAGACCTGCAGCAGAGAGTGATGGTGGCTCTTACCCGTGCTGGCGGGCGCAGGAGGTGTTAGCAGCCTTGCAGGCAGCCTATCTAGGGCAGTGCATCCATGCATGTGCAATGGCTCTGGCCTCACTCCTGGAGAAAGGTAAGACCCAAGTGCCCAGCTTCTGCTCGCTGCACCTTTCCCCAGCCCAGGGCCAGAGCTGTGGAGCACCCTGGCCTGATCTGGGGATGCAGGAGCCAGTGGGAGGATGTAACTGCTGCTTGGGGTGGGTGCAGCTGTAAAGGACTGAGAGTGATGCTGGGGAGCAAGAAGCTGAGACTAGAGAGAAATCAGAGGGCTCTACTGGGAGCAAGTGTAAGCCAGGAGATCAGTGTTCTGTGTAGACTCTCATAAGTGCTGTTTGGAGACCTAGAGAAAAAGGCTGAACTGCCCTGGGACTTAAGGATGTGTTTCCTATCTGAGGGGAAATAGCAAGGCAAGGATAAAACCCTTGTTATGAGAATAGCCAAATATATTCCTTTGATCTAGCTGGGTTTAAACCTCATCCATATGTTTATTAGCCTCCTCTTATCTGAGACACATGGCATCTTGCAGCTGCATTCCCCTTATCACACAGCAGTGGAAAAGACTCAAAATGCCTAAAAAGTGTGTCACTCTCTCATTTGCTTCATAAAATTTCAGCTGTCACTCATACCACTGTCATAAGTCTATAGCTGTCATGAGTCCTCCTTACTTTCCTCTCGATTGCCCACTCCTTTCTTCTCCCAGTCTTTCCTTCACCCTTGTCGTCCCCCTCCTCTGACCACCATCCCTTTCTGGGGACCCCATGGCCCCTGTTTCCTCTCTCCCTGCTCTGTCCACCAAGTGAACGGCTGCTTTAAAACCCATTGGCATGCAAAAGTGCCTTTGCGGTGAGACTCTGGCACTTTTAGAAACCCAGCTGCTCGGGACACTTCTCAGCAGAAGAAACCACCCTTTTGTGATGCCGAGTGAATGCCAAACAGCTGCCTGCTGCAGGGTGTCAGACCTTAGGGTTGAATGCTGATGAAGTTCCAAAAAAATGAAGCACCATTCAGTAAAACCTGGGCTATCAGAGTCTGAAAGTCTGACATGACCCTACTGTGCTTATTTGGAGGAGATTTTTTCATGGGGACATCCCCTCCAGCCTGAGGAGAGGTAGAGGTATATGTTGATGCCCTAAAAGACACCTGTAATGATACAACCTCCATTTGATCTCCTCGTAAGGCCAGTGCATGGCTCTATTTAGGTCAAGCAGAATCTCACATAGCAAACGTGTTTCCTGCATGAAGCAGTTCAAATGCACTCCCTGCTTGGTGCCAACCTGTAAAAGTAGGGCACGAGAAACCATAACACATGTGCAAAGCCTGTGAGAAGCAGGTGATCTTCTAGGGATGAGGCATAGGAGTGTACAAGAGTAGATATCTCAGCCAGGTTGAGTTGGAGCTGGTATGAAAATCTCACCCATGTAGTGGCTTACGGAGTGTGTGGACATGTGCTGTGGTTCTGCTTGACCTCACAGCCAGGCAGGAGCTACAGCTGTGGAGGGGGGCACAGGACCCGGGCACATCAGATAAGCATGAGCTGTGGACAGGGCCCTTCTCTTATGTCCTGGAGAAAGTGTATGTCTCTTGGCCCGTCACAATGTCCTGGCTGAGGGTGTCCTCTCAAGGGAAAGCACCAAGCCCAGGCTCTGGTGCTGCTTCTGGGGGCCCAACATAGGGCACGATGGAAAAGTCAACTTGGAAGAGGGGTTTGAGCCTTTTTGGAGGTGCCCTGCATAGAAATAGGGTTTGGGGACCTGTAGTTACAGTTACAGGCCCCCACCTGCCCGTAGCCCTTCTTTTTGGTATTGTCCTGGTTTCAGCTGGGATAGAGTCAGTTTTCTTCTCAGTAGCTAGCACAGGGCTGTGTTTTGGCTCTGGTGGGAGAACAGTGTTGGTGGCGCACTGATGTGTTTGGTCGTTGCTGGATAATGTTCATACCAAGTCAAGGACTTCTCAGTTTCTCAGGCCCTGCCAGGGAAAGGGCTGGAGAGGCACGGGAAACTGAGAGGGGACACAGCCAGGACACAGGCAGGTGACCTGAACCGGCCAAAGGGGTATTCCATACCATGGGTTGTCATGTTGACTATGTAAACTGGGGGGGTTGGCCAGGGCCTGCAGGTCATTGCTGGGGGGCTGGCTGGGCATCGGTCAGTGGGTGGTGAGCAGCTGTACTGTGCATCACTTGGTTTCCTTCCTCCCTTTCCCTTTGGATTTTATAATTTCCCCCCATCTTTTCATTATAACTGTTATTGTTGCTGTTATTATTATTATTAATTTCATTTTTATTCTGTTTCAATTGTTTCATCATTCTTATCTCAACCCTTGAGTTTTACATTCCTTTCCGATTCTCCTCCCCATCCCTCTGGATGAGGGGGAGTGAGCGAGCAGCTGTGGTGCTGGGTTGCCAGCCGTGGTTAAACCATGACAGGTGTGTTTTCCTTAAGGGGGGCTCATACCCTGCCTACATCTCCTGCTGAGGGCAGCTACAGCTTGAAGGAAGCCATGGTGCTGGCAAGGCTCTCCTCTCTGCCCATGAGGCCACAACGTCCCGGCTGGCACCTTGCACTGAGCACACCTGGCAGAGGAGGCAGCGGGGTAAAATTTTCTTTTACTATCGTGCCAGATTTTGCTGAGGGAGCTGCCTGAGACATGCAGAACTGCGGCTTTTGTGCATTTGGTTTGTCAAACCACCCTTTGCGTGACTGGGCTGGGAAAGGATGGCACTGCATGGCTGCAGCCTGCCAGAGCTTTTCCTTCTGAGTTTATCCTTTGCTGGCTGGCAGCTACAAATGCAACAGTTGGGGTTTCCCCTGCCCCACCCCCACCCCCATCTAATAGATTTTTTTTCTCCCCAAAACTTTCTTTGTGGATGAACTAACAGAGTGATCCACTGGCTTAAGTAGAGACCGATGGTTGCCCGCATCCCCAGGAGTTCTCTGTATTGCTGAACTTTCATTTCTGGTCTGCTAACCAGGAAAAGTATTTGACAGGGAATAATGTGGAGAGGAGCACATGAATGTGGAAAGAGGACAAGGGCAGGCACAAGACAGACTGACACAAGCTGCTGTGTACCACTTTACTGAGGGAAACAACTCCAGAGAGTGCCCAGTCCTGGCAAGTCCCTCAACCTTCCCCGAGCAGTGTGTTAATGAAGGAAAACAAGTGGGACAAGGCAGGTGTTGCTGGAGCACGGGTATCGCCGTCGTGGCTACGCTCAGCAAAGGGCTGCTGCAGAGGGCAATGCACCAGGACAGTGTAAACAGGCTTAGACCAGTAGTCCACAATAACATGTACTACTTCTAAACACTTTGTCTTGCACAAAATCTTCATTAAAATTAAAATGAATAAACAAAATAAAGTCAGGTGTACGTTAGGAAGATTGATTAGGACCACTGATGTTAAAGTGGTGTTCAGTGCACCCTCCAGCCTCTTCCAGCTTGACATTTGAGGACTCCCTCTGGACCCTGCTGACAAGGGAAGCAAGCCAGATGCACGCAATGTGGTTACAAAACCAGGTTTATTGTCCTGCCGCAGGCTGTGTTGATCAGCTGCGTGGATGTTTGAGAGGTAACCCACAGAGCCCTAACCACGGGAATTGTTTTACCTAGCAATCTCTTTTCACACCTGTTCCTTTGCCAAATAACAGACCTGCCTCTGTTTAATCGTTCCCCACAGGCCCCAGCTTTGCTGATTTGGCCACGGTGACAGCCCATAAACCACCATCTCCCTGTCTCTTGAGGTTTCACCTAAAGGGAGTTCCCAATGCTCCTGTTTCACTATTTGAAATGCCTGGTAGTTTTTTTCAATTCCTGTTTGATTAGTGCAGTCCCAGGCGTGGCTAGCCAACTGCTTTCCCCCTTTTATCCTCTGCAATGTTTGGCTCTTTTCCACATTGATTTCCCATTAGTTCAGCCTTAGGGCTGGCCACCTGCATGCAGACCTTAATAGCCAATATTTCCTTCTAAAGACTGCAGAGTGTAAACCCTTGTTATGGCTGTATTCAGGTTTGTTGCTTTCAAAAATGTTGCTTTCCATTTTCTCTTCTGCCAAAAAGTAAGGCTGAGTGAAAGGAAAGAAGGCAAAGCGACCCTGAATCCTCTGAATTTCATGTGTATAACGCCACCCTCTCCCAAGCTGTTCAGCTGGCACTAACAGAACACCCGCCTTCAAGGTTTCCCACATTTGCAAATTTTTTGGCTAAAAAATAGTTGGCTTCAAACCCAGATCAGACTTCATAATAAATATCTGGTGTTTGTTGGAAGAAGTAAGGCCTTCTCAGGCACTGTTGGCTGTAAGCTTTCACCACGTCATCGGCTGGGCTATTTGCTTTGTGCCCTGTGTTTGCTGTGGGACCAGTTAATACCTCGCCTTCTCAGCGAGGTGGCCGGGGTGCCCGGGTGCTGTTGGCAGCAGAATCAATTGCTTTGATTTTTGATCTTGGAGACAGTAAGAGAGAAATCACTCACCCTGGACTTTCTGCCCAAGTCTGTAGCAACTTGAAATGTTGATTTACTTTCTAATGTGTTTGGGCACAAGCGTGGCACGAAGTGTGGCAGAGCCGGGGTGAGGTCCTGCAGGAGCATCCAGTGGAGCAGGAGCCTTTGAATGTGTGGCTGAGGGAATCAGGAGAGGAGAAAGATGGGACAGGATGGGCACCGAAGGAAGAAAGTCTAGAGAACAGGGACCATGCCAAAAGGGGACACAAAGGAGAAGTAAGACCTTGATTTGACCTTTTGTAACTGACATGGTGAGAAAGACTTTCATCCTCTACAATTTGCTGTTGCCAATGACAGCTTCTGGAAGAAAAATTCATAAATCATGTTGCTTTTCTTAGTGGGAAGATGTAGAGGAACGAAGGCAGTGGGTTGATCAGCATTGATAACATGCAGCTGTGGCCTTGCCCCAGAGGCAGTGGGTTGATTGACATGGACGATGTGCAGCTGTAGCTCGTTCCTGCTAAGTGGTTAAATAGCCCTGAGGAGTGTGGGATGGGTGGTTGGATGGATGAGGGGCAGTGTGGTCTGGTCTCTGGAGGAAGGAGAAACAGCATGGACAGTAGAATCTGACTGATGATAAAAGCCTTGCTGCAGCCTACTAGTTCGTTTGTGCTGCAACAGGAAGATGTGGTTTTGAGGGCAAAATCCCGTAGAAACCATGTTCTAAGCCTCTGTGAAAGGGAGTTCTCTGGCAACGAACCACTGACAATCAAGTGAGCAGCTGCCTCCATGCGCTGAGCTCCCACCGAATTGCTGCTTGGAGACTGGGCCAGCTCTTAGAAATGGACCAAGAGTGGCCTCACTTCAGAATTACCGTGCATGGCTGCTTAGTAAATGTGTGTATTTGTTCCTGCAAGCCAGAAACAGAACCATAAATCAAAAGCTTTGCCTGCATGCATGGGCCGTAACCAATGAGCATCCACAGTCACCTGGGTCCTTCCCCGGATGACACGTTGCAAAGCCGGCTTGAGTGTCCTTCACCCATGGCATCAGCTGTACCAGCTTGTTTGTGCAAAAGCTGACATACCTCATTATGCTGTGCAGACAAAGCCTTTAATTTATGCCCCCTATTTTCTGATGTAAGACTTACAAAAGCACTTAACACTCAAACACAGAGCTTTTAAATAGCTAGGAGCTGGGCTTCAGAGCTAGAGGTCATGCCTTGGTGACGTGGCACTGGGCTGTGAGACGGGTGGCACTCACTTGCCCAATGCAAATATTGTAATTGTTTGCAGCTCTCCCAGCCCTACTAGTTTGCCTAGAATATCCGAACTAGTTCAAGTGTCACCATGTCCCCAGCACATCTGTTGTTATAGAACTATATAATTATCACGTATTACAAGTGCTCTAAAAGGAGAAATCTGACCTGTCTGAAGCTGACCATGCAATAAATGGGTGGCCCGACTTTTCCATTTCTCTCCATTCTCCACCTGTAAAAAGGGAGAGGAAGTGAAAATGCCCCCAAACCAGATTGCTGTGACAGTAAATATACACCTATTTATTATGAATTCAGACATTATAGTGTGAGTCCACAGAAAAGTGCAAGAGAGAATTCTCCTGTCACGAAAGAACTGAAATACTGTGTGATTAGGCAAGACAATTACGGTGAGATGAAACACCGAATAGCTGTATTAACAAGCTCCTACTTCGTTCAGTGCACAAGTGGGTCCTGCAGAGAAAAGCAAAACAACAAGCAAAAAAAAAAAAGCAAAAAGAATCCTGTAATTCAATACGTTGCTTGAATAAATGACCTCAGTTGCAATGTCTCCTAGCATCCAAATAGTTCAACCAATATTACAAGACCATTAACGTCATAGGGTGTGTTTTATTATACTCATAATACAAGGAAAGGGAAGGAGAAAAGAAATTTGTCACAGGCATGTTAGGTGGAAATTCTCTACAAAGGTAAATGGCTGACATGCCAGGAAATGGCCCACCTTAAATTTATAGCACTCCTCCTAGGACTGTGGGACCGAACACTGGCTGCACGGCCAATGCTGTGCAGTGTGCTACGTATTTGGCATGACGGTGAAAAGTAAGGCTGTAAATAAAAGTGATACAGCTGAAGCAACAGCTAAACGGCATTTTGGAAACTGCTTTCGGTGCGGGAAAACATATGATTTGAGTGACAGGGGTAGGGGAAGAAGCAAGGAAGAGTTGGATGTGGCTCTGGTTTGCCTATTCATCACTCGCCTCCTCTGTACAGTCAGCATCACACAAAGCAGAGTCTCTCATACAACGGATCATCATCTGGTGCCTACCATCAGGATGGAATTGGTGATGGATTGGGGTTCTTCCTCCTGGTGTCATGACTGACCAAAAGAAAAGAGAAAAAAGTGCTTGCATATGAAAGCAAAAGTTCAGGTTTGTGGGTTCTTGACAAGACTGTTTGAAATTAAAAGTAATCCTGTTGTAAGGGGGAGGTCTTAATCACCCTTTTCTTTATTGAGTGTTAGCACATATTAGGACAGTTATAAATTGGATCTTTTCAAATGAATTGAAAGGTTTTCTTAAAAATACACTTTTAAAAAGTAACCATTTCTGAAACAAAATCATGTTCTTAATCCCATTTATATTTTTTTATAATGTGTTCAAAACTAGCCACTTAATTTGACCAAGATTTATAGATTAAGCTCTCCTGGAGCTTCTTTGAACACTGGGAGGGATATGTGAGCTGTCAGATAGCAGTTGCAACCTCCATTCCTATGGTATTAACCAACCTGACTCAAAAAAAATGAGTATGGGTGGCTCTTCCCTGGATACAGAGACTTCTTTTTCCATCTTCACAATAGCAGCAAGGAAGCACCTTAATCCAGCATGGCCACACTCTTGAGGGAGGGTGGTGTCACCATTCTCATACCTTCTTCCAGCTTTGCGCTGTGCCAGTGTTAGCAGATATCACCCATGTCTCACCTGATTGCTTTGGGCTGTTCCCTGTCCTTGTCCTCAAAAGGTGACACATGCAGCGGGTAGAGGCGTGTTTCTGCATCTTTCCTGAATGTTTTTGTTCTCCAGCAGGTCCTCAGTACTAGCCCAGGACCAGGGCCTTCACACCTTGACTTCTCTCACTTAGTTGAGCATTCATGATGCCGTAACTTCCTTCCCAGGCAGGCAATTTTACTTAATTATGAAAAAAATAATTATGCTGTCCTCATCACTTTGAAGGGAAGTTGTTTGTCAACCTTCACTTAGCCCAAGCGTTGTGCACATTTTCATATATAAATGTGTTTCTATCTTCAAGTAATTGATAGGCTGAAGTTTTCAGGTACTCTTATCCTATTGCTCTTCACCAGTCAAGTATGTTCCCCTTCAGTTTAAACTTCAGAAGGATGATTCCTGTCAAAACTATTGCACTCTGCTCACTGATTGCCCTAAAAATCACTGGAAAAACATCCCCAGGCTGGCACTGTCCTGGTTTCACCATCACAGGACCGCTATCCTTTTGCTGCTTGGGTCATGTATCTCAGCGCTCCTGTTCAGTTTTAACAGGATTTTGCATTCAGTTTGATTGCTAGCTGGTATCACACACACACCATCCACCTGTTGCTTATAGGCTGAGCAGACTTCTTCATTTTCTTTTTTCAGAAAATCATGGCTCGAAGAACAGAAGTTCTATAAGGCACTACATGTGATGGAGACCATTGGAAGTCATATATTATCTCTACTTCTTTTCTGCCTTACTTTGTATTCATAGATGAGGTGCATCTACTTAATAAGCATGGAGGAGTTCTCCTGCTGGGGGGAAAAAAGAGGTGAAAACATATAGCTGACCTAAAAAGCTGGAAATAAATAGCCAGAAACTGCGCTCAGGTATAGCTAGTGTATAAAAGTAGCATGTGAAAATAGGTTTTATAAATCCCATTAGCTCCTGAAAAGAAGATCTTATGGGATTAAAATTTCCATTTCAAACTTCATTATAGAGATATATATCACATAAACAAGTTTTCAAGTGCCTCAAGTGAGAAAGTGGCCCGAGGTTCAAAAGCTGCAGACCATTTGTGGCTTTCAGATATCTAAATTAGCTGTTGAACGTCTAATGAAGATTTTGAATAACAAATTCTGATAAACAAGTTGTTCTGTATAACAATATGGGGAAATTATTTCATAAACTTCCCTTCCACTGATCTAGACAAAGAAATCCAGTAAAAATTGCATGCAAATAGTTTCTATGAAGTTCTAACATGCTGGGATACCATTTTCCATTTGACAGAAGTCTGGATCTATTAAAGTGCTGGGGTTCCTTTTTTTTTTTGATATACACTCTCCAAGCGGAAAAAAGGAAAAGATGGGTCTGCAGCGAACCACCAGCTGGTGACAGGCAGAAGGGGCTGGGGGTTTGTACAGGGTGTGATGTTATCATTATCTGCTGTAATTATTGGCAAATTGAAAGGGGAGGCACAGAGTACCCCTGGTTCAGTGATGGCAGTTGCTGCCAGGGAGTCTGCAACCGTGCCCGAATCAGGGGAAGGACCTAGATAAGCAGCTCCTTCATATGCAGAAAAGATCTGCATTATCAGTGGTAATTTGAAATCTAAAGACAGATACCATAGGGCTATCCCTGCCAATGGCAAAATACCTGTCAAGTCTCCAAATGCAATTTTTCCAAACAAGGCATCGCCACCGGCTCAGGATTATTCTGTGTGTGCTAGATAGAATTATCTCTAAAAAATGTTTCTGGTTTAATGATTAATTCCTACAGCTACCTACAAGCAAGGCATGATCACAGTACAGCTTCATGGAGGAAAAAAATGTATTTCTGAAACAAATAAGAAAAGCTCAGGGATAACGCTCAAAAGGCAAATGTACTTCAGGGAAACTGAGGAAGGGAGGATTATGTCACAAAATATCTACGTTGATCAAGGTTTTTAAAATAATTATTTTGATATCTAAAGAGTGTAATTATTTCAGATTGATGTTATGCCTACAAGTACATATTTAACATGTATGAGGTTCCACAAGGCTCAGTGTTAGGTCTTGCACTTGGGTCACAGCAACCCCGGGCAGCGCTACAGGCTGGGGCAGAGCGGCTGGGAAGCTGCCTGGTGGGAAAGGGCCTGGGGGTGCTGGTTGATGGACATCTGAACAGGAGCCAGCAGTGTGCCCAGGTGGCCAAGGCGGCCAGCAGCACCCTGGCTTGTAGCAGACACAGCGTGGCCAGCAGGACCAGGGCAGTGCCCGTCCCCCTGCGCTGGGCACCGGTGAGGCCGCCCCTGGACCCCTGTGTTCAGCTTTGGGCCCCTCACTGCAGGGGGACGTGGAGGGGCTGGAGCGTGTCCAGAGCCGGGCAGGGGGCTGGGGCAGGGGCTGGGGCACCAGCCTTGTGAGGGGCGGCTGAGGGACCTGGGGGGGTTGGCCTGGAGAGGAGGGGGCTCAGGGGGGGCCTGATCGCTCTCCGCAGCCACCTGACAGGGGCCGTAGGCAGCGGGGGTCGGTCTCTTCTCCCGGATAACGAGCGACAGGACGAGAGGAAACGGCCTCACGTTGCGCCGGGGGAGGTTTAGGTTGGGTATCGGGAAAATTTCTTCACGGGAAGGGTGGTGAAGCGTTGGGACAGGCTGCCCAGGGAGGTGGTGCCATCGTCACCCCTGGAGGTGTTTAGAGCCCGCGTGGATGCGGTGCTGAGGGCCGTGGGTTAGTGCTGGGCTTGGCAGGGCTGGGGTAGCGGCCGGACCTGATGAGCTCAAAGGGCTTTTCCAACCCGAATGATTCAGTGATTCTAATATACCTGTTAATATGTATATTTTATATATATGTGTATGAATATATATGTAATTGCTATTTTTTACTTCCATTTTAAAGACATTTGCATAATGGAAGCCTGAACAGAGGGGGTGCTTAGTCAAGATACTAAACTGAGAGGTACAGGCATGGACCTGTCTTGCATTTTGTAAACAGTATTTAATTAAAAAAACCAACAGCCTGTGGTCAATCTATATTAAAGACAAAGAGAGGGATTGAAATCTGATTAATTAATGGATTTGTATGTTGCCTCCTGAGCGAAAGGGACTCACGCACTACGCTGCTGTGACGTGCACAGTAGCACTATTTAAATGCCTACTTGTGGCAATAAAGAATCTGCCTGGCACTGTCAAAAGATAGATAGCCAGGCGAGTATCACATGAGCAGAAAGAGTATGTTGGTTCTGTACAGGATAATAATGCCACCCCTGCAGGAATATAACGGCCTTTTCTGGGGTAATACTCTTCCATAGCATGCTTTGTGCAAAAGGATTCAAGAAAGATATTAAAACAGGAGGAAAAGGATGTAAAATTCAATCTATTCACTTACTGCAACTGAAGGTTAAGAGGGACTTGATTATGGTCCACACGTATACGAAAAAGAGGGATTTGAATGTGTAGGGAGAAAAGCACAAAACCCCAAATCTATCACATCTCTGTATACCCTGATCAGTTCGAATTCAGAGAAAGCCTGTAACTTAGCTTATAATCTACTAATACAGATGTGGCGCAATTCTTAAATCCTTTTCTTACGTTACTGTTCAAGGAAATATTAAGCTGTTAAACTAAAGACGTAATGAATTAGGTAAATAGAAACATCCAAGTATAAAAATGATTTATCTGTCAGGTTTAGAGCAGAGTCTCCAAAGACCATGCATTAATTCTTGGCCTTGCTCAAACATCATAAATCAGATTCAGTTCTGGACAAAGCTAAAGCTGTCATCCTCCTGGCTGAAGTGTTTCCTTGTACTTTTAAAAGCTCTGTTTCAAGGATTTATGAGAAATATCCGAGGCAGGGGAAAATGCTGGTATAGACAAGGTGCAAAAGCAGGATTTTCAGAAATCTCTTTGGGTCAGTAAGAGCTCTTGTTTGAAGTCTGTTTTGGAGTTTTGTAGGAAAATGAACAATATACAGATGAAAATTTGAATTTTTTATTCTCTTCTATGGTGAACTGTGGAGTCTTGTTCCCTGTAGAATCAATATTTGCGGTGTGGAACAAAGAAAGAAAAATTAGGGTGAAATAAGAAAAGCATAGCCATAGGAAACACTCTTTTTAAGCACTCTGGCACTATTTTCTGCCTAATTCTTAACAAGCTCTTACAAGACTGTGGAAGCAAATAGTAGGGCTCAGAGCTACGCTCTGCTGTGCTGTGTGAAGGAGCATACTGGTAAATGAAGAAATATTTCCCATGACAGTAGGGAAAGACAAGCAGATTGATCTGTGAGCAAGCTGGATGACAAGTGGCAGCTTGGCTGAGCCGGGGCTCTGCAGCAGGAACCACAACATGGGAAAAGCAGGGAGCAGGGAGGCATTGTAAGAAACATCAAATACTGAAACCAGGACAGAGCAAGACAGGTAACTCAGCAGTGTTCTGAAAGAAGAGCAAGGGCCTGCAAGGTAGAGCCCTCAATTTATTTATTTTCTACTGTAAATATATACTTGTTCAGGGCTGGGCTCCCTCTGCAGAGAAGGTCTGCGGACACAGCTTGGAGGAGCAGGGGCCAGCAGGTCCTCATAAAATATTATCACTAGCATAGCAGTCAGCAGGAATCTGCAAGTGGAAGACTTTTCTGAGGAAAAGGGAGAAACCTGAAAGTGGTGATTAACTCAAGACGGAATGGTTATTAAAGATTGGTCCTTGTGGCCAGGCCTGTGGGCTGGAGGCTGACGAGAAGTCCCTAGAGACATGCCGGTAGCTTCTGTAACATCTGGATGAAGAAGTAATGCAAGTGTGCTCCATAATTGGTGTCTCATTTGGCTGGAAATGGGATTACTTACACACATTTAACTCTCCATGACACCAGCAGCGTCCCTATGCAGTGTTCAAACCATTCACTCTTTTTTTCTGTCGTCTTGGTGCAAAACTTCAACTTTAAAACCTGTAACAATTAATACAGCTCTACAAAATTATCCCCAAAATGTACCACTATGGACCTTAAACATGACACATGCTTCATCTTAGTCAGGTACAAGGAAAATAAAGCCAAGCAACTCAAAAGATTGCTGTAGATTGTTTTCATCAAAGGTAAATTGTACATCTCAGATGTGGCTGGATCTGGCAGGAACTTCCATTTTCTGCCATATACAAACTACAGCCTCATTGAATATATATTTTAAGGGTCATTTGTAGGTGTTCTAGGCTCTAAATTATCCTTTTGGCAGGTCTACGGCAGTCAGTGTGATTCTTTTGTGGCTGGGATTATTTGTCTACATACATAAATGTTTTCTGAAAGAATATGGCAAATTATCAGCCTTGTCTCATGTGAAAGTGCTAGCTATTCACTACATATTTTCAGTCTGATACATATGATCTGATGCTAACTAAGCCCCTGCTATCTGTGCTTCTGTGAAAAGTGACTCCCTGATGTTTCTTGCCGTCTTTCCTCTGCAACCATGTGAACTCCAAAGGAATTGGCTTTTTCTCTTTCTTTTATATCACACAATTTATATTCTTAACTTGTACAATGGTTATCTGCAGAATTGACATGATTGCTCTGAAAATTGCACCTAGCTTATGAAAGCTACTATTGATTTAAAAATGGTGACTATTCTCACTTTCTGTGATCTCAGAGCAGGCTTGAATACATTAAAAACTCTCTAAATATACCGGGAATCTTTGTAGAAGTATTTCGTTCATGGGAAACTATGTCTGTGACCTCCCATGATATCAGCTTGGCTCTCCTATTGAAACTAATGGGAGTTGCCTTGAGAGAGTAATGGCTTCCTAAGAGTACCTGTGTGTGAAGACTTTCATGCAGCTTGTGAAGACAGCTCTGAGTTGTATTGACACCCACAGTGCACAAATAAATACTGTGCAGACAGTGTTTCTGTACAAATTGGCTCTAACTCCCACTAGAGGCAGCCGTGGCTGACTGCCGTATTTCAGAACTTCAGGCTCCGTTGCCATATTCTCACCTTTAGCCTCAGCAGCTATAAACAGCTGGGAGAGAGTAAAATGTATTCATCTAAGCCCACCTGGATATGTGAGTCTTCAACAGTTTTGCAGAAGAGCTCAGGCTGCAGGCAAAGTAATTGGACATGGCTCTGTGATGTCTTGCAGAAAAGCTTCACCAGCCCAAAGCCACCTGCCAGGAAGCCCTGAGAAGTCTCCTCATCATGTTAGATCTTACACTTCAGGATGCCAGACTGGGGGGCAGGGAGTAATTAAAAACCTGGTGACCAGACTCATTACTCAGTTAACACAGCCAGCGATAAGCTTGATCAAAACCTCCTGGCAAGCCCAGCCTTGCTGTATTTTTCCCCTCATCAATGCACGGCAGAATGACATCTCTATACATGAGCTTTGCCTCAGGCTTACTGTGTCTCTGGTAAATGTTATGCTACAGTTGTTGCCTGAGCTGCAAATACAGTGATGTTCTCCTACAGCTGAGGTACTTCTTCAGTGAGTTGCACCGGTATTTTGATGCAGTGTTCACACGTGCAGTGTCGTGCTGCTGCTGAGTTGCTGTCTTCTTGCTGGTTGTATGTCTTCTGGAACAGTTATGTTTTCTGGCCAGCACCCTCCTGAAGGTTTGCTTTTCTCATACTCAGGGTGGTGCATCTCGCCCACTTCTCTGGGCTGCTCGGTGATCTCAGGAATCTCCATTAGGTGATTTGAATAATGAGTTGGGTGGTTAAGCACCGCTTGACCACACCAGCAACTCTTGCATGGCTGAGGTGGCAACGGTACTGCCTGTACCAGGAATTCCTGTTGCCTGGCAAAGGTGGAAATGAAAACAATAATTAGTCATCCTCTGACAGCCTTGGATGGGCCTGGCCTGAACCATAGCCCAAGTGGAATGGTACCATTGTCATTGAAAAATGACTGCCCTGGGTTATGGCTGGGATGGAGTTTTACGGATGACTAAACCAAATCATCTCCAACCCTACAACAGTGGTCCTAAGTGCGACCCTTGGAGCTCTCCTGGGCTGCAGCGGGTGTGACCTGCATCTGTCTCTGAGGGGGATGCTGCTCAGAGCTTGTGAATTCCCAAGTTTGTGAAACCAGGAGTACCACCATTGAAAGCTGATGATGGAGCCTGGGATGACACCCCTGCTCCTCTAGGCTCAACCCTTCACCACTGAGAAATGCAAAGGTATTTGATGTATTCCACTGAACTTGAGGCAAACTTTTAAAGGTATATACCTTTGTAGATTTGTACGTATATCTCTATACACCTATTCCTTTGTGTCTGTGTGCATACGTGTGTAAAAAATGATTTAAATACTTCATAATCAATGCAGTATATGTGTTACCATTTGGATCCGTAACTAAATCACTGTTATAATTGAAGTAAATCCTATAAATTCACTTTGTAAATGTTAAATTGATGATTAAGTTCTGCTAAAATCTTCTGGCCATCTGTAAATTGTGAATACACCTTCACTCTGTATATACCCTCAGATATAAACTGTTGACCAAGCCTGAGACTAAGACCAGACCCAGTTACACCTAAACTCTATCAAGAGCCTAAAAAGCAATGGGGTCCACTCTGAACCTCATGATTCAACAGAAGGATTTCCCTTACTCTTTATATTCCATTAGACATAAACCATTGTCCAAGTCTGAGACGAAGATTTGTTCTAGCTGCATCTAAGCTACGTTAAGAATTTAGAGAGCAAGGGCATCCACTCTAAACCTCGTGACTCAATGGCACAGTGTCCCTCACTCTTTTATGTCTTTGATCCCTGTGTAAATCATTTCGGCTCAAGTCTAACTCAATTTTAATTTTATTTTGATTTGCGTGTTCCATCCATATAAGTAATAGAGTGAGCATTGCCATCAGACTCTGTGAAGTCACACTCCTACAAATTCATATTAAAACTATTTCGCTCATATCTTTGGTGGTGATTCTTTAAGCAACTTAACCTAAACCACTCTTTTGCAAAAAGAAATGGCATAGTCAGCAGGATGGCAAGTCATATCACTAATTACTTACAAAAACACAGAATAAATCCAAATCCTAAGTTCTCAAAAGAGTGAGTTTGTGATAACTGCCATGATTGGAAAGCTGTAGAACGTTTCAAGGCAGACAGAGACAATAGAAAAGATGGAAAAAGAAAAGGAATTATTTGCAAAATGTTAGGCACCTGCCTAGAAACCACTTGTCAGGATAGGAAGAATGACAATAAAAGGGAACAAGACCTAAATGAAGAAACAGAAGGCAGAAAAACAGCTGAATTCATACTTCCTATGAAGAGTGGGCAGCTGCAAAAACAGTCACAGGGAGAAAAAGAGAAAAAACCAAGAACTGGAAGAAAAGATTGAAATTATGCTTATGTGGGCTTCTTGTCCCCATGACATTGTACAAATTAGGAAATTAATTGTACCCCCTGAAGAATGGGATGGAAATATCTGGGGCGATACCAGTGATAGCCAACGAGGGGTGGGAAATAATTCTTTACCTCCTTCAAATCCCCATGAATATGAAGCCAGGCCCATTATAAAACCAGAAGAACCTACTGGAACTTTTGGTGTAGCAGGGGATCATACATGAAAAGCAACCCCATTCAATCTGATTCAGAAGATTTGCAAGAGCACTATGACCATAAGCCAGGAGAAACTGAATATTTATGTTGAGTATGTCTAACTGGAGGAGATAGAATCTTTCTAAACAGCAATGAGGCCAATGGATTTTGGGGTCCTGGTGTCTTTTTAAATGCTGGCCCCGAACCTCCAAACAACCCCCACTCAAAACCAAGTAGGGTAGCATACTGGGCTGGCAGGATAGATATATTAGGGAGTGGAGAGCCTCTGTTAATACCCATCAGATCTTTGAATGAGCTTTCCACAGCTATTACAAAAGCTCCCTATGTACAGGTGATGCATGAGCGCAGTCCCCTTGATGTCCCTGTATCAGCAACTGTGGATCATGATACGCTAAAGCCATTAGTTAAGGGGTCCCCTGCTATATTCAAACCTTATCTCATTGCAAGATGAGATGAGATTAAGAGAGACACAGACTTCACTGCCCTATTTGCCATAAGGGATGTTGCTGACAACCAGGAAGAACCCTGGTGCATAGAAATCTCCCCACCTGGGCAATATTAGTGCATGATATTATAAATCATGGAGGAGAAAATGGGATGGAGTGATCTATCTAGTGAAACCAGAAATACAGGTGGTAATGTCAGACAAATTATACCATCACCCCAAAATAGTTCTCAGGAGCCAGGACCCATTGATCATCAGCCCAGGACTCAGAGGTGGAGCAAATTATATGACCAAGTATTGGCATTAGGCATTCCAAGAATTGTAATTCAGAGACAATCTGCCAGCATTAGTCCAAGATCTAATTCATGAGGTGCAGAGGCACAATAACAGTAATCAAAGACAAAACACTCCAAACACTCAGACACCATTACCAACTCCAAGTGGGGGGTGATAGTCCCTTTCTTCCCCAAAATTCTAGATCAGAAAATTAATAGCGCCTGGACGACGATTAGGCCTGTCTTTCTGGTAAGTGGAATGCTATCAATGGTTAGATAATAATGTCCCATACATTATGATTCCAGCTGGCCCTTGACAGCAACTGGTAAAATTTTTAATAGATACGGGCACACAAATTTCAGTACTAATACAGCAGGATGCCAAGAAACTGGGTATACGACCCAGACAGCAAAGAATTAATATTGCTGGAGTAAACGGAGCAAGTGTTATTTGTCAAACTGCCAAAGTTAATTTATGGCTCCCAGGCGAGAAACACATGTCGTCTATTCACTTTGCAGTTTTAAAGATCACAATGAAAACATTTTGCATTTTGATGTTTTGAATGGCCGAACCTGGCGCCTGCCCGATGACAGCAGGGGGGTCCTTCAGTTCAAGTGTTGACCCTGACCCTGGTAGATATCGGGAGGCTACAGTGTATGTACCCTGCTCAGCACCTACTCTCCCTGATTAAAAAATTACTCATGTACTACAATATCAAATTTCTGCTGCAGCACGAAAGGGAATTTCTGAAGTCATAGCTGATTTGGAAAAACACAAATCATCTCCAGAACCCACTCCCCATATAATTCACCAGTTCGGTCAGTTTGAAAACTGGATGGGAGATAGCATCTTACACTTGGTTTATATCTCTTAAATGCCAGTGCAGCCCCACTAACAGCTACAGTACTTAGGGACAGTATAATATTGCAGCCCTAACAGCCACACTACAAGTAGCTGTATACCCATGGGTGGCACCACAAGATGTAAAGGGTTTGTTCTTTCTGGTCCCCTTACAAGATGAGGATAAAAAGAAATTTGTTTTCACTTGGGAAGATATACAATACACCTTTAGCAGACTTCCACAAGGGTTTAAACACCCATGATTGCTCATGCCACACTTGCTAAACTCCTACAAACAGTCCTACTATCTCAGATTGTGACATTGTACCAATATATAGATGATAATCTAATTGGAGTAGATTCCCCTGAAGAGGTAGGGGAAGCAACAGCAGCAGTGTCACAAATATTCCGTGAAGCAGAAGTTGACATCCCACCTGAAGAATGCCAGGGACCAAGTAGAGAAGTAGTTTTTGGGTACTTGCTGGATAGAAGGGTGCAATGATCTCACTAGATACCTTGAGAAAAACAGGACAATTGAGGATGTCCCAATCTAGGAAAGAATTACAACAGCTTATGGGTACTTCAGAATATTGGAGAAAACTTGTACCTGGATTTTCTATCATTGCTCACCCACTATATTAATTTTTGCAAAAGGGAAGCCATGGAGATGGAACCCAGAACATAAAGAAGCAGTTAAAACTCTAACGCAGGAGTTAAAGATATATCAACCCTTAGGACCCATACATCCCCACGACCCTAATACAGGGGAAAGGGTTTTTGCTGAACATGGTACTTACTGCAATCTATTGCAAACTGGCCCCGACAGACCATAGAGACCTTTACTTTTCAGCTCAATTGCATTTAAAGAGACAGAACAGAGAGATTCCAAGTGGGAAAAGGGACTTTTGTGTTTAGCCCAAGCATTAAAACAAGTTGAGAAAATACACCAGGGACAACCTGTGCAAACCAGAGGACCATTTAATTTGTTAGCAACCATCTGAAAGGGAACTGCTCCTTCAGAAAGAGTTACACAAAAACCTACAGTCAGAAAATGGTATGCGTATCTGACAGTAATTGCAGAGGAAATGAAATCAACCAAAGGACATACTAAAGTTTCCAGATTATAAATGTCTATAAATACAGACCCATTAACATTACAACCTTTTAAACCCTCACCAATTTTAAATGTGCCTCCCTTCCCTGAAGAAACACCAACAGAAGACATTTGTTTCACTGATGCTTCAGCAAAAAGAATAAATGTTAAATGGCAATACAAAGCTGTTGCATTAAATACTGCTACTGGCAAACAAGTAATAGAAGAAGGTGAAGGTAGCGCACAGGTAGGAGAATTAAGGGTGGTTGTTTTGGCAACACAGAATGGAGCAAATATTATGTATGTAGACTCCTATGCTGTATGGGCTGCTGCCACACAACGGCTCTGTCAAGGGGAATCCTTGCAGTGGGTGGTAAACACATCTCCTGTTTGGAAAACTCAGGATTCGTAATTATTAGATATAGCCAGGAAAGCACCATTGAAGGTGGGATGGGTGAAAGCTCATGCCAAAGATAATAAGCCAGTGTCACGTTAAGAAGGGGGGTTTCCTCGAACCCTCTATATTTGATCAGCCTGTTTGTTTCCCAGGAAAGAGGAGACCCTTTGCCCGACCAGCCTGTCTGCTACCTGCGTATTGACAGCTCACTCTATCAGAGGGTGATTCGACTGACCTGTTCAGGGACCCCTGCTGACAGCATCATTGAGTCAAATCCCTCATAACAACTAGCCAAATCTCCAGAGATTTACACAAAATGAACTTCAGCTGAAGATTTTAATTATAAAAAAATGCAAGTTTGTGACAGGATAAGACTCAGACATTGCCAGTGATAATACACTGACTGCAAAACAAGCTTAAAACAATATACCTAGTAACAGCTAGCATGGGCTAGTCATAGAACAAAGTTCTTACCCAGTAGGCGTCCCTATGGGGCAGATAACAGGTTCAGCCTGTCACCTGATCCCAGAAGTTACGATGGAGTCTTCCCTAACTTCTCCCCTTCCTAACTTTTGTAGTAGTTCTTTACTTCTAAGTAAAGCTTGAGTAACTCTATTCATACAGGGTTTTGTTACTGATAGGTGTAAAACTCTCTCACTTTACCTTTAGAGGTGGAGTCAAATAAAAATACAAAGCACATGCTCAGTGAGGGGTAGTCATACCTTGGAGGCAGGCAGCTTTGGGATGGAGGTGTGCGTTAGTATTACAATGAGACTATAATGAGCAAGGTTCATCTGAGCAAACTAATTCCGCCACAATGGTTGGCTCAGCAGTGGACATCTCATATACTATTCATTTGGCAACTGCCACGGAGGTTATCAGCTGTATGGTACCATCAAGTTCCCATTCCTGCCAGGAGTACAACAGAGCCTGGCCGCGGTGTCCCCGCTCCACTCTGTTACTCCTATCAGCATGTGCTGAGATGGCAGGGGGTGTTGCTTAAGGAGCCGTGGTAAAGTAGATTCTGTACATGCCAACCATCCAGAAAGAGGTAACTATATTTTACTCTAAAAAGCTTTCTGTAATACTATGCTGCTATTAGGTTCCAGTTTTCTCTAATTTCCCCCAAAGTATTTTTCCTGCAGGCAGCTACAAATTGGAATAAAAATGTGGATGAATTGACCATAATTAGGAAGGTAAAAACAGAGAGTTCCTTAAATCCTGAGCGGTACTAGCTGGGAGAATGGCTACATCAAATATTAGGTCACACAAGTAAAGAAGCACTTCATTTTTCCGCACAGAGCAAGGGTTGGCCCCTAAACAGCAAAACTTGTGAAGTTATTCTTACGGAATGTCCCCAATGTAAATTAAGATTTCAAACAGGTCATCCTGCTAAAGCACCACCTTTACACATTAACAAAGGTAAAACTTAGTGGTCTACATGACTAATAGGCGGTATCAGCCCCCTAAAACCATCTGCCATGTATAAATGTATTTCAACAGATGTAGAAATGGTATATGGACTCCTTATGGGAACTAAGTGCCAAAAGGCTGATGGATGAAATATAAATCTGGTTCTCAAGTTTACCTCCTGATACCACCCGAAGTCAGAATGGTTCACATTTCTCATGTAAAGAGGTGCAAAACTGGGCAAAACAAGAAGAAATTCAACGGTTATTCCACACTCCATATTACTCCCAATCAAATAGGATGGTAGAAAGAGCTAATGGCTTATTAAAAAGGAACCTTAAGACACATGAGGCCCCATGGGACACTTGACCTTCTGAAGAACTTCACCAGTTGCATAATTGATATTGGCCTACTGGAAGCCCTATCAACCAAGCATTCTTTGCAAAAACTGAACCTGGTACTCCATCTCCTGACGACAGAAAATGTCTGATAACATTACAGCCAGGCCAATCTGCTGTGATAAATTTACCACAAATTGGAACTGTGGCCTATGACTTTAATTAAACCTCGTGGGCCACTTGCTTGGGAAGCTACTGATAGCAGTGGAGCAAAACATAAAATCAGTACTAGGTGGATTTATCCTGCATTGTAAAAGAGTGACCTGTTTGACCTTCCTCACTGAAACCTTTTCTTTCTTTTCTCTTAAAGGAGAAAATGTACCTGTATCGATGGCAGCAACAACAGCAGCAGTGTACTCCCAATACAATCTCATTTGTCCTCTTTATCAGGACAAATCTAGTTCTTCCAGTTCAGACATAAAATTTTGGGGACCACGTACTACCAAATTATACTGGAAATGTTGGAATCACACCAAAAAATAAGGCAAACCTAAACCTTGCCACTTTGATTATACATGGAAATGAAGCATATCCAAAGGATGAATGGAGATGGGAGGCACTATACAAAAAGAGAATTGGGATATTTCACCATAGTAATAACATTCATCAAATGCTATCACTTCAAGCCACACCAGGAGAAGAGATAAAAATAGGATGCTGGGCAATCAATGGATCTACCCACATAAAAGCCACTGAAATTAGAATATACTATACTGATTTTTCTAGACCAAGGAACAATGAGAAATCTTGCTATAAGGTACTAGAACCAAAGTGCTAGTATAATTTTACTTTTACACAACCTGTACATGCATTCTGTCTCTGGAGTAATCATGGTGTAGAACTATCATTTGATTTTTTGATTACCAAGCACCAAATGTGGAATTTGTGTATGATAAGGTGGTCATAGATTGACGTATACATACTTATTGAGGTACCTACACCTGGTCTAAATTTACCTGTAGTAGCATTACGTTACACAGGAATGAATAGTTGAAAATGGTAGTGACAATCAGCAAATTTCATCTTTAAAGGAAACCAAACAAGACCCCATTTCAGAAGGATATCAAATTCAAAATCACACTAAATATAAGAGAGGAACCTTATGCATTGTTGTAAACTATATTGGAGAAACACACAACTTAGTTACGTGTCCTTTCAAACATGGATGCTGGTATACTTTTACTATATCTCATCCAGCACACATAATGTGTCTTTGGACAGACCCCAATTCTTGTTCCAGATTAGGTTTTTAATCAAATTAAGATTGATGGCAAATAGCCGTATCTACCAACTCAGCCTCCTATTGAACTGTCTCCTCACATTTATAACACTGGTCCCTACATAGTTAAAAACAAAGGACAACAGCGAGTGTTATTTAACCCATCATGTTATGGTCCCTTAAATGAGTGGAACTATCAATGCAGGTTGATACCTCTGCGATTAAACCTACTTGCTCACCATTCCTCAACAGATTAGCATGGTTGCATGAACAAGCCCCCACCTCTCCAAAAGGACTGAGGAAAGATGTGACTCGTATCCTGGGAACAGGACTAGGAATATTAAATTGCATAAACGCTGAAATTTTAACAAACAAAATAAACTTGGCAACAAGTGATTTACATAAACTAAAACACCCATTACAATCTTCTTTAATGGCACTAGGAATAGCTTTTATCTAATATATTGCCTAAGTGGGAAAAGAATTAATAAAACCCCCACCAACTAATTACAGATACATTTGATGTTACCCAAGATAATGTTTCTCTAGCTTTTAGCTGCATCCAAGCTCAGCTGTGGATAGTATCTACCATGGCAACAGTTATAAGAAAAGGTGATGAGGGCACCTTGCCCACTAAAGTTCTAAAGGTAGTCTGGGATAATGCAGCCAGGAGTCTTCCAGTGTTGGTGGCATTTAGTTAATTTCACTCAGGACCCCACCAACCATAAAACCACAGCTTTTGTCTTAATAATAAGCAGTGCTTCAGTATATACCATATATAGATATATATGGGGTGTGTGTATATATATACACACATATACCCAATCGTTGCACTGGGATTAAATCACAATGGACCTGTACTCTATCCATTAGAACATAGAGTATGGGCCCAACAAAATGGCAACGCATGGCAAACTGTTGATGTTGATGCATACGTTATATGGGAGCAACAAGGATTTATTTATAAAAGTAATACCATTAGGGCCCAAGGCATTTGCCTTGAAACTGAACAAAATGTTTGTCATTTTGAAATACATCCTAATGAAATCCCTAAAACCATTACTGATATATGTTGGAAATGTGTTTATATGAAGACCCTTTGTGATTTTATACTCACAGACACCACCACTGTGGAGATACGCAATGACTCAAGTGCCTGTGTTAATAATTTGACCAAGATGATGGGATGTGACTATCACATCGCTCCTGTCACAACCTACCAATTGCTGCAATCACACTACACATCCTGCTAGGATTTACTGCCTATCCCCATTAGAACACATCTTACATTGGTAAGAAAACTGTTGCAACACCATGACCTGAGTCAAGTGCTAGAACGAATCCAAAACAATGAACAAACCCCTCTGATTACCATCCATCATGATGCAGAGAAGATACACCATGTCCTAGACAGAGTAAAGAAGGATGGAGAACATCACCAGTGGGACACCTTATTCAGATGGTCACCACCAACAACAGGGGCTTTGAATCAAATGCTACATCCCGTCGTATTTTTACTAATTTCTGTTATATTATGCTTGTTGTTGAACATTATTCTGTATGTTAGAGCGGGGGGGATAGCTACTTTGGATGGCACTGTTATGAAAACCTCTTTGCACATACAACATTGCTTGATTACTTTAGCAAAGGTAAGCTAAGCAAAAGTTTCCCTTAAATGACAATTGGAACATGACATGAGTCTGTTTTAGGCACTGAGACAAGATGCAACCACACCACCACTCTGGGAGACAGATTGACTTCGGTCACAGGGTGGATTGTGGTGGTGCGTCTTGCCCAACCACCGATGGTTGGGCCACCTTACCACCTCAGGGGTCCCGGCTAGGCCTTGGCATCTGAGTAATGAGTTGGGTGGTTAAGGACCGCTTGACCATACCAGCAACTCCGCATGGCTGAGGTAGGAATGGTATGCCCATACCAGGAACTCCTGTTGCCCAGCAAAGGTGGAAATGAAAATGGTAATCGGTCATCCTCTGACAGCCTTGGGACATGCCTGGCCCAAACTGTAGCCTGAGTGCAACAGTACCATTGTTACTGAAAAATACACTCTAAGCCACTTGACTCACCAGGAGGGTCTCCCTTAACCTTTTACATCTTTCATCCCTGTGTAAATCATTTCAGCTCAAGTCTGACTCGATTTTAATTTTATTTTGGTTTGTGCATTAATAAAAATATAATAAAAAAAGAGCCAACCTTGCCATCGAACTCTGTGAATTTGCACTCCCACAAATTCATACTAAAATATTTCACTCATAACTTGGATGGTGATTCTTCAAGCGACCTAACCTAAACCACTCCTTTACGCCAATACTCCCTGCGGAGCTTGCCCTGGCACTGTTGCAATAGATATCTACGTGAATGCTCTCTTTGTACTGGTTATGATCCTTTCCTTGTCAACCCAGATTAGCTACAAACTGTTAGCAATGAGCATTTTATGTTTGGTAGATCAAATTCCAGGTGTGCTTGTCATGTAATGGATGTATCTGGAAAGATCTGCCCCTTTCAGTGATAATTACAGCTGCATTGTACAGTCTTGCATGTAAATGTGCTGCAATAGGGTCCAAACATTATATTGATGGGACTATATGACAACAGGCACCTCCCTTCCTGCAATACAGGTAACACGGGAGAGTGTTCCACAGAAATTAGTACATTAGTACAGATTACAATTAATAAATTAGTACATTAGCACGGATCTTACAGCTTGAAAATCTGGATGCCAGTTGTTATTGCACAGACCCCATATTTTCTCGATGCATAACCCCCATATTTTCCCCAGAAGTATCTTTTCAACAAAGACTACATTAAGGCAATACAACAGTATTACAATTTCAGTTTGTTGCAATGCCAAAGCTTCCTATATGTTGAGGTTTGGCTTGTGAAAGTAATAGTGTCTAAATGCATCCTTCCAGCGGCACAGAGGCCACTGATGCTGGAAAACAGCTGAAGAAAATGAACTAAGGGCTACCTTAAAAGTAGTTCTCATTCTACTGCTGGTCCCAGCCTAGATTAGAGTGTTGCTCGGGCAAAACAAAGTAGCAGCTCCTCCACCCTGCTCATATCAGTGCCTTCAAAATGGAAATCCATATTTTTCTGGCATTAGAGAGCTTTAACCTATAAGCTCTGTAGTCTTCATGTTTGTAATATTAGCCCGATGGAGGACAATCCTCAATATAGAGGGACCTCTGCATGCTATTACACACAGCGTTTTTCTGGTTTCAAGCAGTCCTAGGCCATACTGAGTAGCCTGGATTTTTGAGGGCACTCGGTACCATGGGCGCTAACACCCTTTGCAGTTCAGCACTTGGACAAATCGACCCCCGGATCACGTCAAGAGCAGATCTTTAGCACATGCAAAGAGTTACAGTGGGTGATTTCTGGCACTTCACAGAGTCATCTGTGGCCTCGGCACTGATAGCAGAATTGTACCCTGGGCAGCATTAATCTGCCTTAACCATGAGCTCATCCTTTCTGACTCATCCGTTGTGTGCTTTCCAGTTCTTACAACAGGCACGGGAGTTGGTTTTCGTCCTTTTCCTCGCACAGCCTTGATTCACACCATGAGCAGCTCCATCCTGTGATCTGAAGGAGGAAGGTCCTGTGCAGAGCGCTGCCTATGAACACTTGTCACTGCCCACAGTCAAGCGTGTATATAAACACACCATGGTAAGGCTGCAAGGGCAATGCTCATTCTCCCACTTCTTGATTCCCAAACACTTTTCTTTCCAACCCACTATTTTCACATACTCTCTAGTGTATGATAATTTTAAGTGTAATGTCTCACCTTCCCGTACTGACAGTCACTGCCACATAAGTAGTCCAAAAATGAGTTAAATTGCTCTTAATTAAAAAACGAAACCTGTACTGCCTGGGATATGCCAGTCAACTGCTTCATCTATTCTATTGCTTGCTTGGAGGATTTACTGTCTCTCCACATTCCTGCTCCTGCTTCAGACAGTACCATAGAGGAAAGGCAAAAAAAAAAAAAAAGGCATCCAGGTATAATATTCTGTGCTATAGGCAGATGATTACCATTATATTTTTAAATATCTTTCTGTCTTTATAGAGAACACTTTACACTCAAAATTAAATATTATTTTTATAGGATGAAATTCAATGAAAACATGTGATGCAAATATCAGCTTATACAGGCATGAAATAACTGAGTCACACAAGACTCCTTTTGATAATATGACATCTTTTTTTTTTTCCCACTTCAGTCTGTCACAGCTCTTTAACTTTATCCTCCCTCAGATAATGCTATTTGAATAAAGGGTTGTTTTCATGAAAAGTCTTGTGACAAGGAAGAGTTATATTAAAATGACACCGGTAACAGAAAGGCAGTGTATCCCTTTATTCTGCATGTGATATTGGCAGTTTGAAACCCTTGAGCTGGTCACATACTTCGGAACTGGTTTGTCCCGTGGCTTAAAAAACCCAGCGTTTTGCTTTCTAATGCCTTAAAATAGGCAGGGTAGCTTAGCTTACTGCTCCCTCAGAGGCTTGTGAGCATCCTGTTAGACAGAGCCAGACTCAAAGACAGATCCCAACAGATTTCAGGAGAAAGTGGGTTGGGATGTTCAATGTTTGAAGAGTAGCTGGGATACCCTTCTGAAGCATTTATTTGACCCAACACTCAGCTAGCATAGTCTTGGGGGAAAAAGAACTGTAACTTTTCACAAAGTTGCAAATGGATGCGTAGAAGTGCTGAAAAGCAGGACTCTCCTGGCTGAAGTAACCAGCATTTGCTTTAAACAGAAGTGGGGGCACTGCATAAAAAGATCCTTACTGCCCACATCAATGCTGATTCATCCCATAGAAATGTGCAGAGATGTTTTAACAGGTGTTATTATTAGCACTTTGCCTTGGTTTGCACACCTGATCACAACCCATCCATTTGGAGAGCACTGGTTTTGTTTCAGGCAGTAAGGAGAACTTGACAGATAAGACAGAGAACATGTATATTGAACAGGGAATGCTTAAATGATCTTATGAATACAAGTAAAAACAAGTAACAGTCTTCAAATAAAACCAGGCTATTTTCTCAGGAAGAAATCTGATCTCCGTCTATTTCCCAGGATTTCACTGATATCTAAGGTTTCTATCCATACAAGTATGAATACGGTATTAGGCAAGGTCATTGTAAAGTTGTCCTTTCACTTCTCTGACTTCTATTATTTTAAGTAAAATATAGATATAGTGATGTTTTGTACATAGAGAAAAATAACACACCTTCTATAGCACCTTTCTTTCAGAAGATGAGAAAATTTCAAGTGTATTCCACTTCAGTGAAAATGCTGAAAAGAAATATAATTCTTCAGCCTATTTTATGGACTCCAACACAAGAGATGCTAAAGCTGGAAAATCCAAAGCCTTGGGATGTAATGTTCAAACTGTATGAAGACACAGATGCATGCTGTAGGCTTTAGTTTTTGCACCAGTTTTCAACTGGTCCTCAGGCTTTGTAAGTTTTTGGTTATTAGGTACCTGGGTTCAAATACCAAAGTGTGGACCTGAAAAGGAAGAAAACAGTTTATTTTATTGAAACCTTACACATTGCCAGCTTAGAAACAAGTATCACATAGGGGATTGGGCATATTTGGAAGTAGCCATCAAAATAATGGCAGAAATTCTGATTTCTGTGAGGTAACATAAATGTGATTGGCAGTCTCTGAGCATTATCCTGAAAATCCTACAGAGAAAAATATTTAAACCCAGGACAAATAGTTCCAAGTTCTCTTACACACAGTTATTCCTGAGAATGTATGGATGTAAAATGACCCCTGCAAAGATACTTGGCTTCATGTTTAGGAGCTGTGACATTGACATCTGTCATATCCACAGGTGCTCTCGTGTGGAGAACAATTCCCGTCCCCCATCGTGTGTTCTGTGCCGTCCCATGTGTGTCCCCTCCCCTCCCACTTCCTAGGTTACTTGTTTCTTAACACTCGTTGTGACAGTTTTTGCTTGCCCAGATTGACATTATTGTCAAAGCATAAGAGAAAGTATTTGCAGAGTAAAAAATGCAGAAAATTGTGGACTATATTGTACTTGTAGCTGCTCCTTTCACATGGTTCAGGATCTCCGTGTCTTCAGCCTTGCTGCCCGAGTTCAGAAACTGCACCCATCTCACTGCTTTGCGTTTCTTTGCAAGTTTATTAAACTTGATTAGAAACAGTGAAAAGGGTTGGGTGTGTGTTAATATCCATTATGTCAATTAGTAATGCTTATTCCTAGGTTTTAAGCAACAGTTTGACCATATTTTTTTCAAGTTGGTAAAAATGTGCATGTTTATCTGTGCATGCATCTGTTTAGGTATATCAACCAACAACTGAAAACTGGAGACTGAGCTCAACGGTGTTTTAGGGAGATCTGGAATGTCAGGGGATTCTGCATCTTACTGGCAGACCTCCCAAACCCACCTGGTGAGCCACCTCTGCCTCTACTCTCTCTGTTTCAGATCCCTGCAAGAGCAGAAGATGGCACGACAGCCCCAGGACCACCTGGAGAGCAGGCATGAGGTCCCACGGCACCTCAGAGCGCATCTGCCAGAGCTCTGCTGCTCACCTTGCAGCCTGCTGGGTGTCACCTCCTCCCAGGTAATGAGAACTGTGTTTTCCCAGGTGACTTCTGCACTCCTCTGCAATGTCTTTATGTGTCTCTCCTTGCCTCCTGCTAGCTGACAAGCTTCTGTCCCCTGTGACCAGCACTGCACCGAGTGAGCATGTGTAACGAGAAGCCTTGGCCTGATCTTACAGCTTTGAGATGCATGGGAACAGTGCTGCAGAAAGCAGCAGGTGAGGCAGAAAATAAACCCCCGAGCACAGAATAGATTGGAATAGGTTGGAAAGCACCTCTGGAGATCATCTAGCCCAGCCTCTTTGCTCAGCCAGGGTCTGCTAGAGCAGGTTGCCCAGGACCATGGCCACAATTGCTACAGTTTTTAAAATAAAGTCCAGAATAGTCTCCAACATCTTTTAGAATAGCTTTTTTTTTTTTTTTTTTTTAATAGTTTTCATGGCTAAAACAGTTCAAAATGCTACAGGTTTCAGGGAGCCTATCCTACTAGTATTCTCAAGGCCATCCCAGAGGGCCCCAGGAGTGTACCAGGCTTTGTCCTGCAAGGGCACAGGGTGTCACATAGATCAAACTCATACATTCTGGGTAGATGAACCACATCGACCTTTGATGTTTATAGTTAAAGTACTGGAGGGAGCCTTAACACAAAATTCACCTTGAAGTAGGATGGTTTAATGCACCTTCTGCCCTAAGATCTCTTCAGACAGTTCAGAAAAACAAACCTTTATTCTTTTAAAATATAATAAAATAAATAGAAATAATTAACTCTCTGCTCCACAAAGTCATTTCAGCACAGTGCAGGCTGACTCTGAAATACAGTGATCCTTCTGAGACTGTGGAGGACCCCTTGCAAACAGACAGTGCAAAGGAACAGCATCGTGTGATTTTTGTGGTGTCAGGGCAATGCAAGAGAATGTCCAAGTGTTTCTGGAAATTCAAGCAGTTTTTATATCTCATTGACATAAAAATACATGCTCGTAAACGTCTGCATGAATGCACCAATAAAGAAGAAAAGTGCTTGTCAAAACCTGCATCCCATGAAAGAGATACTATACGGTATTCTGGAACATACAGAATGGTTTAATTATCAACTAATGTGATTATGTTTTAGAAAAAATACCTTTTCATTTTTTCTGGTTATGAGGAGTTGCCATACTCTACCAAATGAAAAAGACCAGTCCCTCCCCCATTCTGGTAGGTATATTTCATGTATATTCCTCCCATTCATAGTTATTTTGGGGAGGGGAGGGTTGGTTTGGGGTGTTTGTTGGCATTTCAGAATTGCAAAAATGTCAGTCAAAATGTTCTTTAATTTCGGTTGTTCTTTCTCAGGGAAACAACAATCTGCTTTCTGTGGAGCAGAAAGAAGTTTTAAATTCCAAATATTGTAAAATATATCCAGGAGATAAACCCACAAATTCTTCTGAAGATGTTGTTGTTACTATAGAAACATGCCTAAATATGGAACTTCATTGCAAGGTAAAAAGGGAGAATTTGCTTTATTAATCATTTTTACTCTCCTGTCACTCCCTGGTCAGCGGGGACCCTGATAACCACAGTGCAGAGTCATAGAGGTATGAAAGCATCTCCTGCCTTCTCCAGAAAAAAACAGACCGACAGACACGTAAGTTCTTCAGAGCTGAGGTTGAGAGGACCTTTCCTGGAGCCAACAGGTTGTTTGTTACAGAACCAAACAGCAAAAAGTCTGACTCACCTCCCACAAAGAGACAGCTACAACTTTGTGGTTATTGCTTCAAGGTTAAAATGCCAGCCTGGACCCTCTGTGAACCTGCAACGCTGTCCCAGCACTGTCTTCTTGCATTCTCAGTGCTAAAAGAGGCATTTTTTGGTATCTGATGTTTCTTCATGCACTTTTTCGTTAATTGGTGGATTGCTCTGCTGCAGGAGATCACTGGCCCCGGTACTGCAGTATGAATTTTAGAAGTGGACAGACAATATTATTACCAAAGTTTTATCTAACATAGGAGCACAAGCAAAACTGTCACTAAATGCCTGGCTTCAGAGAGTATGGATGCTTTCCTCTGCCACTCCACCACTGCTCTCTTTTAGGTTTTAACAGCATTGCACATATGCTTCCACCTTGCCCCGAGAGCCATCACAGGCAGTCTTCTACATAGGCAAAACACCTCTGGGAGCCAGAGCTGGTCTGTTATTTCCCTTAGATACCATTTTAATAATTTGGTTACAAACCAACAGGTTATGAGGCAGGTTGTTGGCCAAACAGAACACAGAAAGGCAGATCAAGGACGTGCCCAGGGTGGCATGGAGACCTGCGGCACTTTTGCTTCTATCTCTCCACGGCAGCTTCGGGAAGCAGGGTCACACCAAGATGAACATCGATAGTGTTGGCACCCACGGCACCCATTGCTGGGAGCAAAGGCCAGCTTGCTGAGGTGACAGCCATGCTTTCTGGCAGGTACATTCACTTGGCTGGAGTTTGTTGGATTTAGAAGTCAGGGAAGAGCTAGGAGCACCCAAAAAACGTGCCCATTGAACACTCCATTAAGTTTTTCACATATTTTCTGCAAAGTAACACAAAAAACCTTGTGTGGAGGTGGGAAAGGACCTTTAGGTGCAGCTCCTTGGGGCTGAGTCAGAAAGAAGAGGGCCCTTGCATGGGCCATTTCTAACCTAGGGGTCTCCCAACTTTCCCAAGCACCCCGATCTATCACCCAGTCACATCCCCACACTCATGACTTCATTTCAAAGACAGACAGAAACACACCGACATGTGCCCTGGCAGATATGTGCACTGCGCCCCATCCAGCCTGCCCCAGCTGGGCTGTGCAGGAGGTTGGGGGTCCCCATGGACTTGCTCAGTGGGGGCACAACACCACCCGGTGCCACCTGCCCAGAGATGGCCAACGCGCTGTTCTGGTGGGATGCAAACAGAGCTGCGGACTCCTCTTGGCGCCTCATGAAGAAAGGTAAAATTATGTATAATTATGCAAAAGCTGACATGATTTCAACCATAGTTAAGCTCTGATGGAAAAAAATCTTTACAGGGTTTAATAAAGATTAAACCAGTAGACTGCTGGAGAAACTATTGTGGTAACTACAGAAGTCTATACAGGATAACTTCTCTACTGAGATATTTCAAGAACACCAATTTAAAAATACAGCTGGAAAGATGATTTAAGTTTCCTATGGATATTCAACAGACTTTCTAAGGAGATCTGCCAGGGAGAAAACCCATTAACTTTTTTATCAGACTCTCTATGAATCTCCCATAAATTGATTAACATCCAAACCAGAAAGCACATGATTTTGCCTCTATTTACTTTGAGAAGAAGCTTATTTCGAGCCCTTCCCTGCCTCTTAGTCCTAAAATCTCTTTAGAAACTTATGGTCCTTTCTAGAAAATATGTTAAAAGTCAGGTTTCTGTCAAAGTCATAATTAACAGTCAAGTAACCAGCCTCATATACTTGCCACATTTTTCCATGTTTAATAAATATATAATCAAATATTTCTAATTTTTATTAATGGCACAGTTACATTGATTTTATATGAATAAAAGAAAGTGATACAAATTTATAACATCTGAAATAATGAAGATGAAAACTGAAAAAGAATTTATTAATTTTTTTCATGGGTGGTTTCTTGAAAATTACATTTCATGCAAAGTTATAACATGAGCCTTCTCATTTGAATTTTTTAATACTTCTGGATTACAGAGATCATTAATGCTGATTATTTTTTTTGTTTCCATGCAGACAGCTATGTGCTGTAGTCAATATTCCTCTCAAGATCTTTGTTGACAAAATAAACTACCTCTTAAAGTCTTTCACCATGAGGAGTTTCCTCCAGCCCTTGAACCACTTCACAACAGTTCTTTGCACTCATTTGATTTTGCCAGATTCTTTAAAAAAGTGGGAGCAGCGGAGCTGAATACTGTATTGCCATATCAGTATCACCAGCCCACAGAGAAGTTCTACTGCCTTCTGTATGCTTTACCCCAGCAGCCAGACCAGCCTGCTTGGCAAAACAATTACAATAACAGCTCAAATTTGGCATGTAGTAACCCAGGTGGAAGTTCAAGCACCTTTTTCTTCCCCCTGTAGCAGCCTGGAAAGGTTTCAAAGGAGCCTGCTTCCTCCTCTTTCCCAAATTGCCAATTAGGCACAACTGGTCTAAAAGGCAGCTCTCAGGGTATGAGTGGGTGGAGGTGTTGGAGAGTTAGTGGGACCAGTAGAGAGAGGGTCCTTAGAGAGCATGGAGGGAAGGCTGCTGGAGGTCGAAGGTAGGAAAGCCTTCTTGGAGAAGGGTGAAAAATGAGAAGGGTTCATATGAGATCTGTATGCAAGAAGTGAATGTAAAGGAACCCATTGCAGACTCTCATGGGAGGGGCAAGTGATCTGATTTTTAAGCCAAACTTAATATTTATAATTTTAAGCAAAATCTTGCTCACCTGTGTTCTCTAACATATGCATGTATTGCTTATGTTTTCACACCTATGTTTTGTAGGCAGTGGGCTGCACAAGTAATAGCTGTCCAGGAGTTATGGTGTGCACCATAGAGGACAAGGGATGCAGGCCATCCAGTTGTCTTATTTCCCACGTATGTTTGGGAGATTAGTTGCCATGGGCCACAGCAAGGCAGCTTTTTGTTCTCAGTGGTGTAAGGATGCTGATGTGCATCTCTGATATTGTGAATTGGAGTGTAAAGGCTCAGGCTTATAAAATCAACTCCCTGTGTCCCTCATACCAACAAAAAGGAGGTCCAGAGCTTCAGCCAAGCGGCACTGAGATAACAGAGCAAACTGATCACAGCTCTTGAGACTGCTGTTCTCAGGCAGCAGTTTCCCTGTCTAAGCATGTATTTAGGCTGTTTGAGGGGCAGTGAGGAAGTTCTTGATCCATGTCACTGTTGTGGGGCTCACGGGAGCTGGAGGCTCGCCTGGGGCTGCCAAACCCAACAGAGCTAAGGGCTGCAGCTTCCAGATGTCCAACTGCTGGTGTGAAACTCCCGTGCACTCTTGCACCAGTATCCACCAGTTTCTTGTGGTGCTAACCTGTGGCCTCTTACGTAGGGCTAGGTGATGGGATGATGGATGTCTGTGCCCCAGACAGCCTGGTGGGGGACTGAGCTGCAAAGAGCCCTTGTTTGGAGCTTCTGCAAGCGACAATGGGGAAAGCAAGGTGGCTGTGCTCATGCTAGGTAGCACAGCAGGTAGAAGAGGTGTGGGGTGACCATAGCGAAGAGGTTCCTCAGAAGCAGGGTAATCAGCAGAATTATGTTTGGGAAGCTGCTGGTTGTTAACCCAGTGGCAACTGGTGGGTATGGAATAATTAATTACTGGTGTGGGTCCTTCAGCCTGCCCTCATGCATATGACCTCTTCCTCTGGTTTGGTCTAGCAGTCCAGAGCAACTCCCTACTCCATCTCCTCCCAAAACTTGGTAGCTGGCACACCATGATTCAGTGTGTGGGGAATTGTGGTTTCCTTGCCCTAGTTTGCCTGTTTAAAATGTACAAAATAAACTTTGCTTCTTGCGTTTTGAATATTAGGAACACAATTGTGAAAGGTCGGATGTGAAAAATGATTTGCAGGAATTATCAGTTGGAACTAATGTGTTGTTATGAATCCCTGTTTCTTACCTGATCTTATTATTGTAAGGTTCCTGTGCTAATTGTAATTGCAACTTCAATTCAATTTTAAAATAAGTAGAATAAACAATTTCTCAAACTGCCTTTTGAAGAAATATTACATTATGTGTTTTATAGATATTTTTTTTTTTAGTAAGGAGACTTAAAAAGAATTAAATAATTGAAAACTTGTTTTCATTGGAGACTGGCTTTTGTCAGAAAGGCAATTGTGCATCTGGAAGTGTTAAGCTGTGAAATTTGTAGAAAATGTTTGCATGGGTCTCGGAGACCTAAACTCATCTGTTGGGTTGTGGCTTATGTTGCATAAAGTGTCATGGTTTGCTATTTTCTTTTGTCTTTCATAAAGCTCTAGCAATGGTCCAGGTTACAAAGAATTGCACAGGTCCGGAAACAAAGATATAATTGAGTCTCTGATGTTGGAGAAACAAGTAGTATCAACATAACTGAATTTTCTTACTTCCCTACCCTCTCTGCCTAATATTTTCTGAGTATTGTACAAATTGAGTTAAGCAAAGTATCTTCCCATTGGCTAACTTGAAGAATGCCAACCACTTTTGCTAAGTTTGTTAGTGCTTTATGACTTTGTTAGCGTTGTGGTTTCACCCTGGCCGGCAACCCAGCACCACGCAGCTGAACGCTCACTCCCACACACCCAGAGGGATGGGGAGGAATGTAAAACTCAAGGGTTGAGATAAGAACCATTTAATAGGTAAAGCAAAACCCATGCACGCAAGCAAAATCAAAGCAAGGAATTAATTCACTGCTGTCCATTGGCAGGCAGGTGTCCGGCCATCCCCATGCAGAGCTCCATCATGCATAATGGTTACTTGGGAGGACAGACGCCATAATGCTAGATGTCCCCCCTGCCTTCTCCTTCCCCCAGTTTACATAGTCAACATGACAACCCATGGTATGGAATACCCCTTTGGCCGGTTCAGGTCACCTGCCTGTGTCCTGGCTGTGTCCCCTCTCAGTTTCCCGTGCCTCTCCAGCCCTCTCCCTGGCAGGGCCTGAGAAACTGAGAAGTCCTTGACTTGGTATGAACATTATCCAGCAACGACCAAACACATCAGTGCGCCACCAACACTGTTCTCCCACCAGAGCCAAAACACAGCCCTGTGCTAGCTACTGAGAAGAAAACTGACTCTATCCCAGCTGAAACCAGGCCAGTTAGTACCAGAGATGGAAAAAAAAAAAAGATGTGTCTGCTGGTGAAGAATGTGTCTATGAGCTCACTTAGACCAAAAAAAGACAGTAAACCAATATCTGAGGGAGCTGGAAGGGGAAGAACTAAGTTGTACTTGACTGGACTGTGTAAGACCCAGCCAGAGGTTTAGGCTCCTCTTGTGGTGGTTACACCTCCCTTCCACAGCAGGAAGCCATGGAGTGAAATTGTGTGAATAAAAGAGTTGGTCTGATGAGGTCTGAGGGAGACAACCGCATATACTGGGGCAGCAAAAATGAATATTCTTGCCTGAGTGTATGTTTCGGCAGAAGCAAAGATCACATCTGAGGCAGGCGCTGCTGCTGGAGCGATGTGGGCAGGGTACATGGCTAATCGTATGTCAAAGCTGAGTGCGTGTTCAGGGCTTTGCCTGCATTCTGTATGTACGACCTCTGTGGTCCTTTGCTTCTTTTAAACCGTTTCGCTAGTCAGACCTGTTGTTTTTTTTAATAGTCAGACTACAATCGGCATGTTCTTCTTTTGAAGTTTAGACTAGAGGTGGCTAGAACTTCATGGCCTTATGTTGCACGGTCTGTAGACCCTGAACATCTGCAGATGAGGATTCTGGATGTGCAGAGCACCTTTCTTGGTCCCTGCTGTTCTGGGGTGAAATAAAGACAAAGCTATCCTTGGAATGGCACCCAACTGGTTCCCTGGAGAAGAGGCTTTTTTCTGCCTCCCCTCCCACACATTTACTGGGGTGCATGCAAAACATTATTTGAGGGGTGCACAACTCTATTAGAAGCTGCTGCCAGTGTAAATAAATTGGCACATTCTCCCTCTCCTACCCAAAGAGGTAATGAGGAACTACAGAACAGGGTACATGATAGAGATTAGTATTAAGGTTTGCCTTTGAGAGTTGTCAAATGTTTCAGCAATGGTTTTAAGCTTGATCTAATTCCCTAAATGTGTTAACAACTAACAACCATTGAGTTTGTTTTCTAATGCAGCTCATCAAGTGAACGGTATAAAATACAGTAAGGATTGAATTACATGGGTTTGGTGATTATGCCTGAAAAAATGTATTGCAATGAGCTCTTCAGTTTATAGGCAGGAAATGAAGCTCTGCAATTATGTGACAACATAAAATCAGAGCAGTGAAATGGAATTTAGTCCTTTCTTCTTCTATGCCTACTATCAGCAAATATGAATGTGGCCCATTCTCCCTTCCATGTAGCATTAAAAAGGTTTCTGGTGAAAATCCAGTGGGAAACCAGTAATTTTGAGACTTCAGAAGAGTGCAACATAGCCCAGAGCACACAGGGGTATCCAGCTCTAGCACTAGTATGCAACAGGGCAATGCCCCATGGTAGGTACCTCAGCTCCCTCGCTCAAACATAAGGTCTTTTAGGACATAAGCACATATTTTAATCACAGTAAACCACCCCTCAACGCAGACCGTTTTAAGCTAGTTTTGGAATCTGTCCTGTTCTGAGGTGCGATCATGCTGTAAGATATACTTATGGGAGGGGAAAGGACAAAAAGGACAAACTCCACATCCCTCCCTGTCCCATACCAGCCAAGGCTTCAAACTCTAAATGACAGAGGTTGGTTATGTTGAACCTCTTAGGCTACTTAATTATGAAAGCGTGGTTTACAAAATAAAGTACTGATATGAAAAGGACATGATAATACCAGTTTCATGTAATGCTTCTTAATGAAACAATTTATAGAAAGTAAGGCTGAAAGGAAACCAAATTGATAACTTAGTAAGGGATTAATTTGTATTTTGGAGAAAACGCATTTAGTAAGAATTGTACCTACAGTATAATGTGCTCTTCATAACGGTGATACTCTCTGAGGTATAGTTTCCTTCAAAAAGTAACAGCTTCATGTTTCCACAGAACATACCCTGGCTTTCTTGCATCTGTACGAACCCTTACTATCGAAGTCTATGATCTTCAGAGTAGAAAGAGCCGTGTCTGAACGCCCTCACCAGGAATTCTGCTTCAGCTGAAGCAATCCGCGGTTAGCTTTGTGATCGCCTAACCGCAAACAGGGACTGGAAAGCAGAGGGAACAAAGGGAACAAGGGTTTTGCTGGCGAGGGTTGAGAGAGGCTGGAGCTCCCGCCTGCATGAGGCTGGAAAAGGGCTACTGAAGGAAAGGCTGGGCTTCCAGAGGAACTATTCCCTGAAAATGCCTGCGGCTGGGCTACAGCTGGGGATTTTGTGCCAAGGCTCTGTTAGGCATATGCTGACAAGTACTGATAGTGAATCTAGGACAGGGATTTCTCATGGAAAGTACAGAAACGCAGTTAATTGCTAGCAAAACCACAACCCCCAGGTCTTTGTTTTAAAGCAGGCTTTATGAATAATACTTCTGCTGACCTCTCCCTCAGAAGCTGATGCACCTCCAGCAATTTTCTAGCTCTCTGGAAGATGTTTTATGTGACCACTAAATATTAACTGGTTTCTACTACAGAACTGCAGTACTTAATGTTTAAGTGGATCAGTGCTCATTCCTCTTTTCAGCTACATAATTTTTACATGAAATTCCTTCGTAATTGCATAATTGTTTTCAGTAATATGAGACTAAAGACTACTTGTGATCCAAACAGTTAATCTTGATCAAGCTGGAAGGGGAGGTCACTCATCACATACATAATGCATAACTGAGCTATAAAAGCTTTTGAATAGGTGATATCTAACAGGTACCTTCTGTGTTACACTGCTGCTAGTGTTATGGTTTATCTGGTTTTGTAGGAGGAATATATTAAGAATCTTTTAACTGTCTTGAAGAGAAAAATAGGATATTTATATTTAAGTTCATAGAGCCTATAACCAGCTGCTACTGGAATACAAATGTTCATTGTGTTAACAAGAAGTAGAATATGTACCTTTAATACAGAATATTGAAATATAGATGTTTAATGGAGAAAACAGAAATTGTGTAATCTGTGTTGGTAAAGAGGAACCTTCCAGATATCTTGAACATTTTCCTTTTTTTTCACATATTTTTCTCATATTGCAAATGAGAGCAGACTACGGGTCTCCTCTTGCTTACTCCAAAGTCCTGCTTGTTTCCTCTGTGTAAGAAGATTTGATACTCCTAGAGGAAAAGTGGGACTGAGAGAGTGATGTATAGCTCGCTAATATTGGCAGGTTATTGTTGGAGCTTTTACTGCTACCCAGAGTGAGAGGGAGGAGCAATATAAAGCTGTTAACGAGGCTTGCTTTGGCATGCAATGTGTGCTTGACATTGACTGCACATTCTCTAGGTTTCTATTATCACTGTTGAGGAAACCATCTGAGCCCTAACTCATCCTATTTCAAACAGTCTGTTTGGGTATGCTGTGTTTGATCTTTAGTTTGGTTGGACACTAAGTGTTGTTGCTGTGCCTTACAAGCTGCAGCTGAAAGTCAGTGAGATCGCTGTACTAGTGAACGCTGATCTGATGGAACTGCAAAATTAAGACATCTGTCATGTGGAGCTATGAAAGCTTTCAAAAAAGCTCAACAAAGAGAACCTCTCTAAGCAGTCTGCTTTTATTTTCCTGTGCATACTCGTTTCTCAGGTTGCCCTCTCTTTCTGTTCTTCAAGAAAAGCAGGAGGTAAAATTGCCAGACCTCCTTGATGTTGCTTTAATATTTTTTTCTCACTCCTGAAGACAGATAATCTATAGAAAAGTATTCTGAAAGCCCTGTGAAGCCTGTGGCATGGTCAGAGCTGAATTATCTTCTCAACAACCTTGGAGGCTAGGCCTGACTTCAAATCCCAGCAATTCTATCTATCTGTCAGTGGGCATACTTACTGGGGGCTGCAACACCCTCAGCTCATTCAGGACTCCAGAGAGCATCCGAAGCCTCACGATGGACTATTGAGATCTTCCTTGTGCTCCTTTCTGAATGATGATCTGCAGTAGGTAACTACTGCTGAGTACAGTAGTTCATCTAAAGTAGTCCTAAAGAGGCAGTAGTATATGTACACACAAAAAATCAGCAAACTATTTTCTGAACTTCCCCTCTTGGGAAAGGGTATACTGCATATCTAGAAGTACATTATTTCCAAAAGGTTTGGGCAAACACCCCTTGTTGTAACTGACTGAGCTTTTCCAAAAACTACTTTAAGACCTAAACAAGCTCAAATTTGTGTTACGTAACTGCAGTGCCTGCCTAAATTCTCCTCCATATTTGTGCAACTTCTTAATATAAAGAGTAGGCAAACTCTTTAATACTAGCTTAATATAAAGAGTAGGCAAACTCTTTAATACTAGAATACAGTTTGATTCTACTGTACTCTAACAGAGCTTTTTAATGAAAAAAATGTCAATTGAGCACTAGGAATTAGTTAAAGTAAGCTTGATTTTTTAGAAATTTATTTTTAAGACAGTGTGCTTTGAAAATGCAAACTTGGATGCAATCTTTCTAGCTTCCAGGACAGTGAAAAGCTATGTGGTCCTGTCAGGAAAAAAATATCTCCATAGGTAGCATTTTGTACATTAGAACAATTTTTCTGCTTAATTTCTCTGAAATTTATTGACGCTTATAAATGCCAACTATTAAAAAAAGCTTTGATATTCTGGACTGTATGAATGGTCAATCAAATGCTTTCAGAGGTGTTAATTGCATTATTCATCTCAATAGGATTTTAGTGCTAAAGCCAAACTGCGCTGGCCTTAATTTCCTCACAGCTGATCAAAGCATGCAAGAAAAGAGAAATTATGTTAGTTTTTTTTAAAGATCTTGATAAAACCTCGTTTAGATTAGGCAAGCGGATGGTATTTTGGAAAGTATTGCAAAGCCAGATCTGCTTTGCCTGCTGTTCAAATGCATTTTCTCTGTACTAATGAAAAGAGTATGCACGTGCCCATGTCAGCCTTGATGTTATATCAAGCAAAATGATCCTCAGCATTCAGACAGCTCAATGCTCTTCCAAACTAAAATTCTTTCATGTTGATGGCTGATTAGACAAGTGTGATGGGTTGACCCTGGCTGGATGCCAGGTGCCCACCAAAGCTGCTCTATCACTGCCCTCCTCAGCTGGACAGAGGGAGGAGAAAAAAAATGTAACAAGAGGCTGATGGGTTGAGATAAGGACAAGGAGAGATCGCTTGGCAATTATCATGATGGGCAAAACAGACTCAACTTGGGAATAATTAATTTAATTTATTACCAGTCAAATCAAAGTAGGTTAATGAGAGAACAAAAACTAGATTTTGAAACACCTTCCCCCCACCCCTCTCTTTTTCCCAGGCACAACTTCCCTCCCAGTGTCTCTACCTCCTCACCTGCCCCAGCAGCACAGAGGGATGGGGAATGGGGCCTGTGGTCAGTTCCTCACATGTTGTCTCTGCTGTTCCTTCCTCCCTGGGGAAGGGCTCCTCACACTCTTCCCCTGTTCCAGTGTGGGGTCACTCCCACAGGAGACAGTCCTCCCTGAGCTTCTCCAATGTGAGTCCTTCCCAGGGGCTACAGATCTTTACAAACTGCTCTAGCATGGGTCCTTTTCCATGAGGTGCAGTCCTTCAGGAACAGACTGCCCCAGCATGAACCCATGGGTGACCCACAGGTCCTGCCAGCAAACCTGCTCCAGCCTGGGCTCCCCACTCCATGGGCCCACAGGTCCTGCCAGAAGCCTGCTCCAGCCTGGGCTCGCTCCCCTCTCCATGGGGCCAAGGTCCTGTCAGCAAACTTGCTCCAGCACAGGCTGCCCATGAGGTCACAGCCTCCTTTGGGCATCCCCCTGCTCCGGTGTGGGGTCCTCCATGGGCTGAAGGTGGATATTTGCTCCACCACTGACTTCCATGGGCTGCAGGGGCACAGCCTGCCTCATCATGGGCTTTGCTGCTCCAGCACCTGAAGCACCTCCTGCCTCCTTCTGCACTGACCTTGGTGCCTGCACAGCCGTTGCTCTTGCATATTCTCACTCCTCTCTTTGGTTGCAGTCACTCCTGTGCATCAAATTTTCCCCCTTAAATATGTTATCCCAGAGGTGCTACCACCATCGCTGATGGGCTTGGCCTTGGCCAGTGGTGGGTCTGTCTTGGAGCCAGCTGGCATTGGCTCCATCAGACATGGGGGCAGCTTCTAGCAGCTTCTCACAGAAGCCAGCCCTGTAGCATCCACCCCGCTACCAAAACCTGGCCACGCAAACCCAACACAACAGGCATACATTTACATTTATCTCAAAGGTAAAGTCTGAGGAAATTTTAAGTTGCCTTGATATTAGATGTCTGGCTTCTTCAGCTTGGCTTCTAACAGGATACATAAGATCAGACAAGTTGCCTGACTGTTTGTTTGTTGTGTTTTTTAATGGAAGCAGTGTGCAGCTCTGTAAGTACAGAATGTGCAGAAACCAAGGGGAGATGACTTAGAGCGTACCATGTGAACGTACCAAGAGCCAGTGGGAACCTCTGTGCTTGCACCTTCTACATACTGGTGGGGAGATTTTCCTACTTTGTGCTTTGCTGAAGACTCATCCTTAAGACTTGATTCTGGTTTCACTTTGACAAGGAGAGATGGAAGTAAAAGCTGAGAGAGAGATCAGACTTGGGTCCTTCACGAGGATGAGAAGGGTGTGTGCAAGCACTTCTCACAAGACTATTTTGTGCTGTGAGGGTACATCAACTTCAGAGATAAAGCAATTGTGACAGAGCAAGGCTTTCACCTCAAATTAATTTCTTAACTACTAAGCATGGTGCTTCTTTTATTTCTTAAGTCAATTGTAAAACCTCCTAAGTATGAGGCTACAAATACATGAACTCAGAATCATACAGTTAAATATGCAAAGGTAAGAGCTATCTTCTTAATGTTCACTTTCATGTAAAATCCTTTGGTGCTTGTTTACTACGGGTTCAAGGACTTTACCCTTTAATGTATTTAAAGACACCTGGAATTCATTTTTAATACAATATTTTTCAGCCGGGTGATCCTTAAACATTGCTTCATAGTGTTGGAAACTTAAGATGAGATGTTGATTCAAGTGCTTAAAGCAGGATTGCAAGTGCCGGGGAAAATAATACTACACTGTTTTCATACGTCTGCCTATAGTAGGCTCCAAGATAAACTAGTGCAAGTTCACTGGCCACAGAAAATGGATTACTGCTCACATTGACTTTAGATCTATAATCTGATCAAGGATCAGTTCTGAAGCTCTTATTGAATTTCTGTAGATAAAGATGATGATTAAAGTCTTGAATATGCAAGAAAAACAGACAGTGAACTGCAACATTCATTAGACTGCCTTTACTGAGCTGGTGTATGTTCCTTTGGTCAGAAATCTCAGCTGGGCAACTGCCTCTAGCTCACATCAAAGTCTCCTTGGAATCCAGAAGAAATATTGGTCTTCCAAGGGGGCCAGTAGTTACATTTTCAGAAGCTGGGCAGCAGACTCTAGGCCCTTCAGAAAATGCAGGTCTGGCCACTGATTTAAAAATGTCAGGACTAAGATTATGATGTGATGAAAGCAATGCAAATGGGAGATCTGTTTTCACATCCCATGTCTGCTGAAGGATGTTAAATCTCTTTTTTTGCTTTTCTTTTTTCTTTTTTTTTTTCTTATGGTTTTCTTGTGGGGTTTTTTTGCAATTTTTCTGGGTTTTTTCCCCCTCCTTTTTCTTCTTCCCCCTCCTTTTTCTTCTTCCCCCTCCTTTTTCTTCTTCCCCCTCCTTTTTCTTCTTCCCCCTCCTTTTTCTTCTTCCCCCTCCTTTTTCTTCTTCCCCCTCCTTTTTCTTCTTCCCCCTCCTTTTTCTTCTTCCCCCTCCTTTTTCTTCTTCCCCCTCCTTTTTCTTCTTCCCCCTCCTTTTTCTTCTTCCCCCTCCTTTTTCTTCTTCCCCCTCCTTTTTCTTCTTCCCCCTCCTTTTTCTTCCTAGGAGAGTGCTATAACCATGTCTGAAATTATTAGGAAGAGCAAGGCTCATCCAAGCAAGACTCTTAGGTTCTTTTGTTCAGGAACAGTCAGTGACCCATTGGAGAAGAGAAGTGAGAGGAGGAGAATGCAGAATCCTGAAACTCTAGACTGTTTGATTAATGATTAGGCTACTCTCCAGAGAATGGACAGGTAGACATCTGTGTCCTATTCTTTTTAAGCGTGAAGTGCTGAAAAAGCCTTGGGAAAAGCTGCAGACAGGGTCATGAGAAAAGGGGCTAAATACAGCTCACTGCTATGATTCTTAAATGCAAAGCACTGATTAAAGGCATATTCAGTACATGTTGTAAAGGCCCCATCTTCATGTCAGCGTGGAAGCATAAGGTATTCTGCTCTGTGATGGAGTTTTCATTACTTTGGGTATGGAGTGCTGACATAGAATGGACACTTCCACAAGAACTCAAGAAACAGAAGATCTAATTGTTTACACCATCATGTCCACAAGAAAGCTCTGCTGGTCTTCTTCCTAGCAGTGCTGGAGGTACTAGATGAGCACCACCAGCAGCATGATGAAAGACACATGGCAGTCCCAACCAGCCTGGGAATCCCAGGGTTTGTGTGTCTTCTGCAATCCTTGTCTTCCTTTCTCAGGGCTTTTATCTGTCATCTTTGTTCTGGTTCTTTGTTTTTATGTTTAGGAGTTACCTTTATTTGTCCTCTGTGAACCGTTTTGCACTGGGATGGTAATGCTTGTAATGAACTCTCCACAATTAGTAATCAAAAGGCCCCAAACTACAGAGTTAATGTTCCATGAAGTACAAAAGTATGTCGACCCAGGTCAATAAACTCCACTTTAGTATTTGGAAGTGTAAGAGCAGCCTACATTTCTGTTTCTGTATTACTCCTTCCCTTTCCTGTGATAGATCAAGAGTGGTATAGGTGTTACCCTCTGTAATGTGAGCTAAGTCATCTAACCTGGCAAATAGTCTCTCCCTCCAGTTGCATTGCTGTCCTGCACTACTACTTCTCCTTGCTATAGCACTGCATTTAATTGTCACATTCACCAAACCAAAGGCCAGCGTGCACCTTAAATTTCCTCTCTCAAAAGTTTCCAAGTAATCTGTGGTAGGACGCAGCATAAAAAACCTAATGAAAGCAGATGATGTCCATGTGACTAAAGTTACAAACAACTTTTATACTTAGGGGCCCTGGCGGCTACACTACTGCACTATGCAGGCCACCAGGCCAAAGGATTTTGCTGTTTGAGGAGATTATTCTGATCAAAAGTTGTGTACTGGGATGCACAAGTACACTGTTTTGTTGTTCTGCTCTGAAGTTCTTGCTCTGAGGCTCATGATTCCTACAAGTTTTCACAGTACTAGAGCTAGAAATTGTTCAATTAGTGAGCTCAGAGTTTGCTTTGGTGTAAGTAGAGAGTGCTGGCTTTTACAGTTGAAGGAGTTATTTGATCTAAGTCTTTGTATTTGGTCTAGTAGCCTCCGCCATGTTTCTAAGTTAGTCTAAAGTGAAGGCTCAGTTTCTTTTAGCTCTAAGTAGGAATTAGTGCCCACAAGCAGCCCCTTGACGTACCAGCCAGGCTATTAGTATGCAGGGCTTTTTTTCACTGTAGAGCTCTTTTGCAGAGTCTTGAATACGTGCGCATGAGAAAATCAGTATGCTCATTATAATCTGCAAAGCAGCAGAAAACTATAGATGCATGAACAATGGACAACAAAGTTAGTATTCTTCCAATAAACACGCACCTGATGGAGTGAAAAGGTTTGTGTTAGTGTGGTACTGTTCTTTTTCACTCCAACGCTGAAATTTGTAGATATGTTTAACTGAGCCAATATAACATTATAAACAAATGAATAGAGTTCATTATACAGACAAGAAGAAATATATTTGCACAAAACCATAGTAATTTATCACATCCTGAAGCTTGTATCAACAACAAGAAATTGTTTTGAGGAAAGGAAAAGAGGATGAATAGCAGAGCCACCAGGGAAACAGCTAAAAGTGCCAGTAACTTAGTGTGGCGAAGTGTGGCAGCAGCAGAACTTTGTGCATGGAGCTTTGTGCTGAATTCACCTGCTCAAAGCCTTGCTTTTGCACCACCTGGAGGCTGTAGGCTTCTCTGAAATGAACCTCTCCAAACTGAGAGGAATGTGTTTTTTCACTTTTCTCTACTGAGATAGTCACTAGGCTGCTCTTTAGCACCAGAACTCCTTTCACTGGGTTTCTTTTTCGCTGCCTGTGCCCATTATCACTAGAAATGATGCTTTACAGAAACAGCAAAACATTGCCAGCATTACTATGGTGAGCGAGTCCTAAACTAAGGTCCTCTTCTGCTTCCCCTCTGCTCTTCCTGACAACAAACTCCTGTGCTACTGTTTGAATGTCAAACTATTCCTACCCCTCCAAGTCTTTGACATTAGGTGAGCTCACCTGAGGACACTGTTACTTACAAATTTTGGGGTAGGTTTTTTAGGTTTGGACAAGTTACACAAAATGACCCTATAGCAAAGTGTACAGGATTAGTGTCAGCTCCAGTGAAAACTATACGTTTGAAGCTTCACTATCAATGGGTTAGATGCAAGAAACTAGGAATTGGGCTTTCGTTTCTGTGTCCACCACAGTTTTGCTGGTATTAATTATGTATCTCTCTTACGCTGTACTGTCACCATCTAAAAGATAGAGTTGAAGCTACCTACAGCACAGAAAAATGCTGTTTTCACAGAGGTGAATGATGGCTAGAAACTACCATAGAAGTCCCAGGGACATGCAGGTTGCTGATAGTTCCCACCACCTTCTAAAACGGAGCATCCAGTGTCACACCTCGGGGATCTCTCATTGTTTGTCTTCAAATGGGATAGAAATGTAAGAATCACTTTAGGTCACCTTGAAACATCTTCTAAACATCTCTTTTGCAATTTTAACCGTGTCCTTAATCGCCCATTGCCTGCCAGTCTAGAGCTAAGCAACCATTACGAGACTATTGCACTTTGCAGTGAAGGAGCTGCCCCTGTGGCGGGTTTATGACTTCAATGAGCCCCCAAGAGGTGTTATCTTGTTGCAGATGAGCTAGAACTGTTAATTCATGTGGATAGTGCTTGTAACTGCCTAGAAATCATTTAAACACAGTTTAAACATCTGGTTTCTGGAGAAAAAGGAAACTTTCCAGCCGCCACCTTCCACCAATATTATGTTTAGAAAAGGAGAATCTAAGACAGGTATTATACATAAATTACTCTCAAATTTTGAACTGAGCTCATCACATTTGCATCTGGTGATGGTCCATAGAGTTGGGGTGGTAGAGGGGAGAGGGGGGAGAAGGTAACCATTTCCAGAAGCTTCTCTATAGCTTGACAATCAAAGCAGGACCTGCAAACTAGCCAGAACTAGAAGCTGCACAAATTATTTCCCCACCCTGCAAAGCTTCATCTCTTCTCACAAGATAAGCAGAGCCAAAAGTTTCCAATTGTTTTATGACTCACAGAGATTCCCCTGCCTCTTGTCCAGAACAAACAGGTCATTCCCCAGGTTCTCAGCTCACTGCTGGAGAGAACAGCCTCAAAATGAAAGCATGTCACAAGCTCACAACCCTGCAGCACTTGCTGGTCTCGTTTCAAATGAAGTTCGCTCAGCATCCCTGCTAAATGTTGTTATGGTGACAGTGAAAATCTAACACTGAGCACTACATCTGTCTGCTTATCTACCACTAACGATCCTGCTGTGTATAACTTCAAAAGGAAGGGAACCAATGGGTTGTTTTTTAAAACCTCCTCAATGATCAAAATGGAGAGAGACTACAAAACTGTCCTTCTATTAAAAATTTAATGCTTGGGTTTGATCCCAGGTAGAGGAAGGGAGAGTAGAGATTTATACACCTCTTACACACCTCTACAGCTAGATCCTTTGCTTATTTAGGGCCTGCTCATGTTCCTGCAGATGTCAAAAATGCCCCAGCCCCATGTAGAGCCGCCCATGGCCAGCACAGCAGCTCGAGAATGAGCTGATCGGTGCCATGGTCTGGAGCTAAGGGTGTGTGTGCAGCCCCACCCCCCTTGTTGGGAAGGCACTAACAGAGGATGAGAACTTATACGCCGGCACTAGGCAGTTTCACACCCCAGAATTGCACAGTTCAATCTCAGGGATATTTTCCTATTTCTCCCTTCAGCTCTTATTGCCCTTCACGTAACACTGGCAGCAATTGTGTCTGTGTAGGTCAATACCTTAAAAATAGGTAAAATAAATAAAAATAAATAAACTAGCGCTTAGGAAAGGCATAGAAATGGAGGGTTTGTGTATGAACTTTTAAAAACTCAAGTTAAAAACATAGTTGATGTGTTTCGTGTAAGAGAACAGTGTAACTGCACTGTTACTTTTTTATCCCCAGTAAAAATGGTCACAGCCGTAGGAGAGGTCTTGCTTCCCTCCTTTATAACACATGCACTTTCTGTAAATCAGTTTAGTTGGTCTCTCGCTGACCTCTCCACTGTATATGTGCTTGTCTGTGGGTCAGCTGGACCTCAAGGCAGTGAGTGAGTGCTCTGCAGTCAGCCTGCCTACCCCAGAACAAAGTAGCAGAGGGCAGGCTGAACTTTGGGAGCAAATGGCATGCTGATACCGCTGGTAGACAACTACAGCCCTTCTTGTCCGATGGTCAGCAATTTAGATGCCATGGTAATCTGAGTTCTTAAGGGTGTTCAGGGTTTTTCTCCTGCTAAAGCTTCCTTTCCCCCTCCTGAGTAGCGGGAGGAGGTTTTGTGTTTTTCTTGCTGCTTTCTACTTCTCCTTTGTGAGCTGGCTGCTTCTGTTTTCTTGTTTTGCTGACTGCCTCCTGCATGTGGTGAAATGGGAGCCAGGGAAGCAGGCAAGCAGTGCTCCCCCTCACACCCCCTGCATTGCAAGTTGCGGGGAAATTGCTTTTGTGCTTCATTTGTACCTTTACAAAATGTCACCGAAGAATCTTTTTCAAAAGTTAGTGCTAAGAGCTACGTTTCTGAAAGAAACAGATAAGACTCTCCTAAGCTGGCTCGTACACGATAGAGCTGATGACATTCCCTGGATAAGGCATGAGAATCAGGAGTAACTTAATTTTATCAGACAAAATGATAGCTTAACTCTGGAGGGGGGTGGAAAAGGGGTTCATTCTTAACCAGAGAATGAACATTCAGAAAAGGGAAAACAAGTCATTACCCAAGCTCCAGGATTTATTTCTTTTCAATCTTGTTTGACAACTAAAATGTAATAAAATGGAAAAACCAAGGAGGCTGTGCATAATGAGATAGCTATTGACTAATGCAATATGTAACATTAAATGGAATAATAGCAGCAACTGCAGCAACACTTCTTGAGAAATCTAATATCGAGTCTGTGTTTTTTTCTGGCATGATTTTGGCCTGGCACATGAAATGGCTTGCTGCCAATGAGCAATGGAGACTGAGGCCAAGACCAAGGATGGACAAGGTAGGACTCATCCCTTGACAGATGTGTGTCTGGCTACTTACATACTGGTGATGGAGGCTCCAGCAAACTTCCTAATTGAGGCACTTCTATGTTAGTAACTACCTTTACTGAAAAAAATTTTTGCTCAGTATCTAAACTGTAAGCTTTTTGCTGAGATGCAAGCCCCGTCTCCTGTCCCAGAGAAACAGGGAAATGAATATATTGACTTTTTCTCATAACAAATGGTTGTAAGAGATTCACATTAGTCTTCACTTTACCCCCAGTCTAAAAACTGCAGCACAGTGAGACCGTAAAGATGGCATCTTCTTTCTGCATCCAATCTGTTTATGATATGATCTGCTAACTTAAGTAAAAGATATTACCCTGGACAGTCCTATTGCCCCATGAGAATAAAGGAGGTGAGAAAGTGAAAATAATTCCCCCTTCTTCTCCGCTCGTAAAGCAGCAAGTATGTCCTAAGTGGTGAACCTTTGTTCATGCTGCTGATGCACAAGCCTGAAAAATAGCTTTCATCCCTAGGCTGTCTCACGGGGACTGTGTGTGGGTTTTTTTCATAAACCTTTGCATATGATCTGGTGGTATACTGTCATGATAGATGCAGGTTCTCTTAATGCTATGAAGATTTTCTCTTTGCCGTGTAAGTGCACTCACTCTGGAAAAACTGGGAGGCAGCTAGGATTTTTGCATATTTTCTCCTACTGCAGATGTGGTTGTTTTCTGTTTTGCAAGATCTACTTACTAATTGTGTAATGGTCTAATAAAGGCATCACTGGAATTTACTGGCAAAATCATTAAATAAGCACAAATATTGTCCATCAGCTTAATTTTAAGATCTTGTTCAGTCAGTGGAAACTTTTCATCAGTTATTTTTGTAGAATTTTTGTTTTTACTTGTGTTACTATCACAAAAATACCTCAATACTGAAATTATACAGGGTCACGCTGCAAAAATACTCACCACAGAAAAAAAGAATATTTAACCTTTAGTGAGGGATATACCAAAGCCTAGAATTAGATTGCTAGCCCATGCATTCTTACAATGTCAGAAAAATCGTTTTTAATAACTTGCATGTTTGTTGTCTGTCTCTTCAACTTCATAAGCAGAGCTGAATATTTCTGTTGAGGTTTTTTAATTGCACTGTTAAGATAAGGCTTTTTTTTGAAAAAAAGCCTTCTGTACATGTCAGCATCTCTGCTTGTGTATATTATTAAGGAGTGTTATACCTGATAAAGCAGAGAACATCCACAACTACTGGAGGAGGGTGGAAAGGGAGCTCTTACTCATCTCTGCAAGGACAAGGTAGTCTTTTATGGACTAATGCAGCACAAAGTGAACTCGAGGGGTGGGGAATGGCATGACCACCTCCGTAACTGCACTGTGTGAGTGGGCTTTTGTTTTCAATGGTATTGTAGTAACTGACAACAGCATGGGTAGGAGGAGAAGCCACACACACAAAAAAAGCTCTTTTGTTTATGGCAACAAAAGGAATAAATATAATCTTGGTCCATAATTGGTGCCAAAATGGAGGCTAAAATCTGCTGTGATGAGGATTTATTTTGTTTTAGCAGAGAAACACCATATTTAAGGTTACAAAACATTAATTTTAGTAGCAGCTGAGAGCTAAAACTCTGGGTATACATGTGTGTGAATACTGGAGGATGGCAAAACACTATCTGCAGCGCAGTGCTCAGGCAGAAACAATGCCTGTGTTTTATAGGGGGTATTTTAATTCCCTTTCAATGTTTACAAAAATACATTGAAGGCAATATAAAAATCCCATATGTGATACAAAGGGCACAAATTACCTCTTCACTGTACTCTAAAGCATAAAATGTTGCCATTTTTCAACTTTTTAATGTGTGAAATCTCAACTGCTTCATTCATGCATTGTGTAGCAGGAGAAAGGATAAAATAAAAATGAATTACTCTAATTTTTCTTTCTTTAGCTCTTTGATACAAGAAAAAATGATATTTCTGGCAGGCATTAAAAACATCCTATTAGGGAAGTTTGCAATATCCTTGTTTCTTCTATTTATTATTTACTATTACAGATTCTAACAAAAGAATATCAAGGCTAGCATTTTTGCTTAACTTGATAGCCAAATACTCAATTAAAAACCCACAGTGGCCTGAAAAATGTTTCTTTCTTCCAGTCTTTCTCTCAGTCTCACACAGCACTGTCATTTTGTGAAGTGCCAAGGAGTCCTCTAGCCTAGGAAACCTTTTTCAAGGACAGTAGCTGTGTTTCAAGACAGTCCAGGTGAGTGTCCCTTTCCTAATGAAGATATCTAACCATAATGTGATTTTTCCTTACCTTCATATATGTTTTTTAGTTTGCCTTCCACATACTGCCTCATGTTTATCACATTGCTAATGTGGCTTAATTTGTCTTTGCTGGATTTTCTCACATTACTGCATTTTCACTTGAGCAGGAATTTTGCATGGGCCAACAAAGGAAAACATACAAAGGAAGACCCTTAGCTCAAACGCAGTAAAAGTAGCCTAGAGAAAGGAGTACAAAAATGCACTTTGGAGGAAACATTTCCAACAAAGAAATGGAAGGACCTACCATTTTTTAAGACGTTTTTACATGCTTAACTTAAGCAAAAATAAAAGAAGTTAAGATACTTGCAATAAAATCTTGTTGCAGTTACATTTCCTTTAAAAATACAATAGTAATCAATCACAAAAGTCATGTCATTCTTCAAAATGAGATCCTACCTGTGAATTCAGAAGCTATACATTGGAGGCAATTAAGCTGGTGTTTTTTTTTCAGAAGCAATTCATTCACCAGCATGAAATAAATCAGATTATTTGAGCTTGGTGGATAACTTTGCCTTAAATTTTAATGACCTGAAAACAGTTTGCTTGAGCGCTTCTCATTTCTGTTGAGAAATGCAGCTGTTTGTGTCACATACAGAAAAATCTATTTCCATGGGGACAACCAGTTGTAAAGAATGTTTTAATTACCTGGGACGTTCACTCTATATGTCTAAGTAAATAATCTAAACAGTGTTCCCAAAACAGAAGTTTGAGATCTGTTTTATAGGCTGTTATGTAGGAGAATTATGCCATTTACTCGACAATATAACTTTCTGTAGTTATGTGTGCCATAAATGCATGATTTTAAACAGCAATGATGACATTAATCTTGATCTTTGTGATGTTTTGATAGGCATGATTATGCACAGCTGGTGCTTTTCATCCACTTTCTCCATGTCTTTCTGAGCTGTAATTGCTTATACAGAGTGTGAGGCATTGGTGAAAGTGGTGTGGTGGGTCTGTATCAATTATGGTAAATGAAACTTTACCTTTAGACTATCAGGTGATGCTAGTGTACTTTCACCTAATAAAAAATGCTAGAGGATGCTAGCGCACATGGCTTTTCCCAAACTAAGCTTCTGTATCTAGCTTTCCAATCAGCATGCCCAGCAAAATCAAGCCTGATGCATTGAATTACACAAAGAGAAGCCATATTATTTAACATATTGTTCTGTGCAGTAAGCAGCTCTAGCACGAATGCGCCGGGGGGGCAAGTATGGACAGTCCAGGACTACAGCTTTTGCAAGGTCATCTTCTCCTGACTCAACCTTTAAGAATATGATTTAAAAGCTTTCTGACTTTCCTCAGCAAATGCCCTTTGGCAGCGTTAAACTGCACCACTGCCAATTCAGCTCAATACTGAGCATGTTAATGAGGTGTCCTGGCCTTTTTATTAATTCTACAAGCAGGGTACTCCATTCAGCATGACTGAGAAAGTTTAATCAAATAATCTCATTGTTCAAAATTTATCACCACAATAAAAGAATCTACTAAAGAAATACAAGATGAAAGAACTCATTTTTTTAACGCTATATCATTTTATACTAAGAAGCAGCGCAGCCTTGAGGTTTACAGTAGTGCTAACATCTGCCCCTGTGTGGGTATATACATAGAGGCATTGCTGTCTATAGGAGGGACCTACAGAGTGCCACTGCAACCTGTCTGCCCATGGTTCCTACCGTTACTCTCACTAAAAATGTATACTGCTAAAGATCTATTTTTAATGAAGTCTTTTCATTTCAAGAAACAGCTGGAAAAAAGTGCAGTGAGGTGCTGTCTTTACCTATGATATAATGAAATGTATCTATTGTAGGTGACAAGAAAAAAAGAGAGAACAACTTTTTGTATATTGTGGGGAGAAGTGGGGTCTGGGTTGGTGTAGCAGAATAGTAATAGTAGCTTCCAAAATTATTTCCAGAAGATTTGGAAAAATAAACGTGGTTAACTTGCAAATAGGGTTCAAAATGCCTAGATGGAAGTAAGCAGCCAAGTCCCACACTATAGAACAATACGGCAAAAGTGTAACGCTCCTTGATCTTCTATGCTCCCAGATCAAAAATTCAGCTGTGGGGTTTTTAATGTTTCAAACACATGAGAAGCTTCAAACAGCTGCCATTTTAATTTTACATGGTAAAAATTGCCTGTCAAATCAGTCTCCGAGTGTTCCTTTCTCTTCAGAAATGTCTCCTGCTGAGAAAGCTGTACAGTCCAAGGCTAGCGACACATTTTCTGCATCAAAAAATTGTCAACTTTAAAAGCCACCTTCAAAACTAGAAAAACAGAAGTTTATCCAAAGGGTGAGAATTATCAGATTTTTCTTGGGGCTAGCACACCTTGCAGATAAGCAACTTTAAACATACTATGAATATTGTGCTCTAGTTCACTAAAGCAACTGCCTTCCCTGCGCACAAATCCATTAAAAGTCTGCTTTCAAGTTCCCTCCAGAGTCCTTCATTCTTTCCCCTGTATCTTTGTGGCTATTGCTTTTATTTTTTTTTTCTTTTCTTTTTTCTTCCTTCTCTTTTGTCTCCCATGGTTTTTCATGGGCTAGCCAGGCTAGCCAGCTGCTGCTATGACTTACCCCTCTTCCTTATTCCCTGGTTGCTTGCCTTGCCTCTCAGCCAAACTTGTGTGAAAAGGACAAAGCAGGAATGATACACGGATAAATACAGAAAACTTGCAAGACCAGTATCTTGTCTTCCCTTAACTCTAATTTGTAGCCCATTATTTCTGGTACAAATTACTTGACATGGTAGAACATGAAGGGATACCCAGGCTATGCAGAACACAGACTGACTTTGAGATTCAAGCCTCGGGCATTTCCCAAAATATGGGATACTGAAGAGTCTGCTGTTCTGCACTTTCTGTCATTGACACCTCCTACGGTCCCTTTGGGGCCTTTTGGTGGAGGAAGGAAATGTTACTATTTTTCTGCTCTTTGCATTTCAGTACTCAATTTGAACTGGGAAGAGATGCAATGACAGGGCTCACACACCACCAAGACACGATGAGATGTCCTAAATTATTTTTTCCCGCACTTCTCATCTAACAATGGATAGCAAAACAAAAAAATAGGCCTATTTTCAATTCCAAGTAAAAGGAACTTCTGTTTGCCAGACACAGCAGAAAAGAAAAAACTGAACAGTTTAGATTCAACTGCCTCGAAGTAGCAGATTAGAAGCAGCTTTCCATAAAGCAGCGTACCTCCCAGGAACCGGGACACCCATACCTGCGTCCCTTCCTGACTACAACAGGCAACTACATTGTAATTTCCAGAGCTTTCCAGTTGCTTTCAGCAACAAGTCATGTCAGAAACTCTGCTGCCTGTTCGGTTTGCCTGTACATTGCAGGGGTCTCAGAACAATGCAGGGGTTCACATGATTTTCATGGGCTGCAACTTGTTGCAGTTTCATCTGACTGCTCTTACAAGCACAGTCTCCGGCTTATTACCTGAGAGAGCAAGTTTGAGTCTGCTGAAGGTAGTCAGGCTGATTTTTGCTTATTCAGTCTTGCATTTAGACATTCGTTGCCCGCTCTATCATTTTTTTCTTGGTTCTCTGGGTTTATTTAAAACATTTAAAGGTGGTATTAAGTATTTTAAAACATGAATACAAGCAAGGATTATCCAGGATAGGCTAGAAAGTTTCTAGCTATATATTTTTTGTTGCTGAATCAAAATATTTTGTGTGTGAAATAGAATATGTTCGAATTGCGCTCCTATTTAGTCTGAATAGCATACTAAAATTCGTCCCACTGATTGACCTGTAGCCACTTTGGATACACAGTAGCATCATATTCCTGCAGATGTCAAATTTGACCCCAGCTAGAGAAAATTGACAGTTTTGCCATACAAGCATTTCCATGTATTATATAGGACTTTTATTATGTATATTGAATTTCTAACACCCAAACCCCCTTGGAGTGAGAACATCTGACTAACGGCTCGGGTATACACCCTCAGTGCTAAGCATAAAAATACTAAGAATACTAAGAAGCAGGAAGGTTGGTCTTCTAAAGACTCAGTTCCTAGGGGTGATTTTTAGGAACTGGAGAAGAGGGAATACTTCATGCTATAGTTTCTGCAGTTGTGATTGTTTTGTTGCCCCATGGAATATCTTTGCTATATTATCCTACTACTGCCACTGTATCCTTTAAATGTAAAACTCTTATTTGTGGGGGTGGGAGAAATACAAAAGTTTGCTTACCTTTCTCATGAAATGACTAATATTTTGCTAAGTGTAAACTTCCTTCCCAGGGAAACTTTTTTTTGGCAAGCTAGTACTGATGTGAGGTGAAAATACATACAGATTAAATTATATTTTCCTCTGACATGCTATCACACTGTAGACAACATAATGCTAATATATCTTAATGACTGTGCCTTTTAGAAACTATCAGTCAAGCATATAATTCCATATTGTCTGTAAAAAGAAATAAAAAGGTGTATCTAGCAGGACAGAATAAGTCACTACACTCTGAAAAAAGTGCTAATTGTTCCCTTGCTATAGGTCTCTGCCATTTAAAAAAATAGACTATTTCCTAACTATTCTGTATTTGGAGGATTTAGGTGTTTCATTACAATAATGCACTAGTAAGAGGTTCAGAAAGGCTGTTTATAGTGGCTCCATCTTAGTGTTGCATACCGTGCTAGGTGGCTCAAACCTAATCTCTGAGTCAAATCCTGCACACTATTCCTGAAATAGGTATATATTTTTTAGCAATTTTTTTCTTTTAACTTGTTGCTTACTCTTGGTAGCATTGCTAGGATACTACAATATTTTATCTCCTCATATTAAAACTCTTAAGTAGCTCCATAAATCTAGAAATTCCAAATGAGGTAGGATCCCATACTTTATCTTTTAACATCCAATGCCATATTTAATGATTCAGGTTTAGCAACAATGCTTAAACATAATTAAAATAAACGCAGAAAAAATTTTACTTGCATGTAGTAAAAACTGTCGGTTTTTAAGAAGAAACATCACTTACAGCAAGGTTTGACAAGATCCTAACAGCTAGCTATGTTGACATTGTCTCTTACTACAGCTTTGAAATGTCATCTTTATTAAACTTTTTGGTGAACTTTAATTTTTTTATGTTGTTGTTTGTTTTTTTTTCCTCTCACAAGATGCCTGCTCACTTCAAATTTGTCAGCCCTGCCACCCAAGCTGTCCAAAGTCACCTGCCTGCATGACAGGACAAAGTATTAACACCCATCCATAATTTCATTTACACCTTGAAATGACAGCAGCTGGGAAAGAATAAAACAGCAGGAAAACAATATTTACTGGACAGAGGAATGAGATGGTTCTGGCATATTAAAGTGGAGATGTGTGTAACAGGGCCTCTGACTTTCCATGACTCCTCTCTGGGGCTACAGAAAATGGGCAGCTGAATACTTCAGGGATGGAGGTAAAATTTTTAGCAGGGCTGACCAAGCCTCTGCTAGTCTGCACCAGCCCATGCTGGGAGGTAGGTGAGTGCTCAGCAGGTGTCACTGCTTGGCTTGGTCAACAATGTCACTTCCTTGGTTGTTGGAACCTTTGCTTGCTCTGAGACTCAGAAGTTTATACTATTTTCTCACGCCAATATGAATTAGTCCTGTACAGAGCACAGCCAGCCCAGACTTATATTCTGGACCTGTATTATGTCATTTTTAGTACGTTTTGAGAATCTTGTACCTGTAATGGAAGAATCTGACATTAGATACATGCAGTATTACAGGCAATTCTCAGATGAAATCCTATCCTTGTCTATCACTTAAGGCCAGAGAGAGCAGAGGCTCTGCATACGGAATGACACCAGACTTTGGAGGCCTGACTGAAATGTTTAAACCTGTTCATGCCTGTTGCTATCACTACTGTCCTGAATGTCCTAAAGAGGCCCAAATCAAGCCAGTAATCAGTATCTGCAGCTTTAGCAAGCATTGTGTTTTCATCCTCTCAACTTAAATCATCTTCCAGCATTGGTTTGTGTACCCTGCACGGAGCTCTGTCACTTTGCAGGTAGGCAGCATCAGTTACTCTCTGCTGGCCTGGCTGGACCACTGCTGTTAACCTGGGTTGGATTTTGGAACTGACCTCCTCAGCAACAAACATTTTCCCTTTTCCAGGCTCAAAATAAGGGTTGCATAGGAAATAAAATAAATTTAGTGCGCTATTTAGCACGTGGGTATTTAAGACGATAATGAGTTTGGCTTTCATCTGCTGGAGTTTCTTTTACTTTCTCTTTCTGATAATGGTGCAGTGATCCTGTAACGTTACCTCCAGCGCCAGTGAAAGGTTGCGTTTAACTGATACCCGCTCGCTTCCACATCCAGTATCTTGCTGGTTTAATGCCCCAGGTAAACCAAGCTTCTGCCGTGCCGAAAGGGAATGATCTTTTCTCCTTGGACTCCATCCGCCCCCTGCGAGACGCACACATATACACAAAAAGTTCTTGTCACTTCAACTACCTCTACTGTAGGTAACCACGTTTTAAGTATCTATTACGGGATTTTTAATCCTTTGTTTGTGAATATTGTATAACGTACATATAATAAATGCTCGCACATTTATTTAAGCTTAACTGTACGTTCTCCACTGCAGGTGTGTGTTTAAAAAGCACTAATCAAAATGTGGCTTGACACACACACACACACCCCCCCACACCCCTCCACCCCCCCACACACACCCCCACCCCCACCCGGTCCCACCGGCAGAGCAGGGAAACCCCAGCGCCCAGGGAGGAGACCCGCCGGGGAGCCCTGCGCCCCCGCTCCGCCCGGCCGCGCCCCGGCTCCCTCGCACCGCTGTTCCGCCCGTCCCTCCTACCAGGCGCCGGGCGAGGAGCCCCTGCCAGAGCCGCGCTGCCTCCGGCCGCCCCCCGGCCTCGCCCCCCGGCAGCTCGACTCGGCACCCGGCCGAGCGGGCAGCGGCAGGGCCCGCCCGCCGGAGCCGCGGCTGCCCCGGGGCCGCCCCGCCTCACGGCCGGCCGCCAGGGGGCGAGCGGCACTGGGCGGCGGGCGGCGGCGGCGCCGCTGGGCTCCCCCTGCTGGCGGCCGGCGGCAACGCGCGGGGTGGGGGGCGCGGAGCGCGCCCTGCCCTGCCCGGCCCCCGCCGCCGGCGCTTCGCAGGCGGCAGCGCCTCGCAGGCGGCAGCGCCCGTCCGCCCGTCTCCCTCCCGCCGCGCACCGGCGCCAGCCCGGGGACCCTCTGCCGCGGGGGCCGCCGCCGCCTCCCCGCTGCCTCCCGTCCTTCCTTCCCGCCTGTTACCCGGCCGGTGAGCGCCGCCGGCTCGCCCCGCCGGGAAGTCTGGGCGCCCCCCAGCCATCGCTGCTGCTCCCCATGGGGATCCGGGAGTTCCCCAACGGCTCCGCGCGGGGCAAAGCCGCCACCCTGTGAGTACCGCGGCGGGGGCCGGGCGGGCGGGCTGGGAGGGACCGGGACCCCCACCCCACCCCACCCCACCGCAGCCGGCGGCACCGCCCGCTCCCGGGGGTCGCTCCGGCGGAGGGCGGCGAGCAAAGTTTGCGGCGCCTCTGCCGCGGCCGCCGGCCGCGCTCACCTGCCGGCGGAGGTCCCGCCGCCCGCCGCCAAGTTCGCCTCGGGCCGGCGGAGGGCGGCGGCTCGGCCGGCCGCGGCCCCCCCTGACGCCCCTCTCCCGGCCCCCAGCGGCATGCGGCGCTCCCCCGATGTCAGCCCCCGGCGGCTGTCCGACATCAGCCCGCAGCTGCGGCAGCTGAAGTACCTGGTGGTGGACGAGGCCATCAAAGAGGACTTGAAGTGGTCCCGCTCCGTGGAGGACCTCACCAGCGCTTCCGTGGGGCTCACCTCCATCGAGGAGCGCATCCTCCGCATCACCGGCTACTACGGCTACCAGCCCTGGGCCGCCAGCTACAAACGTGAGTCCCCGGCGGTGCCGGCCGGCCTGGGGGGGGCGGGGGGCTGCGAGGAGGGGGACAAGCCCCGGGGCTTTGCGTGGGGGCCACCACGGTCCGGAGCCGGCTGAGGAGTGTGAGGTCGAGGGGGACGATCGCTTTCCCCCTGGAAAAAACTCGCCCCGTGGAAGCACTGTCGCTCTCTGCGATGCGTTGGTCTTTAGGCAGTTGCTGGCTCACGGGAGCGTGGTGCTAAGAATCATGACAGCTAAATTCTGCTAAGAAAATAGGTCAAATATTTGTCTTAACCTTGCAGTCGTACTTAGCAGTGCTGATGACCGTGTTTGTGACAGCTGTGTAAAAGCCCCGGCGCATTCATGCACGTAGAGTTTTCCCCAGGAATACGTTACCGGTGCATCTTTCCGTTGGTTTAGGGGTCTGTCAGATTTTCACAGCACTTGATCTGAATGTTATGCCTTCTCCTATGTCCAGTGGAACTGTTTCCTCCGTATGCCTGCACTTGAAAAAGAAACTTCCTGTGGTATCAATATGAAGAGAGACATAGCTGTATTCCTCCACGTACATGATTTACAAAGGAAGCAATACCTTGAGTGCTTGTAATATATCAAGTAGTATTTCTGCACTAACGCCCTGTTTCTTATCCGTCTTTCATCATCATGATGGCAGGTGCATGAATTAACAACTTCTAAGAATAATTTGCCAGTTAACTGAAATCATAAAAATATTCTGGTTGTCTTAATGTCGTTTCTAATGTCACAGGGGTTTTTGTTCTAGAAAGGATTCTGCTGTAACAGAAATCACTGCTTTGCTGGGAAGACTGGCTCTGATAAAGTGATTGTTTTTGTGTTGTACTTTCCTAAGCATGAAGTGTAAACGTTCTGAAATGTTTACTCATAGATTATCTGTTTGGTAGTGTGCTTAATAATGGAGAATGATACAAGAAAGTGTGGTACACAGAACTAGTTCAGTTTTTCTGTGAGGAAGAGCCACTCCTGATTGCCTGATAATAGGACTTTACTCATAAATATTCTAAGATTTCTTCTGTGAAAGCCTTTTAATTTTCTGGGTTGGGATTACAACAGAAATATCTGGTATTTCCTACTTCGCTCACAGGGAGTATGGGATTTCTCTAAGAGCAATCCCATTGCCTGGATTGGGACCATTCTTGACAATAAAGTTTATTCAGGTCAGTTTTCAGGATCAGACCGTATGCTGATGCCAGACTGAGTTGGAGGTTAGTGCTTCTGTCTGACAGAGTGACTAATAGTCCAGCTGAAGTCACACTGAGCTGCTGTGGCTGAGCCTTCTGAAATAATAAAGGTCATGCTGGCTCCTCAATTATAACCTATTTGCTGAAATTTATAACTGTGTCTGGAAAAGTTAATTGCAAGCCTAAGCTGGCTATTCTAGTTGTATTTTCTCTCGGAACTTGTTCTGAATAACAAAATTACATACTTGAGTTGTAATGGTGGTGGATAAGTATACAAAGTGTCTGAGTTTCTTAAATGTCTATCTAAAAATAATAGGTTATGTGAAGTTGTTGCCAATTTAAAATCTGAGTTGCTAGGAATGTAGAAGAACACGCTGAAGAAAAGACCCATCTCTAGCTGGTATAATACGGCACAGTTGAAGCAGGGCTGTGTTGATCTGCATCAGCTGAACACATATAAATGGGGGAGATCATCACAAGCGGGAAGTCAGCTTTCTCACAACTACTTTGAAACCTTTAAACACTCCTCCAAGCTGGGCTTACGCCCAGTTTTGGGATATGGACTTCCCTTGTGATTTTCCAATTAGAAGCTTTAGTTAGCCCAAGAACTGTGGACAAATAATTTTTATTAAGTTCAAATTGTACCCTGGGTACTTTTTGTCATCTTACTGTGCATGCTTATAGACATTTAGGTGCTGTTGGCACTAGGAGTAGTTACTGAGTGCATTAATAACGGACCTGCTTTCTGGGAAATAAGTCTGTAATCTAGTCTGATCTAGATTTGGTCTGTCTCTCTTAGTGACACTCTTTTTATTGTAACTAAATGATGTGTAAGGCCAGATCTGTTGGGTTTTTTTAACACTGGAGTGTATTCCTGTCATATTTAATTTACACTGTTTTATATATATATATATATATATATATATGCATGTGTATAAAATTGTTTGAACATTCAGAAAGCTTTTGCTACTTGTTTCAGCAGAAATCCATGAGGGAAACTAACAGAGAGAGTCAGAGATAGTGTTGCCATGACCCCAGAACTTGCTTGGAGTCTAGTTTTGTTGTGGTAAAAAACTCACCATTCAAAACATTCTGGGATATCTCAAGGTTATGTACCAACTCCAGTATTTAATACACTTAAAAATTAGGTGGAAAGAGGGGAGGAAGAACTGAAAATCCGTTGAGGACAGAAATTGATATGCATTGAACTGAATTAGGAAGGACTTGTCATTACTCTAAGGAGACCTGACCCAGCCAGGTGAATAGCACAAACGTCAACAAATGACATTAACTTAGCACCAACAGAAGCCTCGTGTTTCCTGAAAATGCTAGAATTACCTTGCAAAATTTCACATCATTACAACAGCTGGTGGGAAAAAATAGTTTGGGACTGTACGCAGCTCAGGGAAGACCTCTGCTGTTTGACTGCGCTTGCAAGCCAGATTTTAGGAACTGAAATAATGGAATGTACTTCCTGTGTTATGATGCCTTCAGAGAATTTAGTAGTACAGCCTAGTGAAATACTGTGTAATATTGGTTATCTCATCTCAAAAAAAAGATTGCAGAAGGCTCTGAGATGAGTAAGGAGAAAGAGTACAGACAATATAGAATCTCAAGAGTTTTGGCTGTTTACCTTAAAGAAATTGAAAGAAAAGTATGGGAAGTACTGGCATGTATTGCTTAGGCAGATAGAGAGTTTTTCTTCTTCTGGTGTCATACGACAAAAACAGGTGGACTGTCAATGAAGCTGAAAAGCACTCCATTAAAAAACTCATAGAAAAATAAATAAGTATTAGGAAAACACATAATTTGTTCCCGAGATTGAGAATTCAAGGGCTTGTAATTGATAGCAGTGACAAGATCTAGAAATGTAATAAGTTAGGAAAAATACTGGAGAGAATATTAAACTTCATTATTCAGAATTCAAATTAGCCCCTCAGGCTGGGAGGGGGTTTCTTCTTGAGGTTTTCTTCTGCTTTTCTCCGTAGTGTCTGCCCACCTTCAGGAAGAGGGCAGGAGTATGTCCCGATCCATCTGTCAGTTCTTATTTTTCTGAAAATCTCACTATTTATTTTCAGGGTAACTAATTATGTGAATGACTGCTCTCCAGTCTAAATCAAATATTCATATTTGTCCCATGGGGACTATTTTGAAGCATCTGATTTGATATCTGAAATGGAAAGGCAGAGGGGAGAAAGCACACATAAGATGCAGCCGGAATCACACTCTGATGCAGCTACGTCAATAACAGAGCTCAATGTTTGTGAAAGCCTAATTATCAACACGTATGTTAACTGACTTTCAATTTTTTTTTTTTTTTAATTAACACATAGGGATCAAATAGTTTAATTTAAAAAAATCCAAACAAAATCAAAACACCACAAAACTCATAGATCCCAGTGACAGCCTTTGTGTTGTACGGAGATCAAACCATTGTTAGGGCTGTATTAGTAGTGCTGTTCTCTCCCATGAAGGTTAAGTAAATTACCGTGATTTCTGCCTCCAAAAGCCTGTCACTTCAGTATAATAGCAGAGACAAGTCTGGAGGTGAATAGCCATATTTTAAGTTTCCATTTCGTGCCATTCTAAATATAGTTTTAGAAGTGTAGTCCCTAGGAGCTTTTCTGTACTTGAGAAATACAGGTGTCACTGAACTCCTGAACTGTCTTGCTGATCTGTATGGAAGACTTGTCTGTTTTAATTATTGTAACAATTGGCAGGGCGCTTGTTTCCACATGAAATGTGCACAGCTGGCACCTTTGCGAAACATTCATTTTTCTCTACATTAACTAGGTCTATTTTGTAGTGATTCAATATCAAAGTCTGTCATTATGTGATTAGTATTTCAAATATATTCATGTGGGCTTGAGTCGGCTATCTCTATTTTGCAATCTTTGCCTCTTCCTACAGATCACCTGCTTCTACTCCTTGTTTAAGATTAGGGTCTTTCTTCTGAAACAGGGACTTTCAGATATCCTTAGCATGTGTTTCTAAATACAGACTTGTGGACAAATCAGGATTATATGGGTCCCTACTTCCTTTTAGATGCCCAAGAGACTACCTGGCCTCCCACTTCTGCTCACTTACCTTCTTTGTGTGCCTATGGATGTTACTCTGCCTGCAGAAAGAACAGTATGTATTTTTAACTCAGTTCTGTTTAGTAGGAATCGACCACAGTTCGTGGCTTGTGAACGTATGTTTCTATGAGACTTTGACCTTTTGAATAATTCCAGGTTATTCCAGTGATGACTATTAAGTGGCACACTGTTGTTCAGGTGAAAGGGAAAGATTGTGTCCAGTAACTGAAGTCCTCTGGCTCTGCTCCTCCCTGCCGCTTTTAATATTTGTTTCCTATTTTTAATGTTTCTTCATAGTTATTTCAACAATAACAAAATAAACCATACAGTTTTCATGCCCAGAATTTCAATGTAGTACTCATCCAGCATGCAGCACAGTAGGTCTTGACCCGAACATGGAATTTAAGTGCTCTCACCAATATAAGTAATATAGTGGAATGCATTGGCTTACAAATATCCTGAACATTGTTCAGAAAGTGTCATTGTCTGAGTATGAAAATGCCCCAGTTACTGAATGTTGATAGCCGTTCAAGGTAGTAGTTTAGTGTTGGGTTTAGCTAATTAAAATTATGAGCATTATACCCTTATAAATATGGGAGTATCTGTTATACAGCTAAAGACCAGTGTTTCCAGCTGATCCCCAGTGTTCCTCGTTGTGATCTGCTTTTCATGTACAATTGAATGCTGTAACTTTCATACTCGCTAAAAGCAAATCCAGTGGGGATATAAATCAGGGTAAAAATATTAATGCCTGAAACTTGTGCAAAAACTGTTTTTGCATAATTACATTTGAGTGAAAATTTAACTTTTTTTTTTTTTTTTGAGTTGAAATACAGGAATTTGCAGAAGTTCAAAGACAGAAGTTGAAGAGTAATGTTTTCTCTGGGGAATGCCATTTTCAGGCCAGTTGTAAGCAATTACCTTTAAACTTGTTACTTGCTTTCCAATACATAAAACCTAAATGTAATGCTCTTGTAACTAATGCAAGACTTAGTGATATTGTTCATGTTGCTGTTTCTGAGGTCAGATGGTTAGGTGAAAATCTTGCTTTTCAGGTGAAAATATGGAGTAACCTCTAGATGTCTTGCTCCGGGAGAGAAACTTGAATAGCTGCCCTAGGGTCAATCTATAGGTCAACCCTGGCTCCCCAGCCCCCCCCCCCCCCCCCCTCCCCCCCCCAAAAAAAAAGAAAAAAGAAAAAAGCTTAGAAGACAAGTAAAAATATGTGCTGTATCTCTTTTTTTTTTTTTTTTTTTTTTTTCTGTAAGCCAGGCTTATATTGTCTGAGGCCTGATTACTTTGTGGTTTTTTTAAAATGCTTGTCATTGGCAATACTAGCAGAACTAATTGCTAGACTAGCAAGAAAAGCTAAGAAAACATGGCAACTCCTACAGGTGAAAGCAAGCAATGGTAATGAGCTGTGCTGCAGATTTAAAGGTAGTGTAGCATTGTTGTTTCAAATATCAGCTACAGTTGTCTGCTGCAAGCTAAACCTACATCTGGTTATACACCAACCAGAGGTATTACGGATTTATATCCAAAAGGTAGCTCTCACAAAAACTCCTAAAAGCCATTTGCCCATATATATAGTAGTTATTGTAACTGAGGAACTGTCCCAAGAGACAGTCTCTTAAAATATTTCAGAGACCTAATCATAAGCCTGCAGTAGATGTCCCAGGATATTATAGGAGACATTTCTCATTGTAAAGGGAACCCATTGGTCCCTGTGTTCTTTAATACTTTTGGGGGGTCTTACAACTGAGAATAAATATGGAATAGCACAGTCTGGCCATGGGAGACGGGGCAGAGGAGTACAGGTGATGAATACTGAGCAGCTGCAAAGACACTACATGAATATTTAAAGAAAAAAGGAGATTGAAATATAGGCAGCCTTTCAGAAGTTTCTTTTTCAAGACAATTTCAATGGAGAAAAGACATGTGGGCTCTTTGGCTTTTGGCAGGTGGTAAGAAAAGTACTTTTTGGCCAATGCTAAGCAGAAAACTGGTTCCTGTTACAATACAGAGATTCATTAATCACAAATTTTAGTGTTTTAAATTGCTCACTGGCAAGCCAAGCAAATTGTAATTTAAACTGGTTTACTGAACATTTTGAATTGTTTAGTAAATATTTACTAAACGGTAAACATTTAGTGAACATTTTGTAACTTGTGTACTAAACATTTTTAATTCTGTAGTGTTAAGTAACCACCACTTTTAGCTACACAGCTGGGTAAATATTTTATATTTTGTGTCTAGTTTTTACGGTGAAGAAACTAAAAATTGCTTCCTACAAAACAGCCCCTTTTTGTTTGCTTGTTTGCTGGTTAAACTTTTTTTTTTATTTTATTGCAGCTTTAGTTACACGTCTTCTACAGTACGCTATTTATGCAAAACAGTCCATGGGACAGCAATTAGGGGTCTGCTGGCTTCCAGCATTCGTTTTATACCCTTAACAAATGTTACCAAAATACCAACATTCAATGGTAAAATAAACCACTGAAGTCTCCATCATGAAAACCTACTACTACAGCTAATTGTATATCTTTGTAAAGTCACGGCCAATGTTAGCAGTTTTGAAGAGTGCTACCTGGCATTTGAGACTCCTTTCACTGGAGATCTGTATTTTTTTTTAAATAGAAATGTGAACATGTTTATTAATCAGTTGTTGAATCCATAATAATGGATTGTTGATAAAACCACAAACTGATCTGTATTGATATGGGTTAATGAGGGAGCAAGCTAATTTCTTCAAAAAGAGTTAGGAGACTATGAAGAATTATAAACAAATGCTTATTTTTTGGAACTATCCTTACTGGAGGCCCTTCCTTCATCAGGGAAAGTTTCTGCAATAGTTCTGGAGTGTGCTGCGTAGTGTAGATTTGCAACTTGAATCAATGATTTGTTTAATAAAAGTAATTATTTGCATTAGATAAATAATGGCATTGGAACCTGGCTGCAAACTCTGTGCTGGTCTACCGTAATTTCAGATACTGTTGTGTAACATGAGGTGTTAACATGAGGTTACACATGAGGTTTTTGTGTTTCATATTCCTGGTGTTAATCAGAAGCTGCTGATAATTGCTGCCATTTACTTGAGGTCAAAGAAGCCTCAGGATAAAGAGAGGGATGGAAAAGTTACATAAAGGCAACTTCAGCCCTTCAGCAGTGCCCTTCTCTGGAGCATCTGAGGGCGTAGTTGCGTAGTTCTGTCCCTCTGTTTTGGAAGCTGAACTATAGACTTTATACTATTGCTAGTGAATGATGACTACTCTGGGAACAGTAATACAACGAGCATTTGTGTTTGGAGAAAGAAATGTATCTGCAGATCATGGTTCCTACCTAGGGAATAGCTAGCCTTCATGCAGTGTATCTTGTTGCAGAACCCGCTTCCTAAGCGTTTTTGATCCTCTGATTATCTTCACTCAGCACATGTTAATTCATTCTTCAGCACACCTGTGGAAGAAAACAAGATGCTGTGATTGCATGGAAGGCCATAGAGAAGTATTTGCTTTATGAACTGTTACATGAAACATGCCATAGATAGGAGGGATGCAGGGGTGGTATTTGCTGATTTTATTTTCTTTAAACTTTGGCAAGCTTGCGCTGCACTCAGCCAGCTCCCCTTGTAAAAATGTTCATCTAAGTTGCTTCAGACACCTGTATTTTTCTCTTGAACTTGAGGGCCTCGTGGTGTTCACTTTTGTACCAAATATGCCTTGTTTTGCTTCCTGACATTTTGTTTCCATGAGTATATCCAGCCAATGTAAGAATTGGGTTTGTTTTCTGAGAAAAGCTATTCCAGTAGCGTAGGAATTTAGGTGGCTTAGCATTTAGAAAAATAAGGATGACGTCATAGAGCCAACAGGATATGTTAACTCAGCAAGCCAAGTATGAGACAAGGAAATGTCAGTCTTTGAGCTTCTTCAGGATGGAATGTAAATGGCTGCTAATGAAATAATAAGGCCTTGATCTTGCAATTAAATGTTCTTTTTGCTTTGCTGTAACTGCTGTCTGTGCAATAGTTCTTGAAAAGGGGCCTTAGATGTTTAAAGGAAGCAACCATTTTTTCAGTTTTGAACAGTGGTGCGAAGTCCTACCAATCCCACTGCAATATATAAATAATAGGTGGTAGAGCTGATCCAACAGGGACAACCCAAAGGGATTTATCCTTTTTCCCTTGACTTTTGCATTGGAAACAGCACAGATTTCATGCTTTTCTTCACTATCTCTTCTTCACACCAGCTACCAAAGTAGCATGAAAGTTGAGCTTGTTGTCCACTGTCCATATATGCTAGAGCAGGCTAACTCATTTGACTCTAAACTCACTAGCAGTTGTGCTGGTTTTGAGCCAGTGGCAGTCTGGGGGTTCTGCCTCATCCAGGGTATCTTCTCCAGCTGGACCCTGCGCCGCTGGTCACAACCCTCTGGGCTCTGCCCTTCAGCCAGTTCTCAATCCACTTCGCTGTCCCCTCATCCAGCCCACGCTGCCTGAGCTTACCTACGAGGATGTTATGGGAGACAGTGTCAAAAGCCTTGCTGAGGTCAAGGTAGGCACCATCCACTGCTCCCCCCTCGTGTACCCAGCCAGTCATTCCATCACAGAAGGCTGTCAGGTTGGTCAAGCATAATTTCCCTTTGGTGAATCCATGTTGACTCCTCCCAATGGCCACCTTTTCTTCCACATGCTTTGAGATGACCTCCAGGATGAGCTGGTCCATCAGCTTGCATCTACTTGCAAATTTCTGCACTAGCTGAAAGAAATACTGAGTGCCAGGATTAACATCAGTCATGCAGCAGCATTTCCAACGTGAAACAGGACATGCGTCTTCATGGCATTATGATTCAGTTGGCTCACGTGCTCACTTTATGCAATGTCTTTTGAAAGTTTTGAGACTGATTTAATAATATATACAGCCATTTATACTAGTATTTGTTTGTGCAGCTTAACATGATAGTAGTCTTATGGTAATCATGTTTAATTTTTCAGCTTGGACACTGGCTACTGCTTATGTTTTTGGGTAGTGCTTTCCATGGAACAGGAATTAATAACAGAAAACATGTTGTTCCTTGTACCTTTGCTGAAATTATTTTTTGCTGTGTAGCGGTTAATTTTACAGTGTCCCACTAGCCTGGCAACTTTTCAGTTGTGGATCTTTCTTCCTTTCAGAAACAAAACATTTCTAATGTAAAGAAATACGTTTAGGTTTGATTTTCAGAGGCTAGTTAAAGAGAAGAAATTACAATTAATACGAAAGTAGAAAAAGACAGGCAGGAAACAAACCCCTAAAAGTCAGTAAAGCCATGGAAGATGTCTGTTATTGAAGTTAGGAGTTTTGATCACTTTCAGGTTGAGCAAGAGGAGTGAGAAAAGAGCAGAAGAGGCTTTTTTTTCTACGGATCCAGCTTCCTGACACTTCTGGATAATGTGTTGTGACTAGAGGCCTCAGTTGTTCAGGACTTACATTTCAGCTATTTCTTACATGCATTACAAGTGTATTCTGTGGGCCTGAATTTGGGAGCTCAGGTTTTAATGAGAGCCAGAGGTTATACCCAGACAAGGTGAACTATGGTCAGGAGTTTCAAAAACAATTTAAGCCGTCTCTATAGTCTTGGGAATAACAGATGGGTCTTGGCTTGAAAATGAATGTAAGCCCATATTTAATTAGTATTGCAGGTATATTGTGGGACTCCCGCAGCCAGCCACATGAACTTTTTGCCAATATATAGGGAGTAAAGCCCATTTTCAAATGATTCTGGTTTTCAGTCTGGGAAAAGACATGAGTTGGATTGAAAACTAGATTAACATGAATAAAGCTGCTATATGCATGACTTCAGGGATTTCAGGAGGCTGTCTGACTCCTGGATGGTTTCTTCAGCTTGATGGGTTATCCTGGGAGAATATATGAAGAGTGCATAAAGGCATCTTAAATCACTGCATTCCCACAGCTGGCTTGTAAGACTTACAATGATCTTACAGGCTGCAGCATAGAATTTGACCTCTGGTTCATAAAGTTATTTCCCCAGTCTGTGGGGAGTATTATTTAATAAACAAATTTATTTAATAACTCTGCTTTTCTTGTTTCGAGGACAGAAATAAAACACAGTATTATATTGTATTTCAAACTTTACAGTTTAGTAATGTGTAGTTCAGTATCTGTAGGAAATTCTTTGTCTTTTGCAAATAGTGATGTCAAGAGGTAGAGGACTGTATATGCATTCTGACTTCATACAGGGTGAGAAGTAGTTTTGTGTTTTATAATATTTCTCCAAACGGAAATAAAAATGGGCAGGAAATCATAGAAGCATGAAAAAGTATATTCTTTGTAGAGAAATGTATGGACAAGAAACACGTCTTGAATCTTGTACGTGGAGCTTCTGTTTATGGCATGTGCATAGTAGAAGTTTAATTGCATTGCAAATCATTCTGGCAAACAGTATTAGACATTCTATATTTATTTCTAGAAATGAAAATGAAAAGGCTTTGCATGGCATCTTTATAGGAATTTTTGCTGTTAGTATTACTTTAACATGACGCCTATATACCAGACAGTTTTCTTCCTGCACATCAAAATTCTTTTACATCCTACAATAACACTTCTCTAAAAGCACAGTATTTCTTGTCTGCATAGTAAAAATACATGGGAAGTAGGAATGATACCAGAATCTCTAGAGTGTAAACCTAGACACTTTTATGACTCCCTCGGTACTTTCATTGCTTGGTGAACTTATTGCATGAAGGAACCTGGGAAATGCACCTCCAGCAGCGCACTTCTGGATCAAAGTAGTATATGATACAGCTCAGCACTCATAACAGTATTGCAAATATGAGAGAATTAGAAAAGCTGTTGGGATGAATCCTTGACTCCAACCAAGCCCATGGCACTTTTGTCAGTAACTTCAGTCAAGCCAGGTTTCACCCACCAGGCTTAAGCCTTTGAGTTTGCTATTTAAGCAGGATTCCTGCTTTATATGCTGAACATCTGTTCCTAAGGCAACTGCGTCCAGTTACACCTACCCATACACAGTCTTTATTATATGTTCCTGAGCACTATTGAGGAGCTCTATTTAAATTATAGCATAATTATTTCTTTTAATAGATGTGCAGTTTTAATTTTCTTTCATCTTGAACTTGGTATTTAATTAGTACTTAATAGCTTGTCCCAACATGGGTAGAAAGCATCTACAGCAATTGAGAAGAGACCACTCTTTCTTCCTATAGCCTAGAAAACTGACTACCCAGAGCCCAGGTGCTGAAAGGAGAAAGAATATACATACAGTCATGTGCAGTTTGAGGTTAGGAGTTAAGGACTGAGACCTCTAACAGGGCATGCTATAGAAGCACTGGGATAGAAGACGACCCTTAAGCAGGTCTGTTACCAATAGAAAATTCATGTTTGCCTAAGCCCAAACTAATTTTTCTTAAATGTGAAATCGTTGTTCATGTCTTTCCACTTCAGATGAGGACAAAAAATCTGCCTATACTAGTGCGGGGGACAATGAATGGGTCTGAGGCAGGAGACTTTTAAAATAATAACAGAAAGGCGTTCTAGTTCATCATTTGTGTGTGCTGTAAATTAGAAGCCGGTTAGGCTCTGACAGCCCTGACTTGGTCAGCCGAGGAGTAAGAGCACATAAAATGAGACCTCTTTGCAAACGTAAGGGATGGTGTGCCGTGGGGTGGAATTACAGTGCCCCTGGAGAAATGTGAAATGCTAAAGATTACAAAATGTTGCACATGCAGCTTAGGGGTTTTTTGGTTATTGTTAAACTATCCCACCACAAAGCCATATGAGTGACATACAAGATGCAGCTTGGAGAAACTCCTAGGTAAAATTTAAAATCCATCTAATGAGGCTGGTTGATTAGGTTAGTGCATTAGCATCTCACTTCTTTATTTTCAAAGACCGAAGTGATTCAATCTTCACACTGATGAAACTCTGATAGAAGCAAAGAGGAATTCTGCCTGGAACCAGCAGCTAATGTTGTGAAGGAGTCCTGTGGTCCTGAAGGGAAGTGAGGGTTCTGGTCTAACTGTGTGTGTAATAGGTCTGTGAAAGCTGTGCAGTTTGGCAGGCTTGGACACTCTGAAACCTCCAGAGAGTCCCAGGAGTAAACTAGCCAAAGTTATTTTTACAAACACAACATGCTATCACAAGGCCAGAGTCTCTCTTCGTATTCTAATGCCTTCTGCACTTTTCAAATGGAAGTGCACAGGGGCTGGATCTCGTCCCAGCTTCCAGCTGAGAGCGTTCCTGTTGTAGCTATCTGTTGATGTAAACATGTAAAGTAAATTCACTTCCAGCTAAGAGCATTCCCCTTGTAAATGTCTAGTGAATTCCTTTGTTTTCTTCACTTTGTTTTCATGCAGAAGGCAATTAGACTAGGTATTTGTGCTCCTCCAGTTATTTAGAAGAAAATGATCCTTCTTATTTATGCTAGGTGAGGACGGCATGAGAGCAATGAAACAGCCTTCCCATCTGGAGCGGTTCAAAACAGGAAGAGGTAAAACAATCTCAAATGTTGAGACAATTTGGATCTTGAAACACTTTTTTGGAGGGAGGATTGTAGAACCTTAGCCAAAATTGCATGCCCAGCTGTAGGAATTGTACTGGAGAAATAAGAGAGATCTAGGTCAAGATATTTAATGTTAGTTAATACCTGGGGTATTAACTGCTGTAGCTGAATTACAGTGCATTGAAGAACAATTGGGAAATACAAAAACATCAGCAAATTGCAGGTTTCTTTCACTTGGGATGTATAGCTCTGTCATGGTTACATGTTACAAGGTTGAACCAGTTGCACTGTAATCTGCTCTGTGCAACAGTAGCTAATTGTACTAAAAGAAAATCGATTATATAAATCTGAGCTCAGTGTCGAAGCTAGAGGATTTCTCTGACAGTAACCAACCTTGCAAGTCTTGATCTGTCTTGCTTTTTTATTGCTGTTGATTTATTTCTAATAGGCTGAATTATTCCATCATCTCATAAGTATGGCTTCATAAGGTTGTTGGTTTTTGGGGTTTTTTTTGAGTTAAAATTAGAGCAATTCTCAACCTCTACCTACTTCAAACAGGATTTCTCAAATAATTTTGCATGCATAAGCTTTTGGGGCTAACTAAGGAATGAGTTTAAACCTTATAGTAGTTACTATAAGGTGATGCCCCTAGCCTGCCCGTGTTGAGCAATGCTCTTCATAATGTGCTTTAACTTTTAGTCAGCCCTGAAGTGGTGAGGCAGTTGGACTAGATGATCACTGTAGGTCCTGTCCAACTGAAACTATTCTATTTTCTGCTACTCTTAATCTCTCTCATAATTTTGTTTATGTTAATGTCACACCATTAAAATACTAAGGACCTTATCCAGTAACTGAAATAATAACTGAAAATACCGATGGGTATGAGTACAGGGTCATGCATCTGCCTTATATTTCAAAGATAGGTCTTCAGTGTTTTTTATTCAGTTACATAATGAGGAAGATACATTTCCTTGAACTACTGAGTTCCAAGGAAATGTTTCTGCAACTATTTGATACACAAGTTTCAAGCCTGCAAAATTATACATTAGTAACCTAAGCTGTGCAGCAGCTGTGTGACTAAAATTATTCATTTGTATATATTAACTTTTAGGATGTGAATTATTTGTATTGCCCCAAATAGTTGGTTTCTACTGACTACGAACGTAACATTTCTAGGAAAACACTAATTTAATTTTTTTCACAACATAAAATGTCATTTTTGTTCGCCTATGCTAATTATGACGATCTAGAAGATTTTATCATTGCTCTTATATATACACTGTAAGTCAATTTGTGGGTGAATAAACCAAATAATTTTTCTATGCAAGCAGAAGTAATTCCATTCAGTGTCAAAATACTTCAGTTCTCTTGATCATTTTGTCCTTTCCAACATAATAATTTATTTGTATTTTTTTTTTCATTGATCTGATCTTGTAATTTTTGCAGGCTGTAATATAATCCAAGATAGTTCATGTGTGCTGAGCAGTTAAGTTTTAGGCAATGGTCTGTCTATAAGGAAAAATCCTTGTGACAGGGTTTCTTTGGAGTTGTTTAATGCAAATTAAAAACTATACAAATTAGTTTTGATGGATGTTTGATTTATTTGAGAAAATATATTTCTCCTGGTAATATTTCTGAGTGAGCAATTAAACATTATAGCACCATGTTGTGAAATTAAGTCTTCGATATCTTGTTTGCAAGAGGCACCATTTCCTTAAGCATAAAACTCTTCAAATCCAGTAAATCATTGATTTTATTTAAATTTGTTCTCTTGTTGATTTCAGTGGAGTACTACTTAAGCAGCACAAGCTTGTAGGATCCAGCTTAAAATAAGTAGCCTGAAGAAGATGAATAAAGACAATTATCAGTTGTGGAGTTTGGGGGAAACAGCATTAAATTTTCAAATATCTAGCTGAAAAAAATAATAATGCAGGTGTCGTGGATCCCAAACACAGCACATGACAAGAAACTGTAGCTACCATTTTTTTTTTGTGATCAAATTTAACTCTGGGTTAGGTTTTTGGAAAAAGGAAAAAAATTATTATACACCAGTTTGCATAAGACTAAGAGACTTGTAGTCTCTTACACAGAACACAAGTCTTCTGCATAATCCTCACCTAAGGGACTGTCATCTTTAAGAAGCTGTTACTAACCACACTTTATTCAAGTGATTATCTGTGATTTGAACAAGTGGAATGGGAGGAGAGGGAGAGAAGTTCATCTTGGCACTGCGAGGTGAGTCATATGGGAAGATGTACTGTTGCTTTCTGTTCTGCCGCCACTGTCCTTTTTGCTTGTGTGGTAGATTTATCCACTTTGCATGGGAAGTGAAGAGCAAGGGAGGGTTCTGTGATGAAAGTGATGCAAAAGTTTGGACAAAAACTCCCATGAACATTAGGACAAAATACTTTATATGACTTTCTTTTTTCTTTTTCCTTACTAAAAGACAAAGTCACTTCATTGATGTGACGTACATTTGCAAGTCCTCTGGGAATATGTTAGCCAATTGTCATATACAACTGCAGGCAAATAAGAATCAGTCTTCCTGACTGAATTGCGCTGCTGTGTGGCTTGCGTAGCCATCTAATGGCCTTCCTGGTGTAGACTTTGGCAAGGAGAGGAAATAGGCAAAGGCAAGAAAAGGAAGGGTACCAGTTCTTATCTTTAGATCAAACACACCTGTTTATCAGTGTTTCAGATAGTAAGTGCCAGCCAGCAGCAGCCTGGAAAGCTAGAAATAATTAAGCTTCAATTACCGAGACTGATTTTCAAGTTCTGCATGGTTGGGCAGAAGGTTGAGTTCTCCCAAAGTTTTGGTGAGTTTAAGTTCAATTAACTTCAGTGAGAGTTAGATACTCAAATATAAGGTCTGTGCCTTAGATTCATCCTACTGCTTTGCTCTTTAATTTCTTGGTGCTGGAGTTTCTCTAAGGTGTAACCTGGGACCTGTGACTACCCGCATGTCACTGTTCTCTGAGCAAGACCTTGTTGCCTGACTTGGCACCATGTTTGATCTCTAGCTTCCAGGTCACTCTTTCACTCTATGCACTCAACTTTTCCTTCATTTCCATTGTCTCTACCCCATTAACCACTTCACCTGTCTTCTCTCTCAACGGCTGATGAGTTTTTTTCCTCGTGTATTTAGGTTTCTCATCTGTCACAGTTAGGTCTCTTTCTTTCTTCTGACAGCCAGCTGCATTGCTAGCTGCAGTACTAGTCGTGGATAGATAAAGAGCAGACCTAAAAGAAAAATAGACTCAGAAAGACTAACAACATTCTGGGCACTGATATGCTAAAAAGAAAAACTGTGAACATGTTCTGAATTTTCTATAGGAAGCCAAGAGAGACAAGGTGGCCGATGCCAGAAAGGCAGCTCTCAAAGCAGCTTGGGGAAAATGGTGAGGGAGTAGGCTGGGAAATCACGAGTTGTACCAGTTAATTTTAACATTTAAAATGAGTTAATGTAGGTTTGTAAATGACAAAAGGGGATTTCCCGTTGGTATCAGGCTGAAAGTCAGTTACGTTATTATGCTTTACAAGATATATACAGGATCTACGCAACTCCTGGGCACCAATACAAATCTTATGAATATAAAGTAGTATCTGTCCTGCAGAAGAATATATTTCCCAATCTGTTTGTGTGCAGTCAGTTATCTCGAAGAATGAAATGTTAGTAAATTATATTGAAGACCTCTGCCTCCTTTAAGCCAGCCTTTTCCTGAAGAGCCTGGGCAAGCTGTTTGGCCTTCCCTCAGTGCTCCTGTGGGTGAAATGAGAAATGTCAGTTCACAAAGCAAATGTCACATAACTCACCTGAGTTCTGGTTTTGATAGTTATGATGTGCTGGAGTATCCATTTGCATATGTGACAGGGCAATTAACGAAAAAGGTTTTGGCAGCAACAGAACAACAGGGATAAAATATGGAAATGTAAGGAAAACATTCTGAATCAATCTAGTGAATAAAAAATTACAAAGCAAAATAAAACACAAAGTAAAAGAGATTGTTATGGAAGTGTAAGAGTACGTGGGTGAGAATGCCATATGGAGCATTGGATTGCAGGCAGCCAAATTAGCATCTGATGTGAGTTCTGTGAAAACTTTTAAGGAAATAAATAGTATAAGACAGGCACTGAAGAACAGCAAAGGCTTAGGAGAGGTCATGAAAGCTTCAAACAGGTCTGAAGAGCTGGAACTAGGAAGAGAACTAGGCTTCTCTTCTGTTGAAAATCTAAGAAGTGTCAGGGTTTACAGTATCTTTATACGTTTCTCATACTCTTAAATAGATTATGAGTGCAAACATTAACACATGCACTGACTGTACCCCCAGCCTGTTTTGCTAAGAGGTGAGTGGTAGTGGGCTACATTGCAATTGTTGTATTGTTTTGTTTTGTAGGTAGGCAGGGGGGGAAGAAAGCAACTTTGTCTGAAATAACTAAACCAAAAGAACTGATAGGATAGTACCAGTCAGGAACTACCTTTGCCTATAGCCAGATAAATGCTAAAGAAGAATGTCAAGAAATTTCCTTCAAATTAAACGTTCCCTTCCCTCTATATTATATGCTAAGCTACTATAATAAACAAAAATAGTGGCCAGATCTTGGTTATGCTTTTTGCTTGCGTAATAGTAATGGGCTTTAAATTCTTTGAGTATTTCCCTGACTTGGAGATCCCTTGGCCAGCAAACTCAGCTGTTCCTGGTAAGAGACAGAGAAGAGACAGCTTTTCCACAGAAAGCAGATTTTGGGGGCAGGAAAATGAGATACAATTGGATGATCTTTGTACAAGCAGCAAGTCTCTACATGTTATTTTCTACTGACATCGTTTAGACTTGCCCAGTCCTGTATCGGTTCAGGATCACAGAATGGAGAGTATGAAGTAACATACTGATGTGTTCTGTGCCATCTCCAGATGTGCTATGTACTGGGAATTTGGCTGAGAAAGGTGCCCCCCTGCCTTTCCAGATAAACTCTTCTTGACAAGGTAACACTAGAATTCAGTCCTTTCTCCTTCCTTTACTTAATGGCTGAGCCTGTATGTGTACAAAATCACACACATCCAAATCAAGATTGTAACCCTGATGTTACAGTGCTCTGTACTTTTTCATTGTTTTAAATACAGATATGATTCAAACACATGCAAACCAAATGCATGAGTGTGCAGTGATAGCCAATGCTGTTGCGATTTAAGTGTTACCTTAGTGAAAACTGTGTCCCTGAAGAGAAATAAAGTTTTCTGATAACATACCCTGAGATAACATTATGTAATGATCCACGCTGACATGTTTGGATAGTTCCTTTACATCGACCGATTGTTCTTACAGTTAATTTTCCCCTCCCTTTCTAATAATTTAATTCATTTGCTTGTATAAAGCCCATTAGTTTTGCACTGAATTTATTGTCTGTATCACAACTATGGGTTTGTTCATCCAAGGCATTTTACAGAAGCCTTAATTTAGCCTTTTCTACCGTTGCAGCAATGAATATTGTAGTTTGACAACTACTTATTTCAAACTGCATATAGCTTTCCTTGAGTGGTATTCAGAAAGAAATGGAAAAATGAGTAAGGGAGTTTGATAGAAGAGTCTATGTGCTATGCTTTTTGCCCAGGCAGAAGAAATAAGGTAAACCTGCCTATGGAAAAATAGAGGGAAGGCATCAGAAAAAAAGAAATTTGTGCCTTAGGCTGCTTTAGCTGCCTTGCTGAGAAGTCTGTAAGCACCCACAGTGTATTAAGATCATTGGCTTAATTAGGTACCTAGTAGAATTCAGAGGCAGATTTTTTTTTAATGCAGAAATTGGAATGTGCATTGAAAATTTGTTTCAAAATACTGCAGAAGATTTTGTGACGTTCCCGATGCGTAATGTTGAGAGGTGATGGATAAAAGTATAATTTGAAAAAATGTGACGATACACTTAGAATGAGAAAGTTTGAGTTTTTTAAATGGCTACGTATTAGGCAAGCTATCCGAGATCCACAGACAGGATACTGTAACTGAAAGGCACCACTTCAGCTAGCACATTTGCCAAACCCCAAACTCGCTGTGCTTGTTCTGGGCTGGTACTCCTGCTAATTTAGGCTTTCTAACACCATTACCATTTACAGCACTCCTTGTAGTGGTGTTACTTGTGGATAGAAATGTAGGAATTGCCGTGACTGCTATGAGTTGTGGTCCATCTGGTTGTTATTCAGCCTTCAAGAGAAAGCAACTTTTGGCTACTCTGAGAAGGTATTATGAGAGAACCTCTCTAGAAAGTTGTAGGTTGGTTATTTGGTTGGTTTTGGTTTTTTTTTTTTCCTGATCCCTAAGAATTAACTGGTAAAAATAGGAGTTAACATATTTAAATTCTGGTTTTGAATGTTTTGGCAGCTTACAGGTTCTGATATAGCCTTAAAATAATCCAGCCACTGGCATATGTGTATTTAAACTGCGAGATAAAAAATACTGTGCCAGTTATGATAAAATACATGGAATAATTATCTTTGGCCATGCAAATAACAGTGAATTTTATTGATAATTTTGTCATTGATTTACTTGAGAATTCTCAAATAACTGAAAAGCTAGAACAGAATTGGGTGGTAACAGCAAGCTGGTCACGAAACGATGTTTGGCTAAGCAGTGAGCAAAGCTACCAACGTAACAATGAAAAAATATCAGAAAATGATGTCATCCTCCCTTATGCCTTGCATCTTAGGAAGCAAACTTGTCTGAAATAGGAACACAAGCAGGTGATCCAGGGAAAGGAGTTTAACCTAAAGTATTTCTGTATCTTGAAAATTTGAAAAGTAACTATACTGATACATAGACATTCCATATAGTTTTGATGAACGACAAGAAGGCGAAGGTAATTTTTAATTTTCAAAAGTATCAATAGAAGATAGACTTATTTTGCTCTTGGTCTATGGCTTAAATTAAACTGGGTGTGTTTTTTTCTGAAACTGAGAGGCCTGTACAGAGGTATGTAGTCTGATTGCATGGGTATTCATCCCCATTAAATAAAAACCAAACTGGTCACACACACATTTAAACTGTTGGAAAGTGCAGATAGATCTTTGAATGTAAATTATAAGTAAAAATTTACTCATTCTGTTTCACAATATTCTTACAAGTTTGACTTTATCTTTAATGGAGTTCAGATTTTCAATTATCTATAAGTGTGCTTGAAGTCCATTGCCATATAGGATCATTCCTAACCAGTGACACATGATGTTTTAGGGTTTTGAAAAAGTGAAATGTGGCAGCTGCCTAAGAACAAAGTTTCCATGTCTGATGATAAGGTCAAAAGTGAATTGTCTCACTTCAGCCTTACTGGTATTTTCAAGGTAGGAATTGAATAAATTGTTTAGACAGATTTAATGAGTTTAATAGAATTACGACATGCTTCAAGACTGTAGCAAATGAAGAAGGAAATAAATGAGAACTAACTTCTGGCAGACTATTAATTGAGGCTGACATGAAGCAATATGCACCTGTTGATACTTGGTGGAATAAAAGTACCAATAGAAAATGAAACGTGAATAGCAAGTGTGGTTAGTAAAGCAAGGACACTTGCATTTATAATGCCTGTAAGATGGCAGTAGTTCAAAAGTCTTTACTGAAGTATTTAGTTCCAATAAAATTGAAATGCCTTTTTTAAAAGAAAAGATCAAGAAGAATTAAGAACGAAGTATGAAGAAAATAAAACCATTACTGTTAACTGGAAACACTTTTCTCCTGACATCAGAGCACCCACAAGGCCCACTCGACAGTGTACTCTTCTGGGTGACCCAGGCTATGGTTATCAGCTGCATCTTTCTGAGGAGTCTGTAACACAGCATTAAGCACCCAACAGTGAGCAGTAAGATGGGTTTTGGCTTGTGCTGAAACACATGCTCCCAGCCATGCCTTCCTATCCCAAGATTTAGCATGGTGCATTGGCCAGGAGTTCTTTTGTCTTGGGGGGGGAAAAAATGCTTTGGGATAGTGCAAGGCAATTTAAAGTATGATAATACATTTAGAAATGTAGATACTTTGTTTTTGCATGTTAATATTATTTTTATTGACATAAAAATAATCCATCAAAAATAAGTAATAGCAACTGAATGTGTCATAGTAAAATAAAATTTTTAAAAAGGAAAAAACTTTAAACCTTACTGATTCTAATATAAAGGAATTTAGAACCTACTGAAGATAGAGTAAGTTGACCATAAACTACAAGGAATGTAACCAGATCAGATGCGTGTCAGGTATGCGTTGTAAAGATTTCTCAAAGCAGATTAAATGAGGGAATCTAAATAAAAGCCTTTACCTCAATAAATTTTCCACTACAGGAAGAGCTGAAGAGTCATGTGATAAAGGACAAGAAGGGTCTAATTAGTATCCTTGGAGTTCTCTAGCTTTTGTCTTATTCAGGGTTTTATTAAGGCAACCTAGAATTGCATTGGTTTTAAATGCACTTGTGCATTGCTGTATTTTCTTTTAAATGGAAATGTATAGCTTAAACTCTTATTATTATGTTTTCAAAAGTTTTTGCAGCATGTTACGCCTAAACCATCCCTCCCGTGCTAGTTTTTTTCACATATTAGAAGCACCTCTTCAAAATTCCTCTTCCATACCATCTATAATAAAACCCTATAGCCTGGTAACAAGAATGAGTTTTGAATATGCTCCCAGCTGGGCCAGGAATTGGGTATATTCTGTGATTTTTGCCACTGCATTTCTTCCCAAGTCCTGTTCTGTCTGTCCTCTTGTTATACCCTCCTTTTATCCTGTTTAGCTTGTATGCTGTTGGGGGGAAAATGCTCTGAATAATAACGCCTTTACAGTATGCAATACTGATGATCCCAGTTCAAGTTCAGCTGGATTCTGAATGTTACCACAGTATAAACATCACTGTTATGCCCACTGGTTGTACTGCCAAGGGTTAGCGTGGGTCCCGTCTGACATGAGGAGGCTGCACACCTGCAAACCAGTCAAATGACATACATTGTGCCATGGCTGGGAAGGAGGACATGAGTATGGTTTAATTTTTAATGGGCCCTAGCTCACAGAGTCAGACAAAGCATTTGGCTTCTCCTGGTTTTGCTGGAAAAAAGACATCTGTAGTAGCAGCATAAATGTTTCTCTTTCTCTAGCACAAAAAGGTAATTGAGAGAACTTTCCTGTTTATAACATCTATAAATATGAGATGGGGTGTTTGGATTTGCTGTAGAAGTTTGTTAGAGAATGACTATCAGATGAACGCTGTTCACTTTTCATCTGTGTCCTGCAGGGTGGTTCTGGACCTTTACATGCCAGTTTGGGGGAGATGTGACGATCATGGTGTGGTGTGAATTTTCTCAAACCAGGGTGCAGCCTGGATTTTTTATCTGCACGCTGCTCTGCCACTTGGATCTTTTACAGATTTTTTTTTTTAAATTTTGTTTCACTGATTCCAGGGTAGCTAGTGCATTCAGAAAGATTTTATCGTGTTACTTACAAAGAAGCATTTGACAAGCTGTGTTCTTTCCCAGGGTGGAAGTGTGAAGTGCAGGAACAGAGATTGGTAGCGTCAAGCCTTGTGCAGTACAGACCCTTGAGACATGAAGTGACTAGTGACGGGATAGACAAGAGTCTAATTTTTTTATAAGCAAACTAAAGCCATCTCTGCCTTCTCTATGAACATAAATTCAAGAGGAAGGGAACTACATTCAGTGCTGTCCTTGGCCGTGTTTTTTCTTAACACCTGGGCAGTTGGCCTGTGAACAGGTACATGCAGGAAACAGCAGCAACTCAGCAAGAGAAGTGAACAGCTTGAGTGATGGCCTCTTCCATCGCTGGTTATTGCTGATGATGCCTTCCCTCCTGTATGACTTTTCCCATGATTTAATTATTTTATGCATTGCACAGGGAAGGGAGCGTGCTGCACCAGGAATGAACTTCTGGGAGGATTTCTTGTCTTGGTGTGCTCATGCTTCTGCAATATGAAGGCATCTACAAGGAAGGTGTCTCGCTTGTTCTGCGTCAGGCTTAATTATTCACTGTATGATACAGTTGAAACAGATATTTCTCCCTGCATGTTCCAGGATTTTGGTCTTTTTAAGGTAGGGATATGCCTACTGAGGCAATTTATAAAAAGCTTTGTAGTGTTGAAATCGTGCTTCAGTTCAGAAGCATTCTGACGTAACAACTGGTGGTTCAGACAAAGTGAACAGACCCGTTTGATTATCAGCACTGTGTGCATTTTCTTCCTTTTACAAAAAGGATGAGATTTGCAAAAGCCTAAAGTGGTCCTGGCATTTCCCATTGTTTTTTAGAGGACTGTGTATTCCACTTCTCATCTGCGCCTTTGGAAGTTTATTGAATTGCCTCAATTTCTTAAACAAAATTGAATCATTCCTCAACTGCTGCACAGTGAGTTCTTGCCTGAAGCTTAGGATTGTTAGTGATGGACATGGTAAATGGCAGTAAATTTTCTTTTCTTTATATAGATAAATAAATATACAACTTTCATTATTTAAAGCGCTATAAAAAATATCTCTGAAGTAAAGTCTCATTATGAAAATTTGTGGGACTTTAATTATACATAAGTAAATCAAGTATAATCTATTCAGATAGTTCCAAGTGAGTTTTTAAAATGTATCAGTGTAACAGCTTTGCTGCTGGAATTTTAAGAAATATCAATCATGAAAAAGGTGGAGGTCCCTGGCTATTCAACCAAGACTGAATTTTTTTGAATGGCTGAACTCGCTTTTGGTATTTGTAGTCTTTTCTGGGGGAGTGGAAAAAATTTCCACTTGAATGTATCAAATGAGTAAGCTTAGAAGCTGAAGATCAGATTACAAAAAAAGTTTCTTTCTGTTCTCTGAATGAAGATGCAATGTGTGATTTTTTGTTAAATTTTATTTTACTTTTTTTTAAAGGATGTACTAGGTCTAGACTCTTGAATGAGACAGTGACTGGACACAGCCCATTATCATAGTTCAATTTATTACAAGACATTATTTTCCATGTAGAGTGAACTGTTTTAAAATTCAAGATATGTTATGGTAAACTAGTTTTTTGCCCTGAAGTATCCCCTTCACATTGAGTAGTTTAATTAAAAGTAACATCAAAATTTTATGCTGGTTTTGCAATGCCTATATCAAGTTGCTGTTTTCATCCAAAACTAGCATGATAAAATCATAACCATCACCATTAACTTTAAGCAGCAATTCTATTACTAATTGAGAATCTGAGTAAATTACATCACTATTAAATGGCTGTATGTCCTTAGACACTATAACTTGTTGGTTTTGGGTTTTGTGCTTTTTTTTAAAGGTAATTTAAGAAAACCCACATATGATCAGAACTGTAATGCACTTTTCATCTGAGGAAACACTAATTACATTAAGATGAAGCAACATGAGAAAAACAAAGCAATGTTCAAAGCCTGTAAAGAAGTTATCTGATCTTTCTCATGGAGAAATAATTATTCATTAGATACTCAGTGAAATGATCAGGCAGCAATTTTCAAGCAGCCATGAAAAGATTGATCGGGTTTTTTAGTTTGTTTCTTTTCTGCACCCTTGTCATAAGGTTAAGGACCTCACTGACCCAGGATATAAGCCACTAACTTGTTGAGTCCGTAGATGTCTGCTGTTTGAAACGTGTGAGAAGAATAGGCACACTGTGGTTTCTCACACTGTTTCCTATACTTTTCAAAAGTTATCTGTTTTGGGGCACTGGCCATACTGGTTTTCCCCACTGGGACAGATACCAGCTGTGCCTTGGCAAACAAACCCACTTCCTCTCCCCCTTTGTGTTTTATTAACAAAAATGTAAAGAAGAAGCTTGAAGATTAATTTAAAAATGTGAAAAGAGGGAGGTGGGGAAGGGGGAGAAAGGATGAACTGGTATTTGGACAGAGCACCACCACTGCTCCCTAGAGGCATCAGAGGATCTGGGTGAGCATTGCCCTGTCGTGCTCTGCCTGTGAACATGACAAAAATACAGAATTATGTAATCATAGAATGGTTTAGGTTAGAAAAGACCTTTAAGATCATAGAGTCCAACCATTAACCCAGCACTGGCAAGTCCACCACTAAACCATGTCCCTAAGTGCCACATCTACATGCCTTTTAAATACCTCCAGGAATTTTGACTCCCTGAGCAGCCTGTTCCAATGCTTGACAACCCTTTCAGATACTAGGAAAAATTTCTTGACTAATCTAAACCTCCCCTGTCGAAACTCGAGGCCGTTTCCTATTGTCCTGTCACTTGTTGCCTGGGGCAAGAGACCTACACCCACCTTGCTACAACCTCCTTTCAGGCAGTTGTAGAGAGTGAGAAAGTGTCCCCTCAGCCTCCAGGCTAAACCACCCCAGTTCCTTCAGCCCCTCCTTATAAGACTTGTTCTCTAGAGCCTTCACCATCTTCGTTGTCATCTTTGGACATGCTCCAGCACCTTCCTCTTTCAGCAGTCCTCCTCCAGGATGGTCCCAGTGTGGTGGGACTCAGATGGGGAGGGGATTTATAAAAATGTGAGCAAAAATTACCGCCTGTGTGTTGAGAGTCCGTGCAGGAGCTGGCAGCGAGGCTGCAGCCTGGTGCCTTTGAGGTACCCATGCGCTGAGGGCTCCCTTTGGCCCCTGAAGGAGTTTCTCCCAGAGCTCCCGTCACCTGTGTTGGGAACATGCCCCCGGGACAACAGCCCCATGGAGGGTCTTTTCAGTTCTGGTTCCCCGTGTCTGTGGAGTTAGCTCCAGGTATGTGCTGGCCATGTGAGCTGCTTCCCGGTGCTGAGACATCAGTTCAGGTCTAGGTGGGACAGAAGAAAAAGGAAATGGTGTGAGCAGAGCACAGCCACGCAGGGCTGTTTCCACAGAGCCCTTCGGAGGGAGCTGCCTGGAGTTCATGCGGCCCACTGAGGAGGAGTGTGGGTGACATCCAGGCAGACCCACAGGGCAGAGGTAGATGTTGCTACTAGGGCTTAGGTGTGACAAAATAAATAAAAGGGCTAGGTGAGGAGACATTGCCTGTCTGCAGGGTTCTTGAGATGGAGAAAATGGTTGCCAGACCCAGGGCACCACTCATCTGCTGGAGGCAGCAGTGGGAGTGCTGCAGGTGGGTGGCCCTGGCAGCCTCTGGACTCACCCCCTGTGGCAGCCTTGATCATTTAAACCATAACCTTCTGTCCCCTCCTTAAAGTGGAGTCAAACGACTTAAAGTAAATTCCGTTCTCTTGATTACTGTTCCTTATACATGGTCATTCCTGATCTTCCACGGGTGAAAATTACTCAATTTGAGAGTTAACAGTGAAGTCCAAGGAAAAAACAGGTTTTGCTTATATACCTTCCAAGCTTTATAAGCTCTCCATCTCAAAAAGAAATGAGTTCAGGATTTATTTTATCTTCTGCTCCTTCTCTCTATTGTTTGGTTTTGTCTTGCTCTCTACGTAAGAGTGGTCAGGAAGACCAAGGCTGGTTGTTTTGGTTGAAGGACCCTCTGAACTACTGCAAGAATTTGTTCACAGTGAGAGATTATCCCATCTGTTGTCATGAGTTTATATTAAACAGGTTTAAGCAGAAATGAGAAGTAAACAAAGAATTTTAAATAACCTTTAAACTTATTTTTTTACTTTTTATTTAATTTTATTTAATTTAATTTAATTTTATTTTAAAATTAATAATAATGTTAATTATTAACATCCTTTCTCTTTAATGAGAAGCTGCACAAGTTAGAAGCTATTGCAATTTACTCTGTCATGATTTCATATTCTCATTGTTTTTCAGTTATCCAGCAAAACGTGAGGAATCTAGAGCTATATTTAATGTGAGGAGAAACACCCTTCATGATCTTTTATTTAACACCTCCATCTAAACATCCTTCATTTTTTGTAAAGAAGGAATAAAAGACACCAGCATCTTTTTTGTTTGCTTTGTGTCATATTAGTCACATCTTTACAAGACTCTTTTCAGTACCTAAAAATGTTTCCCTTTCAGTCTTAGTTGTGCAGGTGATTTTTTTTACTCCCCACCCCCTTCCCCCTTGGTAAGAGTAGTTCTGTAGGTAAGTGCAGACAGATTTCAATGCAGATTTGTAGGTCAAATACCTTATTTCATTCTGGCTTTGTTTGGGATTTTGAGACCGCACTCTTTTTGTTTGTTGGCTAAAGCAGCAAACTCAGAGATGACCATTATTTGGACACATCACTGCAATGTTTTGTGAACAGTGAGAAAAGTTTGGTTTCTGTTGAAAGGAGTGTTACAGTTTGGATAAAATTATAAACATTTGTAGTGATTGTTTAAATATATTTAACCATGTGGCTCATCTTCAGTTTTTCAATATTGCTCAAGTATTAAATCAAATAATGTCACAGTTTATAAGAAAAGAAAAAATGCAATCAAATGGTGTGTCTACTTAACTGCTATAGTTAGTCATTGAATTCTTTGCCTTGTGTTCCCTTGGTTACTACAACAAATTGATTGTGAGTATATGTGTATCTGGCACTGGTTTTGTTCCTTTTTCCTTTTTTTAATATTTCTGCTTTGTCGCTATATTTTGTATTTTTCCTAACACCTTCTGTTTGTCTGCCTCTGCATGTTTCCATCTTACATAAAGCATCGGTAATTTCATTTTCATTAGGCACATGGTGGACCTAGGGTGAAGGTCTTTTCTAAATTCATGGGGAAAGACAAGATCGCCTCCAATTCTAACAATTTTTAGGTGATGTATTATATTACTGAAACAAAAATAAAATAAACTTCCATTTAGACTTTCACCTGGAAGTTCCTATCTATTGCTTTCCTTCCTTTTCTCTTAGACTAACCTTACTTCTTCCTTCTCTGTTTCCTTTACTATCTAAAAATGTAGGGCTTACTGGATAGATTTTTTTTGTTTGATTGATTTTTTTCCCTCCTAAAAGTATTATTATTCTGCAGGCAATGTTATATACATAAAGCAGTTTCCTTGTGGAAGCAATTAGGTATGCACCTAAATCTGTCCATTTTCAGAAAAGCACATACGTACTTGTCCTCTTCATCCTTGTGGATCTTATGCATTATGGCCACTCTTCCGTTGCATCTTCCTGCTTTTGTCCTACAGGCTTTTCTTCAGAAACTGCGTCTGGCTTGGGGATGTTGTTAATCTTTAGTCTCAACACATCTGTGCTATTAATGCAACCAGAAGGTCTGACCTGCATGTCAAGTGCTGGATTCTAAATTACTTCTTTGCCACATAGGAGTGTTGTTACCATTATGCTTTCCCAGCAGCGCTATTCTTTACAAGTAATTTCAGGTTTTAATATCATTGCTTAATTGAATATTTATCAGATGCCAACACAAACTATTGTGTTGAACTTCTGTAATTAAGTTTCAGAACTGATGAAACCATCTACTTGCAAATAGTGTAAAGGAATTGTTTATTTTTTGTAACAACATATTTTTATTATGAACAGGTCAAGGGGATGTGTGGAGGATGTAGTTCTGTGGTGCAGTCAGATGACGTTATTGCCAAATTGGATTTGCTGAAATTTGTATGGTGGGGGTTTGTTTGTTTGGTGTTTTCTTGTTTGTTGTTGTGGGTTTTTTTAAAAACCTTCTAATATAGTCATTGGTACTTGTGAAGGTGATCTCCTAATTAAGTAACAGAAAACAATTAGTGCTGTAACAGCCAAGATTGTAAAAGAGCACTGTCTGAAAAAGTGCTGTAGTTGTTCTCTTGTCGACACGTTATGAAAAGATAGGAAATCCTGACTTAAAAGGAACGGTATCTTTTCATCAAACTGAAGTTTAGTACATCATCTTTGATCAAATGGGGAGACAAATCATTGGAGCAAGTAATATATTGCTGATACAGTTACATATTTAACTCTAATTCTACCGAACATCAGCAGGGACAGTGAAGTCATATAAAAGGACCAAAACCATTTAGAAATACGGGCAGAAAAGAAACAGAAAGGTTCTGAGTTACATCCACACTTGTGAGAGTTTTACTTGATACAGTTTCAGAAAAGTGAATTTCAACACAGATACTTGTTAGAAAGAGGAAAAGCCTGAGACACAGCAGTACTGAGGGTGGTTTAAGAGTAGGAAAAGTATGGTAGACATGAGTTTGCAATGGGATATACTGATAGGGAAAAATATGCCTGTTCATGCATCATCAACCCATCCTGGGAAAAAGGCAATTGATGCAATGAGATGGAATTGAACTGAATACATACTTAGTTCAGTTCTGGACACATTTCTTTGCTATATTGTCAAACTTGAGTGAGGCAAAAGGAAAAAATACATCTGTACTAGGGGGGCTGGAGGGGACCATCTTGCAAGTGAAGCCTAGCAGACAGGAGTATTTGCTTAAACATTTTTTAGCTTGATTAAGAAATAAAAGAAAGGACAGAAATACAACACGGATGATCTCTTAGTTTACTATTCATGTATCTGGGAATAGTAAAGGGACTGTGATTCTGCTGTTTTCCACATAGATTATCAGAATCTGTTGCCTGAGAGAAAGACATTCAGGAGCATATTTGATGTGGGGTTTTTGGCACATCACACCTAATGGAAGGAAAGCTTGAGATTGTCTTGCTGGAGTTGTACGTCTTTGGTCTGGCAGCCACCACATTATTTGTAATGCAACTCCCGAGCCCTGCATTGTGCAGGAAACTGCCTTGAAGAGGAGTTGATGTGTACTACCAATGGCATGTTTAAAAAATAGATCCTGCACTATTTGCAGGCATATAAATAAGTTGTGCCTTTCTGCAGGGTCTTACAGGTTATTAAAAGGCAGTCTAAGGAGCAGAAGCCAGAAGAGATTTATATCCAGGTGGTGTGGACTGACACAAAGCAAATGGATCAAGGACACTGAAAGCCTGAGCAACTCAAAGAAAGAGTGAGCCTCCATAGACATTTGCTGCTAATAGCCAAGCTTGCTTTGTTTTCCAGGCCATTTAATTTAATGAATAATGACTTTTTACCCATAATCATGACTGATGGCATACCTTTTTGTCCTGAGGTTGAGACCAGAAGACGTTATTCTTACTGCAACCTTGCAGAGGTTCCCTATTACTTTGATTCACTTCCTAACTAATAGTCAAGTCATTTTTGCAGTAAATGAGGCCTATAAGTATTGCAGTATAATGTGCTAGAGTCTCTGCTTTGCAAAGACCCAATTTCAATGCCATGGAAAACACGTAAAAGGAACTGTGGTAGTCCTAGAGATGGCATCACTGATTTTTGGTTTCATTTCAGTGAGCCATCTCTCAAGGATCAGGGAAGAGTGGTGTAGTATATTCCCTGATTTCTGCTGTGTGGGGCAGGAGCTGGACAGCTACCCTTGTAAAAACCAGGAGACCTGCATTCTGCCAGTTGTGACTAAGAACTGGGCCCCACATGCCAAAAGGCTGTTTCCTACCTAGCATGGTGACAGCTTGGAAAAGCATGGTGCTGTCATGAGCACCTGAAAAAATGTGATGCTATTCCAGGAGCAGGAGCTCTTTCTGTTGCTTTCACCTCTTTTTGTCTTTATTGCCCCTAGCTGCACAAGCTCTGAGGACTCAGTTCTTGTTTGATGTCGCTTGCATTTTAGCTCTGGCTCTTTGCCATTTACAAAACGATACAAAAGTTTCCTGTTGAAGACAGGAGGAGTGTGGACCGGAGACATTGAAATACCTTCAGAAGGCAAGTCAGGGGCATAAATCTTTATCTCTTCACTGGGCTGAAATCTTTGTCTCTTCATTGGACTTCACTGCAAACTGCCCCAACTGGCCTCACAGTACACTACACTCTAGGGATTGTCCCTGTCCTCTGTGTCCTGTAGATTGATTTCTACAGCAGCCTCATCTGTGAACATTGTCCTCTGCTCCACTGGCCACCAACCTATGTGTATATATATATAGTTAACCTAGACTAGTAACTCATAACAGCTTATCTGCATTTAGCTTGACAGTATTGCTTTTATTTGAGATCTAAAAAGCTTGTGTGCCTGAATGCTTGCTTAATTTTCTTTTTTTTTTTCCTCTCACAACTATCAACATGGGTTGCTTATATCATCATTCTATAATAACATTATTGATACTTTACTGTAGAAATTGATGTGACAATGGACAAAGAGAAGGATATGCTATATTTACTGGGCAGTGAGTTACTCTAAGATATTCAAGTTTTCTACGGAAAAGTTCATAATCTCTGAGCTTGTGAATTTCATCAGAAATACTAAACGTGGTCAAAAACATTTGTTTCTTTTTTTGAGACAATCTCTGCTTCTAGTAGACTTTCCCCTTTTTGAAGAAGATTTTTAAAAAATGCTCTGGTTTTAGCTGAAACGTATCAATCGGTCATCAACCATAAGTCAGTGGCTTTAGTTTTAAAGCAATTTCAAACCTGAACTTGTAGTTATGTTTTAAAATGTCAACATTTTAAAGGAGAATGTGTTGTGGGTGGTTGTCATTAGAATGAAATACATTAGTGGAAAGTTCTTAGATCAACCGACTGAGATCACTTAAAAAACTGCTTTTTAGTACGGTCATTACATGTGCCTATTTTTTATCTTGCTGTTTTGGGGGAAGTTAGATTTACTATTTTAAAAATCTGTTTGGAAATCATTTTAAGGAATATTTTGATTGAGTCTTACTCCTTTTGTTTCTCTTTAGCCTAAGGTCAGCAGCATAAATCTTCCTTTGATAAGGTTTTGTTATACTAATGTTTCATGTAGGTCAACGAACTCACAACCTGAAATCATAAATAAAAAGCTTTTTTCTCTTTTCCTTTATATAAGATGTTCTGAAACATCTGCTGTTTCTTGATTTTTCTGTGGATTGTTTCAATCTGACTTAATCATGCATTACAGTGGGCTTGTATGAAGGCCTGACATACTACACAACATCACAGGAAAAATGTCAAGCTTTGGTGTCCTGCATCATCTTGGAAGACTTAAAAAATAAAAGGGAAAATAATGTTTCGTACAGTTTCTTCCCTTGATCTAGTTTTGTTCCCATAAATATCAGTGATAGAATTCCCATGGTTTGCAGAGCAGCCAACACCGAGAACTATGAGTGTGCAGAAAGGGGTTTTCAAAAGCACTAAATAAGCACAAATTGATCAGCTAAGTGCACAGTACTCCCGAGGAAAGTGGTGATGGCTTAAAGTTTTTTTAAAACAAGGAAACAAGACCAGTAATTCCCTATCTTCCATTTACCTTTTCAAACCAGTGACTGTTGTAACTTTCCTGAGCAGGTGTGAGAGATTTAGGGCATATTTTTGACATATTTTGTGCAGACATTTTAGATGTTGTCACCTGTAGCCTCCTACTCTATGGCAGACTTGGCAAGCGTTACTAGTACGTAAGTCCTCTCAGCCCAGCCCCTTTTGCAGTGCACTTTCTTTGCTCAAACCCAGTGTCACCGGCTGTTTCAGCTTAGATGCTTAAAACCAAAGTTTTGCATGGGAGTGAGTGAGCTGCAAGTGTGTATTCTCTTCTACCGCTGTGTGGTAGGGCAGGCAGTGCAGTGGAAAAACCAACTGGAAATAGTGGAATCTTACACCACTGCAGCAAGATTGCCACGAAACATCTCTGCTAGTACTTTAGGACAAGTTGTGGAGGAACTGTTTCTTTTATTGTATTGTAGGTGAGATTACTGGTAGTGTGTAACACTGCAATTGTTCATACAATTGGTGCCATATCGTGGTAGTATACGTCCACATGGTCATTAATTGGCTTGTCAAGAGATGTTGAGAGATACTAAACAGGATTGAAATTATGCATGCCACACACTACAAATAAAGTTAGTTGTGACTGTTAAATCAGTCATGTACCTTTTCTGTTTCTTCATCCCTTGTACATATTTTCCAGATAGAAATAGAATAACTTAAGCGTGCAAAAAAATTCATGTATATATCTAAAGAACCCCATTCTGTGAAGTGCCATTGTGATACAGGCCTGGTCCACGTGAGGATGAAGAATGAGCATTTTGTCAGTCCCCTTTCAAACAATGCTCAGCCTGTGGTTTTTTCCCACTTTTGTTTCATCCACTGTAATTTCAACCTACTGCCAACTCCAGAGGCTTATACTACATTGCAAAGCTTAATTATACCCATCTGAAGAAAAGTGCCAATGAATCAGCTCTTCACCGGGCTGAATATTAAAACGGCTCAAAATAAGATATGTGCTGCATTTACAGATGTAAAAGACTCTGTGGTTGCCCAGCAACAGAGGAGAAAAATCAAACTGAGAATGCAGCTCTTCACTAGTGGTGGGGAGCACCGGTGCTTCGTCATCCAGTGGTAGTCTGAAATGGAAGACCACCTCTACTCTAGGTTTCTGTTCAGATGAATACATCCACCTCCCTCTGGACTTGTTGCCATTCGTAGAAGGCAGACATCATTAGCTAAAAGATTGATTGGCTGTAGAAGCACTTGCACAAATTGGTATTTGTGTAGCCAGCCTTTCTAAGGAGGATGCAGGGAAGGGGAGTTGTCTCTGTAGAATGTTCTTTGGACTTTGAGCAAAGTCAGTGTCGCTAAGCTTTTACCTGGGCTATACTCATGGTTGCTGTTGTCACGTAGCAACCTGTCAGGGTGATGAATAGTCCATCACAAACATCAAACCTGGATCTATCTGGCTGTGACTGACGCTCACTTCATTTTATCCTTCCCCCATGGACTGCAGACCATTATTCCCTTCCCCCCTGCAGCGGCTTTTCATGTTTCGGTACAGTGTCAATGTCTTCACTTCTGTCTGTCTCCTCAGTGGTTTTTGCATCCCTTTGACTTCTCTTCGTAACTCACCCTTGCTAGACTCCTGATCATTCTCAGAGTTTTCTTCTAGATTCTATCCAGATGGTCTGCATCGTTGTTGACAGCTACTCCAGCTATGACCTTACCTGTGCTGAACGTGTGCAGCTCCTTTCCCAGCTGCTGCAGTGCACGAGGGACCTGCTGCAGTCTGCTCAGGGTGCAGGACTGCGTGCCCTCGTGGCACTTTAACTTTTTTAAAAAAATTGTATGTTGGGTACCAAGTGAACCAGGGAAGAGAAGTATGTAATCACCCAGGGAAATTACGCCACTGCACAGGGAAGTTGAGAGAGTGAAGTGTAACAGGTGCCTAGTGATTCAGAGGAGTAATGCCAGATTCCTCTGCTTTGGCTTTAATCCCAAGGAGCAGTTTGATTGCTGGAATGTGAAAAATAATGGAGATTTTAAAAATTATTCTCACACTAAAGAAATGAAAATTAATTTTTCAGTATGTAGGGAAATCCAGTATTGAAAATATGGGGGTTTGCCTGCCTAATGACCAGTGCATCTTGCTGTGTTTGTGTCAGGGTGGTCTGTAACATGTGCAGAAAGGCTTTGGTCAACTAATGTATTTGCAATTTGATGCTGCCATCAACTCCTCTTTCTTTGCTTTTAAAAATCTATTAAGTTTATTTTTCCTTTTTTTCATGGTAGAACAAGACAAAAAGACATACTATTGTGTTGGGTTTTTTTTCCTTGGAAGAGTCTTTTGCTGTTAAGGAGAAATATATAGGGGCAGTATAACTTTTCCTAATATTCTGGCTGGTACTTAACAACCAGCTTCTCAGGTAGGTACTTGTCCCTGGCCCCACCGTGCAGTCATTCTCGTAAGTGCTCCGTAGTTGGCCTTTATATTCTCCCAGTGAATTCCTTCCACTTGCTTTCACAGCCTTGATAAAACTGCGTTTAAAAAAGAAAATCTTGTAGGCTCATTATTTTCTGTTTTATAAAATGAAATGTGTAATGCATATATATTATCTTTTCTAATTGTGAAAGCCTCAGATTGTATAGAGCTTTCTAAAGCTTCGGATTTCATGGAAGGTTTTTTCCTGCTAACTTTTGTTTTTAAATGCTTGTCTAAGGTACAAAATACAGTTCCAGGGCTTCGTTAGTATCCATATCACAGAAACAGTACAGACAAAGCTGAGAAGTAAATTGTGTGAACAGTATTTTTGTGGCCACTATTGCTATACAGTATCCTACACTCCTGTATGTCAGGATGATCTCCAGCTCTCCAGGAAGATCTGCAGGTGAGAGCTCTGGGGCTTGTTCTTCTGTGTCACTTAAATGCTTTTGGAAATTTTCATCGTCGTGTCTGAGTATGAATTTAAGAGCCTCTCAAAGGCTTTTAAACAAATCTGTTCTGTCTGTATTTCTGAAGTTCACCATAACTCTGCTCAAAGGCTGAAAAGCAAGATTACTTTCCTTTCTTAGGGCTGTGCTGTTTTGTTGTGATAGAAGTAAATTTTGTTAAAATAAAAAAAAACAGCTTCTGATGCTGCGGTAATTATACACATGCTTAATTTTAAGTACAGAAGCAATTTGTGGAAGACTTTGGGAATAACTATGTCAGTCATACTTTAGTAGCATCTGTCTTGCCCACAGGATTTGGTTTTGGGTTGTTTTGGGGTTTTTTTTTTTGTATTTTTTGAGGTAACATTATCCAGCAATAGCAACATTTAAGAAATACAGCCTTTTCAACTTCCTTCATTATAGAAGTTTATCTAGAATTGGAACAGTACAATTGTTCAGATAATTTAAGGCCTTGAAAAAATCAGATAAATTATATTTTAAAAGTGAAGTAATTTAAAAAAATTGGGGGTGACTGGGGGCAGTCACTGCTTTTTGTTTTTGTCAGTCATTTCCCTCTCTGGCACTTTTGCTTTGCTGTTTGTTTCTCTTCTGGCCGTCTTTTTCCTTGTCCACCCATTCCTCACTTGCTGTATTCTTTCTTATCTTCATTTTACTGTTTTGTTGCTGGCTGATGCAGCATTGCCAGCTCCTTTGATTTGCTTAAATAAACTGCACTGCAAAAGCAGTACCTGTCTGCTGCGGCTTTGATTTGAAAGTATGGGACCTATCCAAGGCTCCGTTGTCCTTCAGCTTCGAGGGCAGCAAATATTTTAAGGACATGCTGCTCAGCAGCTGTGGCGTGTTATCTCTTATGACTGGTCAGCAGGATTTTCCCTCTAGACTTCAATCTGTAGGCTCATAAACTCTTCTATAAAGTGTCTGGCATCTGTGCTTAGGAAGGTGATTCAGGGATAAGCAAAACCTGTGTTGGTTAATGAGATTATTCATAGGTGGTTTTTAATAGGTGGTCTTGTATGTTGAATAGCAGATGTAATTAATTGTGCTTTTCCCAACAGTGGAAGTATTCCAGCAGCAGAGATAATCAGTTCGTATCCACACTAGTGCAGGCATACCTGGGGTGCTGCAGCTAATTTTCAGTCAGAGAAGCCTCCCTAGTAATTTTAATAATGTTGCTAGAAAGCTTGCAGGGAATTGAAGGTGAACAAGCAGACGTGCACACCGCAGAAGCTGCACCGTCTCGCAGCGCAGCCCCTCTGCCTTGGCTCGGACAGAAAGCAGGTGACATAAGCCAGGGCAACCCGTTACCTGTTAGAGACCAGATGTTGCCTGGGACCTGTCACTGCCGGACAGGCCAGAGTGGTTCTGTGGATACGTGAGGAAGAGGAAGGCCAGGCAGAGCAATGGAGCCAGGGAGCGCAGCTCCAAGAGCACAGGGAGCCACGCAAGGTGCTTCTCTCCTGTGGGAATCATGGCGTGGTATCTACCGTCTTTCTGCCAAGAGGTCCAAGGGCCTCTCCCTGGAAGATGAGCCATCAGCAGGGACTCTGAGGTGAAAACATTCCTCTAGCATCCTGAAGATAGATATTTATTCAGATTAGCTCCCTGTTGCTGTGCTTTTGCTTTCACATTTAGTATTAAAATGGCATTAATACTGAAGCTGTCTACAACATGGGATGCACACAGTCTTGGTGGTTTAAAACACTTGGATTCATCAAGATTGGTCAGACAGTGGTATTGGCAAGGTAATTTGAGCAGGACTGCCATCCAGTTTGTCTCCAGCTGGTGTGGCTTGATGATTCCTGCAGACCTGACCTTTGCTGCAGGAAATACTGACCAATGGCCGTTTGTCCAGAGGGGTTCGGGGGTGCTTTGCAGAGGTAGCTAGCTTGCAAGAGCTAATACAAGGTTTTAGCAATTCTTGGGTTGGTACAGAAAAGTACTGATTTATGTATTTGAATACAAAGGTAACTGGGGACTAGCCCCATGTACATAAAAGCAGCAATCATAAAAAATGCAGAATGCAGCTTGAATTAGACTTAAAAGCCAGCAAATCCAGCAAGCCAGAAGAAAAAAAACTGGTGGGGATTTTATTGTCAAAAAGCCAATTAAAGTTTTACAGAGCTTATAGAAAAGATTTAAGCTTAAAGCCTCCATGAAAGCTTGCAGAACATATGCCAAAGCAGAAAATCAGCAACAGTTTGCAATAGCTAATTCTTTTATTCAGAGTGAACTCTGTCATTTTAAATTGTTACTGTTCATAATGTTAGTTGACTACACTCCTTGGGAAAGGAAAAGCTGAGGTGGGGTAGATAATGGGGAAATACATATGAAACTGCATGTGACCAAACAACAAAAAATAAGTAATTCTGATCTTCAGGTAGTGGCATGATGCCAAGTTCAAGGATGATACTGAATAATTTTCCTTTAAAAGGGATCCTTGTGTTGTAATTTGCCTGCTGTGCTCACAAAGGGCTATAAATCTAAGTCTTTTTAAAGTGTGTGTGTTTAAAAACAGTTTCCGATACCGTTTTGATGGCAGGGGGTGGGGGAGAAGTGGATTTGTGAGCTGAGAATTCATAATCCCAGTACTTCTTTCCTCTTCTTTGAGGAAAAAACATTGGGAACCACAAAATATTTCACAACTTTAAAAGGAACAATTTATTGTTATATAGGCTGTACCTCTGCGGTATGCATTGTGCTGCTCCTGAATATATAGAACTGGAAAAGGGATACAACCAGATGCTTCAGCAGGATCAGCTTTTTAATAGATGATCCTAATTGCAGTTGCTAATGCAACCAACTAAAGGTGTTTTCATCAGTACTGGGTATTGGAGGCATAATCTATGGGCAAAGACACTATTTCTACTCACTGTGCGCAGAGTGCCTAATACTGTATTTTATTCCTCTTTAGACACAGCAAAAGTATGGTTAATGTTAATAGTGATAACAATATATGGCAAATGGAACCATTTAGTAACTGAGTCTATTGAAAAAAAAAAAAGAAGTCTCAGAACATTGTATCTCTGTGATGCACTGTAAACTTTTCTAAAGAATAATTCTTAGCAATGTAGTTGGAACAAGCCAAAGACAACATACAGATTTGCATTTATCTGGGTCAAACTGTTCTCATGGTCTTTCTTGTGACTACTGTTGGATTTGTTAGGATGGATTCAGATTCAGTGTTCACCCTCTGAGTAACTGTCATGATCTACATCAGTTTTGGGAAAGGTTGCCTGAAACGTTTTCCATTTGTTCTTAATGCTTTTTCTTATCAACAATCATTACAAAAAACTCAAATGATCAGCCCAGGATTATTACCTTAGTACTGTGTAATTCCGTTTTCTCTGATTCTGCCATTCATCTTTATCTTGTAATTGTTAAAAATTCTTGGCTATTCTCAGGAGCTAAATGTTTAAGATCGGATGTGCTGTTCAACATTTCCTTCTACTTACCAGCTGAATTTCTCTTTTAAATAATCTGCAAGGAAAAAAAAATATCCCTTGGTTCATTCTAATTCTGTTAATTTTGATAGGAGTTAGACTTAGGAACTTACCTTCTAATAATTTCACTTAACTGGTTTTAAGGGGAAAAGGAATGACTAGGAGTCAGAAAATGAGCCAGCAGAACAGTGACTGAAGTAGCACAGTCAAGAATGAGTCTGGGATCGGGGGACAATTATGAATGGCCCAGACTATGGAAAGTCAGACATGAAGGCAGTCATCGGAAAAAAAAAACCAGCAGAAAAGCCTGATTCTGGTAAAATATTCTCCCTTTTAGAGCTGGGAATGTGGTCCAGGATTTATGAATCTCAGCATTCCTCAAAGTTAGCAAATAACTATGAAAACCTGTGCATGCCTCATGCTAATTAGCCTGTGCTAATCGCATATCTGGTGTCAGTTCTTCCACTAGTTCAAATAACAGAAAGATAGTACATCCAGAAAGATTTCACCTGGCTCTATGAGTAACATTTCAGTAGGATGCTGAGAGATTTATTTTTTCCTCACTTTCAGTTTAGAAGTAGCAAAAGAGAAAGAAATGCTCATTTAAATTGAAATCACTAAGTTAGAACAGTGGAGTAATTTGCAAATGCCAGAATCCAAGTTACCTGTACAACCTGGATGTGACCCAATATGTGTAGGTGGTCGGGGTCCCTGAATCCAGGCCACTGCAGCGTCAGGAAGATGGTCAGCAACTGGTTAGGTCAAAACAGTGCACCTTACATGTTCTCCATGTGCTTTTACTCAGCATTGGCCATAAAATACTTTTGATCCTGCAATTACCCTCCAATAAACTTTAGACCTATTGAAAAGGACCATA